>NC_044032.1:94963640-95563640 GCF_901765095.1 Microcaecilia unicolor | reverse complement strand
TCCATATTTCAGTTATCTGTCATCCTGGTGGTTTGCATGTTGGTCTCTCATCCAGAGGCGGTAGGGACACAGTTGGTGGGAGGGGGTGCTAGTGTAGAGCACAAGCGGCAGGTGCAGGTGGACCCTGAGCTGTGCAGGGGATAGACCCTCTAAGTGTCCAAGGGGTAGCTCCAGTCAGGTGGCTAGGCATTCCATGACACATATGGTACCCTGATTGGTCCTGAATAGTCACATGGAGATCACTGGGGCCAAGTCGATACTGGACAATGAATTTCTCCTTTGTTGTAGCACCACAAGGAGATACCACAAAGGTGTCTAAAATGGGTCTTGCCAATTCCAGAGCATAACCCTGGTGCACTACCTCCAGATCCCACTAGTCTGAGGTAATGCAAGCCCACTCTTGGTAAAAGAGAAAGTTTTATGCCCGCCCATACCACTGGGGTCTCTTTACTGGGGGGGTGTGGAGGACAAGGGCCCAGATCTCGTCTCCACGCTCCTTGTAAGAATGCTCCTTTTTGTGATGGCTGAATAGGCAGCCTCTATTCTTTGCTCTAGACCTGGTCCCCTGAGAATGGGCTATGTGGGGATGGTCCTCTGGGAGGTGCTGCAACCTAGACTCACATGGGTCCTTAACCAGCTTCTACACACATCCTTCCCCAAAAGTATGCAGCCCCAAAATAGAAACTTGCCGAGTCACATCTAGGAGGCAAGACTGGCTGCCCAGTGGCAGAGCCACAACCACCTACAAGCAATCACTGGCACCACTAATCTGGAGGAAATACAGACTGTCCCTGACTTAAAGTAAGCTGTCTCTGGGAGCTGCTGAATCCTGAGCAGTGGGATGGAAGCCACGTAGCACCTAGAGATAGAAACCTGGAACCCCAAGGCTGAGGATGTGAATAAATGCTTATGACACCGTTCCATCTATCATTAGTGTCCTTAAGCGCAGTCTCTCCCCCTGACTGGGACTGTGGTCGGTTTAGTCATGGTACTGACCAGTGCCAACATTAGGGGGATATAATATCTTATCTAGATCAGCTTGAGGAAAAGGGTAACATTTACTCAAAAGCCAGGTGCCTCCGAGCACACCATCCCGATCTTCCCACTCTGATACAACCATCTTTGAAAGGGCCCTGTGGAGGGGAAAGGCCATAGCAGGCCTGCAAAGATCTACCAGAGTAAGGTCTCCATGAAGACGACAGAATTTGGAGGGCCTTCAGTAATAATCAGTTAGCTAAGACAACTCAACTGTGAACATGTCGCCCAGAACCAGGAAGCCTCCTTGTAGCAGATCTTCCTCCCCCCCCCCCCCCCCTCCTCTGGGTTCCAGGGATCCTCCCAGTCAGCCCAAGACTCTCCAAGATATTTGCTCCCACTTCATGTAAGACTTCCCTCCCCTTTTATGGGCATTCCTGGAGTTTTTTTTAAAGAATGTATTCTTTCTGTTAAGGGCAATAAAACCAAAAGTCAAACTTGTCCTAATACTTTCAGGATAGGAAAAAGGGGGTGGGGTGGGTGCCACCGACCCCCTTTACTGGATAGGGCACCATGAGGCTACTCTCAGTTTCTCCAAGCTAAGCTCATAAAATCTGGGGCAGAGAGTGATCAAATCTCACCTAGTTAATTGGAGTAAGGACATGATCCAAACCTCAGGATTGCATGGCCCAAGGACTCTACAACTTGTGTAGGAAGGCCATGGTCTGTGACCCGGGGAGTTGGGCCTAAGCAAGGAACCTGGTGCAGCAGACCAGATTAATCTACCATCTCTGTAGCAGGTAAAAATTTACAGTTCATATACTTGGCCAGTGTCACTGGAACAATTCAATCTCTCTATCTTCACCTGCTGGTAGAAAGTGGACACAACCCATTTGTATGGACTTGTCTAGCAGAACAAAAAGGGAAACAGTCTTTTCTCTAAAAGAGGACATGCTTCTTAAAGACATTCACATACCTATGTTTCAATACTTAGCACATCTCCTCTATCATTTTATCATAACCCCCACATTGTCTTATGGATTCAGTTCCCTACCGCTACAAGCTAGGACCAGTGTCGTATTTTGCACAACTTGATCAACGTCTGTGATACCTTTGAGCAGATGATGCAAAGGGTTGAATCATGATCCCTACACCTGCACAAATTAAGCAGATACTGATCTGTTATTTTTTTTCTATCTGCACCTGGGACAAAAAGTCAATGGTTCATCTCAAACATATTTCGCACGCATGGAGGCAAAGAAGTTTTACTCAAAGAAAGTAATTTAAAAAGAAAAGAAAAGAAAACAAAACAATGAACAAGTGGTCCATCAGAGGTTGTGCAAGCCCACTGACAGGTTTTTCTATAAAAATAAAACTCCAAAAGTTCTTTGGCATACAAAGATACCTAGCAGGGTCATATCATCAATACACACAAAGATTAAGCAAATGTCAACAGAGAAAAATACCACACATTAAGGAAAGCAGTCAAGAGAAAAATATCTTCAGTTGTGTGAAACAGAAACTGTGCAAGGCCATGATCAGTTACAGATGCCTTACGTATTAAATAAACCTTAAGATCGGTAGAAAAATTCATTGTCAATATAATCCACATATAATGGAGGATTCACTTATTTCCACAGAAATCGGTGAAGCAAACCAACTATTTTTATATTAAAAATCAAGTTTAGAACACTTGAAGTAAGAATCATACATAGCTTATTTTCAAAGTACCGTTTTTCCAGAGCCTGTCTGGGCACATGCCATTAAATCACGTCCTGCTAATATGATCGGAATGCTATATTTCTGTACTGGAGTAAGTTTTGAATATCCAGCCTTCGCAATATTTCTATTCAAGGTATCACACAATGCCGCTTCTTCAAAAGTCTGGGGAAGGAAACAGAGAACACACACACATATATATATACACATATGGATCATCCAGAGTTTTAAAAAGATAATACTAGATATGAAAAACTGTGTGCATGTACGTGAGAGATGAAGAGGGAGTAAGGGGTCAGACAGTTGGTTCCACAAATTCTTTGTTCATTGGAATACTAGCATTATTACATTGTAAAATGATAAAATAAACTTGTATATATTTGAAATGTATAAAAGGGGAAATTAGGTCTTACCTGCTAACTTACTTTCCTTTAGTCCCTCTAGACCAGCAAAGACTGATGGGATATGAACTCGCACCAGCAGATGGAGCCTGAGAAGCGCTGACTCAAGTAAGCCTATAAGTGAGCCAACCAGATGAACTAAAGAGAAACCCAAGGGATGCAAACAGCTCCATTCAGTGATGCTTCCATCGTAAAGACTGAAGATCCATGCTGCTGCCGCTGCCATGCTCTGCATGCCGTATAAACAGTTTTCTTTACTCTCTCCCCCATCATATAACTTTTTGTTTATTATTACAATGCACAACAAGCTATCACCTCACAGCCACAATCGTGAAAACAAAGAACACTATCTTAGAAAAACAACCGACTGAATCACTGTAGAAAAATAAAGGTGGGCTCTGTGCTGGTCTGGAGGGAGGGAATGAAGGAAAGTAAATTAGCAGGTAGGATCTAATTTCCTCTTCCATGAGCATTCCTCCAGACTGGCACAAACTGATAGAAAGTACCAAAGTAGTGACCATAAGGGTGGGACCCACGAAGCCCTGCCTACAAATCTCACATTCCGAAGGCAGCATCCTGACTAATCTGCATGTCCAGACTATAATGCTGGGATAAGGTATGCAACTAGGATCACACCGCAGATTTACACATTTCTACCAGTGATACCAAAGAATGTTCTGCCCACGCGGCTGCCTGACCTCTCATGGAATGAGCTTTCAGAAACAGTGGGATTGGCATAGCCACAGACACCGCCTCCCTAATCCAGCTGGCAATAGTGACTTTAGAGGATACCTCACCTTTCCTATAACCTCTGAATAGGGTGGTCTGACCCACAAAAATCAATAGTTCGATGTAAAGACATCAAGCCTATATAAATCTCTCCTGTTCCACCATCCCCTTATGCTTTCCAAGCACTGGCAAAAGACAGATTGACTGACCTGAAACTCAGAAACCACTTTGGGAAGGAAGGGCAGCAACGACTGAAGCACCACCTTCTCTTTAGAGCTGGAAGGATTCTCTACGAGAGCGAGCCTGCAGCTCCGAAATCTGTCATGCAGACCAAATAGCTAACAAAAACAGTCTTCAAGATGATATCCTTAAGAGAAGGATGCATTAAAGGCTCAAAAGGCAAAGAGACCAACACCAAAAGGACGAGATTAAGATCCCAAGATAGAACAGAAGGACGAAGAGGAGAACAAAGAAGCTGCACACTGTGAAAAATACAAAGTACATCCTGTTGAGAAGCTATACTCTTGCCACGGATCAAACCCCGGAAACCAGCCAGTACTACTACCTGCATCTTAAGGGAGGCCAAAAGCAAGACATTTGTCTAGGTCACCTTGTAAAAAGTCTAAAATCTGCGGCAGAGGACTTCAATGGAGCTATACAGGTATCCAAACACCATGCCTCAAAATACACACCACACACGGATAAGCCAGAGAAGTAGACTGCTTCCCGGATTGTTAAGAGAGTCAAAAGAACATGACCAGAATAGTCTCATATCCTTAAAGGCGCCCTTTCAACCACCTGGCCATAAGATAAAGCGAAGTTACTTACCTGTAGCAGGTATTCTACGAGGACAGCAGGCTGATTCTTCTCACGATTGGGTGACGTCCGACAGCAGCCCCAGATCGGAAGATCTTCCTATCAACAAAGTTTGCTAGCCCTCGCGTGCACATGCGCGACCGTCTTCCCGCCCGTAGCGCGAACGTACTCCTCAGTCCAGTAGAAAGCAAAAGACAAGGGAAGACACAACTCCAAAAGGGAGGAGGGCGGGTTTGTGAGAACAATCAGCTTGCTGTCCTCGGAGAATACCTGCTACAGGTAAGTAACTTTGCTTTCTCCGAGGGCAAGCAGGCTACTTGTTCTCATGACTGGGGTATCCCTAGCACCCAGGCTCACTCAAAACAACAGAGGTCAATTGGACCTCGCAACGACGAGGACATAATTGAGATTGACCTAAATAGAACCAACTGAGAGTGCAGCCTGGAACAGAATAAAACTGGGCCTAGGGGGGTGGAGTTGGATTCTAAACCACAAACAGATTCTGCAGCATCGACTGCCCGAACTGACAGTCGCGTCGGGTATCCTGCTGTAGGCAGTAATGAGATGTGAATGTGTGGACAGATGACCACGTCGCAGCCTTGCAAATCTCTTCAATAGTGGCTGACTTCAAGTGGGCCACTGACGCTGCCATGGCTCTAACACTATGAGCTGTGACATGACCCTCAAGAGTCAGCCCAGCTTGGGCGTAAGTGAAGGATATGCAATCTGCTAGCCAACTGGAGATGGTGCGTTTCCCGACAGACACTCCCCCTTCTGTTGGGATCAAAAGAAACAAATATTTGGGCGGACTGTCTGAATGGGCTTTTCCACTCCAGATAGAAGGCCAATGCTCGCTTGCAGTCCAATGTGTGCAACTGACATTCAGCAGGGCGGGTATGAGGAAGGGGGAAAAAATGTTGGCAAGACAATTGACTGGTTCAGATGGAACTCCGACACCACCTTCGGCAAGAACTTAGGGTGAGTGCGGAGGACTACTCTGTTATGATGAAATTTAGTATAAGGAGCATGAGCTACCAAGGCTTGAAGCTCACTGACTCTACGAGCTGAAGTGACTGCCACCAAGAAAATGACCTTCCAAGTCAAGTACTTCAGATGGCAGGAATTCAGTGGCTCAAAAGGAGGTTTCATCAGCTGGGTGAGAACGGCATTGAAATCCCATGACACAGTAGGAGGCTTGATAGGGGGCTTTGACAAAAGCAAACCTCTCATGAAGTGAACAACTAAAGGCTGTCCCGAGATACGCTTACCCTCTACACGATAATGAAAAGCACTAATTGCGCTAAGATGAACCCTTACAGAGTTGGTCTTGAGACCAGACTCGGAAAAGTGCAGAAGGTATTCAAGCAGGGTCTGTGTAGGACAAGAACAAGGATCTAGGGCCTTGCTATCACACCAGACGGCAAACCTCTTCCATTTGAAAGAATAACACCTCTTCATGGAATCTTTTCTGGAAACAAGCAAGATTCAGGAGACACGCTCAGAAAGACCCAAGGAGGCAAAGTCTACACTCTCAACATCCAGGCAGTGAGAGCCAATGACTGGAGGCTGGGATGCAGAAGCACCCCCTCGTTCTGAGTGTTGGAAAACACTCCAATCTCCACGGTTCTTCGGAGGACAACTCCAGAAGAAGAGGGAACCAGATCTGACGCGGCCAGAAGGGAGCGATCAGAATCATGGTTCAACGATCCTGCTTGAGTTTCAGCAAAGTCTTCCCTACCAAGGGAATGGGAGGATACGCGTACAGAAGGCCCTTCCCCCAATGAAGGAGAAAGGCATCCAACTCTACTCTGCCATGGGCCTGAAGTCTGGAACAGAACTGAGGGACTTTGTGGTAGACCTGAGTGGCAAAAAGATCTACTAAAGGGGTGCCCCACGCTTGAAAGATCTTGCGTACCGAGCTGAGAGACCACTCGTAAGGTTGCATTATCCTGCTCAACCTGTCGGCCAGACTGTTGTTTACGCCTGCCAGATACATGGCTTGGAAAAACATGCCGTGCTGGCGAGCCCAAAGCCACATCCTGACGGCTTCCAGACACAGGGGGCAAGATCCAGTGCCCCCCTGCTTGTTGATGTAGTACATAGCAACCTGATTGTCTGTCTGAATTTGTATAATTTGATGAGACAGACGATCTCTGAAAACCTTTAGCGCTTGCAACTCCAGGAGATTGATCTGAAAACCTGTTTCCTGGAGGGACCAACTCCCTTGAGTGTGAAGCCCATCGACATGAGCTCCCCACCCCAGGAGAGACGCATCCATCGTCAGCACTTTTTGCGGCTGAGGAATTTGAAAGGGACGTCCCAGGGTCAAATTGGAGCAAATTGTCTACCAATGTAGGAAGGTGAGAAAACTCGTGGACAGTTGGATCACGTCCTCTAGATTCCCCGTAGCTTGAAACCACTGGGAAGCCAGGGTCCATTCAGCTGATCGCATGTGAAGATGGGCCATGGGAGTCACATGAACTGTGGAGGCCATGTGGCCAAGCAATCTCAACATCTGCCGAGCTGTGATCTGCTGAGATGCTTGTACCCAGGAAACAAGGGACAGAAGATTATCTGTCCTCACCTTGGGAAGGTAGGCACGAGCAGTCTGGGAGTCTAGCAGAGCTCCTATAAATTCGAGACTTTGTACTGGAAGAAGATGGGACTTTGGATAATTTATCACAAACCCTAGTAGCTGCAGGAGCTCAATAGTCATCTGCATGGACTGTAGAGCTCCTGCCTCCGAGGTGTTCTTTACCAGCTATCGTCGAGATAAGGGAACACATGCACTCGTAGCCTGCGTAGGAGATGCCGCCACGACTGCCAGGCATTTTGTGAACACCCTGGGCGCAGAGGCGAGACCAAATGGTAGCACACAGTACTGAAAATGCAGTGTTCCCAGACGGAATCGAAGATACTGTCTGTGAGCTGGCAGTATCGGGATGGGAGTATAAGCATCCTTTAAGTCCAGAGAGCATAGCCAATTGTTTTTCTGAATCATGGGAAGAAGGGTGCCCAGGGAAAGTATCCTGAACTTCTCTCGGACCAGATATCTGTTCAGGGCCCTTAGGTCTAGGATGGGACGCATCCCCCCTGTTTTCTTTTCCACAAGGAAGTAACCTGGAATAGAATCCCAGCCCTTCCTACCCTGGTGGCACGGGCTTGATCGCATTGGCGCTGAGAAGGGCGGAGAGTTCCTCTGCAAGTACCTGCTTGTGCTGGAAGCTGAAGGACTGAGCTCCCGGTGGGCAATTTGGAGGTTTGGAGATCAAATTGAGGGAGTATCCTAGCCGGACTATTTGGAGAACCCACCAGTAAGAGGTTACAAGAGGCCACCTTTGGTGAAAAAACTTTAACCTCCCTCCTACCGGCAGATCGTCTGGCACGGACACTTTTATATCGGCTATGCTCGCCTGGAGCCAGTCAAAAGCCCGTCCCTTGCTTTTGCTGGGGAGCTGCAGGGGCCTGTTGAGGCGCAAGCTGTTGACGTGAACAAGTACGCTGAGGCTTAGCCTGAGCTTACTATAAGCGTAGGGAGCATTCCTCCTCCCCCCATAAAAACGTCTACCTGATGAGGTAGATGCTGAAGGCGTCCGGTGGGAGAGTTTGTTGAATGTGGTGTCCTGCTGGTGGAGCTGTTCTACCACCTGTTCGACCCGCTCACCAAAAATGTTATCCCCTCGGCAAGGAGCATCCGCAATCCGCTGCTGGACTCTATTCTCCAGGTCAGAGGCACGCAGCCAGAAGAGTCTGCGCATCACTATACCTTGAGCAGAGGCCCTGGACGCAACATCAAAAGTGTCGTACACACCCCTGGACAGGAATTTGCGACACGCCTTCAGCTGCCTGACCACCTTCTGAAAAGGCTTGGCCTGCTCCGACGGGAGCTTATCGACCAAGTCCGTCAGCTGCCTCATATTGTTCCGCAAGTGGATGCTCATGTAGAGCTGGTAGGACTGAATCTTGGACACGAGCATAGCAGAATGGTAGGTCTTCCTCCCAAAAGAGTCCAGAGTCTTAGACTCCCACCCCTGGGGCGCCGAGGTGTAATCCCTAGTACTCTTGACTTTCTTGAGAGCCAGATCCACAACTCCAGAGTCATGAGGCAACTGGGTCTTCATCAACTCTGGGTCCCCGTGGATCTGATACTGGGACTCAATCTTTTGAGGGATAGTGGGATTACTTAAGGGTTTCGTACAGTTCGCCAACAATGTCTGCTTCAGGACATTATGAAGGGGAACAGTGGACAATTCCTTAGGTGGTGAAGGATAGTCCAGGACCTCGATCATCTCAGCCCTGGGCTCATCCTCAGTAACCACTGGGAAGGGAATGGTCGTAGACATTTCCCGGACAAATGACGAGAAAGGCAGACTCTCAGGGGGAGAAAGCTTTCTCTCTGGCGAAGGAGTGTAATCAGAAGGAAGACCACAAGACTCCTCATCAGAGAAATATCTGGGGTCTTCCTCTGCCTCCCACGAGGTCTCACCTTCGGTATCAGACACCAGTTCTCGAACTTTGGTCCGAAGCCGAGCCCGTCTCGACGCCAAGGAACTAAGTCCTCTATGGCAATGTTGAGAAGAAGACTCCCTTGCCGCTGGTGACGAAGCTCCCTCCAGCGACGTCAACGGGGAGACAACTTGGGTGGCAGTGGACGCCGATGCTGCAGTCCTTACCACGGGCGGGGAGCCAACCGCTGCATCCCTCAACGGTACCGATGGCGCAAGCACCAGCGGTACCGGAACAGGAGGTCACAGCAGTCCTTCTAGAATCTCCACAGTATGGCTCGGAGGCGCTCGTCTAGATTGTCTGTCGGGCCAGGCTGTGAGGCCGGTACCAGCGACGATGAGAGAATCTGTCTGGGGCGCGGAGGCGGTACCAGGCTGTCAGGAGAAGAGCGCGACACCTCCTGAATAGAGGGGTGAGCGGTCCTCCCAGCGTCGACGCTTCACGGCTACCGAATCCTTCGATGTCCCGGAGCTCTCGGTACTGTGACGGGAAGGTGACCGATGACGGTGCTTCTTCGCCTTCGCTCAAAGCACGTCAGCGGTACCTCCCGGTAACTAAGAGGAAGATGTGGAATCCAGACGTCTCCTCGGGGCCGGGTCCGAAGGGGGTCGGTCCCGGGGGACCTGCAACGCAGGAGCCCTCGAGGCAGGTGGAGACCCACTCCATGGCTCACTGCTACCAGCGTGGGATCTCTGGACAGCCATCACCTGCACTCCGGACGTCGATGCACCCTCTGATGCCGACATCGATACCGGTGATGACCTCGGTACCGCTGGCTCCATCGACGTCGAAAGATCGGACGATGCTCCGAATAGAATGTTCCACTGAGCCAATCTCGCCGCCTGAGTCCTCTTCTTGAGCTGAAGGCACAAAGTACAGGCGTTAGGGCGATGACCAGCCCCTAGACACTGAAGACACGAAACGTGCTTATCAGTGAGCGAGATCATCTGGCTGCACCGCGTGCAGTTCTTGAAGCCGCTGGCAGGCTTCGATGACATGGCGGAAAAATCGCGTCGGCGAGGTCAAATGCGATGATGCCGAAAAAAAGGCACCAAAAGAAGGAAACCTGTACGTGCGGCGAAAAAAGCCGCTCACGCTAAAGAAAGGAAACTTACGGGGAAACTTTAAGAAAGTAAAGGGAAAAACAAGAAACTACTTTTTTTTTTTTTTAACAAGAGAACGAAGAACAAGCCTAATTCGGCGAAAAAAAACGCAGCGAAGAACGCAGCAAGGGCCTCTCTGGGGCAGAGAACGACTGATACACAGCTGTTCCGAACCGCGAAAAAAGAGAGACAGAGGAGCATGCTCGCGCTATGGGCAGGAAGACGGTCACGTATGTGTGGTCCGTGCATGTCCACGCAGGGGCTGGCAAACTTTGTTGCTAGGAAGATCTTCCGATCTGGGGCTGCCGTCGGACATCACCCAATCATGAGAACAAGCAGCCTGCTTGTCCTCGGAGAAAAATAAATACAATAAATGAGGTACTTGAAAACAGTAAATTGAACCCTAATAGAACTATGGTGAAACAGTATCAAAAATATACACATGAAATTCAAATACAAGAGATATAATACAATGTTAGCATACTACTACTGATACATCTAATAAACATGCATTAGAACATTCAACTAACAGTTGATGCTAATGATTTTCTACAATACAGTGTACTATATAGCTGAGGCGTCACGTGCAGATATATAGATGGGGTCAAGATGCATGGTACAAAGTCGATTGAGATAATTAGATGGTTAGCTAAACTCAAGGCAAGTTCTTTGTATAGTTAAGCAAGAGATAAGGAACTGATCTAAGTTACAGTGTGTGTAACAAGCTAGTCCAGGTGCAGAGTGAGTGTATAGTCAGTCACAGATATTATAAATATGTTTAGCGAACTGCAGTTTATTGCCCTATCATTTTGATGGAAGGAAAAAAAATAGCTTCGCTTATTTAGGTTTCATATATTAGTGTTTCCCAAGTTGGTCCTGGAATATCCCCTTGCCAGTCAGATTTTCAGGATAGCCACAATGAATATGCATGAAAGAGAATTGCATACAAGGGAGGCAGTATATTTAGAATAATCTCATACATATTCATTGTGGATATCCTGAAAACCTGATCGGCAAGGGGGTAGCCAGGACTGACCTGGGGAAACACTGATATATAAGCTTTAAAAAAATTCAATTAAACACACTTGTCAATTTGACTGATAATTCTCATACAAACTATGTAGAAAAACAAAATCTTCAATTACTCTACCAGTATTGCTGGAGGAGGATCACTTCCAGAAACATCTACAAGAATATCATCATACTTGTCAAAGTTAATACCCGTCTGGTAATGTGCAAAAATAGCATCTTCAGTATCTGGTGGTGGTGGTGGCACATATGTCACTTTAGGACCTTAAGTAAGCAATAAAATGGATGTTAGTAATTTAAGTTGGTTCCTAGAGTATTCACATCTTCACACATGCATTACATATTTTCTAATATTATTATTAACATTTGTATAGCGCTACCAGACGCATGCAGCGTTGAACACCTGACACAGAGAGACAGTCCCTGCTCAACAGAGCTTACAATCTAAAATAATACATACAGACAAGACAATTAAGGGCAAGGGAAGTACTGGGCGAGAAGGAACAAGGGGGGAGGCAAATGAGTAGTGGCTAGGGAGCCAAAAGCAGTAGTGAAAAGGTGGGTTTTCAGCATATATTTTAAAACAGGTAGAGATGGAGCTAGACGTACAGGCTCAGGAAGTTTATTCCAGGCATAAGGTGCCGCAAGAGAAAAGGAACGAAGCCTGGAGTTAGCAGTGGAGGAGAAGGAGGACGACGACAAGAGAGATTTGTCCAGTGAGCGGAGGTCACGGGGAGGAATGTAGGGAGAGATGAGAGTGGAGAGGTAATGGGTGTCACGTTTTCAAAACAGGAACAGGGTTTGTGAGCCCTTGGGCCACTGCCGAGCAGCGGCAGTGGCAGGCAAAACCACCCCACACCAGCGACTAGGCAGAACAGGACTGGACCCCCAGACTGGAGTAGCAGCAGAGGCAAACAAGCAGGAAAGCAGAGCAGGCACACTTAAACTTCACCTGCACTTGGCCACCTTTCACCAGGAGTTGAGCTCCTGACTGCAAGTGGCCGGCAGGACTTACTGGGCAAGGCAGGACTGGATACCCACTAGGCTGAACCAGGACTGAGGGTCAGAGGGGAAAGGAACAAACATGGGCAGCAAGGCAGGAAACTGGGCTAGGACTCACAGAAATGACAACACAACACAAGGCATGGAATGGACAAGCTAGGGGACAGAAACTGGAAGCTGCAAGCAGCCACAAAAGCAGGAAACAAACACTGACAAACAAGGGAAAGAACAAAAAGCTGCAAGCAGCCACTGAAGACAGACAACACAGAAACCTAAGCACTACACAAAGAACTACAAACAAGGAGCAAGACTAAGAAACAAGCAAACCCTAAACTAAACATAGACTAACTAGAAACAGGAAAGAACTTCAGGCAAGATACTAGAACAAAGAAACAAACTCAGGCTGAAGTGCAACAAGCACCAACATATCAGGGCCTTAGACGATGCAAAGGCAAAGGCAGAGTTTCCAAATGGCTAATAAGCCCAGCAGCAACTGAGGCTCACTGCAGCAATCACCAGGCAACTACGGAAGCTGTGCAGGTTCAAACAAGACAGAGAAATCCGGAAGCCTGGAAGATCCGGACTGGACTGGGCTAAAGTCTGGAACGGGTGATAGTCCATAGCAGCCACCAGTTCTGGCCACCTGAGGGCGAGGTGAGCACAGACGTAACAATGGTGTGTGTGTGTGTGGGGGGGGGGGGGGGGGGGGGGGCTTCAGAATGGATGCATTTAAAGGTCAGTAAGAGAAGTTTGAACTGTACACGGAAGCGGACAGGGAGCCAGTGAAGTGACTTGAGGAGTGGGCTAGTGTGGGTATAACGATTTTGGTGGAAAATAAGCCGTGCTGCAGAATTTTGGACAGACTGGAGAGGAGAGAGATGACTGAGCGGAAGACCAGTGAGAAGTAAATTGCAATAATCCAAGCGAGAGGTGACAAGGGTGTGGACAAGGGTTTTGGCAGCGTATTCAGAAAGGAAGGGGCAAATTTTGCTAATGTTGTAGATAAAGAAACCAATTGTTTAATTTTCGGGGTAGATTATACCTACTAGAGTACAAATATTCTCCATTTATTCCCACAGTACTCACACTTCAACAATATAATTAATTTTAAATACACAGTAACCTTTATTCAATTACATTTTGTGGATATGTACAACATAATCTATATCTTTAAAGGAAACCTCAGTATTCCTTACCCACTTGTTCAATTTCCGCTCACACTCACTCCGTGCACTCATGTGTATGCAATCACTCTCTCCACCCGTTACAATTAGCATATATTTAAGATGTTACATCCAAAACTGTAGATCTCTTCACATACAGTCTTTAACAGATTGTGAAAATAAATCTTGATTTCACAGCTTCCATCAACAAAACGCGAAGCAGTCCATATCCCCCATGAGTCACTGATAATCAAAAACAAAAAATGATGATGATGAAAGTCACAGCAGCTGCAATGCGGGAGACAGAGCACTCCTTTCTCCGTTGCATCAACTACTCCATTACAAAATTTCAGCGTTGACCGTTGAACCAGTGGCAGGCTGCTGAGGAAACCACCAATACGTCGGTCCTTAATCTGTGACCACATTTCGCCAAATTCTTCTTCAGGAGAACCAAATCACGCAGTCTAAAAACACATGTACATCAAATCCTAGTTGTTACAAATCCACCCATTAAATAAACAGTTCATCTTATTGTTTTACATACATTATAAAACTCCATCAATAATTGGCAGCTTACCCATGGGACCGCCATCCAAGCCTGAATAACCGGAAGTGACGACCGAACGTGTCCTGCAGACATCTCAGTCACATTATACACCCCCTTCTTGTCCCGCCCCTGAACACACATCATCACATATTACAGCCATTCTGCTTCAAAATTTAAACCCCATGGCGCTATAGTGTTCCATTGGAATATATAGCGTTGCTCTATATTAAATAATAGGCTACTCACATCTTCTCCAAGCTGAAAAGCCCTAGCCTCCTTAGTCTTTCTTCATAGGGAAGTCATCCCATCCCCGCTATCATTTTAGTCGCCCTTCGCTGCACCTTTTCCAATTCCACTATATCTTTCTTGAGATGCAGCGACCAGAATTGAACACAATACTCAAGGTGCGGTCGCACCATGGAGCGATATAAAGGCATTATAACATCCTCACACCTGTTTTCCATACCTTTCCTAATAATACCCAACATTTTATTCGCTTTCCGAGCTGCAGCAGCACACTGCGCAGAAGGTTTCAGTGTATTATCGATGACGACACCCAGATCCCTTTCTTGGTCCATAACTCCTAACGTGGAACCATGCATGACGTAGCTATAATTCGGTTCTTTTTTCCCACATGCATCACCTTGCACTTGCTCACATTAAACGTCATCTGCCATCTAGCCGCCCAGTCTCCCAGTCTCGTAAGGTCCTTCTGTAATCTTGTCGCGAGTTAACGACTTTGAATAACTTTGTGTTATCAGCAAATTTAATTACCTCGCTAGTTACTCCCATCTCTAAATCATTTATAAATATATTAAAAAGCAGCGGTCCTAGCACAGACCCCTGAGGAACCCCACTAGCTACCCTTCTCCATTGTGAATACTGCCCATTTAACCCCATTCTCTGTTTCCTATCCTTCTACCAGTTTTTAATTCACAATAGGACTTTTCCTCCTATCCCATGACCCTCCAATTTCCTCTGTAGCCTTTCATGAGGTACCTTGTCAAATGTCTTTTGAAAATCCAGATACACAAGTATCAACCGGCTCCCCTTTGTCCACATCTTTGTTTACTCCTTCAAAGAATTGAAGTAAATTGGTCAGGCAAGATTTCCCCACACAAAAGCCGTGCTGACTCAGTCTCAGTAATCCATGTCCTCGGATGTGCTCTGTAATTTTGTTTTTAATAATAGCCTCTACCATTTTCCCCGGCACCGACGTCAGACTCACCGGTCTATAAATTTCCCGGATCTCCCCTGGAACCTTTTTTTTTTAAAATGGGCGTTACATTGGCCACCCTCCAATCTTCTGGTACCACGCTCGATTTTAAGGATAAATTGCATATCACTAGCAGTAGCTCCGCAAGTTCATTTTTCAGTTCTATCAATACTCTAGGATGAATACCATCTGGTCCAGATTTGCTACTCTTCAGTTTGCTGAACTGCCCCATTACGTCCTCCAGGTTTACCGTGAAGTCAGTAAGTTTCTCCGATTCGTCCGCTTGAAATATCGTTTCTGAAACCAGTACCCCACCCAAATCTTCCTCGGTGAAGACCGAAGCAAAGAATTCATTCAATCTCTCCGCTACGTCTTTGTCTTCCTTGATCACCTCTTTTACTCCTTGGTCATCCAGTGGCCCAACCGATTCTTTTGCCGGCTTCCTGCTTTTAATATACCGAAAAATTTTTTTACTATGTTTTTTTGCCTCTAATGCTATCTTTTTTTTGTAATCTCTCTTGGCCTTCTTTATCTGCGCCTTGCATTTGCTTTGACACTCCTTAAGCTGCTTCTTGTTATTTTCAGACGGTTCCTTCTTCCATTTTCTGAAGGCATTTCTTTTAGCCCTAATAGCTTCTTTCACCTCACTTTTCAACCAGGCCGGCTGTCTTTTGGACTTCCGTCTTTCTTTTCTAATTAGTGGAATATGTTTGGCCTGGGCCTCCAGGATGGTATTTTTGAACAGCGTCCATGCCTGTTGTACAGTTTTTACCCTCTCAGCTGTCCCCCTAAGTTTTTTTTCCACCATTCTTCTCATTTTATCATAGTCTCCTTTTTTAAAGTTAAACGCTAACGTATTTGACTTCCTGTGTATAGTTACTTCAAGGTTGATATTAAAACTGATCATATTATGATCACTGTTATCAAGCGGCCCCAGTACCATAACGTCCCTCACCAGATCATGCGCTCCACTAAGGACCAAGTCTAGAATTTTTCCTTCTCTCGTCGGCTCCTGCACCAGCTGCTCCATAAAGCTGTCCTTGATTTGATCAAGGAATTGTACCTCTCAAGCGTGTCCTGATGTTTTGGTGATCTGCTGAACATGTGCAGAGAAGGAGAGCGAGGAATCAAAGATGACACCAAGATTACGATTATGTCAGATATTATTTAAATTAATGACTACTACACTCTTGCTAACAAACTGTGGGGGGTCTTTTACTAAAGCTTAGCTCAAGTTATCTGCAGCAGGGCCCATGTATGCTCCTAATACAGCTGAGAACATTTACTACTAAATAGAGACAAAAAAGAACTTACTATAGTAGGTGTCCCTTGAAAACACCAATTTATAAGCACATGTATATAGGATTATGTTCAGTACAAAAAGAATTTCAGAGCCGACTTGTATGCGATTTCCTCATGAATGACAATCTTCTCTCTGCAGATGCACCAAAGCTCTGCTCAGTTCAATGCATTAGCTGATTGGAGGGGAAAATCCCTAGGTAAAGCAAACACACCTGACTTATAAACTTATCTGCATAGAATATCCATTAAAAAAAAAAAAAAATGCTTTCATTGAAGAAAGGTCCAAAACAGAAGCAGGGCATTGTGCGAGAGCTGGTGGTGTTGGGTCCCCTAGGAAACAGTGATCATAACATGATCAAGTTTGAGCTACTATATGGGATGAACCAGAAAAAGGAAATCTACTATAGCTGCATTTAATTTTCGAAAGGGCGACTATAATAAAATGATGAAAATGGTTAACAAGAAACTAAAAAGATCAGCTGCTAAAGTTAGGACACTAAATCAAGCGTCAACATTATTCAAAAATACAATCTTGGAAGCCCAGTCCAAGATGCATTCCATGTATTTGCAAAGGTGAAAAGAAGAGAAAACGTCAGTCAGTATGGTTAAAACATGAAGTAAAAGGTGAAATTAGGCCTTGCCTGCTAATTTTCTTTCCTCTAGATCCTCCAGACCGTTCAAGACGCTTGGGTTATGCACTCCTACCAGCAGAGGGAGACTAAGAACACTAAAACTTCTTATACAAGTAGCCTGTGCAGACCTTCTACTAACCAGTATTTCTCAGTCTCAGCAGAGGGTAGAAGTGTGCAGCCTATGCAGTGTACTCAGTCTGGTAGGCCCCTGTGGGGTTTCTAGGTTGGGTTGTAAATGTTAGAGAACCCACACTTGGATCTCTATTACAGGGTGTAAGTCCTAAGGGGCTTCTTATTCCCTGTGGGGTGTCACACCCAGGTGGCCGGGTCCCTCCCTCTGTGCTCTAGGGGTTATCCAGAAAATTGTATACCGGTAAGCCCGATGTCAGTGCCGTGCAAAATCAAGAATATAATTACAGAACACATAACATGGTTTAATGGGACAGAGTCAGCATGGGTTCAGCCAAGGGAAGTCTTGCCTCACTAATTTGCTTAATTTCTTTGAAGGCATGAATAAACATGTGGACAAAGGTGAGCCGGTCGATGGAGTGTAAATAGATTTTCAGAAAGCCTTTGATAAAGTTCCTCATGAGAGACTTCTGGGAAAATTAAAGAGTCATGGGATAGGAGGCAAGGTTCTGGTGTGGAATAAGAACACCAATTGGACACAAAACAGAGGGTAGGGTTAAATAGTCATTTCTCTCAATGGAGGAGGGTAAACAGTGGAGTGCCACAGGGATCTGTATTGGGACTGGTGCTATTTAATATATTTATAAATGATATGGAAACTGGAAAGAGATGATACAAAACTATTAAAGGTTGTTTAAACACATGCAGAATGTGAAATATTGCAGGAAGACCTTAGGAAATTGGAAGACTGGGCATCCAAATGGCAGATGAAATTTAATGTGGACAACTGCAAGATGATGCCCTAAACCAATCTCTCCCCTTCCCCCATTCTCTATTTCTGTCGACAACATGCTCATTCTTCTTGTCTCGTCTGCTCGCAACCTTGGGGTCATCTTTGACTCCTCCATCTCCTTCTCGGCCCATATTCAACAGATTGTTAAAACCTGTCGTTTCTTTCTTTATAACATCACCAGAATTCACCCTTTCCTTTCTGAACACGCTATCAAAACCCTCATCCACACTCTCGTCACCTCTCGCTTAGACTACTGCAACTTGCTTCTCTCAGGTCTTCCACTCAGCCATCTGTCTCCTCTTCAATCTGTTCAAAACTCTGCTGCACGACTAATATTTCGCCAAAGTTGTTATGCCCATATCAGCCCTCTCCTGAAATCACTTCATTGGCTCCCTATCCGTTTCCGTATACAATTCAAGCTCCTCTTATTGACCTATAAGTGCATTCACTCTGCAGCCCCTCATTACCTCTCCACCCTCATCTCTCCCTACACTCCTTCCCTAGAACTCCGTTCGCTAGGCAAATCTCTCCTAGTTGCGCCCTTCTCCTCCATCGCTAACTCCAGACTCCGCTTCTTCTACCTTGCCGCACCTTATGCCTGGAATAGGCTTCCTGAGCCATTACGTCTAGCTCCATCCCTGGCTGCCTTCAAATCTGGGCTAAAGGCCTACCTGTTTGATGCTGCTTTCGACTCCTGACTTGTAACTTTTATCTTATCCTTATGTGTCCTTCTGTCTGTCCTTCCCTTATCCTTTTGATCCTGTCTGTCCTGATTTAGATTGTAAGCTCTTTTGAGCAGGGACTGTCTTTCTTCTTCATGTTCAATTGTAAAGCACTGCGAACGACTGGTAGTGCTACAGAAGTGATTTATAGTAGTAGTAGCAGCATTGGAAAGAAGCTGGAGTTGTGGAGGTAGCTGCATTTGTCTGTGGGTTTCTTGTATATGGGTGTTTGTATATATCCATCGCTGATTGCCAACCTCTTTATGGCTGAGCTGAAACAGACATTTCTGAATACTTACCAGACCAAACCCCTAAAATACTACCAGTACATCAATGACATTTTTATGATTTGGACTGAGTGGGAAGAAACTCAAACAATTTTACAATTCCTTCAATACATACCATCCTACAATCAGATTCAAAGTTGACTACTCCCCAGAAAAAGTCAATTTTTTTGGACACCACAGTCTCAATCAGCGATGGATATATACAAACATCCATACACAAGAAACCCACAGACAAATGCTGCTACCTCCAGAACTCCAGCTTCCACCCTCACATACAAAAAGATCCATTATTTACAGCCAAGCCACAAGATACCACCGTATCTGTTCTGACCCAAGGGACAGAGACAGACACCTTGAAATCCTGACTGCATCCTTCAAACAGAAAGGCTACAACCCCAAAATAATCTCCAAGAATACTGCCTCCTCCCTCAAAACACCCAAGGAAAATCTGCTACAGTACAAAGAAAAAAAAAGCCACAGACAGAATCCCCCTTATAGTGACATACAAACCAGAGCTGGAAAAATTAAGAAAAATCATAAAAGATCTGCAGCCTCTACTCTAGGAGGATGAATTACTGAAAGAGATATTCCCATCCCCACCAGTGCTGGCCTTTCAACAGCCACCCAACTTAAAACACAAGCTAATTAGAAGTAAGCTTCCAACATACTCTTCCAATGTGGTATATATCATTCAGTGTAAAAAATGCAATGAAGGCTGCTACATTGGAGAAACCAGTCAGATGCTAAAGAAGAGACTTAATTTACATAGACACCATATAAAAAATGCTAGTACCAATACAGATGTCACGCCTGTGGGGCAGCACTTTACAAAACCGGAACACTGTACAAGTGATTTCATGGTAAGAATCCTGAAAGGGAACTTTAAAACAATACAGGAACGTAAGATCTTTGAAGTCAGAATGATTAAATATTTTGACACCCACCAGACAGGACTGGTTTTCTAGCCCATTATAAACCATAAAATTGTACTGCTTTGTCACCCTCCTGTCTCCATGCATATCTCCCTGCCCCTCATCCACTCGACTCTTCCTGTCTCTCACCTATCCACCCCATCCTGTTAAGACTGTCAATGGAATGCTTTGATGTTTCACTTATATATACGGTCATCTACCAACATTTGCTTATTTCCGATCTGATGAAGAAGCGCAACCTTCGAAAGCTAATCAAGAAATGTATTAAGTTATGTCCAATAAAAAAAAGTTATCTTCTTTTCTTTTCCATGTTTTATTTTGTTTTATTTCTATTACCACAGAATACTCTAAATTGTATAGAAAAAAAGAAAATATGCTGTTACATAAAAGAAAATAAGGGTTCTAGGTCAGTTTCCACCTAGACAGATCCCACTGGACAGTTCCCATTAACCAATTCCCATCTGGAGAATTCCCACCATACCAGGGAGGACAATTCCCACCTATATCAAAAAATTACTACTCTACCTATGAAAAATGATTCCGTTATTATATGTCCTCTGTGTACATCCATATGCTGCTCTAAGATCCCTGTTCCAGATGCCGTTTAAAAAAAAAAAAAAAAAAAAAAAGCTACAGCACCACCAAGACTTATGGGACCCCACAGAAGAAAAAAAGTTATGGTTGGTTAAACCCCCCCCCCCCCCACACACAAGGCTAGGGAGGGTGGGAAATGACAGGGGGGGGGGGAATTGTCCTAGATGGGAATTGTCTTGATGTACAATGTCAATACTGTGAAAAAAATATATTTATATATACACATACACACACACACCTGTATGTTCAGCGCCCTCTTTATCTTCATCCAATTTCAATCGTGCTAAAAAGGTTGAAGAAAAAGAGTAAATATTTAATTTTAAAGAATACAAATTAGGAAGTGAAGTCTTAGTGTGACAAAATGGTGTGTTTTCCCTTCTATAGGTAAAAAGTGGAATGTTTGACCACGGAAATACAAATCCTGGAGACAATATCATAAAAACTTCTTTATTGAAGAAAAGACTCGACACAACTGTTGTGTTTCGGCCTACAGGCCTGCATCAGGAGTCTATAAAAACATAAATCAAATAAATCTTTCAAACAAATACATATACAGAATCAAATAAAACATTCAAATAAGTAATAAATATACAATAAGAGATCAACATATAATAAAATACAACAATAAAAATAATGATAATAAATAATGATGAACGTAAAGTCTCTAAGTGACGTATACACAGATTATACATATGTGGGATGTTATAATATCACCAAAAAATTACACAAAATGGTCGTGTAAATAAATAAATAATTGTAAGAGGGACTAATTATAGGAAGGACTAAACATTCAAAACATGTAAAAATAGATCATACTATCTTAAAATACATGCATATATGAAGGACAATAGATAAAATATCCATGAGGCATTATATGGAAATCTATATATACTAAAGCATATCATAAAAGCAGCATCATATAAATACGCGCACAGCTTATGCTGAAACAAGGAAGACATACAGAAGTAAAACATGCTGTCTTCAAAATGCAAATATAAAAGACTTTGAATAAAAAACCAAGTAAAAATCATACAACCAACATCATGTATACAGGAGAAAACGCAAGACCAACATCATATATAAACAAAAGAAGGAAAAACAAATAAAATAATATGCATGAAAAAGGAACATGGTGTCAATTAGTGTATGCATGTGGTGGTGCCTATACCTGTGCGCACCATATACAGCCAATTGAGAAAAATATACTGTTGCCATGGCTATTTTAAAGACGTTGGACAAAAAAAAAGGAAAAAACCATGCAACATAAAACATAAAAATGTATATACAGTATGTGCCAAAAAATATATATAAGAATATATATACTGAATGAGTTGCAAACTCATTCAAGGACTGTGAGTCAAAAGACATGGTAGAGCAAGACCTTCTTTGTGCCAATTGGTACAGATGGGAGCCTTGCCAATAGATGCTACTGTTTAGGTTAAACATGCCTATAAAACTATCAGATGTAATAGTTTGAGTAGAAAAGTTACCTCTCTCAGATTCTGAACCAAAGTCGTCATCTCCTCCTCTGTAACCACCTGTTAAGAAATTTACATACATGTCCAGAGTCAAAGCAGCGCTCATAGTATACATGAATATCACAATTCACCATCTCCTGAAGTACAGTAAAAATATCCAAGAAATTAAGAGCTCATTTTTCATACTTATTTTGGAACAGAAAATTTTAGATGACCATTTACCCTATTGCTGTACCACACCAGACTGAGACTAAGCATTAATTTAACTCTAAATTATTTACTTACTTAAAAGATTTACCCATATAATCTAAAAATTCTCCGCAGGTTACAATTAAAACATACATATTCAAATGTCAATACAACTAACATTACCAAATGTTTACTCCAATTTTGGACATCTTGCAGCTGGGCTACAGCACACTTAAGTGTACTTCAAACTAAAAGTTAATAACTTGAGCTTTGCATAGTATGTTCTGTCCTACATGCAATTGTTAGTGGTCTTTATATACAGGACCGCTTACTGTTCCCTTCAGTATGGCAAGGGTGTCTGGCTACTGCATGCGAAGCGAATGCTACATACCTGTAGAAGGTATTCTCCGAGGACAGCAGGCTGATTGTTCTCACTGATGGGTGACGTCCACGGCAGCCCCTCCAATCGGAAACTTTACTAGCAAAGTCCTTTGCTAGTCCTCGCGCGCCCGCGCGCACCGCGCATGCGCGGCCGTCTTCCCGCTCGAGCCGGCCAGTCCAGTATGTAGCAAGACAATACACTTCAAGGGAAGACACAACTCCAAAGGGGAGGCGGGCGGGTTTGTGAGAACAATCAGCCTGCTGTCCTCGGAGAATACCTTCTACAGGTATGTAGCATTCGCTTTCTCCGAGGACAAGCAGGCTGCTTGTTCTCACTGATGGGGTATCCCTAGCCCCAGGCTCACTCAAAACAACAACCATGGTCAATTGGGCCTCGCAACGGCGAGGACATAACTGAGATTGACCTAAAAAATTTACCAACTAACTGAGAGTGTAGCCTGGAACAGAACAAACAGGGCCCTCGGGGGGTGGAGTTGGATCCTAAAGCCCAAACAGGTTCTGAAGAACTGACTGCCCGAACCGACTGTCGCGTCGGGTATCCTGCTGCAGGCAGTAATGAGATGTGAATGTGTGGACAGATGACCACGTCGCAGCTTTGCAAATTTCTTCAATGGAGGCTGACTTCAAGTGGGCTACCGACGCAGCCATGGCTCGAACATTATGAGCCGTGACATGACCCTCAAGAGCCAGCCCCGCCTGGGCGTAAGTGAAGGAAATGCAATCTGCTAGCCAATTGGATATGGTGCGTTTTCCTACAGCCACTCCCCTCCTATTGGGATCAAAAGAAACAAACAATTGGGCGGACTGTCTGTGGGGCTGTGTCCGCTCCAGATAGAAGGCCAATGCTCTCTTGCAGTCCAATGTGTGCAGCTGACGCTCAGCAGGGCAGGAATGAGGACGGGGAAAGAATGCTGGCAACACAATTGACTGGTTCAGATGGAACTCCGACACGACCTTTGGCAGAAACTTAGGGTGAGTGCGGAGGACTACTCTGTTGTGATGAAATTTGGTGTAAGGGGCCTGGGCTACCAGGGCCTGAAGCTCACTGACTCTACGAGCCGAAGTAACTGCCACCAAGAAAATGACCTTCCAGGTCAAGTACTTCGGATGGCAGGAATTCAGTGGCTCAAAAGGAGGTTTCATCAGCTGGGTGAGAACGACATTGAGATCCCATGACACTGTAGGAGGCTTGACAGGGGGCTTTGACAAAAGCAAACCTCTCATGAAGCGAACAACTAAAGGCTGTCCTGAGATCGGCTTACCTTCCACACGGTAATGGTATGCACTAATCGCACTAAGGTGAACCCTTACGGAGTTGGTCTTGAGACCAGACTCAGACAAGTGCAGAAGGTAATCAAGCAGGGTCTGTGTAGGACAAGAGCGAGGATCTAAGGCCTTGCTGTCACACCAGACGGCAAACCTCCTCCAATGGAAGAAGTAACTCCTCTTAGTGGAATCTTTCCTGGAAGCAAGCAAGATGCGGGAGACACCCTCTGACAGACCCAAAGAGGCAAAGTCTATGCCCTCAACATCCAGGCCGTAAGAGCCAGCGACTGGAGATTGGGATGCAGAAGAGCCCCTTCGTCCTGTGTGATGAGGGTCGGAAAACACTCCAATCTCCACGGTTCTTCGGAGGACAACTCCAGAAGAAGAGGGAACCAGATCTGACGCGGCCAAAAGGGAGCAATCAGAATCATGGTGCCTCGGTCTTGCTTGAGTTTCAACAAAGTCTTCCCCACCAGAGGGATGGGAGGATAAGCATACAGCAGGCCCTCCCCCCAATCCAGGAGGAAGGCATCCGATGCCAGTCTGCCGTGGGCCTGAAGCCTGGAACAGAACTGAGGGACTTTGTGGTTCACTCGAGATGCGAAGAGATCTACCAAGGGGGTGCCCCACGCTTGGAAGACCTGGCGCACCACTCGGGAGTTGAGCGACCACTCGTGAGGTTGCATAATCCTGCTCAACCTGTCGGCCAGACTGTTGTTTACGCCTGCCAGATATGTGGCTTGGAGCACCATGCCTTGACGGCGAGCCCAGAGCCACATGCTGACGGCTTCCTGACACAGGGGGCGAGATCCGGTGCCCCCCTGCTTGTTGACATAGTACATGGCAACCTGGTTGTCTGTCTGAATTTGGATAATTTGGTGGGACAGCCGATCTCTGAAAGCCTTCAGAGCGTTCCAGATCGCTCGTAACTCCAGAAGATTGATCTGCAGATCGCGTTCCTGGAGGGACCAGCTTCCTTGGGTGTGGAGCCCATCGACATGAGCTCCCCATCCCAGGAGGGACGCATCCGTGGTCAGCACTTTTTGTGGCTGAGGAATTTGGAAGGGACGTCCCAGAGTCAAATTGGAGCAAATCGTCCACCAATACAGGGAGTCGAGAAAACTCGTGGACAGGTGGATCACGTCCTCTAGACCTCCGGCGGCCTGATACCACTGAGAGGCCAGGGTCCATTGAGCAGATCTCATGTGAAGGCGGGCCATGGGAGTCACATGAACTGTGGAGGCCATGTGGCCCAGCAATCTCAACATCTGCCGAGCTGTGATCTGCTGGGACGCTCGCATCCGCGAGACGAGGGACAACAAGTTGTTGGCTCTCGCCTCTGGGAGATAGGCGCGAGCCGTCCGAGAATCCAGCAGAGCTCCTATGAATTCGAGTCTCTGCGCTGGGAGAAGGTGGGACTTTGGATAATTTATCACAAACCCCAGTAGCTCCAGTAGGCGAATAGTCATCTGCATGGACTGCAGGGCTCCTGCCTCTGATGTGTTCTTTACCAGCCAATCGTCGAGATATGGGAACACGTGCACCCCCAGCCTGCGGAGTGCCGCTGCTACCACAGCTAGGCACTTTGTGAACACCCTGGGCGCAGAGGCGAGCCCAAAGGGTAGCACACAGTACTGGAAGTGGCGTGTGCCCACCTGAAATCGCAGATACTGTCTGTGAGCTGGCAGTATCGGGATGTGTGTGTAGGCATCCTTCAAGTCCAGAGAGCATAGCCAATCGTTTTGCTGAATCATGGGGAGAAGGGTGCCCAGGGAAAGCATCCTGAACTTTTCTTTTTCGAGATATTTGTTCAGGGCCCTTAGGTCTAGGATGGGACGCATCCCCCCTGTTTTCTTTTCCACAAGGAAGTACCTGGAATAGAATCCCAGCCCTTCTTGCCCGGATGGCACGGGCTCGACCGCATTGGCGCTGAGAAGGGCGGAGAGTTCCTCTGCAAGTACCTTCTTGTGTTGGAAGCTGTAAGACTGAGCTTCCGGTGGACAATTTGGAGGTTTTGATGTCAAATTGAGGGTGTATCCCTGCCGGACTATTTGCAGAACCCACTGATCGGAGGTTATGAGAGGCCACCTTTGGTGAAAAGCTTTCAACCTCCCTCCGACTGGCAGGTCGCCCGGCACGGACACTTGGATGTCGGCTATGCTCTGCTGGAGCCAGTCAAAAGCTCACCCCTTGCTTTTGCTGGGGAGCCGCGGGTCCTTGCTGAGTCGCACGCTGCTGACGAGAGCGAGCGCGCTGGGGCTTAGCCTGGGCCGCAGGCTGTCGGGAAGGAGGATTGTACCTACGCTTGCCAGAAGAGTAGGGAACAGTCTTCCTTCCCCCGAAAAATCGTCTACCTGTAGAGGTAGAGGCTGAAGGCTGCCGGCGGGCGAATTTGTCGAATGCGGTGTCCCGCTGGTGGAGAGACTCTACCACCTGTTCAACTTTTTCGCCAAAAATATTGTCCGCACGGCAAGGCGAGTCCGCAATCCGCTGCTGGAGTCTATTCTCCAGGTCGGCGGCACGCAGCCATGAGAGCCTGCGCATCACCACACCCTGAGCAGCGGCCCTGGACGCAACATCAAAAGTGTCATAAACTCCTCTGGCCAGGAATTTTCTGCACGCCTTCAGCTGCCTGACCACCTCCTGAAAAGGCTTGGCTTGCTCGGGGGGAAGAGCATCAACCAAGCCCGCCAACTGCCGCACATTGTTCCGCATGTGTATGCTCGTGTAGAGCTGGTAAGACTGGATCTTGGACACGAGCATAGAGGAATGGTAGGCCTTCCTCCCAAAGGAGTCTAAGGTTCTAGCGTCCTTGCCCGGGGGCGCCGAAGCATGTTCCCTAGACCTCTTAGCCTTCTTTAGGGCCAAATCCACAACTCCAGAGTCATGAGGCAACTGAGTGCGCATCAGCTCTGGGTCCCCATGGATCCGGTACTGGGACTCGATCTTCTTGGGAATGTGGGGATTAGTTAAGGGTTTTGTCCAGTTCGCAAGCAATGTCTTTTTTAGGACATGGTGCAAGGGAACAGTGGACGCTTCCTTAGGTGGAGAAGGATAGTCCAGGAGCTCAAACATTTCAGCCCTGGGCTCGTCCTCCACAACCACCGGGAAGGGGATGGCCATAGACATCTCCCGGACAAAGGAAGCGAAAGACAGGCTCTCAGGAGGAGAAAGCTGCCTTTCAGGAGAGGGAGTGGGATCAGACGGAAGACCCTCAGACTTCTCGTCAGAGAAATATCTGGGGTCTTCCTCTTCCTCCCACGAGGCCTCACCCTCGGTGTCAGACACAAGTTCCCGAACCTGTGTCTGCAACCTCGCCCTGCTCGACTCAGTGGAACCACGTCCACGACGGGGGCGTCGAGAGGTAGACTCCCTCGCCCGCATCGGCGAAGCTCCCTCCGCCGACGTAGTCGGGGAGCCCTCCTGGGAGGTGGCCGCGGTCGGCACCGCACGCGGTACCGACGTCGGGGACCTCAACCTGGGCGATGGGCCAGCCGGCGCCACGCTCGACGGTACCGGAGGCGCAAGCACCGCCGGTACCGGAGGGGTAGGGCGCAACAGCTCTCCCAGAATCTCTGGGAGAACGGCCCGGAGGCTCTCGTTCAGAGCGGCTGCAGAGAAAGGCAAAGAGGTCGATGCAGGCGTCGACGTCAGAACCTGTTCCGGGCGAGGAGGCTGTTCCGGGCTGTCCAGAGTGGAGCGCATCGACACCTCCTGAACAGAGGGTGAGCGGTCCTCTCGGTGCCGATGCCTGCTGGGTGCCGACTCCCTCGGCGACCCAGAGCTCTCGGTGCCGACGCGGGGAGGCGACCGATGTCGATGCTTCTTCGATTTCTTCCGAAGCATGTCACCGGAGCTCCCCGGCACCGACGAGGACGTAGAATCCAGCCGTCGCTTCCTCGGGGCCGAGGCCGAAGGAGGTCGGTCTCGGGGGGGCTGTACCGCAGGAGCCCTCAGGGTAGGAGGAGACCCACCCGAAGGCTCACCGCCACCAGCAGGGGAATGGACAGCCCTCACCTGCACTCCTGACGATGCACCACCGTCCGACGACATCAGCAGACGAGGTCCCGGTACCACCGACGTCGATGCAGCTATCCGATGTCTCGGTGCCGATGCAGAGGCCCGATGCCTCGATGCAGGGGCGGCCGAGGAAGATGGTCTGGACGCTGACGACGTCGATGCACTCGAAGATCCCGGTGCCGATGCCGACGAAGAGCCCGAGAACAACACGTTCCACTGGGCTAATCTCGCTACCTGAGTCCGCCTTTGAAGCAGGGAACACAGACTACAGTTCTGAGGGCGGTGCTCGGCCCCCAGACACTGAAGACACGACGAGTGTCGATCAGTGAGCGAGATAACCCGGGCGCACTGGGTGCACTTCTTGAAGCCGCTGGAAGGCTTCGATGTCATGGGCGGAAAAATCACGCCGGCGAAATCAAAGTCCGAAATGACGGAAAAAGAGCACCAAAAGATTTAAAGGGAGAAAATCTCGACCGAGGCCGAAAGAGGCCTACCCCGACGACGAAAGAAAACTTATCGGGGCAAAAAGCTGGAAGTACGGGAAGGGTAACACGAAAACCGGAGCACTTCCCGACACTTTAAAAGACTTTTCCGAAGAAAAAACACGTCAAAAATAACTTTGGACGCGCGAGGTCGACTTTCCGGGGCTCGACACGGCGAAAACAGGGTATGATACATACCTGTAGCAGTTGTTCTCCGAGGACAGCAGGCTGATTGTTCTCACGACTGGGTTGACGTCCGCGGCAGCCCCCACCAACCGGAAGAAGCTTCGCGGGACGGTCGGCACGCAGGCCACGCCCACCGCGCATGCGCGACCGTCCTCCCGCCCGTGCGCGACCGCTCCCGCCAGTTGAATGACAAGCAATAAAATATGAAACACAACTCCAAAGGGGAGGAGGGAGGGTAGGTGAGAACAATCAGCCTGCTGTCCTCGGAGAACAACTGCTACAGGTATGTATCATACCCTTTCTCCGAGGACAAGCAGGCTGCTTGTTCTCACGACTGGGGTATCCCTAGCTCTCAGGCTCACTCAAAACAACAACCCAGGTCAATTGAACCTCGCAACGGCGAGGGTACAACAAAAATTGACCTACGAAGAACAACTAACTGAGAGTGCAGCCTGACCAGAATAAATTCGGGTCCTGGAGGGTGGAGTTGGATTTACACCCCAAACAGATTCTGCAGCACCGACTGCCCGAACCGACTGTCGCGTCGGGTATCCTGCTGGAGGCAGTAATGAGATGTGAATGTGTGGACAGATGACCACGTCGCAGCCTTGCAAATCTCTTCAATAGTGGCTGACTTCAAGTGGGCCACTGACGCTGCCATGGCTCTAACACTATGAGCCGTGACATGACCCTCAAGAGCCAGCCCAGCCTGGGCGTAAGTGAAGGAAATGCAATCTGCTAGCCAATTGGAGATGGTGCGTTTCCCGACAGCGACCCCTAGCCTGTTAGGGTCGAAAGAAATAAACAATTGGGCGGACTGTCTGTGGGGCTGTGTCCGCTCCAAGTAGAAGGCCAATGCTCTCTTGCAGTCCAATGTGTGCAACTGACGTTCAGCAGGGCAGATATGCGGCCTGGGGAAGAATGTTGGCAAGACAATTGACTGGTTAAGATGGAACTCCGACACCACCTTCGGCAGGAACTTTGGGTGAGTGCGGAGCACTACTCTGTTGTGATGAAATTTAGTATATGGAGCATGAGCTACTAGGGCTTGAAGCTCACTGACCCTACGAGCTGAAGTAACTGCCACCAAGAAAATGACCTTCCAGGTCAAGTACTTCAGATGGCAGGTATTCAGTGGCTCAAAAGGAGGTTTCATCAGCTGGGTGAGGACGACGTTGAGATCCCATGACACTGTAGGAGGCTTGATAGGGGGCTTTGACAAAAGCAAGCCTCGCATGAAT
Organism: Microcaecilia unicolor; assembly: GCF_901765095.1. NCBI lineage: Eukaryota > Metazoa > Chordata > Amphibia > Gymnophiona > Siphonopidae > Microcaecilia > Microcaecilia unicolor. The sequence goes on along the minus strand of NC_044032.1, from coordinate 95,533,779 downwards.
CGAACGACTAAAGGCTCTCCAGAGATGGCTTTACCTTCCACACGATAATGGTAAGCACTAATCGCACTAAGGTGATTCCTTACTGAGTTGGTCTTGAGGCCAGACTCTGATAAGTGCAGAAGGTATTCAAGCAGGTTCTGTGCAGGGCAAGAACGAGGTTCTAGGGCCTTGCTCTCACACCAAACGACAAACCTCCTCCACTTGAAAAAGTAACTCTTTTTAGTGGAATCCTTCCTAGAGGCAAGCAAGACCCGGGAGACACCCTCAGACAGACCCAACGCAGCGAAGTCTACGCCCTCAACATCCAGGCCGTGAGAGCCAGGGATTGAAGGTTGGGGTGCAGCAACGCTCCGTCGTTCTGCGAAATGAGAGTCGGAAAACACTCCAATCTCCACGGTTCTTCGGAGGACAACTCCAGAAGAAGAGGGAACCAGATCTGACGGGGCCAAAAGGGCGCTATCAGAATCATGGTGCCGCGGTCTTGCTTGAGCTTCAGTAAGGTCTTCCCCACCAAAGGTATGGGAGGATAAGCATACAGGAGGCCGGTCCCCCAATGAAGGAGAAAGGCATCTGACGCTAGCCTGCCGTGTGTCTGAAGTCTGGAACAGAACAGAGGCAGCTTGTGGTTGGTCTGAGAGGCGAAAAGATCCATCGAGGGGGTGCCCCACTCTCGGAAGATCTTGCGTACCACTCTGGAATGGAGCGACCACTCGTGCGGTTGCATGACTCTGCTCAGTCTGTCGGCCAGACTGTTGTTTACGCCTGCCAGGTACGTGGCTTGGAGAAGCATGCCGAACCGACACGCCCAACGCCACATACCGACGGCTTCCTGACACAGGGGGCGAGATCCGGTGCCCCCCTGCTTGTTGACGTAATACATTGCAACCTGATTGTCTGTCCGAATTTGGATAATTTGGCAGGACAGCCGATCTCTGAAAGCCTTCAGTGCGTTCCAGATCGCTCGGAGCTCCAGGAGGTTGATCTGCAGATCCTTTTCCTGGAGGGACCACAGACCCTGGGTGTGAAGCCCATCGACATGGGCTCCCCACCCCAGGCGAGATGCATCCGTCGTCAGCACTTTCGTGGGCTGCGGAATTTGGAATGGACGTCCCAGGGTCAAATTGGTCCGTATGGTCCACCAGAGCAGTGAAGTGCGGCAACTGGTGGAGAGGCGGATGACATCCTCTAGATTCCCGGTGGCTTGGAACCACTGGGAAGCTAGGGTCCATTGAGCAGATCTCATGTGAAGACGAGCCATGGGAGTCACATGAACTGTGGAGGCCATATGACCCAGAAGTCTCAACATCTGCCGAGCTGTGATCTGCTGAGACGCTCTGGTCTGCGAAGCCAGGGCCAAGAGATTGGTGGCCCTCGCTTCGGGAAGGTAGGCCTGAGCCGTCTGAGAATTCAGCAGCGCTCCTATGAATTCCAGAGACTGAGTTGGCTGGAGATGGGACTTTGGGTAATTTATCACAAACCCCAGCAGCTCCAGAAGTTGAATAGTGCACTGCATGGACCGGAGGGCTCCGGCCTCCGAGGTGTTCTTGACCAGCCAATCGTCGAGATATGGAAACACGTGCACTCCCAGCTTGCGTAGGTAGGCCGCTACCACCACGAGGCACTTTGTGAACACTCGTGGGGCAGAGGCGAGCCCAAAGGGCAGCACACAATACTGAAAGTGCCGTGCGCCCAGGCGGAATCTGAGATACTGTCTGTGAGCTGGCAGTATCGGGATGTGAGTGTATGCGTCCTTTAAATCCAGGGAACATAGCCAATCGTTTTTCTGAATCATTGGCAGAAGGGTGCCCAAGGAAAGCATCCTGAACTTTTCTTTGACCAGGAATTTGTTCAGGCCTCTCAGGTCTAGGATGGGACGCATCCCCCCTGTTTTCTTTTCCACAAGGAAGTACCTGGAATAGAATCCCTGCCCTTCCTGCCCGGGTGGTACGGGCTCGACCGCATTGGCGCTGAGAAGGGCGGAGAGTTCCTCTGCAAGTACCTGCTTGTGATGGGAGCTGAAAGACTGAGCTCCCGGAGGACAATTTGGAGGCAGGGAGGCCAAATTCAGGGCGTATCCGTACCGCACTATTTGGAGAACCCACTGGTCGGAGGTTATGAGAGGCCACCTTTGGTGAAAGAATTTTAACCTCCCTCCGACCGGCAGGTCGTCCGGTACGGACACTTGTAGGGCGGCTATGTTCCCGTGGATCCAGTCAAAAGCCCGTCCCCGGCTTTTGCTGTGGAGGCGCAGGGGGCTGCTTAGGCGCACGCTGTTGACGGGAACGAGCGCGCTGGGGCTGTCCCTGTGCCTGACGAGGCCTTCGGGCCGGCTGGTTGTACCTACGCTTCGCAAAAGAATAGGGTGCAGCCTGCCGAGCCCGGGAAAAACGCCCGCCCGCGGGGGCGGGTGCTGAAGGCGCCCGGTGGGAGAGCTTGTCGAGAGCGGTTTCCCGCTGATGCAGTTGGTCAACCATCTGCTCGACCTTCTCGCCAAAAATATTATCCCCCCGGCAAGGGACGTCGGCCAGTCTCTGCTGGGTGCGGTTGTCCAGGTCAGAGGCACGCAGCCATGAGAGCCTGCGCATCACTATACCTTGGGCCGCAGCACGAGATGCCACGTCACAGGTGTCAAAAATCCCCCTGGACAGGAACTTTCTGCACGCCTTCAGCTGCCTGACCACCTCCTGATAAGGCCTGGACTGCTCCGGCGGGAGCTTATCGACCAGGTCCGCCAGCTGTTGCACATTGGTCCGCATGTGGATGCTCATATAGAGCAGGTAAGATTGGATGCGGGTCACGAGCATGGAGGATTGGTAGGCCTTCCTCCCAAATGAGTCCAGAGTGCGAGACTCCTGCCCCGGGGGCGCCGAGGCGGTATCCCTCGAACTCCGTGCCCTCTTGAGAACAGAATCCACGACCGCTGAGTCATGGGGCAACTGGGGCCGCATGAGCTCTGGGTCAGAGTGGATCCTGTACTGGGACTCTGCTTTCTTGGGAATGGTGGGGTTAGTTAGTGGTCTCACCCAGTTCCGAAGCAGCGTCTCCTTCAGGACATTGTGCAGCGGTACCGTGGAGGACTCTCTAGGTGGTGATGGATAGTCGAGGACCTCGAGCATCTCGGCCCTCGGCTCTTCCACAGAGACCACGGGAAAGGGAATGCTTATAGACATATCCCGCACAAAGGAGGCAAAGGAGAGACTCTCAGGAGGTGAGAGCTTCCTCTCCGGTGACGGCGTGGGGTCCGAGGGAAGGCCCGTAGACTCCTCTGAGGAGAAATATCTCGGGTCCTCCTCTTCCCCCCACGAGTCCTCATCCTCGGTATCGGACATTAGCTCATGTAGCTGAGTCCGGTACCGGGCCCGGCTCGACGTCGAGGCGCCAAGGTCTCGGTGTCGTCGAGCGGTGGACTCCCGCGCCGGCGGGGACGGAGCTCCCTCCATCGACGTCGACGGGGACTCCACCTGCGTGGCGGTCGAGACCGGCACCGCAAGCGGCGGCGGTGTCGACAGCCCCGGCGCCGGGCTAGAGCTCGCCGGCGCCACAGTCATCGGCGCCGGGGGCGCAAGCACCCCCGACGCCGGCACAGCCTGGCGCATCAGCCCTTCCAGGATCCCCGGAAGGATGGCTCCGAGGCACTCGTCCAGGCCCGCTGCCGGGAAAGGCGGTGGGGCCGGTAAGGGTGTCGGTGCCAGAAGCTGCTGGGGGCCAGGAGACGGCACCGAGGTGCCGGAACCCCGACGCGTCGGTACCTCCACCACCGACGGAGATCTCTCCTCTCTGCGATGACGCTTCGGCGTCGACTCCTCTTCAGGATGCACCGAGGGCTCCCGGTGACGGCGCTTCTTATCTTTTTTCCGGTGCACGTCACCGGCGCCGGAGGGCATGGAGGAGGAGGAGGTCGATCCCCCTCGGTCTCGAGGTACCGGGTCCGACAGGGTTCGGTCCCGTGGCTCACGAGTTGAGGGAGTGACCGGGGCCGACTGCCCACGCGGCCTCTCAACCCCACTCTCACCGGCGGACCGGCGGGCCAACGGGACCTGTTCTCCTGGGGTCGCTGCCATCGGTGCCGATGTCTCGGGCATCGATACCGGTACCGAAGAACCGGCCTTCGATACCGATGCCGTCGAGGTCGACGTCGAGGGGCCGGCGCAAGTTCCAAAAAGACGGTCCCGCAGAACTTGCCTCGCAACCTGAGTCCGTTTCCGGAGACCGAGACACAAAGCGCATGACTTGAGATTGTGCTCCGGCCCGAGGCACTGGAGGCACCAAGCGTGGGTGTCGGTCTGCGAGATCGGCCGGCCGCAGCGACCACACTTCTTAAATCCACTCGGGACCTTCGAGGACATCGACGGAAAAATCGCATCGGCGAAGTCAAAGTCGGCAATGGTGGCTAAAATCACACCACGAAAAAATCAACCGACCGAGCGGCCACTAGGCCGCAACGTGGCGTCCCCGCTAGAAAGCGAGGGAAAAAGGGGAGCGCGTGCTCCACACGCGCAAAAAGAAATTTCTTCTTTCTTTTTTTTTTTTTAAACAATACAAACAAAACAGAAGGAACCGAACGGTCCAAGCGACGATCCGCGTAAACGCGGTCGAAAATCCGGCGGCTGAACAGAGAGAGAGGCAAACGCACCACTCTCTCAGTCGCGGAAAAAAAGTAACTGGCGGGAGCGGTCGCGCACGGGCGGGAGGACGGCCGCGCATGCGCGGTGGGCGTGGCCTGCGTGCCGACCGTCCCGCGAAGCTTCTTCCGGTTGGTGGGGGCTGCCGCGGACGTCAACCCAGTCGTGAGAACAAGCAGCCTGCTTGTCCTCGGAGAAACGACCGTACCGAGTGCGGACAAAAGAAGACTGGCCGGCTCGAGCCGGTTTCGGGCGGGAAGACGGCCGCGCGGGCGCGCGAGGACTAGCAAAGGACTTTGCTAGAGAAGTTTCCGATTGGAGGGGCTGCCGTGGACATCACCCATCAGTGAGAACAAGCAGCCTGCTTGTCCTCGGAGAATATCAAGTAAACTACCGCCACTGCATTAGTTAACGCGTTAACAGAAAAATGGGAGCAAGTCATCAGAAGGAACCATGGCTCACTAAAAAGCAAAAGCAGAAAACCAGCATCAATAGAAAAGGTTCCCGGGAGAAGACAAAATTCTTCAAATCTAGGTATAGAACCAACCGGGACTAACTACAGAAGATATGTCACCCCGCATGGCAACACTGAGGTAGAACCAGCTGAGGCATAGAAAAAAAAAATAAAAGTTATATACTTGCTGTGCTGTAGTGTTCCTCCAAGAAATCAGCTGAACTGCTATAGTTAAGTCTCATCACACAGGGCCAGGGTGGAGCTGGAAGGTGGGGAAGCGCCCCCAGCTGAGGGACCCGGCTCATTGGGTATCATTCATTTCAAGTAAAACATGAGATATTCAGCTATAACCCCCGCTCAACTGCCACCTGGGAAATGCAGGGAGGGCAGGAGTTGCCAGACTGGCACCAAACAGGAGCTGTCCAATCTGTCCACCATCCAATAGGAGACAAGAGAAAAATACTGACACTCCAGGTTGCACAGTGACTATAAGGGAGAGCTACTTGGAACTATTTTCACTGTCTCCTTCCGCTGGTAGACGGACAAAATTTTTCGGAGACGAGAAGGCGGTAGAACTAAAGGACATGAATTGAGGTTGAAGGGGGGGGGGGGGGGGGGGGCAGGCTCAGGACTAATGTTAGGAAGTATTTTTTCACAGAGAGGGTGATGGATATGTGGAATGCCCTCCCGCGGGAGGTGGTGGAGATGAAAACGGTAATGGAATTCAAACATGTGTGGGATAAACACAAAGGAATCCTGTTTAGAAGGAATGGTTCCGTGGAATCTTAGCGAAGATTGGGTGGTGATGCTGGTGACGTTTGCTCTGATAGTTTGCGTCCAGCATTTTCTGATTAGTGCTACGTGATCAGTGAGTTGACAACACACATACAAGTAGGACTCCTCGTTTTGCATTCACTACTTGGTGTACTTATTGACCCCTGACGCAGACGCTTTTTAGCGTCGAAACACGGCATGTGTCGGGTCGTTATCATTGATATAATAAAGACTGTTGGACTCACGTCTCCAGTGGTGAATCATCTTTGTTTAGTCTCTACTCTTGCCTTCTGCACTGGTAATTGGGAAACTAAATGGGAGTTGGGCAGACTTCTACGCTTTTTGTCCTGATTGTGACTGAATAGATAGGGATGGGCTGGAGTGTAAATTTTAAGAGGCTTCAACGTTAGCTTCAGAACAGTACAAGAACAGTGGTGGGCAGACTTCTACGGTCTGTGCCCTGAGAAAGGGAACGGCAAATCAAACTCAGGTATACATATAAAGTATCACATACCATGTAAATGAGTTTATCTTGCTGGGCAGACTGGATGGACCGTACAGGGCTTTATCTGCCGTCATTTACTATGTTACTATGTTATATAATCTATTAGTTTGGACTGGTTTGGTATAGATGACAAGGAAAGTTCTGGATTTTTATGCCAAATAGTGAGCAGGAGTGGCACCACGACTAATGAAATAATGAAAAAAATGTAAATGTTTAAGAAAAAGGAATGAGAGATCATCTAAAGAGAGGTAAAACCTCTTAAGTACCAGAAGGGATTTGATTTTACATCCGTTCAGCAGAGTAAAACAATAGGAAACTGAGGAGCTTAGGAAACTGCAGAATGCATTAAGAACAGCACTTTAAACTAAGTGCTGCGCTCTGAGAGCGCTATTCTGCCCAATTACCTATTTGGGTAATTGGTTAAATCCTGCTTGTTGATAGAAAAAAAAATATTCAATGGGGGCAATATGTACAAAGCATCCCCCACCCCAAATACAAAAACAACCAAATATGATCTGAAAGGCAAAAAAGTACAAAAAATAAAAAAAATAAATAAACCAGAGGATATCAGCCCAAAGGTTGTGCAGGTGCAAGTTGAAGGGAGTCAGCTATTAGAAAAATTTAAGGAGTTGCAGACAGTGCTGCATAATAAACTCAGAATGCATGTCTAGGACACACTGGATGAATTTGCCAGATCAGATTGAGATAAAACAACAGTGACTCACTTAACTGTGTAATGCCAAATTTAACCTCTGAACTTTAGTGAATTTATATGAGAGGTATATACTAAGGAAAACAGGTTATGAGGCAGCTTTATAAAACAAGCCCAAAATAAGAAGTTTTTCAATTTTAACAAGGAAAAAAAAAACATCTTACCTCTTCCACCAAATCCTCTACCTCTGCCACCTCTACCACTGCCTCTGGAATTTTCATCACCACCTGAAAAACATGCATTTAATGTAAGTCTGCAAATAGATTAGCAACATTTGCCAACAGTTCTCCAAAGACAATCCTACAGAACTGGGAAATGTCACATTAAATTTGGCATTTTAAATTGGTTTAGCTAGTTATCCAAGACAGGCTGCAGAATTGATGGGGCAGAGACGGGAGTAGTGGACCGACGCAGAGCGAACCAATGCATAGGGACCTCCTGAATAGAGGGGAAGTGATCCTCCTGGCACAGACCCTTGCTGGGTGCCAAATCCCTATATGCCCCAGAGCACACGGCACCAAGTGTAGAGGACGAACAATGCCGATGTTCCTTGCCCTTCGCTTGGCATTGAGACTCCTCTATGCTGACGAGGACGTTGTTGAATCCTCACTTTTTTTTTTCACGGAGAGAGTGGTGGATGCTTGGAATGCCCTCCCGCGGGAGGTGGTGGAGAGGAAAACAGTAACAGAATTCAAACATGCGTGGGACAAACATAAAGGAATCCTGCTCAGAAGGAAGGGATCCCCAGAAGCTTAGCCGGTGGTGGGAGGCAGAGCTGATGGTTGGGAGGTGGGGATAGTGCTGGGCAGACTTATACGGTCTGTGCCAGAGCCGGTGGTGGGAGATGGGGCTGGTGGTTGGGAGGCGGGGATAGTGCTGGGCAGACTTATACGGTCTGTGCCCTGAAAAAGACAGGTACAAATCAAGGTAAGGTATACACAAAAAAATGGCACATGTGAGTTTATCTTGTTGGGCAGACTGGATGGACCGTGCCGTCATCTACTATGTTACTATGTTATCTTGGTGTCGGGGTCTGACACTGACCGGTCCTGGAGGCCCTATCCAGAACTTGGTGTTGAGACAGGTGGAGACCCACTTGACGTACTACTACTCCTACTAGTGTCCATAAGTCTTGAAGAACCCAAGTGGACAGATACTCCTGATGTCAGTGCAGTCTTCAACGTTGACCTCAGGGACTCGGAACTGGCTCAAAAAAATCATGAAATAAGCTCCCCCCCCAAAACCAGTGCTTTTCTTCATTTGAAGACAGGAGGTTATGGTCAGACCATGAACACTGAGGCCAAGATGCACTAAAAAATCGTTAAAGCCCTTCCCTTACCGATTCCCTTAGCGAATCGCTAAGGAACGGGCATGCATCAAAGAATAGGAATGCAAATGAGCTGCTCGTTGTAGCTCACTTGAATTCTCTATTCCATCATTAAACAGTCGGCCGGTCGAGCATGCGCAGAGCAGCCAAGCGTTATGCTGGCTGCTTTGCGCATGCCAAGGACGTCCTTTATGGACGTCCTTCACTATATATAAAAAAGATGAGCTGTGCCTATGGATGTCCAGGAAGGAAAGGAGGGAAGTGATCAGCTGTTGCCCACTGCAGCGCCTTCACACAGAGGTGAGAGACACTGTGAGGACCCGGTCCGGTGGCAGACTGAGGGGGTGCGGGTGGAGGGGGGTGCGGGTGGAGGGGGGAGCAGCGGCGGTGACGATGGCGGGAAGGCGGGGGCTGTCATTTCAATGAAGGGGGAGGGGGGAGCGCCAGCGACATCGGAAGGGAAAAAAGAAAGCCAAGTGCTCGTCAGCTTGTTCTTTTTTTTTTTTTACATGATAGGCACTTTCCCCACTGGTCTCCAAAGCGATTTAGTGCAGCTCATTATAATAGCCTTTGAACCATTTAGTGCAGCTCATTATAATAGCCTTTGAATCATCTGAGGATCTGAAGGCGATGAAACAGTGTGACAAGGCGGTGGCCGTAGCTAGAAGGTTACTAGGCTGTATAGAGAGAGGTGTGACCAGCAGAAGAAAAGAGGTGTTGATGCCCCTGTACAAGTCGTTGATGAGGCCCCACCTGGAGTATTGTGTTCAGTTTTGGAGGGCGTATCTAGCTAAGGATGTAAAAAGAATTGAAGTGGTGCAAAGAAAAGCTACGAGGATGGTATGGGATTTGCGTTACAAGACGTATGAGGAGAGACTTGCGGACCTGAACATGTATACCCTGGAGGAAAGGAGGAACACTGGAGAGATGAACTCATGGTTTTGTCCCATTTACGCCTCAAGAGGGGTAATATCAAGATTAAGGCCCAAGGGGTTGGGTAATATAAAGGGAATTCCATATGCCCAGAAATATACCACCTACGAATGAAGTTTTCTGTCTGGCATAATATCTACTAGCAATCCAAATTGTACCAGTTGATCTTAAGACTCAGATAATTTGATGGCCTCATAGAATACCTTCTGGAATGGATGGTACCACGGTATGTTAACCCTGGTGTCACCCTATGGGATAGGGTGAAGAGGGGAATGTTAATATATGGCCTAGCTTGGGATCCATCCACTGGAATAGTGATGGGTCAATTTACATACCTTAAATAGCTAAAACAACTGAAAAAGTACTGACTAGGCCAAACAACAAGAAAGTGATTTAATATTTGAGAATCTGCAAAAAGCAGGTCTGAACAATGAGTCCTGACACAAACTGGTACAACTGTCACTTTAAATCAGATGAACTCATGGTTTTGTCCCATTTACGCCTCAAGAGGGGTAATATCAAGATTAAGGCCCAAGGGGTTGGGTAATATAAAGGGAATTCCATATGCCCAGAAATATACCACCTACGAATGAAGTTTTCTGTCTGGCATAATATCTACTAGCAATCCAAATTGTACCAGTTGATCTTAAGACTCAGATAATTTGATGGCCTCATAGAATACCTTCTGGAATGGATGGTACCACGGTATGTTAACCCTGGTGTCACCCTATGGGATAGGGTGAAGAGGGGAATGTTAATATATGGCCTAGCTTGGGATCCATCCACTGGAATAGTGATGGGTCAATTTACATACCTTAAATAGCTAAAACAACTGAAAAAGTACTGACTAGGCCAAACAACAAGAAAGTGATTTAATATTTGAGAATCTGCAAAAAGCAGGTCTGAACAATGAGTCCTGACACAAACTGGTACAACTGTCACTTTAAATCAGATGAACAAAATGGAGTCTATTAGTTTTGTATCAAAGGCTACAGAGGTTATACAGAGTTCTTAAAAGTATTGCGACACAGAATCATAGAAAAATCCATCTGGTTATTAAAAGTTTGAAACACGTAATGAATTCCTGTATCATATACTGAGTTCAAAGCATTTGTAAAGATGAACTTTAGAGAAAATAAGAACTATAAGGGTTAATCTCTATACAATAAAACTTTAAGAGGCAGGGAAGGAATTTTGAAAGTAGTAGATAAGACGTGAAAAGAAAAATTAGAGAGCCAAGAAGTGAACATCAGCACTAGTTATTTTATTTTAAACAACGTTACAAAGAAACAGTGTTTTAGATGGCACATAATATAGAACCTTTTCATAGTAAATATCTGGAATAATTATGCAAGTTTCAAAGAACACATACACATACAAGATGTTCAAATATTTGAAAGGTATTAATCCGCAAACAAACCTTTTCCAGAGATGGGAAGGCGGTAGAACGATAGGGCATGAAATGAGATTGAAGGGGGGCAGACTCATGAAGAATATCTGGAAGTATTTTTTCACGGAGAGGGTGGTGGATGCTTGGAATGCCCTCCCGCGGGGGGTGGTGGAGATGAAAACGGTAACGGAATTCAAACATGCGTGGGATAAACATAAAGGAATCCTGTGCAGAAGAAAGGGATCCTCAGCAGCTTAGCCTAGAATGGGTGGCAGAGCTGGTGGTTGGGAGGCGGGGCTAGTGTGGGCAGACATATACGGTCTGTGCTGGGGCTGGTGGTTGTGAGGCGGGACTAGTGCTGGGCAGACTTATACGGTCTGTGCCGGGGCTGGTGGTTGGGAGGCAGGGATAGTGCTGAGCAGACTTATACGGTCTGTGCCAGAGCTGGTGGTTGGGAGGTGGGTTGGTGGTTGGGAGGCGGGGATAGGGCTGGCCAGACTTATACGGTCTGTGCACTGAAGAAGACAGGACAAATAAAAAAGTAGCACATATGAATTTATCTTCTTGGGCAGACTGGATGGACCGTGCAGATCTTTTTCTGCCGTCATCTACTATGTTACTATCTGCATTCCGTTTTCCTTAGCTGCTACAGTGATAGGAAAATTGCCGTTACAGCACTTGAAGGCACTGGGAACTTTAGTGAACATGAGTCTTTACCAGAGATGGTCGGATTGTACTGGGTACAGAAACAAATTCAAAAGATGTGATGCTGCCTGAAAAACAAAAAATTAAAACTGGGAAAAAAAGAAACTAAGAGTATGCTCTCACGCAATTCATCAGAAGCTCCAGACTGGGCAACATGGTGCAGCATTACCCAGGCTCTACTGCCTGGCATATTGCTTGGTCACACTAGCCTAGGGTGCTTGACATACTGTTCCTCATGGCTAGTCATCTTTCTTTAAATTACAGCTCTTTGTATTTTGAAAAAGTTAATTTTCTGTTTTTTTTAACCACAATAAAGGGGAAAGCGCGAACGCAGTCCCCCACTACCAGAAATTATGCAGTCGACTTTCCCACATTTGGGGAAATCGCAGGGGTCAACCCATCCAGAGTGCAATGGATGAGCCTCACCCTGGGAGAACCACCTTCCTGATCATGGTATCTCCCCTGCCAGGTAAGTATGAGTTGCTTTAGAAAAGTTTGGAAAGTCCCCTCTCGGCCAGCACTGTACAGATAAGGGAGGTATTTTAACTCTGCTAAACATCAACCATTTGAGAAAGAAAATCCTTCAGAGTCGTTCCACAGTGGCAACAATTATTTATATCATTTAAATGACCCCTAAAGGGAAATCAAATTGAACTCTAAAATAACCATTTTTTTTTTATTTCCCAGAGTCCTGTGTTCTCTGTATTTGCATATGGTGACGTGCCTTCATGCAAGTAAGGTGATTTCCTAGCAGTTGGGCTTTTTGTATGTTAAGCTAATCGTTATCTGCACTTTTAATTTTGGCTTTCTGTGTTTGAAGACAATGGTTTAGGTTAATGGCTAAAACAAATTACTTAGTTTAGGCACATACATGCTATATTGTAGATTTTATGCGAGTCTGCAAGGTATTCTGACAAAGGGTGGGGCAGAATCCTTTTTCACAGTGAGGGAGACAAGAACAAAGGCTAATTTTCTCCTGAAGCAGCTAGGGAAGAGTTTAGTTCCAGAATTCTTTTTTCCTTTAACTGTTAACAGAATAATTTACCAGTGTGAATGTTAAGGGTAGGGAGAAAACATTATAATGGGGATGAAAACCCCCCCCACAAATGCCTAAATATTTACAGAGATCCCAGCAAACTTTGAATGCCTTCTAATTTGTAATTATAACAAGTATGTAATGCATATATGCCCTGATGCTCAGAACTCCCTCACTAAGCCAAAAGTGCAACTAGCTTGCCAAAGCTAAAAGGAAATGATATTCAAATTAGATACGCGCTGTTAAAATGAAAGCAAGGGGAGAACATGCTTGGTGCATGTGCAAAAGAGTTTCATGGTAAGCCCAGCTCCTGTGCGTATGCTCCAGGCAAATCTGCACGTGAAGCACACATTGGCGTCTGTTTTCTGCATGTTCAATAAGCTTTTTGAAATTTTTTTTTAATTTGGAAGGCTTATATTTAAATGCAAGAAACATGCGCCAGTGTGTGCTTTCACTTTTTTTTTTTTTTTTAATAGCGCACATTTGTTTTTCATTACTGGAGCTTAGGGGCTTGCACAGGATTCTTTCTGCTTCAAATTTTTAAAAAACCCGGCAGATTTTAAAGAAAGAACTAGCCGTTGAGCCCGTAAAAACGGGCTAGTATAGGACGGGGGGGGGGGGGGGGGGGGTTGAAAGGCCCCCCCAGCCACCGCGCTCGCCGCTGCCCCTCCGAGGTCACCGCTACACCCCCCCCCGGAGTCGCCGCCACCCCTCCACCCGGGCCGGGCCCTCGCTTCGCTATTGAAACAGCGCGGGAACGCAGCACACAGCTCAGATGAGCTGCTGTCCTTCTTCTCGGGACACAGGCAGGGAAGGAAGGCCGATGGCAGCTGAGCTGTGTGCTCCGTTCCCGCGCTGTTTCTATAGCAGAGCGAATGGCCCGGCCCGGGTGGAGAGTGGGTGGCGGCGGCGACCTTGGGGGGGGGGGGGGGGGGGGGGGGAAGCGGTAGCGACGGCGGTTTCGTCCCTTCCTTGCGCAGTAGAGACCCTCTCTGTCCCGCCCCGTCATCACGTATTGACGCGGGGGCGGGACAGAGAGGGTCTTTACTGCGCATTTGCGAGTGAGTTCGGGCACTCGCCGTTTATATGTTTGTCAGAAATCTCACTTCAAATACCCTAAAGCCTGAACTGACCTGGCATTATCTTTTCAGTGGTAAGGGAGACTTTTTTCTGTGTACTGGTCTCTGAGCATTGGAAGGGAATAGGAAATGACCACATAAGAATACCTCATCTAGTAGCAAAATTCCATGCTACAAATCCCAGGGCAAGCAGTAGCATCCCCATGCCTGTCTCAACAGGAACTTGTTTCCTCCAGGAACTTGTCTAAACCTTTTTTAAACCCAGATATGCTGACTGCTGTTACCATATCCTCCCGGGGGCGGAGGGTGAAGAAGAGTTCCAGAGATTAACTATTTATTGAGTGAAAATTTCCTCCTTTTTTAAAAATATGTATCTTTTGAAAGAATAAAAAAAAAATAATAATTAAAAAAAATCGATTCACTTCCACTCGTTCTACACGTCAAGATTTTATAGACCTCAATCATATCTCCACTCAGAAATTTTTTATGAGAGGAGTTCCATACCCTTTATCATTTTGGTTGCTCTTTGAATCTTTTCTAATTCCACTTTAATTTTCTCATGAGTCTGTCATGAGAACTTTGTCAAAAACACTGTGAGAATTAGATACAGTACATCAACTAGTTCACCTATATCAACATGTTTATCCAAACCTTCAAAGAAATGAAGCAAATTGGTGAAGAAAGACTTCCCTTAGCTAAATCCATGCCATCTCTGTCCCATTAAATCATGTTTACGTGTTCTGCAATTTTATTCTTTAGGCGTGGCCTAGTGGTTAGGGTGGTGGACTCTGTTCCTGAGGAACTGAGTTCAATTCCCACTTCAGGCACAGGCAGCTCCTTGTGACTCTGGGCAAGTGAGCCTGCCATGAGTGGGAAAGCATGGGGTACAAATGTAACAAAAAAATAAATAAAACAACTGATTTAGCGCTGGCCTAATCAGTACATTGTAAGCCACCTTGAGCCTGCACATACAGTGGGGGAAATAAGTATTTGATCCCTTGCTGATTTTGTAAGTTTGCCCACTGACAAAGACATGAGCAGCCCATAATTGAAGGGTAGGTTATTGGTAACAGTGAGAGATAGCACATCACAAATTAAATCCGGAAAATCACATTGTGGAAAGTATATGAATTTATTTGCATTCTGCAGAGGGAAATAAGTATTTAATCCCTCTGGCAAACAAGACCTAATACTTGGTGGCAAAACCCTTGTTGGCAAGCACAGCGGTCAGACGTCTTCTGTAGTTGATGATGAGGTTTGCACACATGTCAGGAGGAATTTTGGTCCACTCCTCTTTGCAGATCATCTCTAAATCATTAAGAGTTCTGGGCTGTCGCTTGGCAACTCGCAGCTTCAGCTCCCTCCATAAGTTTTCAATGGGATTAAGGTCTGGTGACTGGCTAGGCCACTCCATGACCCTAATGTGCTTCTTCCTGAGCCACTCCTTTGTTGCCTTGGCTGTATGTTTTGGGTCATTGTCGTGCTGGAAGACCCAGCCACGACCCATTTTTAAGGCCCTGGCGGAGGGAAGGAGGTTGTCACTCAGAATTGTACGGTACATGGCCCCATCCATTCTCCCATTGATGCGGTGAAGTAGTCCTGTGCCCTTAGCAGAGAAACACCCCCAAAACATAACATTTCCACCTCCATGCTTGACAGTGGGGACGGTGTTCTTTGGGTCATAGGCAGCATTTCTCTTCCTCCAAACACGGCGAGTTGAGTTCATGCCAAAGAGCTCAATTTTTGTCTCATCTGACCACAGCACCTTCTCCCAATCACTCTCGGCATCATCCAGGTGTTCACTGGCAAACTTCAGACGGGCCGTCACATGTGCCTTCCGGAGCAGGGGGACCTTGCGGGCACTGCAGGATTGCAATCCGTTATGTCGTAATGTGTTACCAATGGTTTTCGTGGTGACAGTGGTCCCAGCTGCCTTGAGATCATTGACAAGTTCCCCCCTTGTAGTTGTAGGCTGATTTCTAACCTTCCTCATGATCAAGGATACCCCACGAGGTGAGATTTTGCGTGGAGCCCCAGATCTTTGTCGATTGACAGTCATTTTGTACTTCTTCCATTTTCTTACTATGGCACCAACAGTTGTCTCCTTCTCGCCCAGCGTCTTACTGATGGTTTTGTAGCCCATTCCAGCCTTGTGCAGGTGTATGATCTTGTCCCTGACATCCTTAGACAGCTCCTTGCTCTTGGCCATTTTGTAGAGGTTAGAGTCTGACTGATTCACTGAGTCTGTGGACAGGTGTCTTTCATACAGGTGACCATTGCCGACAGCTGTCTGTCATGCAGGTAACGAGTTGATTTGGAGCATCTACCTGGTCTGTAGGGGCCAGATCTCTTACTGGTTGGTGGGGGATCAAATACTTATTTCCCTCTGCAGAATGCAAATAAATTCATATACTTTCCACAATGTGATTTTCCGGATTTAATTTGTGATGTGCTATCTCTCACTGTTACCAATAACCTACCCTTCAATTATGGGCTGCTCATGTCTTTGTCAGTGGGCAAACTTACAAAATCAGCAAGGGATCAAATACTTATTTCCCCCACTGTATGGGAAAAGGTGGGGTAAAAATGTGCTAAAATAAATGTTTCCCCTATTTTTTTGCCTGGCACTGATGCCCCCCATTACCTCTCCTCTCTCCCTACATTCCTCCCCGTAATCTCCGCTCACTGGACAAATCTCTCGTCGTCCCCCTTCTCCTCCACTGCTAATTCCAGGCTTTGTTCCTTTTCCCTTGCGGCACCTTATGCCTGGAATGGACTTCCTGAGCCTGTATGCCTAGCTCCATCTCTACCTGTTTTCAAATCTATGCTGAAAACCCACCTTT
Source organism: Microcaecilia unicolor (assembly GCF_901765095.1). Classification (NCBI taxonomy): domain Eukaryota; kingdom Metazoa; phylum Chordata; class Amphibia; order Gymnophiona; family Siphonopidae; genus Microcaecilia; species Microcaecilia unicolor. Next base: position 95,517,399 of record NC_044032.1, on the reverse strand, counting down.
TCACCACTGCTTTTGGCTCCTAACCACTACTCAATTCCCCTATCCTTGTTCCTTCTCACCCAGTACTTTCCTCGCCCTTAATTGTCTTGTCTGTCTGTATTTTTAGATTGTAAGCTCTATCAAGCAGGGACTGTCTCTCTGTGTCAGGTGTTCAGCGCTGCGTGCATCTGGTAGCGCTATACAAATAATAATAATAATAATGTCAGGCTTACCAGTCTGAACTATTCCATATCACCCCTGGAACCTTTTTAAGAATTGCAGTTACATTGGCCACCCTCCAATCTCCAGGTGCTACAGATGATTTTAATGACAGGTTACAGATTAGTAACAGCAGATCATCAATTTCACGTTTGAGTTCTTTCAGTATCTCTTGGACATATGCCACCCGGTGAAGATGATTTACTACTCGATTTGGCTCATAGTAACATAGTAGATGATGGAAAATAAAGACCTGTACGGTCCATCCAGTCTCCCCAAGAAGATATTATATACAAGGTATGAGGTGATACAACATATGTATACCGGATCTTGATTTGTCCAAGCCATTTTCAGAGCATAAATTGCAGATGTCTGACACCATCCTTGTTGTAAAACTTCTGAAGCTGTCATCTAAGCCCCTGAAAAGCTCCATTTCAGCACATCCAAATCTATTCACCATGAACAGGGCACAGACTGCAGAAGTCCACCTAGTAATAGTTTTGCTTCCCAATTACTAATGTTGCCACCTAGTCTCTGCTATGTGTTTATCTCACACATTTTTGAATTCAGTTACGGATTTCATTTCCACCACCTACCGCAGGAGGGCATTCAAGTATCCATTACCCTTCTCTGTGAAAAAATACTTCCGACATCATTCCTGAGTCGGCCTCCTTTCAACCTCAATTTATGTCCTCTAGTTCTACCACTTTCCCGTTTCTGGGAAAGGTTTGTTTGTGGATTAATACCTTTCAAATATTTGAACGTCTATATCATATCTATCCAGGTTCCCATTTCATCCAGGGTATACGTGTTCAGATCATCAAGTCTCTCCTCGCACATCTTGCTACACAAACCGCATATCATTTTTGTCGCTTTTCTTTGAACAACTTCCAGTCTTTTCACATTTTTAGCAACATACAGCCTTCAAAACAGAAAACAATACTCCAACTGGGGCCTCATCCTCCTTTTTTTTCTACTGGTCATAACCCTCTCTATGCAGCCTAGCATTTCTGGCTGCAGTCACCACCTTGTCACATTGTTTAGTAACCTTGAGATCCTCTGACTTCATCACCCAAGGTCCCTTCTCACGAGCTGAGCTTATCAATCTCTCCTGTCCTATCTATCCTATCTAGTACATCTCTTTTAGATTTTTGCACCCCAAGTGCATCCACTCTGCCAGACCCTTGACCATTCTTCCAACATTTGGAGACTCTTATTATTTCAAACATCCTCCAGGGTATCCACTGTATTGGCTATATCCGTGTCAGCCACAAAAAGGCAAACTTTTCCTTTTAAACCTCAAGCAATGCCTCTCATAAATATATTAAACAACCAGCCCCAGCACCTATCCCTGAGGCACTCCACTGCTCACTTTCCTTTCCTCCGAGCGAATTCCATTTATTACCATCCTCTGTCGCCTGTCGGTCAACCAGTTTCCAATCCATTTCACCTCTTTTGGTCCTAAGTTCAGTCCTTTCAGCTTATTTATCAGTCTTCTGTGATGGATCGTACCAAAGGCTTTGCTGAAATCCAAGTAGATTACAATCTAGCACATGTCCTTTATCAAAATCTTAAGTCACCCAAAGAAGACAATCTGATTCGTTTGGCAGGTTTTTCTTTCGGTAAAGCCATGTTGCCTCCAATCATGTTGGGTTTCTAGAAAGTTAACTATCCTTTTCTTCAGCAGCAACTCCAGAATCAATGTGAGGCTTACTGGCCTGTAGTTTCCCACTTCTTTCCTGTCCCCGCTTTTGTGAAGAGGGACCACATCAGTCCTGAAGAACTTCTCCCTTCTCTAAAGATCTATTAAATAAATCCTTGAGGTCCCACCAGGACTTCTCTGAGATCCCTCAGTATCTTGGGATATATCCCATCCCGGCCCCATAGCTTTGTCCACTGCCAGATTTTCAAGCTGCGTATAAAAGTATTGCATTGGCGAACGTAAAACTTTACCAATGTTCATTGGGGACATGTATGAATGTTCACAGAACATTTCATCAAAATCCGTGATGGTCGAGCAGGGCCCTTCTCTGAAATCAGACCACTTGACATGGAATGACCCAAAAATAAAATAACCGAAGGGAGTGAAGACACATGGGCACATATCACGGGCACAAAATTGGATGCAACTGCAACTCCGTGGCGAGAATTATATCACAAGTCAATCAATAGAAGACCCGCACTAAGATAAGTAAATTGATCATTATATGGGAGTATGCACTACAACATACAATATATGACATTTGAACATACAAAGATCATATACCCAGATATGGAGACAGGGAGGGTTTGGTGCAGTGATGTATGGTTAAGCATATGTTTATAAGACAAGCCACGCAGAGTAATATGCAAAAACTGAGCACCAACATTAAAATATAGACACAGTAGAAGTTTCACAGCAAAGTAAAAAAATATTTTAAAAAAGGGCAAAAAAAAAAAAAAAAGTTGAAACCAGAACGAACAGATACCCTAGGCAGAGAAAAATATTAAATTTTAACTGCCAGACCCTCGACCATTCCTCCCATTCCTCATCTCACTGTTTCCCCAATCTTTCATCTTCAATCTGTTCCCTATTATCATATTTCTACCCCCTGTAATCACTATCCTTCTCTTGTTCATTTCTTTACCACCCGCCTTGGCCTATTCTACATGGTACCACCATTCCAGTGTCTCCCTCCTTCCAACCCTTCTATAGCCCAGCATCTGCTTTCCCTTTCTCTTCCCCCCACCCTCTACCTCCTCCCAGCATCTTCCTGTCCCTTCCCTCCCAGCATTCCTCCCTAACTCCCTTCTACCCCTGGGTACATCTCCCTCCTTCTTCCCCCATCCTGTGCAGCATCTCCTTCCCTCTCTCCACATTATTCCCTCTTTAACTCTTCCCTCTCTTCTATTGTCCACCATCTCTCTCTCTCTCACTGTTGCATCACAAGTCTAACATCTCTCTCCTCCAATGCAGTCTCACTCAATCTCTCCTTCCCTTCCACCACCATGTCCAACATTTCTCCCTCATCCCTTTTCCCTGTGCAACATCTCTCCCTCCCAGATCCAATGTTTCTTCTGCTCTATCCTTCACCCCTCCTGTGCAGCATCTCTCCTTCCTTTCCCACCCTACATCCAACAATTATCCCACTCTCTCCCCCTCCTTGCAGCATCTCTCACTCTCTCCTCATGTCCAATAATGATCCCTCTCTTCTGTCTATGCAGCATCTCTCCCTCCCCTCAACTCCTATGCCCAACAATTTTCTCTCTCTCCAACATTCTCCCTGAGCAACATCTCTTCTTCTCTCCCTTTCTTCCACTCCCATATCCAACAATTTTTTTCTCTCTCTCTCATATATCTCCCCCTGGTGCAGCATCTCTCCTTTTCTCCCTCACCTACAGAGCCGCCGAGAGGGGGGGGCCAGGGGGACAAATTTCCACAGGCCTCCAAGGGGGGCCCGCTGCCAGGGTCAGGCAGACCCCAGTCTCACCTGCCTGCCTCCTCGGCTCTGGGTCCCATGAATTCGAAGCGGCAGTCACAGATCGCCTCCCTTCGGGCCTTCCCTCCCTATGTCCTGCCCTCATGGAAACCGGAAGTTACATCAGATGAGGGTGGGACACAGGGAGGGAAGGCCAGAAGAGAGGCGATCTGCAACTGCCGCTTTGAATGTAGGAGGCTCAGAGCCGTGGAGGCAGGCAGGTGAGACCGGGGACTGCAGCGGCGGCTTGGGGGGGGGGGGGGGGAGGGCAGAGGCAGGGCGCCCTTGCCCAGCCTAGTCTCTTGGCGGCCCTGCTCACCTACACTGCCCAACAATTTTCCACCAAACCACCACCCCCCACACACAAATTTCCTTCCTTCTTTCCACCCCATGCCCAACAATTTCCCCTCTCCCACACTCCCCCCCACAAGCAGCATCTCTCCATCTCTTCCTCCCCAACAATTTTCCCTCTCTCCTACACCCACCCATGCATTTCTCCTCCTTTCCCTCCCCTCCCATTTCTTTCCTTTCTCCTACTCCCCCACACCCGGGGCAGAATCTCTCCTTTTCCCCCTTCCCTCCACGCCCAACAAGTTTCCCTCTTTCCAACTCCACCCGAATGCACCATCGGGAGCATGGTAGCAATTCAAACTTTAAAATTCAAAAGGGTTGCCGGCAGCGTACAAGAATCACTGTACTGCCATGTCTTTCCTCCCAGGAAATTACATCATAGTTGGGGGGAAAGACAAGGCACAGGGAAGGCTTCCGGGTCAGCCAGCAGCAGTGGCAGCAATTCTTATATGCCGCCAGTGACCCTTAATACTAGCGCAGTGGAACAAGGAAGGATTCTGGGTCAACCGGCAGTGATTCTTACATGCTTCTGGCGACCCTTTTGAATAGAAGCAGTTGCAGAAGGAAGACTGATGCGGAAGTCTACCTTGCTTCGGCGTTGGCAATAGTGCACCGCTGCTGGGTGGGCCTGAGCCCAAACTGAGTGGGCCCAGGCCCACCCGTGGCTACGTCCCTGGGTTATGTTCCCTCTACCAGCAGGTGGAGATAGAGAAATCTTCAGAAGTTTGGTATATGTGGTCACGTGCAACCGCCAGAACCTCAATATTATTGATACCAAAGCAGTGGAAACCTGAAATACTACAGAATATTCCTCTCCCATCTCTATAAAGGCAATGTAGGCCCCTCAACCGCTCCTGTGGGAGAAAGCGCCTAAGGCACCACTTGCTATCAACATAGAGAACTCTTCTTATTTGATTAATTTTGTTTTGTGTGGGGCTTTTTAAAATGCCAAACTCAACGCTTTACAACAGAATGGAACACCTACAGGAACAATAGCAGAAAACAGGGCAGGACTTCGGATTGATGTGTTGGGACTAATGTAAAGAACAGTATCAGATAAGGACTAATTTTACCTTCCAAAGTGTCCCACAGATCAATCCAGAGACTTGTGAGATGTATCAAAGCAGTCTTCAAGTGGGGTGGGAAAATGCCACCCCAGCAGCTAGAACCAAAGCTCTGAAAGCTGCATCCTGATGCACTGACACATCAGTCCTGTAATGTTTAGAGAACATATGTACAAACAACCAAGAGATCACCCTACAAATCTCACCCAATGAAATGAACAGCTCTGGTAGAATGACCTTTCAGCTACGACAGAGGTGACTTCCCCATGGCAAGTATGTAGACACAAACGCCTCTCTGAGTCAACGGGCCACTGTGGATTTCAAAGTCATGACACCTTTCTTCCGACCAGCACAAAGAACGAAAAAATGATCAGACAGAGAAGTCATTGGTGACCTCCAGGCATTTGAGAAGGATGTGTCTAATGTAAAGGCACTGCAGTGCCTGAAACTTGGTTGGATAGTCCTCCGGCGAAATGCTGGAAGAAATAGTGGCTGATTCAAGTGAAATCACAATACTACCTTTGGAAGAAAAGAAGATACAGTCCTAATGCAAACCCCAGCCACCGTAAATTGAAGGAAGGGATCCCTGCAGGACAGCGCCTGCAGTTCTAACACTCGTCTAGCTGAAGCGATGGCCACCAAAAAGACCATTATAAGAGTGAGGTATTTTACCAACAAGGGAGGCCCTCTGCATAGCGTGCAGCACCAGATTTAGATTCCAAGACGGAAGAATGGGCAAATATGGTGGCTGGAGATGTATTACCCCACGGAGGAAGCGCACTATGTCCAAGTGGGAACCCAGAGAAGTACCCTGGACATGGCACTGGAAGTAGGTCAATGCAGCCACCTGGACCTTCAGCGAGGCCAAAAACAAGGACTTGTTGAGACCATCCTGCAAAAAGGCTAGGATAGAAGCCACCAAGGTCAAAGGAGCAGATAGAAGCACCAAGGTCACCTGCTGCTGAGAACCAGGACTCGAAGGTGCATCAGACCTCAGTATATGCCATGGAAGTGGACCGCTTCCGCGCCTGTAGCATAGCAGTAATCACTATGTCCGGAAACCAGTTCCGTCTCAAGCGAGCCCTCTCAAGAGCAAGGCCATAAGACAAAAGGGGGATGGATCCTCCATGGCCACAGGCCCCTGCAGCAGCAGTCCCCGATGACTCGTGAGTAGCAGAGGAAAACAAATTGATCAGCAGGCAGATTAAGTCTGCGTGCCAGTTTGAGCCAATCTGGGGCTACCAAAATCACCTGCCCCGCATGCCAGGCAATGTGCCCCACTACCCGTCCCACCATAGGCTATGATGGGAATACGTAGAGGAGAGCTGTGTGCCACAGCTGCAGAAGAACATCGATCCCTTCGGATCCGAACTCTCTGCCTCAGAAGCAGGGCACTTTCGCATTGGTCCTGCTAGCCATTAGGTTGAGGACCGGTAGCCCCCAGTGTTGTGTGATCTGTGTGAAGGCGTACACCAATAGTTCCCACTCCCTCGGATCCAGTTGGTTCCTACTGAAAAAGTCTGCCTGGACATTCAAAGAGCCCACAATATGGGCTGCTGAGAGCAGGGGGAGATGTTTCTCTGTCCAAATGCACAGGAGGGCCACCTCCTTTGCTAGATGAGCAATCTTGGTGCCCCTCGCCTGTTAACATATGCAACTGCTGTCACATTGTTGCATAAGTCTCGTACTGGTTGAACCTGGATCAGAGGAGCAAAGTCCCTGAGTGCTAACTGAATCGCACAGAGCTTCAGACAGCTGATGTACCAGGATGCCTCCACCTGGGACCAAGTGCCCTGTGTTGTCTGCCCCAGGAAATGAGCACCCCAGCCTGACAGACTGGCATCCGTTGTTACAACTACCCAGGCTGGTGTTACCACAGGTTCAAGCCACCACTGCATGGCTGCTCCAATTGGTGGCGACAATGGAAACCAGATCAGGTAATCCTCCGAGAGGAGGAACCAACGACTGAGCAGGGACAACTGGACTGGACGAATGTGGCTCTTGGCCCATGGAACAAAGTCTAGCATGGCTGCAACAGAGCCCGATACTTACACACAGTCCCACATCCTGGGTGCCGGCAGGCAAAGAATGCCCTCTGTCTCTGGAGGTAGAGTCTGCAATTCAGTGGAAGGGACACTGTCCTCTCCAGCATGTTGAAGATCACACTCAAGTACTCCAGCAATTGCAGGGGAGTCCAGTGGCACTTGGGAAAATTGATGACCCAACCCAGACACTGCAGCAAGTTGATTACTCGCTGTCGCCTGTACGCTGTCTGTGTAAGATGGTGTCTGAATCAGTCATCCAAGTACAGATGGACTTGTATGCCTTCCTTCCTGAGACATGCGACAACTACCATGACCTTGGAGAAAGTCCCTGGCGCTGTTGCTAGGCCAAAGGGTATGGCCTGAAACTGGAAGTGTTGCACCATCACTGAGGAGTGGCCTAGTGGTTAGGGTGGTGGACTTTGGTCCTGGGGAACTGAGGAACTGAGTTCAATTCCCACTTCAGGCACAGGTAGCTCCTTGTGACTCTGGGCAAGTCACTTAACCCTCCATTGCCCCACGTAAGCCGCATTGAGCCTGCCATGAGTAAAGCGCGGGGTACAAATGTAACAAAAAAAATAAAATAAAGCGATGAGTGGGCCAAATGGGAATGTGAAAATAGGCCTCTAAGGTCAGGAACTCTCCTGGCTAATCTGCCATGATGACAGACCGTATGGTCTCCATTCGAAAATGATGAACCCAAAAGGCCTGGTTTACAAACTTGAGGTCAACCACAGGCCGAAGAGACCCACTCTTCTTGGAAATAGCAAAGTGGAGTGGAGGAGTGGCCTAGTGGTTAAAGCACCAGTCTTTACATCCAGAAGTGGCTGGTTCAATTCCCACTACCGCTGCTTTGTGATCTTGGGCAAGTCACTTAACCCTCTATTTGCCTCAGGTACAAACTCAGATTGTGAGCCCTCCTGGGACAGGGAACTACCCAGTGTACCTGAATGTAACTCACCTTCAGCTACCACTGAAAAATGTGTGAGCAAAATCAAAATAAATAAATAAGAGTAACGGCCAAGGCTGTGCTCTGCCGGGTCTACGGGTAGAACCACTCCCAAATAGAGCAGCTTGTCTAGAGTCTCTCGAACTGCTTCAACTTTGGCAGCAGCATTGTAAGCTTGTAACCGTCCCAGATGACCTCCAAGACCCAGTTACACTGGCCCATTCCCCCAGAAAAATGGATCAGGAACCCATCATTGGGAACTTCTAGCGGCAGGTTGTGTCCGAGGGGCTGAGGAGTGATGGTCCTTGGGAAAGGGCTGTGATCCCCGCTGAAAATGGGACCTCTAAAAGGATTCCAAACGCCCTGGGCAATAACACTTAGCCTCCTGGAATCGGTGGGGAGAAACTCCAGTCCACCCAGGTACTTGGGACCTATCCTCAGAAAGACACTGCACTTTGGAGTCCTCAAGGGCCTTCACAATTTTTCTAGATCCTCCCTGAACAGCAATTTGCACCTGAAATTGCTAGGAACAATTTGGAGACTACATCAGCCGCCCAATGGTGGAACCAGACCCCATCACCGCCAAAGAAATTTCTTTGCCCAAAACTCTGAAAGGAGGTCTGCCAAAAAGGCCAGACCAGATTCCAGGGCCGGCAATGAAGACACTAGCTCATCAGTCAAAGACGCCTTCTGGACCTGAGAGGCAAGCATGGACAGCATAAGACCCGCACACCACCACCACCTCAAAGGCCATCTTAAGGGAAGATTCTAATTTCTGGTCATGAGGGTCTTTAAGGGCCATGCCCCCTTCCACAGGTAAAGTGGTCTTCTTCATGACCGCTGTGGCCACCATGGGCAAACCTAAGGCTGCCAGCTCCTCCGATAGTAGCTGGTAAAGACGCGCCATAGCGCGCACTACCCAGAAGCCAGCGAGTCCCACTGAACCGAAATGAGGACCTTCATGGCCTCGTGATTATGAAAGGTCTTTGAGGGTTTTCTTTGTGCCGGACATAATAGACGGTGCAACCAACAGACCAGACATTGAATCCGGGGAGGATATATTTAAAACTTTCAGAGCCTGGATAATTAGCACGGGAGAACTCCTCCTTATGAAAATATGAAAGGTCTTCGGGGGCTTCTTTGTGCCGGACATAGACGGAGCAACCAATGGTCCTAACACCAAATCTGGGGAGGAAATATTTAAAACTTCTAGAGCCCAGATAAACAGCGCCGGCAGCTCCTCCTTACGAAACAGCCTTACCACTGTGGGGTCATCCCCTTCGTACGGTGACAGTTCCCCAACTTCAAGAAGCTCTGCGCCTGATGTAAGGGAATCCCCTGACAAACTGCCATCCCCCATATCCGACGCCACGGAGACTTCATCCGAGTCCTGCAGACACTCTAAGCGCTGCTGCTTAGGCAACTGCGATGCCGGAAGGGACAGCAGCAGAGACCTGGGGGTCCCACACATTTTAACAAAAATGCTTTGTGCATCAGTACCACAAATTCAGGCGAAAACAGGGCATGATCAGAGTCTAAATCCCCTGCAGCTTCCCCAATGGATCCAAATTGAGGGCAAAATGTGGCTGTACATGCCAAGCTAGGCCTACCCCAGCTGCAGAAGCTGAACACTGCTCCAAAGAAAAAACTGTGCCAGCAGAAGCACGTGTCACTGAAATACCTGGTGTTCCCACCAAAAGAGACTCTGGCACCATACTGTCTTCCATAGAAGGCTGCTCATCTAACTCCAACGGTGGGGCTTTAACAGACAAACGTGCACAAGAATCGCAAGCTCCCGACGATGCTCACCGGTTCCCACACCAGGAGCAGTGCTTCACAGACTCTGATGGACTGGACATGAGCAGGGAACTACCCCTCTCACTGAGATGCCGATAGCGCCGTACCCTCCTTGTGTAGCTCACTGCCTGAGAGGAAGCAAATGACCAGAACTCAAGCCTCACAAGTCCATGTATCTGGGGGGCTGGTGGAGGGAGGAACCCGGCGCCACCGGGTGTACCCAACAGGATGCCTTAACCCCAAAGACCAGGCTACTACTACGTATGTGGGACAGGAAATGAGTCGGTCAATCCAGAGCTACATAGTTATGACCCTCCACCTGCTAGACAGAGAGAATACTGAGATTCTGGCTGCTGCATGTGACCATATATACCAAACCTCTGAAGTTCTATCTCCATCTGCTGGTAGGAGGGACATAACACACAAATCTAATTGGTGGAATTTTCTTTCAAGGATTGTTAGATCTGTACTTGATTGCTTTTGGAAATTATTAACAATTTTTCTTTTCAAAAGGTTTCTGCAACAAGATAATGGAAGACAGGAATAACCACTTTTATGCAAAAATGCTGTTTCAAACTTTATCCTGTACAACTGTTTATAATTTGATGTTTGTTACATAATACAACCTTGTAAAATAATTCCAAAAGTAATTTTTATAAAGTTTCCTATGGCTGTATATAAAAGATTTACTCAACATATTTCCTTTATCAGAAGATTTATAACTATAATGCGTTTGTACTAAATGTCTGGATTGTAAGCCACACTGAATCTGAACTCTGTTTGGGACAATGTGGAATACAAATGTCAGGAGTGGCCAAGTGGTTAGAGCACCGGTCTTGCAATTCAGAGGTGGCCGGTTCAAATCCCACTGCTGCTCCTTGTGATCTTGGGCAAGTCACTTAACCCTCCACTGCCTCAGGTACAAACTCTGATTGTGAGCCCTCCTGGGACAGAGAAATATCCAAAGTACCTGAATGTAACTCACCTTGAGCTACTACTGAAAAAGGTGTGAGCAAAATCTAAATAAATAATAAATACATAAAATGGAGAAAGTATCATCACAAGCAAAGATGGCTACTTGAACTGTTGGCTCCTCACTCCATCGGTTTTCATGAGCAACAGCCCCAGTCATCATTAGCCCCCGAATATAGTTGATCAGCCACAGAACACACCTGGCACAGTGCTGCTGACACAAGGAATTGACCTTGGAATGCTGCACAGATGATTTGGAGTACTCTGCAGCAGTGTAGGAATGTCAACCAACAAAAAATCATGCTGCTAACCCCTTTGGTAGCTGCAGCACTGAAGGCAGAAATGGATGACAGAGAATGTTCTGAATTCCTGCAGCAAGAGAAGCCCATGATGGAACTGCATGAGTGCTTTGGGAGATTAAGAATAATAAAGGAGGTGAGAGAAGATATTACCCCACCTTGAGAAAGTGGAACTTATGAGTCGAAGAGCACAAAGAGGCACTCTCAGATTTGGAAAAGCAGCCAAGATGTCAAAGAAAACACAGACTATGGAAAACCGAAGCAGATGCAAGAGTTGACAATTGGAACCAATGGTGGCATTTGAGAAAATCCTGGAGAAAAAGAAAATCCTACAAAAAAACCAAGCATGGAGTTGGGAAAAGACCTAGAAGCAAATATTCAGCTGGCAGCAGCGTTATAACCAGATATTCAATGCCGGACCAGGTCTGGGCTCTGGAATTGAATATCTAGTTTTTGTGGAGCCGGCTAACCATAGGTGCCCAGTCAGGGGTGTAATTATGGGGGCAAGGGTATACCTTGGGAGTCCATGCCATACCAGTCAGGTGCACAGGCTTTTGGTGTCTCTCCTTCCCACATCAGTCCAGTATCTATTTTCCTTCTCAGTCTGACATCCCTTTCCCTTCTGTTCCCGGCCTCCCCACCTCCCCCCTTGCAGTTTTCTGACCTTCCAGCATCATCGCAAATCTAGGCAGCCTTTTTGTCTGCTGAAATTGGAAGTCTTCTCTCTGCACAACTTCCTGATCCTGCATAGGTGGGACAATGCAGAGGGAGAGCTTCCAGGGCCAGAAAGTGTTTTGCTTCTTGAAGACCGAAGACTGCAGCGCTGGGGGGAGAGGGAGCAGGAAAGGAAGGGTAAGACTCCAGACAGTGGATGGGAGGAGGGGAAAAAAAATGACATTGTGGGGAGTGGAGCTTTAATGAGGGGATATAGAAAGATGCTGAACCTAGAGAAAGCATGGACCCACGAGGAAAGAAAAGATGGACTTGGAGAAAAAGGGGAAGAGAGAAATATGCTGGGGAGGGGAGTAGTGAGGAAAGGGAAAAGAGTAAGACTGGATAAGGGAGGGGGAGATACTGGCCCTGGGGTGGGTTATGCAGAAGACGAAGGGGAGAAGCTGAACATAGGGAAGGACAGGAACATAGAAGGAAGATCAAAACAGTCAGAAGACCCTAGAAAGAGCAGAAGATGAGACTTGGAGAAGGGGGGTGGGGAACATAGAAGACAGATAGCATTAGAGGTAAAGGGGAACAGAAGAGGGTTGGGATTTGGAGCAAGGAGAATAGAGCAGACGACTAGGGCATGGGTAGGAAAATAGAGATGACTGGGACTTGGTGATTGAATGGTAGAGTGTTGGGGAGCAAAACAGGGAATTTTGGATGGAAGAGGGAGAGAGAATTTTGAGGGGCTAGTGAGTACTTGACAACTTGTAGGTATGAATGAAGGTATGCTAATGGGTTGGGAAAATGAATGAGGGTGTGAAACGGGGACTAAAAGGGGATGAAGTGTGGGAAAAGGTTGCGAGAGTGTGAATGACCTGGAAGAATGGAGAGAGGATGAGAAGCATTGAAAAGGGATGAAAGAGGGATAGGCCTATGAAGGGGTTAAGTGAGGGCAGAAATTTGGCTAAAAAGATGATGAAACAAGCAATAGGAGATGGAGCACTGGGTAAGATAAGAATGGTCTGGAGGCAAGAGAAGGAAGTAGAGACAGGGATAGAGCTGGGGATGATGAGATGCAATGGTGGGTAGATGAGGGCTGAGAAGGCATGTACAGAGAATGAAAATGGGGAACTAGGGAATGTGTGAAAGATGGGGAGGAAAAACCAGAAGGTAGATGAGACCTGAAAAGGAGGACACTAATGATTAGAAGGTGAGAAAAAGGGAGAACAAGGGTAAAATTAAATGGGAAAATATAAACATGTAGAGAAAAGTGAAAGAAAAAACATAAAAGATCAGAGCCAGAGATATAGAGGAGGAGGAGATGACAAATGGGGAGGAAAAGAAACTGAAAGGCAAACCTGGAAAAGAATTCAGGAAAAGACTGACATAAGGAAAGTAGAAAAGCCTGGGACCAACCAAATTAAAAAAAATAAAATGCTCAAACGAAGGGGGAAAGTAGGGGATATACTGGGCAGGTGGGAAGTGACAGAATGGAGATGCTGAATTGGGATGGGGGAAGACAGAAGTACTGGAATGGTATGGGGGAAGATGCTGGCTTGGAGAAAGGGGATAGAGAGATGTAGATCATGTAGGGAGAAAAAAGGGATAATGGAGGATGCTGGACTTGGGGTAAAGTAGGAAGACGGGGAACAGAAAGCAGAAGGTGCAGTACAAAAGAGAGGAAGGTAAACAAAGGTGCTGGAAAGGGGAGAGTTAGCCAAAAAATTAAGGAACAACAGGATGAAGAATGGGCAGGCTAGTGTGAAGATGAAAAGCTATATGTAAATGTGGTAAAAAAAGAAAGACTGAATAGTAAGAATAAAGTCTGAGCAGACAAAGGGGCAGAAAAACAAAGGAAAGCTGAAAGGAGATTAAAGTCAAAGATGGATATAGGAGAGGAAATGAAGAGGACAGGAAGGGAGAGAAGTGGCAGATGGACTGGAGACTTGTAAAGAAAGTTAAGAAAAGACAGAGGAAAGCAGTAACTGGAGACTGGGACAAACAGGACTGAAAAAAAAACAAAACCACCAGACAACAAAGGCAGGAAGAATGTTATTCTTAATTTAATGAATGGAAAATTCAGGTTGCACAGAACTCTGCTGCACGGGTTCTTTTGAGTTTGGGTTGGGAGGCACATATAACAACTCAGTTGAGGTTGTTGCATTGGTTGCCTGTGATGCAACGTACTGAATTTAAATGTTTAGGTGTTTCAAGCACAGCAGGGTGTTGCTCCTGAGGCCTTAAAGGCACATGATCAAAAGCAAACGCCGGCGCTAGAGGCTGTTAGTGCCATACTAGCGCCGGCGTTTGCTATTGCCCCATGATTAGAGCCCTCGACCTCGTGAAACAACGCGCTCGAGGGCTCTTTGCGCAAGTAGCATGCAAATGCATGCTAAACAGGCCTCAGCTCATTCATCGCCAATGATCAGAGGCCAGCGTGCCAAAATTTGGGTCGCTGGCTGCAGCAAACTATGCCAGCTCCAAGCTGGTGTTAGGGTTTGCAGATCATTGGGGAGGAATGGTGAGCCCTGTCCAGCATGCAGTTGCATGCTGGCAGGCCCCCATTCCCCCAAAGCAAACCTGCCAAGTGCCAACAGAGGACTAAAGATCCGGTGGCCCTCCGGTCCCCTTCCCCCCCCCACCACCAACGATCCCTGCCCCAGGTTCAGGGAGGGCTGGAGATCCGGTGGGTCTCCAGCCCCCCAAACCCCCCAGAAAATGGTCCCTGGTGGTCTAGTGGCCGCCAGCCAAACCCCCTCCCACCCAGCGAGTGACCGGGGGGGGGGGGGGGGGCTGGAGGTCCGGTGGACCTCCAGCCCACCCCAACGTTGTCTGACAATCCCTGGTGGTCCAGCGTAAAAGACAACCCCCTCCCGGCTCCCCTACCTTAGCTGGAGGAGGGAGGTAGCCTGCCTCCCTCCTCTTTCTTGGGTTGACGCCGCCGCAAAATGACGGCGCCCAGCACCGCCCAGTGCGTCCTGGGATGCGCTGGGCGGGGCTAGTCTGTAGCCCCGCCCAACGCATCCCAGGATGTGCTGGGCACCGCCATTTTGCGGCGGCATCAACCCAAGGAACAGGAGGGGGGAGGCAGGCTACCTCCCTCCTCCAACTAAGGTAGGGGTCCAGGAGGGGGTTGTCTTTTATGCTGGACCACCAGGTATCGTCAGACAACGCTGGGGGGGAGGGGGGGAGTTGGGGTGGACTTTTGATCATCTGCCTATTAGTGCACAGCTTGCAGGCTTATTGTCCCTTCTTGGGTGTTACGGTCTCCAAAACAGAATTAATTGGTTGTTCCAACTTTTCATCTGGTACGTTTGGAGGAAATTTGTAGACTTTTTTTTTTTTTTAATTACTGCTGGTCCTAGTTTGTGGAATTTGTTACCATTGGTTATGCGCCAGTCAGCATCTGCTCCCCAGTTAAAGAAATTGCTAAAAACCTGGCAATTTTCTAGGGCATTTGGCTGATGGGGGTTCTGAGTTTTTAGAGTTTGTGATTTGTAAGATTGTATATTGTTTGTGTTTTACTTATGAACGTTTTATTATACCTCGCCTAGATGTTTGGACAGGCGGGATATAAATTTAATAAATAAGACGTCAACTTTACAGCAAATTTAACGCTGCTTTCTTTATATTTTGCTGAGTGTAGGGTGCTCTTTCTATTGCTTTAGTGCTGCATTGCCTAAAGAGGATGGCTTTTTGGGTTTTAAATAGAAATCTGTTTATCAGCAGCAGTAAGGAACAGACAAGTTATATAGAAAACATTTCAAATGCTCCAAGACAACTATCAAAAGGGAACCAACACAAATTGTAAACCAAGAAACAGGACACTACCTGCATCCTGTTATTTTGTAATGGGAGATCTACCCATCCCCCACCGACTTACGTCACCCTCCCTACCCCAAGTAGTTCAGGATCTGAAAGTAAAAAACAAGGCAGCCAACCAAAAGAAAGAAAAAACCCCCAAAACAAACAAAAACAAATCCTCCAGGAACCATAGAAATAATAATCACATAGCAAACTTGTTCAGAATGGAACTTTGTATTCTGTTTTTCTTATATTATCTGCTTGCTTACCAAAAGAAACCACTTCTGCCGCATAAAAGTAAAATGCGCTTCCTTAACCTAAGTATGTGGAATTGGTTCGTCCATTGCCAGTAAGTGGGCACCTCTGGGTGAACCCATCTCTGAAGTATACATTTTTTTTCCCCACCAAAGCTTTCCAGGGGAGCAGCTTATGTTCTATTTTCCAAAGACCTGTGCCTATCAGATCATCACTAAATATGCTTTTGGGGGTTTGAAATTTAATTTTTGTCTAAATATTAATAATTTAAAGTTCTGCTCACTTATTCTGTACCTGGCAAAGAACTATTTGTGTTCAGTGTTTGTGACTAAAGCCAGGTACTCTGTTTGCATGGAGTTTCTATTTAAGCATCCGTAATAATTTAGCTTCTTCAGTTTCCTAATATGCATATTGATGTTCTAGGTCAGAATGCAATATTTACTGTGTTGCATTTTCTTTGGTAGGGTCTGTGGCAAAACAGGGGGTTTTCAAGCCCGTGAACTGTATTTTCATGTAGTGTATTTCTCTTGCTTGGCCAGCAGGTGGTGCTTGTTTTCTGTTTTAAGCTGTTGAAGAGAAAGCAGCTTTCTTTTTCAGTTTTAGCCCTGTGGGAAGGTAACCTTCAGTGCAATTGGCCAGATACTTTCAAAGTTGTTGCTCTGGGCTCCGATTGGCCCTGGAGTTCAAGTCCAGCCAGGAGGTCTTGGATTTTCCTCAGTCTCAGACAGCCCAGGGAGTGGAAAGAGAAAGGTCTCTTACATAGGAACATAAGAGTAGCCACACTGGGTCAGACCAATGGTCTATCTAGCTCAGTATCCTGTTTTTCAAACAGTGGGTACCTGGCAGAAACCTAAAATGTGGCAACACTCTATACTACAAATCCAAGGGCAAGCAGTTGCTTCCCATGTTTGTTTCAATAGCGGACTATTGACTTTTCTTCCAGGAATTTGTCCAAACCTTGTTTCATATACAGCTTCAGGAATCAGCATCCAAAAATGTAAATTCTATTTAAAAAAAAAAAATGTTGCCCAGGTCAAAAAAGCTTAACCCCACAATATTTTACACTGCTGAATTATTAATGTTCTCAGGCAATAGACATTTCAACTTCTTGGTGCCTCTGGTGTATTTTTCTGATTCAGCATGTCTTATTTCCCCACGCCAACTTTTGCCACCTTTGCTTTATTTTTGAGTTTTCACTTCCTCTATCTACTTCAGAGTAGATCCTGTACTATTCTTCCTTCAATCTTTCTGCTTGTCCCTTTATTTTTTTTCCCCATCTCTACCTCTTCTTGTCTGTTTTGCCCCACTCTTTCACCTCATCTACTAGGAAGCTTTCCCTTATAAATTCAGGATTTTCACACTCCATCCTTTTCGCAAACCTCACCATCCAAGACCAAGTTCTCATCTCCCTTGCTCTTGTGCAAAGGTGTCCAACCTCAGCTCTTGCCAGGTCTGGTTTTCAGGATTTCCCCAATGAATATGCATGAGATCCATTTCTCGTGCATATTCATTGGGGAAATCCTGAAAACCAGACTGGATTGCAACCCTCAAGACCGAGGTTGGACAACCATGCTCCCATGCCTCTCTGCCCCCATCCAGCACTTCATCCTTCTCCATATACCTCATCTTTTCCCCTCCCTCTCATTCTATCCTTGAGTTATTCATGTATCTCCCTCCTTTCTGGATCTTCTTCCCCTATACAATAACCTGCCCCTTATCTAAAGTTCTTTCTTCCATCATTTCCCTCCTATACCCAGACATTACTTATTACATTATCCTCCTGCTCTTATCCCTTTTAATGGCCCCTAATTTCTCCCTTGTACCCCATCTCTCACATCTTTCCTGTCCCCTATCCTTGGGTTTGTCTCATAGTAACATAGTAAATGACAGCAGATAAAGACTTGCATGGTCTATTCAGTTTGCCTAACAAGGTGCCCAGAACCGTGCCCACCACTCTGTATGGGCCCCAGCCACCCATACGTAAACAATGGTTGTCAAGTTTCCACCAGGCCAACTATGATGTGGATGATACATAACCAAGACTCCCAAGTACTGCTGACAATATTCAACTTACCAAACAAGGTATCTTCCCCTTCCCGAGTTGCATAGCACCCTCACTTACAGCATGTGCAAAGATCTACAACACTACAGTTGCCAAGGCTTCACGTGTCTTTATCCATTTGCAGAACACAGACCATAGAAGTCTGTCTGTCATCAGCCTTAGTTCCCACTACTCTTGCCCAACATAACCTTAGCAGCTATGTTGCATTTCCATCCTCTTTCTATTTAATCATCTCCTATGCCTATCCCATGCATTGCTGAATTTGTGCACCATTTTTGACTACCAACTCACAGCGTTCCAGGCATCCACTGCCCTCTCTTTGAAAAAGTATTTATTTTTAGTACATTTATACCCCACATTATCCCACAAGAGCGGGCTCAATGTGGCTTACACTATTACAAATGGTTACAATTCAGGGAGGGTACAGATACAAGGAAGCCAAAGGAAGGGGTAACAACATGTGGTTAAGACAGGGGTGCATGTCGAGGTAGGTGCAGTCGGGGGACTGGTGGGCACGGCTGATGTGAGGAAGGCTAGGATTTAGTATGGACAGTGGGATAAGCATTCTTGAATAAATATATCTTTAAGGATGACTTGAAGAGCTGGTGGTCATCTATCTCCTTCAGCTGCCATGGTAGAACATTCCAAGATTTCGGGCTGACATATGAGAAGGTTGATGCAAAAAGTAGTTTATACTTAACATTCTTGCAACTTCGAAAGTGTAAGTTGAGGAAGGATCGAGCAGTCACTGATGCATTTCTAGAAGGTAGATGTATCAAATCTAGCATATAGGCAGGGGCTTCCCCATAGATTTTCTTGTGAGTCAACGTGCAGATTTTGTAAGTAATACGGTCTTTAATGGGAAGCCAGTGTAGAGTAAAACGAAGAGGGTAAGCATGGTCAAAGTGTGATTTGCCCAGTATTAGCCTTGCAGCAGTCTGGAGCTTTTTGAGGATGAAATCACGGCAACCTGCATAGATTCCACTGCAATAGTCAATATACGTTAGCACCAACCAATTAGAAAGGGTTCTAAAGAGCTCTTTTGTGAGTAACTGCCTGATACGCTTCAACCTCCACATTGAGTAGAACATTCTTTTTGTGATGAGATTGACTTGGTTGTCCACTATCAAGTGATTATCCAACAAGATTCCAAGGACTTTCAGACAACTTGAGATTGGAAGATTGTGATCCTTAGTGATGAATGTGGTCGGGATAGCCTTATTATGTAGGGACGAACGAATTATACTCTGCGTTTTTTTTTTTATTGAGCTTAAATTGAAATGCATGAGCCCAGGAATCCATGACGGAAAAACTAACTATTGAATCGTGGATTTCAGCTAGCGTGGATTTGAAAGGAATGTAAATGGTCAAGTCATCTGCACAGATGAAAGGGTTAAGGCCAAGCTTGGATAAGGCATTCGCAAGAGGAATTAACATGACGTTGAAAAGGGTAGGAGAAAGAGGAGAACCTTGAGGTACGCCACAGTGTGCTTTCCAGGGTGATGAAATCATAAGAATGTGCTTTGACTTGATACCTTCTCGATGACAGAAAGCCCTTAATCCAGTTAAGCACGTTACCGCCTACACCTAATTTATCCAGCAGGTGGGTTAGAAGATTATGGTCTACCATGTCAAATGCACAAGACATATCAAATTGAAGTAGTAATACTTTGTGCCCAGTTGATATTAATCTTTTAAAGTTAGATAACAGGGTCACTAGAACTGTTTCGGTACTGTATTGTCGACGAAAACCTGATTGTGAGCTGATTTCCTCACATTACTCCTAAGTCTACTTTCCTGTAACCTCCATGCATCTCCCCTACCACTCCTACATCTCTGTAAAAGTTCTTTCACACCCCCCCCCCCCCCATCACCACCACCTTGACCCTCACATCACTCTGGATGGCAGGAGCAGGCTTCACGTGCCCTCTCCCAGAGTTAACTATAACCTCTTGCATTGTTTCTTATCCAGAGAAGCAAGCCGGAATCTCAACTTCCACCCAAACAAGGAGTTATACCTAAACAAAGTATAGTATCTTAATCTGAAGTCCAATAAGTCCTTGAATTAATGGGACCCTATTGCTGACAGGGGTTAAGTGGATGGAGAAAAACACCTCTGAAGAAAAAGACCACCTCTAACTTGATAACTTCATAAAGTCAGTCAATTAGAAGCTGCTACAGTGACGTCTAAAACGGTGGTTAACAACTCAACCACCTGGTATCCTTGAAGATATTTTCTCCACTGCAAAGCACCTTAACAAGCCTATCCTGCACGTCATCCTTGAGGGCTACCAGCAATTTGTGGGCAGTTACCATCTAAAAGCATTTTACATTTAACATCCACATACCACATAGATGTTGTGCCAGCTTCTGTTCAAATAGGGATTCACAAACATGCAATCTGACCAAGAGCACTCAAACCTTTGCACAGAACAATTATTCACGGTAGAATTCTGTACAAGTATGTTGAAAATTCTATATACTTTGACAGAGGAATTCTGAATAAAGGTTGGCTCATCCAGCCCAAACCTGACTCCCTTCAAAGCTCTCTGCCACCTCAATGATCTACCATCTTTAACTCTATTTCCAACTTAGCTTGAACCCCTCCCTAGGCTTGACTCCCCTTCTATGTGGGCAGGTTCAAATTCCCAAGCTTTTCTCTTTCCCCTCTCCAAGGTTACCCTTGGTCTCCCCACCCCCAGAAGACTAATTCTATCCCCTCTCACCAAGTTTTCTCCCTACCCTACCAGCATACCCTTGCAGCACTTTGGATCCAGTGGCCCCAATTTGAAAAAATAAAAATAAAAAAAGGTGAAGACTACTGTCAAAGGATAAAAATTTGATCTTACCTGCTAGTTTTTTCTTCGAATCCAACCAGACTAGTACAGAACATATAGGTTATGCCCCTCAGCAAGAAGATTGAGACAAACCTAACAGCTATGAGTTCTGCTCTATTAAGAGGCACTATGCAGCCTATAGCTCTTCTGTTATTCCTGCAACAAAGCAAATGACTACCAAAAAACCCTCCCCAATAAAACTTAAGGGGCGAGGAAATCTGGAATCCTCAATCGTAAACACAGAAACATGACGGCAGATAAAGGCCATATGCCCCATCCAGTCTGCCCATTCTCTGTAATCCCTAATTCTTCCTGTTCCTAAGTGAACCCACATGCTTATCCCATGCCTTTTTAAATTCTGGAACAGTCCTCGACTCCACCACCTCCACCAGGAGGCCATTCCACACCTCCACCACCCTTTCTGTGAAATATTACTTCCTTAGGTTACTCCTAAGCCTATTCCCTCTTAACTTTGTCGTATGCCCCCTCATTCCAGAGCTCTCCTTCATTTGAAAAAGGCTCTCCTCCTGGACATAAATGCCCTTGAGATATTTAAACGTTTCTAACATGTCTCCTCTCTCCCTCCTCTCTTCCCGCGTATACATGTTGAGGTTCATAAGCCTGTCCCTATAATTTTTGCATTCAAGACCGCTTACTAATTTCGTAGACACCCTCTGGACCGACTCCACTCCACAAAGACAGAACTCACTTAAGAAAACCCCAAGGGTTCTGCAATAGCCTGACGAGTATAGAACAAAGAAAACAAAAAGGATCAGCACTCGACAACAGAGTAGGACTCTAGACTGGTCGAACCCAATGATAGAAAATTTGCCGGTAAGATCAAATGTTTCTGTTTCTTCTTAGTCAGCAGACCAGCCCAAAATGTAAGGATGTGGCAAAGAAAATCTTCAGAATGGGTGGACTGAGGAAACCCACCTGGTTAACATGGAGGATGAGCATCACCTTTAGCAGAAAGGAGGAAATCATCTTGGAGGAAATTCCCACTTCAGTAAAATACAAAAAGGGTTGAATAGGATAAAGGCTTGCAGTACTTAAACATGCCGTGCTGAGCAAAATGCCATTAGAAACACCAGAGATTTTTCTCAGTTGCTTTCTCCAGATGTTCAAAGGGCAAAAAATTCAGCACTCACAAAGCCAAGTTAAGATTCTATGCTGGAACCACTGGACAGGAGTGAGTAATGCCCTCAAAGAGCCATACCTCATTCAGGTGCAATTCTAACAAATTTCCTTCCAACTGACTTCAGTCCCAAACCAGCACTGCAACCTGAACCTTCAAAGCAGCCAAGGCTAAACTCTTTAGTCCATCTTGCAGAGACAAAACAATGAGCAACCGAGGCTCCAAAAGGAACCTCCCACTCCGCACATCAAGTCTCAAAAACTCTGAATCTTGGCATAAGCTAGAGAGGAGGACTTCTTTCTTGTGGGTAACAGTCACAATAACTCTCTGCGTAACCTATGCCTCAAGTGCCCCCTTCTCAGAAGCCAGGCTGTTAAGACAAAAGAAAGATAGGTTCATCCCATGAAAACTGTCCCTTCTTCAAAAAAAAGTGTGAACTTGCACAAAGTACCATGAGTATACTAATCGAATTGCACCTAAAATCTATTACAAACATTTACAGCCAAAAAATAGGTCTCACCAGTTTGATGTCCAAACCCCCTTCTAGAGCTGAAACTATTGCCAAACGTCTGTACTCCATCACCATTCTCAGCGTTTCCTGCATAGAAAAGAAATGTAGGTTAGGCTCAAAACAGAAGAACACAGTGACAATACAGACAATCCAACCCAATGTATGCCCCTCGGCTGGCCAAGGGGATTTTGTAAAGTCAGTGACAGACTCATGAAAGGGAGCCACTAACCTATTACAACATGCTGATATCTTCTGGCGTTTCTGACCAGCAGGTGGAGGTAAGATACAGACACTTCCACCTGACATCACTGGTATAAGGAGGCTGGTATAGGCTGGAAAACTGCAGTATGCAAATGCCAAAGCAGGATAGGTAACAGCTATAAAAACTGAAGGTCTAGCTCTTCTGAGCTTTTTTCCTTTTTTGTAATTCTTTAGGTAACCTCTGCAGAAGCCTAAAATGTGTATTAAGAACAGAAAGCGGAACCTCTCCCACCCAGCGACGAGGGTGAGGTGGGGGGCTGGAGGTCCGGTGGACCTCCAGGCCACCCCAACTCCCCCCCCCAGCGTTGTCCTTCCAATCCCTGGTGGTCCGTGAGGTTAAGTAGTACTAATAGTAGTAGTGACAACCCCCCTCCCGGCCCCCCTACCTTTATTTGGAGGAGGGACGCAGCCTGCCACCCTCCTCTTCCAGTCGACGCCGCCGCAAAATGGCGGCGCCCAGCCCCACCCATTGCATAATGGGATGCGCTGGGCAGGGCTACAGACCATTTAAGGGAATCGCTCCCTTACATGGTCTGTAGCCCTGCCCAGCGCATCTCAGGATGCAATGGGCGGGGCTGGGTGCCGCCATTTTGCGGCGGCATCGACTAGACGAGGAGGGAGGCAGACTGCGCCCCTCCTCCAACTAAAGGTAGGGGGGCCGGGAGGGGGGTTGTCACTACTACTATTAGTACTACTTATCCTCACGAACCACCAGGGATTGGAAGGACAACGATGGGGGGGGGGGGGGGGGGGAAGAGGCTAGAGACCTCCAGCCCCCTGTTCGCGTTTGCTGTGAGGGGGAACAGGGGCCTGCCAGCATGCAACTGCATTCTGGACACGGCTCACCATTCCTCCCCAATGATCGGCAAACCCTAACGCCAGCTCGGAGCTGGCGTTGAGTTTGCCGCGGCCAGCGACCCAATCTTTGGCGCGCTGGACGCTAATCATTGGGGATGAATGCGTTAAGCGCTGATTAGCATGCATTTGCAGGCTACTTGCGCTATGAGCCCTAGAGTGCATTGTTTCACGCGCTCGAGGGCTCTGATCATGGGTCGGCAGCAAACTCCAGCGCTAGTATGGTGTTATCAGCCTCTAGCGCCGGAGTTTGCTTTTGATCATGAGGGCCTCAAAAGTTCTTTCGGCACTACCTTGCCCCAGATAACGGACACCTCACTACTTGTCTTAATCCAACAAGCCAGGGTGGATTTGGAAGTCTTCACCCTGGCAGAGAAACACCTGTACAACTTGTGAAAGCAGTTGGTGACTTCCAGACAGTGGAATAGCACACTTTTAACATCCAGCTTGTGGACTTTTCTGGCCCCCTCAGATCCTTGTTTTTCCAGAAAAGCTGGAAGAACCACTGCTTAGTTGAGTTCCAAAACAGGCACTACCTTAGGAAGAAAAAGCTTCCAAGCAACATTGCCTACTTTGAGAAGGACAAGAATGGATTCCTACAGGACAGCGCCTGGAGTTCAGAAACCTGTCTGATGTAGGTGATGGCCACTGGAAAACACTGCCTTCAAGAAGAGGTCCCTCAGGAAGGTCTGCTTCAGGGGCTCAAAAGGGGGAACCCCAAAACCAAATCACAGAAAATCAACTCAGCAGGAGGTTGACCTCCCACAGAAATAGAGCCACATCTGTGTAAGCAGCCAGCAAAACACCTTAAGATTTGCCCCAGTGGCAGGTGAGCACTAACACCCATACCTTTAGGGAATTCAGGACCAACACCTATTCCAAACCTTTTTGTGAGAAGGCCAATGTCGGGTCCTCAGGCTTTCGGACACTGGCACCATGTGAGCCCTTGGACCGCTGCCGACAAGCAGCAGCAGTAGGCAAGACCCTCAACCAGGACTGGGTAAGCAAGCAAGGCAGAAGTTGTAGACAGGCAAAGCTGGAACAACTGAACTGGAACCACAGCAGTAGGCAGGCAGGGAATAAGCAGAACAGAGCAACCGGTCTTCACCTGTGCTTGACCACCATTCCCCAGGGGTTGAGCACCCAGGTGCAGGCGGCCAGCAGGACTTACTGGACCTAGCTTGCAGACAGACTAGACCAACAGGATACTAAACAAGCTTGACTAACACAGGGTTCGAGACTACTGAGGATACGGGATTCTCAGACAGGGAATAGGATACAGAACAAGCTTGACAGAAACAGGGTTAGGGTTCAAAACAGGAGTGCCCACAGGCACCCAGACAAGTACAAGGCATACAGGTAAGACAAGACAAGGCAGAAGTGCTCCTATCAGCACCAGAAGGGTAAAGCAGGGAAGCCAAAAGGGTAAAGCAGGGAAGCTTAAACAAGCAGGCAAAAGTGCTCCTAACAGCACAGTAAGACAGAAGTGCTCCTTTCAGCACCAAACACTAACCTGGACCTTTGGCGTTTACAAAGGCAAACTAGAAAGTTTCCAGGTGGCTAATAAGCCCATCAGCAGCTGAGCTCAGCTGCAGTAATCTCAAGGCAGCTAAGGGTGAGGCTAGCTGCCAAACTTCCAAACAAGACTGGAGGGTTAAAATATCTGGACCAGACCGAAAAGAGAGTCTGGAAAGTCTATGGCAGCCACCGGTTCTGGCCACCAGAGGGCGAGAGGAGCACAAACCAAGAAAAATGTCACAACTGAGCCAACTAGGGGAAAGAGCTGTTGCCTTGCACACCAGGTCCCAAAAAGTTGCTACACCCCGACAAACACCAATGACGTGAGGGTAGAGTCTCTCTTAGAAATCAGTTGGTGCCACTCAATGGCTATGTTGAAAGGGATCGGGCTCCTCCATGAGGACCAGCCTCTGTATCTGGAGCCCCTGATCCCAAAAGAGGCTCAACAAGTTGGTATACCACAGATGGTGAGGCCAATCTACAGTCATCAGGATCACCAGAAGGGGGTTGTAGGCAAGCCAATGGATCACTCTGCCCACTAGCGACCATGGAGGTAACACATAATCAAGCTCCAGAGTGAACCAAGACTGCACCAGCACATCTATGCCCAACAGCTGAACTCTGAGCACCTGCTGAAGCAGGCACATTTTGCCTTAAGGCTGAAGCAGGGTGGGCCCCACCAGTCCAACCCCTGCTGAAACACCTCTTGGCTCAGTTCTCATTCAAACGAGTCAAGGGAATGCTGGCTCAGGATATTTGCCTGGACATTGGATTTTCTGGCAATGTGAGCCACTGAGATCAGTGGCAGGTGGCGCCCTGCCCACTGGCCCAGACAAGCGGCTTCCTCAGCCACCAGGGTGCTCCATGTGCCCCTGCTTGTTGACATAACAGCCATGGCATTATCAGACTTTACCCGGACCACCTTCACCTCCAGAAATGGGCAGAAGTGCTAAAGAACTAGCCACAATCAACCTTATCTTCAGCTTGGAGAAAAGATGGCTGAGGGGAGATACGATAGAGGTCTATAAAATAATGAATAGAGTGGAACGGGTAGATGTGAAATTGATTGTTTACTCTTTCCAAAAATACTAGGACTAAGGGGCACGCAATGAAGCTACAAAGTAGTAAATTTTCTTTCCAAAAATACTAGAACTAGGGGGCACACAATGAAGCTACAAAGTAGTGAACTTAAAACAAATTGGAGAAAATATTTCTTCACTCAAACTCTGGAATTTGTTGCCAGAAAATGTAGTAAAAGCAGTTAGCTTAGCGGGGTTCAAAAAAGGTTTTAATGGTTTCCTAAAGGAAAAGTCCATAGACCATTATTAAAATGGCCTTGGGGAAAATTCACTGCTTACTTTTAGGATAAGCAGCATAAAATGTATTGTACTGTTCTGAGATCTTGCCAGGTACTTGTGACCTGGATTGGCCACTGTTGGAAACAGGATGCTGGGCTTGATGGACCTTTGGTCTGTCCAAGTAAGGTAATACTGTACTCATGTCTCCAGTCAACTGATGGACCAAACGGACTCCAGGTGAGTGAATGGACAGGCAGCAGGGAGGGGAAGGATGCAGTTTCTATTTCTTGGCGCAGCTACAGACATGAGAAGGCAGCGGCCTTGCAGGCAAACAAGTGGCAGCAGGGAAGAGAAGACGGCAAAGGAGTGTATGGAGGTGAAGGAATGAGCAACTGGGGTAGGAAAGAGATGGGGTAATCTGGGATGGTGAGGTGAGGGGGTGAGATTCTGCATGGCTGGAGTGACACACAAAAGAGATGCTGCATAGCTGGGGAAAAGCATACAGAGACCCACACACAGCAGAAATACTGAGAAGGGGGAAGACAGAAAAAGGAGATATATGATAGACATGCAAAGAGAAAAACCGTGACATGGACAGGAGACCCTGGCAAGAGAGTTTAAGAGAAAAGCAGGGCCCAGCTTGATTAGAAAAATAAAATGACCAAAGATCATTCATGATTAGAATATGTCAATTTTTGGAAGGTACACCTGCTAGAACTGATCAGAGCTTGGGGTACTCAGCTTGAAGAAGCTGGGAAACACTTCAGCACATCCTACTCGCATTATGCATTTTCGTGGTCAATTTTTTCACCTTATCCCCTTACCCTTATAATGTTAAATCCATACCATAGGTTAGTAAGGGACAGGAAACTGGAAACAAACACAAGGAAACTCAATTAGAATTGTACACCACTTTGACGTTTTAAAACTATTTCCAGTATAACAAATAAAGTGAACTGTAATTTATTGTAGACTAGACCAAGCAGTAGTGTGAAGTAAAAGGATGAAATAAGAACTAGGTCACTGCTTTACAAACAGTATTCAATGAAGCAGACTTCAGAAGAGCCACAGTAGATGCAGTGGATCCAATTTCAAGAAATTGCCTTTGAGGTGATAGGAGCACCAGTCTGTTCATATCAGAACTGTAGGCATGACACCAGCCAATTTACTAATGCTCATTTTGTAACTGGTATGCCAATTCTGTTCGGATTATGAAGACAAATAGCTGTATAGATTTTTATAAGGAATCAAGTTTATTAAGGCGATAAGTGAAAACCCCTTTACAATCCAGAGTGTGCAAGATTCTCTCGTGATATTCTATGACACTTCAGGCTAAAAGCAAACAATACTATTTCCTTGTTTGTGTGAAAAGGTGTTACCACAACAAACTTGGGATGAGTGGGTGAGGTGATATGAAAATAAGGATTAACTAGAAAATTCTGTGTGAGATATTTAAGCACGGTTGATACCACTGGCTTAAAACAGCCACCTTGTGGAGAACCTAGACCACCAAGGCCCCATGATATGGGAGGTTTTTGTAACAGTAGGTTGACATGAAATGCCTTCATTACACCAAAGGGAAAATTAGGTTCTTACCTTGGTAATTTTCTTTCCTTTAGTCATAGCAGATGAAGCCATTACGTATGGGTTATGTCCATCAACCAGCAGGGGAGATAGAGAGCACTCAAACTTTCACAGTGCCCTCTTGGCCAGCTAGCTCCACTGCCTCTTCAGTATTTGAAGCTTCCAAAGCAGTATGGCAAACCGCAATGGGAATCACAAGAGCTTTCCTCACAGCGAACGATGGCCCATCACAAGGGCATGAACTCATAAAGGAGGGAATGCACATCCTCCTGGAGGGAATAAACTCATCCTCCTTATTGTATGTGGAGGGGAACACACGCGCCTCCTGGAGGGAATCACACATCCTCCCAACACACTGGAGGGAATGAACTCATCCTCCTATTTACAGAACTGGAGGGGAACACACGGGCCTCCTGGAGAGAATCAACACATCCTCCAAAAAAACATGCTGGAGGGAATGAACACATCCTCCTAAATTTAAACTGAACATGAATCCTGAAGATTGTTTTCCAACTTTCTCCCAAGGAAGGAACTTCAGGAAACAAGAACAGAACCTGAAACAGATTCATAGCATACAATCATACAGGGACGGCTCATGGCTTCATCTGCTATGACTAAAGGAAAGAAAATTACCAAGGTAAGAACCTAATTTTCCCTTCCTTGTCATCAAGCAGATGAAGCCATTACGTATGGGATGTAACAAAGCAATCCCTAGATAGGGTGGGAACAAGCCACACCACGCGCTAGCACTTGTGCACCAAAACGCGCATCCCTCCTGGCAGCCACATCCAGCCTGTAATGTCGGGCAAAGGAGAGCTTAGAAGCCCATGTTGCTGCACTGCATATCTCTTGAAGAGAGAGTGCTCCAGTTTCAGCCCAAGAGGAAGAAATCGCTCTAGTAGAATGTGCCTTAAAGGCTACAGGCGGAACCCTGCCGGCCAGCAGATAAGCTGAAAAGATAGTTTCTTTGAGCCAGCGGGCAATAGTGGCTTTAGACGCTAGAGACCCTCTGCGAGAACCGGATAGCAAAACAAACAGATGATCAGAAGTACTGAAAGAGTTAGTAACTCGCAGATACTGCAGCAGAGTCCTGCGCACATCCAAAAGGTGCAGCTGCCCAAAAGATTCTGGAAACTCTTCCTCTGAAAAAGAGGGCAAGAAAATAGGCTGGTTTAAGTGAAAGGCTGAAACCACCTTAGGCATAAAGGAAGGCACGTTCCGAACCGTGACTCCGGACTCTGAAAATTGCAGAAATGGGTCTCTACAGGACAGCGCCTGGAGCTCTGACACCCGTCTCGCCGAGGTAATGGCCACCAGAAAAACGGCCTTCAGTGTCAAGTCTTTCTCCGATGCTCGCCGAAGTGGCTCAAAAGGAGATGCCTGCAAGGTTTTCAAAACTAGCCCCAGGTTCCAAGCTGGACAGGATGCTCGCACTGGAGGTCGGAGCCGAAGCACCCCTCTAAGAAACCGTGCCACATCTGGGTGAGCAGCCAAAGACACGCCTTCCACCTTACCAAGAAGGGAGGCCAACGCTGCCACCTGCACCCGCAGGGAATTATAGGCCAAGCCTTTTTGTACACCTTCCTGCAAAAAGTCCAGAATCGGCGAGACAGGAGCCCGCATTGGAACAATGGCTCTGGAAGCACACCAAGACTCAAACAGGCACCAAATCCTGGCATAAGCCACGGAAGTGGACCGCTTGCGGGCTTGCAGGAGAATGGAAATAACTTTATTGGAATAACCTTTATCCCTCAATTGCACCCTCTCAATAGCCATGCCGTAAGACCAAAGCGGCCGGCGTCCTCCATGGCTACCGGTCCCTGAGTCAACAGGTTCGGTACCAGAGGTAACGGCAGAGGAGCCTCCAGGAGCATCTGTCGGAGGTCTGCATGCCAAGGTCTCCTTGCCAAGGTCTCCTTGGCCAATCCGGGGCGATGAGGACCACTTCTCCTGGGTGCAGCCGAATCCGCAAGAGCAGGCGCCCTATCAAGGGCCATGGGGGAAACACATAAAGTAGACCCGGAGGCCAGGGTTGAGCCAAGGCATCCAACCCCGCCGAGCGAGGATCTCTCCGTCTGCTGAAGAAGCACGGGACTTTGGTATTGGCACTTGTCGCCATTAGATCCATCACGGGCCTGCCCCATTTGGCACAGATCTGCAGGAATACTTCGTCTGCCAGATTCCATTCTGCTGGATCGATCTGATGCCTGCTCAGATAAATCGGCCTGCACATTGCTCTGACCTGCAATATGAGCTGCCGACAGACACTGAAGATGCAGCTCGGCCCAGTGGCAAATCAGTTCGGCCTGCGCAGCTAGTGCTCTGCACCTTGTTCCGCCTTGTCGATTTATATAGGCCACCGTTGTCGTGTTGTCCGACATCACTCTGACAGCCAATCCTTCCAGGGTCACTTGAAAGGCCAGAAGCGCCTGAAACACTGCTTTCAACTCTAGGCAGTTGATGGACCACTCCGACTCCTCGGGTGTCCATAGACCCTGGGCATGCTTCCCCTTGCAGTGTGCGCCCCAGCCCTTCAGGCTGGCATCTGTTACCACTAGGCACCAAACGGGGAGCGTCAGCGGCATTCCTCGCCGCAGCATGCTGTCCGAGAGCCCCCCCTCCATGCTGAGACGGGCCGCAGGGAGCCAAGTAAGTCTGCATTGGTAATCCCGAGAAATAGGAGACCATCTCCGGAGTAGGGAATACTGTAGAGGTCTCAGAGGTGCGCTCTCGCCCAGGGTACCACTTCCATCGTGGCTGTCATCGATCCCAGCAGCTGGACAATGTCCCAAGCTCGCGGGCGGGGCATCCTCAGGAGCAGACGGACCTGATTCTGAAGCTTGCACCGCCTTAGCTCGGGTAGGAACACATAGCCCGAGACTGTGTCGAACCTGGCCCCCAAAAACTCTAGAGATTGTGAAGGAGACAGGTGACTTTTGGCCATATTGACGACCCAGCCTAGAGATTGCAGTACTGAGACCACTCTGGCTGTAGCTTGTAAGCTCTCTGTTGCTGAGTCTGCTCTGATGAGCCAGTCGTCTAGGTACGGGTGAACCCTGATACCTTCTCGCCTGAGAAAAGCAGCTACTACCACCATTACCTTCGAAAAGGTTCGGGGAGCTGTGGCGAGGCCAAAAGGCAAGGCCCTGAACTGGAAATGTTTTCCCAACACCGCAAACCTCAGAAACTTCTGGTGCAGGGGCCAAATCGGTATGTGCAAGTAAGCTTCTTTCAGGTCTAGAGACGTGAGAAACTCTCCTTGGCTGAACCGCCGCAATGACGGAGCGCAGGGATTCCATGTGGAAATGCCGCACTCTCAGGGACTTGTTCACTTCTTTTAAGTCCAGAATAGGGCGAAAGGACCCACCTTTTCGCGGCACCACAAAGTAGATGGAGTATCGGCCGCAGCCTTGCTCGGCGGGAGGCACCGGGGTCACTGCCCCTAACTGAATCAGACCTTGTAAAGTCTCCTCCACCGCTGCCCGTTTGACGGCAGAACCGCATCGGGACTCCACAAACACGTCTCTTACTGGGGCGTTGAATTCTATTCTGTATCCATCTCTGATCAGGTCCAGAACCCACTGATCTGAGGAAATCTTGGCCCACTCCTTGACAAAGAGGGAAAGCCGTCCTCCGATGACAGGCATCGAGGAGAGGGCCGGCGCACCATCATTGAGAGGGTCGCCCCTGAACTCCTGGTCTTGAGCCACCGGCTGCGGAACGCTTGTCCCAGCGAAAGGAGTTCCTCTGCTGACCACGGGCACGTGAAGTGAACCCAGCAGAACGCCCCGGGCGGTACCTTCTAGCTTCACGGAAGCGAGGTCTGTACGAGGAGTGGACCGCCTGGCCCTTAGAGGAAGGCCTCTGCCTATCTTCGGGCAAGCGCTGGGGTTTTGGATCACCCAGGCCTTTCACAATTTTCTCTAACTCCTCACCAAATAGGAGAAGTCCTTGAAAAGGCAACTTCACCAACCTTTGCTTAGAGGCCATGTCCGCTGCCCAGTGTCGTAGCCACAGACGACGGCGAGCCGCCACTGCTACTGCCATTTGTTTAGCCGAAGCTCTGACAAGGTCATAAAGGGCATCAGCCAGAAAGGACAAGGCCACCTCCATCCGCGGAGCCACATCCAAGAAGGGCTCCGCTCCATCTCCGGGCTGAGCCACTGCCTGTTGCAGCCAAGCTAGGCAGGCTCTCAAGCATAACAGCTGCATGCAGACGCCCGAACAGTGAGAACTGCAATTTCAAAGGACCGTTTCAACTCTGTTTCCAGCCTTGAACGTCCTTCAGGGCAACACCTCCTTCAACAGGGAGGGTAGTTCTCTTTGTCACCGCAGTGACTAGGGCATCCACTGTAGGCATTTGAAAACGAGCCATATGTCCCTCACGCAGAGGGTATAACTGCCCCATAGCCCTGGAAACTCTCAAAGGTCCCTCGGGGTCAGCCCACTGAGCCGAAACAAGCTCTAGGATGGAGTCATGCAAAGGGAAGGCCCGAGCAGCTTTCTTGGTACTAGCCATCCTGGGATTACCCGAGGAGGCCATGCCACTGTCAGGATCTTCAATCGAGAGGGCCTGCAGGGTATCTGAAATAAGCGCTGGCAGCTCATCACGGTGGAAAATCCTCACCGCGGAGGGATCATCCAGATCCTGTGGTAAATCCGCACCTGACTCTGGTTCCTCAGACCAAGAACGTCTGTCAGAGTTCTCCGAATCCTCACACCCCGACCACGGGGGGGGGGGGGGGGGGGGGGGGAAGGTGCACCACAATCTGAAGGGAAATTAACCCTTCTGCACTTATCTTTAGGCCAAGCATCCGGGAAAAAAACCTCACTGGGCAGTCCCAGGCCAGAATCCATCGGGGGGGGGGGGGGGGGGGGGGCCAATCAGAGGAGCCTCAGGCGACCCTTGAGGAAGGGCTCTTTTCATCATGTATGCTTTATGCAGCAAAAGCACAAAATCCGGGGAGAAAATCTCATCCTGGGCACCCAAATCCTGTCCGGTGCTAGCCACTCCTGAAATAATCTCATCTCGAGGTGCCCCACCCGGCTCAGGTCTCTCCGTGTCCACGGAGGTCGTCGCTGCCAGCTTAGAGCGGGAAGAAACATCGCTCGCCATGCTCGGGCCGGCTCCTACGCCAATACAGCATGATTTACAGAGCCCTGCTGCTGATTTGCGCTTGCCACAAGTGGAACAGCGCTTTACATTGTCCGCAGCCATCGCCGAAAAACGGCGGTTCACGCCAAAATCGCCCCGATCGCGGGCCCACCCCGGAGGAGTTGGAAAACACTCTTACCTCAAAGGATCTAGTGTACGACTACGATCCTGCTGAAAATCAGGTCCAAAACCTCTGTTCCAGCGTCTCTGCGTTTAAAAACGCAACGCGACTTTTTTTTTTTTTTTAAGCTGTGAGGAAAGCAGAGGTATTGAAGACTCTGGAGGCTCAGATGAGTGGGAAAGGCAGGGAAAGGGCTAACCTATGTGCCTTTAAAGTGAAGCTGCTATAGCATCCAACACCCCGGTTAACAACTGGCAAGCAAGGAACCACCTCCCGGCAGATTTTTCTGGAGCTCGAACAAGCTGCAGCCACCCTGCTAAGGGAGATAGAGAATACTGAAGAGGCAGTGGAGCTAGCTGGCCAAGAGGGCACTGTGTAAGTGAGTGCTCTCTATCTCCCCTGCTGGTTGATGGACATAACCCATATGTAATGGCTTAATCTGCTTGATGATAAGGAAAAAGCATCTTAAGCACCAGTTCCTGTGTTGGACTGTCCATTACCCATCCTCTACTCCTTTTTGATTGGATTCTCTACGTGGAGATTTTTCCTGTTTGCTTGTGGTTCCTGATTGAGGTCTAGAATCCAACTCCATCCCCCCAGGCCCTTTTTTTTTCTGTCTAGACTGCACTCTCACAGTTTGTATATAGGTTCAGGTTAATCTGATTTTTGTCCTCGCCGTTGCGAGGCCCAATTGACCAATGTTTGTTGTTTTCAGTAAGCCTGGATGCTAGTGATACCCCACTTGTGAGAATCAATAACCTGCTTTTCTTTGGAGAAAGTGAAGATACTTTACCTGTAGCAGGTATTCTCTGAGGACAGTAGGCCTTATTTTCTCACAAACCCTCCCACCTTCCCTAGGAGTTGTCTCCTATTGTTTTTATTTTTTATGCTGTAGTATTTAACTCAGTAACCACTCCCTCACGTATACGCAGTGTAGCGTGTCTTGCACTTCAGAAAGTTCAGTAAAGTTTGTTATAAGCACCAGATCGGGCAATGCGGTACCACATGAGATCCTTGCTATACTGTTTGACCATCACCAACTTTTTCAAACTCTGGGGAACAAAACCCTCCTTCAGAGAGGCCTTCAATCAGTCTAAACTGGCTCAAATTTCTCTTTATTAAGACCATCTGTGCATGTACCCAAATTATACAAACATCCCAGTGTGATATAAAACTTTCTAGCACCAAACGTATGGAACATCAGAATGTTACTTGCAACTTCAATAGTGTATATCTTTCACACCAAAAGTGTGCCCATCGCCACACATCCTCATCAGTCCAAATTACTATCACCAAATATTCTATTAATCCATATCTTATTTGAAACTCAAGATTAAAATTTTTTTTAGTTATGTAATCACAAAAATGCAAGGCTGTATGTTACAAAAACAAAAGAGATATTATAAAGAACTTATCACAAAGATGACCATCCTCTCAGAACAACAACAACTGAAACATGATTCATATCGATAGTTGGTTCCTGAAAGTCCTGTGAATGGGAAGGGTCACGCAAGCTCAGAACTTTACATTGAGTTTTGAGCTCTAGGAGAACTGTTCCATCCCCAAGGATATGCAATATTATCCTCTCATCTGCCTGTCAATTCTGATTGTCAATTGAAAACTTAAGGTTGATTCTAATTTATCTAGAAAAATTGACTTGCTCCCATACTACAAATAACACTGTAAAATATCTGAACACTATAAACAACTTTTCTAAAGGTCAAGGTATCATTAAATCAACAATTGCTGATTAATATGAATGACTAAGATATAGCTATTGATCAAAGGAAACAAACAACAGTTCTGGTTTATGCTGCTGCCCTTGACTCACTCAAAAGCTGAAATATTTCTGATGTGCCTCAGTGTGCAATACAGCAATGGTTAATCACTTTACAATTAGCAAAACCAAAGAAGCAAGAAACACACAAACACAAAAAGATATTAGTCCACTGACAAAGACGAATGGAAATCCTTAAAAGCAATACCCTCCCAATTACACCAACTTTAGCACCACTGACCTTTAATATTCTTAGTGGATAAGGACAACTAAAAAGGGTTTAATAAATCTAAATTCAAATCAAGATGATAATTCTATTAACAAAAGATGTTTATGTTTGTTCGTTATGTAAGGGTTTACATACGGTCGTTCATGAAAACCTAGTTGTGAGATGTAGAAAATTAATTAAAACAAAAGCCTATGAATATAATCATTAGAAAGTAGAAAGGTCCAAGTCTAGTCTTTTTTTCAATAACCTAGATACTGACATTGCATTAACTTACTTCTCTGACCAAATCCTCCACACACACCTCGACCTCCACGTCCTCCTCTTTCATCATTCTCAACATTTCCTTCCCCAAAGCCTACGATAAAGCATAATACAGTATTTCGTAAATACTCTCTTCAAAAGGTGAGTGGAAGCAAATATAGTACAATTCAGATTCTCTGGACTATCCTCAGCAGTGGGGTGGTCTAGATAATTGTAAATCTGGATGATTGGACATACACAGAGCACACAATAGAACATTGCATATTGAACATATTTTTTTTATTTTCAACTGTTAGTGGCTTAACAAGCTGCTACTTGGTCCTACTTTGGCCCATTCATATGTACTCCATAGAGTGCCAGTCCGGATAATCCCACCACCTAAAATGTCAAACCCAACATCCATCGTTATTTTGCCATCTATTACTCCTGGGGGAAACCTGTGCAAAACTGTCACATTCCATACACAAAATATTATTATAATGCAAACTATGTCCACAAGACAATACGAACACATTACAGAAACATGCCAAGTTTTTTTTTGTTACATTTCTACTCCGCGCTTTCCCACTCATGGCAGGCTCAATGCTGCGGGCAATGGAGGGTTAAGTGACTTGCCCAGAGTCACAAGGAGCTAAGTTGAAATTAGGTTTTACCTCCTATGCTTCCTTTCCTTCAGTACCTCCAGATTTTTAAGTATCCTTTACAGTCCCCACTAGGTCAGTGTTTTGATAAAGCAGATAGGATAACTACTTTCACCAGAATATTCAAGAATTTTATTTTCAGGATAAAACAGGTACCAAACCAACCAAGGATAATATGCAATGCGGTTGCACGTGAGAGATACAGACATACCAACAATACAGAGTAGACTGGTCTGGAGGGTCTAATGGGAAGAAAAAATTAGCAGATAAGACCTAATTTCTCCTACCACAAATCCCTCCAGATGTGTGGGAAATACCAAAGCAGTAATTCACATGGGTGGTAAAATTCTGTTCCTCAAATTACATTTATAAAGTGGAGGCTGTGTCCTGGGAAGCTTGAACATCCTAACACAGTAATGATGCATGAAAAAGTTATCTGATGCCTAGACAGCCATTTTACAGATCTCCTGAAGTGGAATAAGGAGAAATTATGTCTTGCCTGATTTTCCTTTAACTGCAGCAGATGAAACTAGAGTCTTGAGGGCCGTGACCTACCAGCAGGCGGAGATAGAGAGCACTGAACTCCATCTTATAGGATAGTATGCTCCTCGATTAGTCAGTATTTCTCAAAACAAAGCAGAAGGAAGAGCGTCAAAATAGATCCCACAGAGCAGCAGAATGAAGGGAAAGGGAAATGGGACTGATATACCGCCTTTCTGAGGTTTTTGCAACTACATTCAAAGCGGTTTACATATATTCAGGTACTTATTTTGTACACCAAAATGAGCCATTACCCTATAAACAGAGAAATGAACAAACCATGAGAACAGAGCACTGAAGAAGGGTGGGGGGTTCTGGATTCAAATGCTGTGGTTAAAGTAAAGAAAGTTATCAGTAAGACATTTCTCTTTCCTTAGCACGTGCAGCAGGGAGACTTGTAGGATGTAGCAAAGCAGTGCTCATGCAGAGTGGGAATCTGAAATTGCTGAGGAGATTAACAAATGGATGAAAGAAGTCTGCTCAAGCCAAAACACCCAGATAATGCTTAAAAAAAGGATGTAACAAAGACCAAGTAGAAGATTTACAGACACCTTCAAGGGAGAAAAACTGTGATTTCGCCAAAGTCATTACTAGGGCCCTAGCAGAATGTGCTCAAAGAGAAGTCGGCAGCCACTTGCCGGAAAGAAGGTACGCAGAGGCAATAGCCTCCTTAACTTAATAGATCTTTAGAGACGGGAGAGGTTCTGCGGGATTGGAGCCAAGCTTATGTGGTCCCTCTTCATAAAAGCGGAGACAGGGAAGAAGTGGAAAACTACAGGCCGGTAATCCTCACGTAGGTGGTAGGAAAAATAATGGAATTGGTGCTGAAGGAAAGGATAGTTGACTTTCTAGAAGCCAGTGGGTTACAGAATCAGAGGCAAGACGGATTTACCAAAGGAAAACCCTGCCAAATGAATCAGATTGACTTCTTTGACAGGGTGACCAAAGAACTAGTTGAAGGACGTGCAATAGATGTGATTTCAGCAAAGCCTTTGATACGGTCCCTCATAAAAAACACATGAATACACTGAGAGGCTGAACTTAGGACCCTAAGTGGCAAACTGGATTGGAAACTGGTTGACAGACAGGCGACAAAGGGTGGTATAAAATGGAATCGGCTCAGAGGAATGGAAGGTGAGTAGTCGAGTGCCTCAGGAGTCGATGCTGGGGCTAATTATATTTAATATTTGTGAGAGTCATTGCTAAAGGGTTAGAAGGAAAAATTTGCCTTTTTGGAGATGACACAAAGACAGTTAATAGAGTGGATACCCTGGAGGGAGTAGAAACCAAGAGAAGGGATCTTCAAACATCAGAAGAATAGTCAAGGGTCTAGCAGTTAAAATTTAATACCAAGAAGTGCAGAGTGATGAACATGGGGTGCAGAAATACAAGAGAGGAGTACAAGAAAGGAGGGGAGAGATTAGTAAGCTCAGCTCAGGAAAGGGACCCTGGGGTGATGGTGGCTAAAGATCACAAGGTGACGAAGCAGTGCAACAAGGTAGTGGCCGCAGCCAGGATGCTAGGCTGCATAGAGAGGGGCATAACCAGCAGAAGAGATGTTGATTTCCCTCCTCAAGTCATTGGTGAGACCCCACTAGTATTGTGTTTAGTTTTGGAGGCCTTATCTAGGTAAAGATATAAAAAGACATAGCACATCAGAGAAAAGCGACTAAAATAGTAGGGGGTTTATTTAGCAAGACATACGTGGAGAAACTTACTGACCTAAACAAGAATACCCTAGAGGAAAGGAGAAACAGGGGCAATATGATACAGACTTTGAAATATTTCAAAGGTATTAATCCGCAAACAAACCTTTTCCAGAGACAGGAAGGTGATAGAACCAGAGGGCATGAATTGAGGTTGAAAGGGGGCCCGACTCAGGAATAATGTAAACGGTAATGGAATTCAAAAATGTGTGGGACAAAGGAATCCTGTTTAGAAGTACCAGATCCAAAGAAGCTTAGCGGAGATTAGGTAAGAAAGCTGGTGATCGGCAGACTTCTACGGTTGGTGCCCTGATCAAGGCTGAATAAATTTGGACGGACTTGAGTGGAGCAATTCAAGGGCTTTGACAACAACTTCAGAAATTTTGGAACGGGGCCAGTGTTGGGCAGACTTCTACAGTCTGTGCCCTAAAAACAGCAAGGGAAAAATCAAGATCAGGTATACATATGATGTACTGCTTCATACCATATATAACCATACAGGTTATTATTTGCAATCATTCCATTTGGTCGTTTCTGAGATGGGCGTCCTTGGTTTCCATTATCACCGAAAATCAGAAACAAAAAAAGTCTAGGGACGACCAAAATTTAAAGATTTGGGCGTCCCCGACCATATCATCAAAACGAAAGATGGACATCCATCTTTTTCGAAAATACGGGTTTCCTGCCCCTCCAACAAAACTTGGGCGTCCCTTTCGATTAAGCCCCTCCACTTTTACCAATCTTAGTGCACTAATCTCTTTCTGAATGGAGTGTGTAGAGTCACCTTTAACGTATTACTCAGTTGTCTTAGAATTTCTGCTACATACTTATTTTTATCCACTACCACTATGGTACCCCCCCTGATCTGCAGGTTTGATCATCATTATGTAACATCTCAATAGCTCTCTGTTCATCCTTGTTCACACTGAAGTACACTTTCTTACCAGCTTCATGTTCAAGTTTAGAGATCTCTTTCAATACTACAGTTTCATAGGCATGAATAAGAGGGTGTGAGTTACCAGGTGGTACCCATTTACTATTATGCTTTACAATAGACAAGTCATTAGAGCAAGCAGTTTCATTAAAAATTTCCTATTAATTTAAAAAAGATCAATCCTTACATTAACAGCATCATATGCCGTTTTGGTTACGAAAGATTCTCTTTTAATATCTTTTCCTCAATATCTGTCATTTAGGTAAGTTGTACACTCTATTTAGTATATTCTTTGTCTTGCCACACTCTGTTCTGCTAAAATCTGCCTCTCCCCCTCGGCTATAAGAGGGTTGTATTTGGATCCCCATCTGAAGTTCATCTATTGTGGATGTCATGAAACGCCTAGCCACTCACCTGAGGCTACCCCACAGCCACTTAGAGGATCTATCCTCAGCGCAGCTCAGGTCTGCCTGCACCTGCCGCTTGTGCTCTACATTAGCACCCTCCTCTCATCAACTGGGTTCCAACCCCCTCTGGGCGAGTCTCCCACTCTCAAATTATCCCCAGTGATTTCTAGGTTACTGGGGCCACACTCCCAGTGGTCCCACAGTTCCTAGAAAGCACTCACAGACCCAACACACAAATCACCAGGATTTTAGTCAGTCCAGACAAGCAGAAGCAATAGCCTAAAAATGTTTATCATCATGAAAAATTAGAAAAGAAAAGGTGCAATTACCAAAACAATAACAGGTACCTGAAATATGCATCAATTATAACACTATCAAAAACTGTTTACTATCTAAATAGTACCTGGGGAGATCAGGACATATAGCTGTTCACAGGTTACCAAATATAACTGTTCACAGGGCCTCAGCAGAGAAATCCTTCTCTCTTTTCTCCCTGGCTAAGGCTGGAGAAAAAGCTAGTACATTTAGCTGAATTTTGAGCTCCTTGGCCAATCAGAGCCGAGAACAACAAGTTTTAAAAACAGCTGGCCATATCACTGCAGGTTACCTCTTTATTTGTGTTAACTAAAGAGGGAACAGTCATTTGTCGGTTACAGTTTTAAACATAAACCATCACCACCTACTGGCCAAACTAGAGATACACTTCAAGAAATAATTAATACAGTTTACAGGCTTAAAACCCACTGTTCTGTCACAGTGGACTTCTGTCTCCAAAGCTGGCCCAATTGAAAAACCTGTTTAGTAACATCAGTTCTTGCGGGAGTTGTGTATAGAGAGGCTGAGGGGTCGAACATCTTACTGGGGTTGCTTCTCAGTCTCTTCTTTTCATGGATTGGGTCTGGACTAGACGGTTCTTTTACATAAGTATTGCCATACTGGGACAGACCGAAGGTCCAACAAGCCCAGCATCCTGTTTCCAACAGTGGCCAAACTAGGTTACAAGTACCTGCAAGACTTCTTTTCTACTTGCATAACTGGATTTCTCCTAGTAAAGGTCAAGTTATTTCTATACCATGGGTATGTATTATCATTCTTATAATCCATATCGTCTCTTCTAAACTTCTCATATTTTATCAACCTTAGATCTCTTTCAAATTGCTCACAATTCTTTTTAAAGTCTTTGTAAAAGCAGATCAAAACAAGTATCATAAGTAAAAGGACCCCTACTGGAATATCAAACACATTAGTACCTGATAGACAAATGGCTATATAGCAGTCTTGTAATCACTCAACCCCTGTCATCACCTTTAGATTATATGCATGGCATACATCTTCCATGTCACATTCATGCTATTAAAAATAGATATCCTACCTCCTCTCCTTGAAAACCCACTATTTCTTTGTTGAGAATCTTCATTATTTTCCTCTGCATGAAAACAAATATGCATAAAATTAGAATAGACCTATCTAGATTCTACAAAATATTTAAATTAGTGCACAAATTAAAATAGTTGAAGATAATGCTTGTCAGTTGTGCAATCAACCATCTTAGCTGAAGAATTTTTTTATGACATTTGCATCCCACATTATCCTGAACAAGCTCAGGTTCAATGTGGCTTAAATTCAAGAGCATCATCAAAAGTATAATTCAGTCAGGTAACATATAGGTAAAATTTCTGCAATTTCAGCTTTCAAGCTGTATCAATTACAACGCGGACTGCCACCCAAAGCTCTAACAGCCATGTAAAACCACACTGGATTCTTAATTTACAATTAAGCCACTCACCAATTTACAGCCCTTTGTAGACTGGTTCAGTTCTTTTGAGGTAGTAAGAGAGCACACTTACAGCACAATGTGTTAAAAACTCTTTTCAAGTGGCTTCTTATTGGGTTTTGGAACATAGGAAGCATTGTGTCCTCGTTAATATGGGAAGGCATCACTTCAGTAAGAACTTGGGATAAGTTTGAAGAACAACAAAAGTTCTCTATACTACATGAATCACAATCGGGTTTTCGACTGGCACACAGCACAGAACCAGTATTATTTACCCTCATATCAAAGTTCAAACAAGAAATCTCAACTGGCAACAAAATACTTCTTCTGCAATTCGACCTATCCAGTGCATTTGACATGGTAGACCACAACATTCTCACAAAACTACTGGACAAACTAGGGATCGGCGGAAACATTATTAAGTAGATAAAAAGTTTCATCACCAACAGATCTTATCAAGTCAAATCAACCTCATCAATATCGTCTGCATGGTCATCAAAATGCGGAGTCCCCCAGGGATCGCCTCTATCCCCTATCCTCTTCAACCTTATGATGATTCCCCTGGCTAAATCCCTATCCAAACCTGGTCTAAACCCCTTCATCTATGCTGACGTCGTCACCATATTCATTCCATTCCAATCTAACCTGGATGAAATCTCGAAGAAAATAACTATTGGCATGAACATCCCAGCCGACTGGGCAAACGCTTTCAAGATGAAGCTGAACAAAGAAAAAAACTCAATGCTTAATCCTCCCATCACAACACTCCACTATGCTCCCTACCACCCTGACCACACCCGACGTCACAATCCCAATATCCGACAATCTAAAATTCCTAGGCGTAACGCTAGACAACCACCTAACTTTAGAAACTCATGCAAAAGCCATAACAAAGAAGATGTTCAATATGATGTGGGTATTGAAAAGAGTTAAACCATTCCTCCCCAAAAAAATTTTCCGCAATCTGGTACAATCAACAGTACTCACCCACGTCGACTACTGCGCAACAGCATATCTTCTTTGGTTGCAAAGCCCAAATCCTGAAAAACCTCCAGACCGCCCAAAACACAGCAGCCAGACTCATTTTTGGCAAACCACGATTTGAAAGCACAACCCCACTCCATGAAAAACTCCATTGGCTCCCTATCAAAGAACGAATAAATTTCAAAGTCCATACACTGATCCACAAGATCCTCCTTGGAGAAGCTCCAAGCTACATGAACAATTTGATCGATCTTCTAGCCAGAAACGGGACCAAATCTTCTTAACCGTTTCTCAATCTTCACCTTCCCAATTGCAAAGGTCTCAAAATACAAAACCTACTACACATTCAACTTCTCCGTTCTAGGCAGCCAACTCTGGAACGCCATACCCAGACACATCCGAACAACCAAAGAACACCTACCCTTCCGCAAGCTGTTGAAAACCTACCTCTTCAAACAAGCCTATCCAAATGACCCAACTAAATTCACGAACCTAATCCACAACACTAGCATTATCCTTACATTAATCCCTCCCCCACATCTTTTCCTCTTGTCCTACTCTATACAATTATGTTATTTCTGTGATACTTTGTACCAGACATTGTAACTCTGTACCATACTTTGTAAACTGCACTGAACCTGCA
This sequence comes from Microcaecilia unicolor, assembly GCF_901765095.1. Taxonomy (NCBI): domain Eukaryota; kingdom Metazoa; phylum Chordata; class Amphibia; order Gymnophiona; family Siphonopidae; genus Microcaecilia; species Microcaecilia unicolor. The sequence continues at coordinate 95,474,314 of NC_044032.1, read as the reverse complement.
TTGTAACTCTGTACTATACTTTGTAAGCCGCACTGAACCTGCTAACATCGGGAAAGAGAGGGGGTATAAATGCTACAAATAAATTAAAAAATATTTTTCTAAAAATGTCAGCAATTTTCATGCTGCTGATTTGGGTTAAGATGTATGGACATATGAACAAGCACTATCGTAATGCATTTTACTTCCACTCCATAAGACAACAAAGGGAAACATTTTAGAAAGGGGTGTATGGAAACAAAACTGTTATGAATGGGAAGCTCTATTGGAAAAGGGGGGAGGATTTAGAATTTCACTCATGTCTTCAGTTCTAGCACAAGGTAAAATTACATTCAGGTATAGTAGTTATTTTCCTCTTCCCTGAGGGCTTACAACTGAAGTTTGTAATGGAGGTAATAGAGGGTTAATTAATTTGTCCAAGATAATAAGAACTACAAATGGCATTGAACTGGGCTGTCCTGCTTCTCAGCCCACTGCTTGAACAATTAGGATACTTCTCCACTTCATATTTACAGTGACCAAGGCTTGAAGTTCACTTATTCTTCTAAGGTTAATTGTTACCAAAAAGCACATTCCAAGTAACATGGTAACTAGAGCAGACTCCATTGGCTCAAATGGCTATTTCATAAGAGAAGGATAACTAGGTCCCAAAGTAGAGGAGGCTTTTGAAATCGTGGTTTGATGTGAAGCAGTCCTTTCATGGGCTGAGAAATTATGGTAAACTGGAAGCAGGGTAGGCTGAAAATGGTGAGAGGTAGGCTAAAGGAGGCCATTTGAAGTACTAGGCCAGTATTCAAAATGGAAGGCTAGAGGCCAGTGGTGGCCCCCATCATTCAGGGTTTTTTTTTCATGCTGCTCTCTGCCTCTCTACCCAAGCTCATGACAAAATGGCGCCAGGGCGGGTGGTATGCTTGAAGGACACAGTATTTCTCAGAGAGCGTATCATAAATACACTCTGGTCAGCAGTGTAGTGGCTCCGCCTGAGAAAATATTTGGCGACTCCTTCAGCTCATTGGATCCAAAGTGGCCCCAATAGAACAACTAATGTGTCTTGAGGTGCTGGAGTTCTAGGATAGAGACCAAACATGGTTGAATTTCGACAGTCATTCCAGTTTGGATATAGATGCAACCTTTGTTTTTTTTTTTTTTTGTTGTTTTTTTTTTATCATCAGCAAGGTAAAATTATGTATAATCATACCTGATAATTTTCTTTCCATTAATCATAGCTGATCAATCCATAGACTGGTGGGTTGTGTCCATCTACCAGCAGGTGGAGATAGAGAGCAAACTTTTGCCTCCCTATATGTGGTCATGTGCTGCCGGAAACTCCTCAGTATGTCGATATCAAAGCTCCATCCGCAGGACTCAGCACTTAGAGAATTACACCCACGAAGGGACACTCTGCCCAGCTCACCACCGCCGAAACGGGGGAGGGGAATTAACCCAGCTCATCCCCACACAAGTGGGGGAGGGGAATCCGTCCAGCTCATCCCCGCGGAGCGGGGGAGGGACACCACACCCGCCGATGCGGGGGGATCTGGCTTATCCTGCAACCGCAACCGCGGGAGGAGCTGACTGACCCTAACACCGCCGAAGCGGGAGGGGTACAAAGCTGCCCTACAGCCGCACGAAGCGGGAGGGAGTGCCGGCAGAATTTATGTCTCAATCCAGCCCCGTAAAACGGAGGGGAGAGGAATGCAGCAGCTCACTGTAACACAAACTCGTCTCAACTCTTGAAGAATCCAAGTGAAAGAAGAACTTGAACACGAAGTCCTCCTGAAGTAACTGAAGGCTAAACTTGAACCTAAAATTCAACCAGAATATAAACAGTACAGATATCTGGGAGGGGCTATGGATTGATCAGCTATGATTAATGGAAAGAAAATTATCAGGTATGATTATACATAATTTTACCTTCCATATCATCAAGCTGATCAATCCATAGACTGGTGGGATGTACCGAAGCAGTACTCACCCAGGGCGGGACATAGAAATCCCTGACCTCAACACTGAAGCTCCAAACCGGGCCTTTGCCCGTGCAGCCACAGTCAAACGGTAATGCTTGGAGAATGTATGAGCCGAAGCCCACGCTGCCGCCTTGCATATCTCTTCCAAGGAGACGGATCCGGCCTCTGCCATCGAGGCCGCCTGAGCTCTCGTGGAGTGAGCCTTCAGCTGGATAGGCGGCACCTTCCCCGCGGCCACATAAGCCGCTGCAATGGCTTCCTTGACCCATCTTGCCACTGTAGGCTTAGCAGCCTGCAGACCCTTACGAGGACCTGCAAACAGGACAAACAGATGATCCGATTTCCGGAAATCATTGGTCACTTCCAAGTATCTGAAGATGACTCATCTCACATCCAGATATTCAAGAGCGGAGTACTCCTCTGGGTAGTCCTCCCTACGAAAGGAAGGGAGACAGAGCTGCTGATTCACATGGAAGCGAGAACCAATCTTGGGCAGGAAGGAAGGCACTGTGCGAATAGTCACTCCTGCCTCAGTGAACTGCAGAAAAGGCTCTCGACATGAGAGCGCCTGGAGCTCGGAAACTCTTCTGGCTGAAGTGATAGCCACCAAAAAGACTGCTTTCAACGTCAGGTCTTTCAGAGATGCCCTCGACAAGGGTTCAAAAGGCGGCTTCTGCAATGCTCTTAGCACCAGGTTGAGATTCCACGCAGGCACCACTGAGTGCAGAGGAGGGCGCAGGGGATTAACTCCCTTGAGAAAGCGCACCACATCTGGCTGCGAAGCCAGGGAAGCACCCTTCAGGCGGCCCCTGAAGCAAGCCAGAGCCGCTACCTGGACTTTAAGGGAACTGAGCGACAGGCCTTTCTCCAGACCTTCTTGCAGGAACGCCAACACTGAAGAAATTGGAGCAGTGAAGGGAGAAAGTGAGCCTGCTTCACACCATGCTGCAAAGATACGCCAAACCCTGGCGTAAGCAGTAGAAGTAGAGCGCTTCCTCGCTCTCAGCATAGTGGCGATGACCTTGTCTGAGAAGCCCTTCTTCCTCAGACGCTGCCGCTCAACAGCCAGGCCGTAAGACCAAAGGGAGAGGGATCCTCCATCACCACGGGACCCTGATGTAACAGGCCCTGCTCCACTGACAGCCGCAGAGGATCGTCGACTGAGAGCCTGATCAAGTCCGCATACCAGGGACGTCTGGGCCAATCCGGACCCACCAGGATTACCCTGCCGGGATGCTTTGCCACCCGGTCTAGCACCCTGCCCAACATGGGCCAGGGCGGGAACACAGAGGAGCTCTTGTGTCGGCCACTGTTGGAGAAGAGCATCTACTCCCAGGGATCGAGGGTCCCGTCCTCTGCTGAAAAAGCGCGGCACTTGGCAATTGGCCGATGACGCCATCAGATCTAGGCTCGGCTGGCCCCAGTGCTTCGTGATGTCCAAGAACGCCTGAGCAGATAGTTGCCACTCTCCGGGCTCCAAGGTATGGCGACTGAGAAAGTCCGCCTTGACATTCAAGACTCCGGCAATGTGGGCCGCTGAAAGCTGCTCCAGGTTCGCTTCCGCCCACTGGCAAAGACTCATAGCCTCCTTGGCTAGAGGGGCGCTCTTGGTACCTCCCTGGCGGTTGATATAGGCCACAGCCGTGGCATTGTCCGACAGGACCCGTACAGGCTACAACACCAGTACCGGGATGAACTCCAATAACACCAACCGAATGGCTCTGAGTTCCAGGAGGTTGATAGACCACTTGCCTCTGCAGGAGACTAGAGCCCCTGCGCTGTCCTTCCCAAGCAGTGGGCTCCCCAGCCCATCAAAGAGGCGTCTGTCGTGACGACAATCCACTCCGGGGTCACCAGAGGCAATCCTGCAGACAACTTGTCTGTCTGCGTCCACCAGCTCAGCGCCTTGCGCACTGCTGGGTCCACGGGAAGGCGCACAGCATAATCCTCCGACATCGGAGTCCAGCGCAGCAGCAGAGATAGCTGTAGTGGTCTCATATGAGCCCTGGCCCAGGGCACTACTTCCATCGTGGCCGTCATAGAGCCCAACAGCTGCACGTAGTCCCAAGCCCGAATAGGAGAGGCTACTAGGAACTAGTCCACCTGAGCCTGAAGCTTGACAATCCGATTGTCTGGCAGGAACACTCTGCCCACTTGGGTGTCGAATCGAACTCCCAGATACTCCAGGGACTGAGTCGGGCGCAGCTGGCTCTTCTTCCAGTTGATGATCCATCCCAGGGAGCTCACAAGAGCAACTACCCGGTCCATAGCTTTGCCGCACTCTGCATAAGAGGGGGCTCGGATCAACCAGTCGTCCAGATAAGGATGGACTTGTACTCCTTCCTTTAGCAGGAAGGCCGCTATGACCCCCATTACTTTGGAAAAGGTCCGCGGAGCAGTAGCCAACCCGAAAGGGAGGGCTCTGAACTGGAAGTGTCGTCTCAGGACTGTAAAACGCAGAAAGCGTTGGAGAGGAGGCCAGATGGGAATATGCAGGTACGCTTCCTTGATGTCCAAGGAAGCCAAGAACTCTCCTGCCTTCACTGCCGCTATAACAGAGCGGAGAGTCTCCATGCGAAAGTGCCTCACTTTCCAGGCCCGATTGACCCCTTTGAGGTCGAGGATAGGCCGGACAGAACCTCCTTTCTTTGGAACCACAAAGTAAATGGAGTAACGTCCCTTGCCAATCTGATTTTTTGGCACCGGAACGACCGCACCCAGGCGGATCAGGTTGTCCAAGGTCTGCTGCACTGCCACAGCTTGACCGGAGACTTGCAGGGAGAGAGTACAAACCCGTCTCTTAAGGGTTGGCAGAACTCTAGCTTGTAGCCGTCTCTGATGACTTCCAGCACCCACGCGTCTGAAGTTATAGTGGTCCACTCGCCCAGAAACGAGGACAGCCGTCCTCCAATCTGCACTGGGGCGTGGACCAAGGCCCCGTCATTGGGTACGAGACCCTGGGGGAGGACCGGAGGGAGCACCTCCGGGACGGCGGTCTCTGCGAAAGGAATGCTGCTTGGGGGAGAAATTCCTCTTGAAGGAAGAGGGGGCAGAGGAACCCGACTTGCCCGGGCGGTACCTACGGGCTTCCAGCAACCGTCCTCTGGAGGTACCGGGACGAGTACTAGCCCGAGCCCTGACCTCTGGTAATTTCTTGCCCTTAGACGTGCCGAGATCGGTCACGATTTTGTCCAGCTCGACCCCAAAGAGCAGCTTGCCTTTAAAAGGCAATCTAGCCAGGCGGGATTTAGAGGCGTGGTCAGCAGACCAATGTTTCAGCCAAAGCCACCGCCGCGCAGAGACTGTCTGAGCCATGCCTTTAGCTGAGGCTCTCAAGACATCATACAGCAAGTCTGCCAAATAGGCTAAGCCCGATTCCAGGGCCGGCCAATCAGCCCTCAAGGAAAGATCCGAGGGGGAAGCCCGCTGCACCATAGTCAGGCACGCCCTGGCCACATAGGAGCCGCAAACTGAGGCCTGCAAACTTAAAGCAGCTGCCTCAAAGGACGACCTTAAGGCCGCCTCCAATCTTCTGTCTTGGGCGTCCTTTAGGGCCGTGCCACCTTCCACCGGCAACGCCGTTTTCTTAGTCACCGCAGTGATTAAAGAATCCACGGTAGGCCACAGATAGGCCTCACGTTCACTCACAGCCAAAGGATAGAGGCGGGACATAGCCCTAGCCACTTTAAGGCTCGTTTCCGGGACATCCCATTGAGCCGCAATTAAGGTGTGCATGGCATCATGCACGTGGAAGGATCTAGGCGGGCGCTTCGTCCCCAGCATAATGGCAGAGCCAACAGGGGCTGAGGGAGAGACGTCCTCCGGAGAGGAAATCTTCAAAGTGTCCATGGCCTGTAAAAACAGGTTGGGCAAATCCTCTGGGCTAAAAAGCCGCGCTGCAGAGGGGTCATCCGCTCCATCCGAGCGGGGATCTATCTCCTCCAAGGAATCCGCAAAGGACCGTTGGGAGACCTCAGACACGCTGCCCTCATCTACATCGGAGGAGACAAAGTCCTCCAAGGCCTGGAAATCAACCCGAGGGCGTTTACCTCTGGGAACCTCAACCTCTTTATCAGAAGAGGGAGCAGGGGCAGCGTTTTGCATGAGGAAAGCCTGATGCAGCAGCAAAACAAACTCGGGGGAGAAACCCCCCAGACTGTGCACTTCCGCAGCCTGGGCAACAGCCCTAGACGCACTCTCAACCGGCGCTCGCAATAGCAGGGGAGAGACATGCTGCGCATCCAAAATGGCGTCCGGCGCGAAACTCCGCGAAGGAGCCGCGCGGGAAGAACGGCGCTTAACTTTAGCCGCTTGTGCCGTCGCCCAAATTAAGGGCGTTCATGGCATTAATGTCTCCAACCTCAAGGGCGGCCCACGAAGAAGCCGTCCGAGCCGCGTGGCCGGCCAAGATGGCGGAGGCGAGGAACGGGGGATGGGCGTTTATGGCGGGAAAAAACCGCCACGCCGGAGGAACGACCGGGACATTCATCGGTCACTAAACTGTCACCCATCAAGGGCGAATCAGGTTGTAAAACCCCCGCATCCCCTCTAGAAGCGCTCCAGCGATCCGGGGAGCGACCCTTTGCGCCCTCGCCCTCCGACGCCATATGCCACGAGGAGAAGAATCGGGGAACCCCCTGCCCGCTATAAAAAGGTAAAATTACCTGCTTGCCGCTCCGAGCTGTAACGAACTGGTGTCCCAGTGAGTAGCTGCAATGAACGTTTAAAGAAACGTCGAATTAAACGCCTTTAAAGACGTTTAAAATTTTTTTTTTTTTTTTTTTTTTAAACGGAGCCAGCGGGAGGGGGGAGAAAAGGAGGGACCTGGCACCACCAGGTTTGCACTTGCTCAAAAGAGCCCTCAACCCCAGGCCTCAACAAAACCTAAGGATTAGGCTTGGAGGCCTAGCCAGAGCTGCTGCTGTGTGTGACCACCACCTGCTGAGATAGAGAACATACTGAGGAGTTTCCGGCAGCACATGACCACATATAGGGAGGCAAAAGTTTGCTCTCTATCTCCACCTGCTGGTAGATGGACACAACCCACCAGTCTATGGATTGATCAGCTTGATGATATGGAACAGAATTATTTGAAGCTTGGATGGACGAAACCAGTCCTGATGAGGTCAGTACAGTGCTCTGTAACATGTTGGGTCTGTTGAAATCTTGCACAGGTTTCTTGCTATGGAAGGGATAGAAGTGGATATTGGCAGCAGATTCCCTACCAGCTGACCCAGCTATGGGTGCACAGAAAAGTTTAGCCTTTTTACAGTTACAGAACTTACAGTCCACTATTATCAAATACTAGTAAATCAGGCCCGTTTCTGACACAAATGAAATGGGCGCTAGCAAGGTTCTCCTCAGAGTGTGTATGTTTGAGAGAGTGTGTGCGAGACTGTGAGAGTAACATAATAACATAGTAGATGACGGCAGAAAAAGACCTGCACGGTCCATCCAGTCTGCCCAATAAGATAACTCACATGTGCTACTTTTTGTGTATACCCTACTTTGATTTGTACCTGTGCTCTTCAGGACACAGACCGTATAAGTCTGCCCAACACTATCCCCGGCACAGACCGTATAAGTCTGCCCAGCTCTATCCTCGCCTCCCAACCACCGGCTCTGACACAGACCGTTACCGTTGTGATTGTATGACAGAGAGACAGTGATACTGGGTGCGATTGTGTATGTGAGAGAGAGTGTTCGTTCCAGGGTCGCCTCCCTCCCTGCAATTTCCAGGGTCTTCCTCCCTCTGTCCCTCTAATTTCCAGGGTCTCCCTCCCTCCAATTTCCAGGGTCTCCCTCCCTCCCTCCAATTTCCAGGGTCTCTGTGTGCATGTATCCTTGTGCATCTTCTGTGGTTTTGTGGGGGAGGGGGTCTTGTGCAAGATCATGTGTGTCACTGAGCTACATTGTGTGTGTCTGTGTCACAGAGTTAGCTTGTGTGTGTGTGTGTGTAAGTGAGTGAGGTTGGTGGTGTCTGTGTTTGTGATATTTTTGTGTTAAATTTTTTTTTTTTTTTGGGGGGGGGGGTGATGTGCCGTGCTGGCAAAGTGGGATGGAGTGGTGTGTGGCTTTGAGGGTGGTTATTGTTGCAGGGTGTTGGCAGTGGAATGTGTGTGTTTTTGTCTGTCTCTGACAGGGAAGGTTGGGGGGGGGGGGGGGGGGGTCAGCATTTGCTGAGGGGTGGAGTGGGTTGTCCATGTTTTTGCTGGGGTTTTTTTTGTGTGTGTTGTGCTGTCAAAGGAGGAGGATTTGTTTTTGAACTTATAGGGTTTTGTTGTGGTTTTGGAGGTGGTTCTGCCTGTTTTTTGGGGGGGGGGGAGGGGGTGGAGGGGAGATGTGTTGTGTGTGTGTTTGTGTCTGTCAGTGACAGTGGGGGGGGGGGGGGGGGGGTCCGTGTTTGTTGAGGGGTGGAGTGGGGTTGTGTTCTTGTTTTTGCTGGGTTTTTTTTTTCGTAACTTTGTCGATGGAGCTTACCTGCAAGTGTGAGGTAGGGTGTTATGGAAGGATGACCCGTGAGGGCAGGGGGAGAGGGTGGGATCCTCTAAGCTCGGAGGCGTGTTGTGACGTGAGGGGGGAGATCATGTTTGATGTTTTCGTCGATTCAGGAGGGCGTCTTTTGGTGGAGGAGGGGGAGTTCCAGAGTCTGATATTTGAGTGTGGGTATCCGAAATCGGATGACGGTGTCTGTTGCCGGGTGACGTGGTCCAGTGGCATCTCAGGAGGGGCTGTTATTGATTGTGTTTGAGAGTTTTTCTGTGGTTTACCTGTGCTACGCTGTACTTCTCTGCGATTGTGTGCTGACTTTGGTGCATGCTGTTTGGGGCGTGTTGCTTTCTGGTGGTTGGTTGTCATCGTTGGTGACGTACCAGGAAGTGCCGATGTCATGAGCACAAATGCCTCAAGAGTTTTGTCCACGCAGTCACAGTTAGCTTCAGAACGTTGGAGGTGCTTTTTATTATATAGGATAATTCAAAGTGAATAACAATAAGTGAACTAGACCAGACATCTAACAGCATATATTGAAAAAATAAAATTTACTGTATTTAAAACATATTTCCTAAATATGCATTTGCTACTGCAGAGGTGTATTTGAGGAATTCACCAGGCTCAAATTACATTCTGTAGGGTTTTCACTGTCTAAAGATCACTGGTGGTTGAAGAATGCTGCTGAATCTGTCAACTATATGGTTCTGATCACCTGGGATGCAGGTGGTCTGAATTTGTATGGTATTTGCAAAGTCACAATTCATGCTGCTTCCTGATGTAAACAAAGGGAATCTTACCTCTCATTTGTTGAGCTAAAGCACAGCAACATGATTAAATTAAGAAATACTGAAGATCTACCAACTCCAAGGGAGCAGAATATCAAAAGGAGCTCTAAATTTATTGTAATCTGGCTTGAGGCCAGGTTCCTTGATTTAGTTGAAAACTGGAGGTGGACTTCCCAAATGGTATTTGAAGCATCTGTTTTGGTGATGCAATGGGAACGCCCTTGGTCAAGTTGAATTCAAACATACATGACTAACATGGTGTAGATGGAAGCTAAACAAGTTTTAGTAGAAAGAAAGAGCGCAGCAATCACCATAGTGATGTGATCTCAATGCAGTCTCATTTCCAAGCAGAGGGCAGCAGCACGCCACTACTTTGCTATCAGAATATTGTAGTTCCTTTCTTGTTTCTATTTTTACTTTTATTAATTTAGAATTGTAAACCGCCTATGTCTACTTGCTAGGTAAGGTGGTATATCAAGTTACTATAAATATATATAACTAGGTATCTTATAAGGCAGCCCTGGCTGTGAATTTAAAAAAACACCAAATTTTTACTTGCATTGATTTAGTAACTGTCCACTAGCAGAAACATTTTTTGAAAGTCCATCTAGACTAGCTCCTTTTGCTTATGAATTGTAGTCTTCAGTTCTTTATGTTTATGAACCCTAGGCCATGAGAGAAGAATATTGTTTAATCAGAGAGCCAGTTCTTCCCAGAAGACAGTAACTAAACTATGCAAATACCCACTGAAAGTCAGTGACCACCACTAGGCATCTGATGAAAACTCTTTTGGATAAATGAGAGGCTGAAGGAAAGGAATTAGCACTGGCAATGGTTAGACTACAGAAAGAACCAAACGATATATTCTGCATTTGGAACAAATCAGAATGCGACCATAGTAGGCATGCTTGAGATCCAGCAAACAGAGCCAGTCTCCCTTTGTCAAACATAAAAAGATGGAGAAAGGTGTTCAATTTGAAATTTACACAGGAACAAGTTGAGGTCCGTGACATCTAAAATGTGACGGTCCTCCTGTTATCTTAAGGATCAAGTAGCACTTGTAACAGAAGCCCTGATTTCTTTCCTGAGCTGAGACAGTGATTCTATTGCCTTTGACTACAGTAGAAGTGTAACTTCTTGAAGGTTATATAGGCTTGAGGAGTCTAAGACTAAGCTAGGGGTAGGTCTATTAGCAGGGACTGAAACCTTGGAAGACAGAATGTTTTGATGATGTCGAGAAAATGACAATATACATGTCTTGTATCCCACAATTACCAGATCAATGTGCATCACATAAAACCAAGAAACTGGATTAATAGGTCCAGGAAGTACAAGTTTAAAGCACCTTAAAAAACATACAAGTGTCAATATTCCGGTAAAATACATTTTCAAAAGGAAAATGTTTTTAACATTCTTAAACCCTATATAATCTCTATGAAATCTTAAAGATGATGTCAAGAGTTCCAAGCAGAAGCTGCTTGGTAAGGTAAAGGGGATGTCAACAACTTTACAGATGTAATTTTTTTACTGTTGGATTGTCACGTCTGTGGCCGTGACCACCCTCAGACTTACCTTATTTCTGGGGGTCAGCTTCTAAACTGGCTTCTGCCTATCCTTTCTGGAGTAGTTTTCCTTCTGTGTGCTGGCTGCTTCCAGCATGGATCTAATTACGCCACTCTACTGCACCTGGGGGTGCTGCCCGAGTTAGCTCTACGTCTTTCTCCAGCCTGGCTCTGTTTGCTCCTCTGTGCTGCACCTAGGTATTCCAAGTCTCTCTATGTTCTGTGTGCGCTCTGCCTGCTCCTTGGTTTGTGCTCCTCTCACCCGCTGGTGGCCAGAGCCAGTGGCTGCCATAGTTTGTCTTGCTGTTCCTACGTTCCAGACTTTAGCCCAGTCCGGTCCGGTTCTTCAAGGCTGCCGGACTTGTCTCTCGTTTGTGCCTGGACAGCCTCTGTAGTTGCTTACTGATGGCTGCAGCTGCTCCTTGGGTGTTGAAGGGCTTTATTAATCACTTAGAGACTGCAGCCTTAGCCTTTGCATCGTCTAAGGTCCCTGGTATGTTAGAGTGCTCTGTGCACTGCTACCTTGTCCAGTTCAGAGTGAGTTTCTAGCTTGTTACTCAGTAGTTTGGGTATAGCTCTTCTTGTTAGCTTGTGTACAGCTTTACTAGTTTTCTTGTGTTTAGCTTTCTGGTTTTCCCCGTGTGTTTTCTCCTTTGTTTCTGTAGCTTCAGCCCTAGTCCTGTCCACTGCCAGTACTCCTTGCTACTGGAGCTCCAGCCACAGTCTTGCTGCCTGACCCGACTACTGCCTGAACTCCAATACTTGCTGCCTGCGGCCTGACCTGACTACTGCCTGAGACCGGACATTCCCTGCCTGTCTTGCTTTCGCCTAGGTGCCTGGGGGGCACTTCTATATCCTGATTCCTGTTGTTCCTGCTTGCTAGTTCCAGTTCCGGTTTTCCTGTAAGCCCTCCCGGCTGCCTGAATCTGAGGGCTCAACCCTCGGGGAACGGTGGCTAAGCGTAGGTGAAGCCTAGGTCCAGTGTGTTCCGGTCCCGTGTGTTCCAGCCCAGTGGACTCCACTCCAGTGTGTACCAGTCCAGTGCACATCCGTCCGGTACGTTCCAGCCCTGTGTATTCCAGTGCAGAACTCCAGTCCGGGGTTCCAGTCCAGCCTTGCCTCATCTCTGCTTTGAAGGTGACCTTGCCTCCACTGCCGCTCCACGGTAGTGGTCCAAGGGCTCACAAACCCAGTGCTTCTAGGGAAGAAGCCCGACATGGATAGTGTAACAAATTCCTCATACAACATTTTTTTTATTTAGTTTTGTTACATTTGTACCCCGCGCTTTCCCACTCATGGCAGGCTCGATGCGGCTTACATATTATATACAGGTACTTATTTGTACATGACTTGTATGCGTGTAAAAGATGTATTAACTTATTCATATAAGGTAGAGTCTCTCCATGACGAATTCTGAAGATCACTGTATAAAATCTGAACTGTATTCTGGCTTCTATTGGAAGCCAGTGTGAAGTTCAAGGGAAAAAAAAAAAGGAGTAACCAAGTTAAATTATGAAGAGAACAGACCATATATAAAGTATCACATACCATTTAAAATGAGTTTATCTTGTTGGGAAAACTGGATGGACCGCACAGGTCTATCTGCCTTTATTTACTATGTTACTATGTAATCTGATAGCCATATTTTGGATCATTGAACATAGAATAGAGTACATGTTGCAGTAATCCGCCCTGGACAAAATTAATGTTTGTACAAAAAGCCTAAAAATACATAAACTGAAATATTTTCTTACAACTAAGTTGTGATCTTTTCCATCTTCCAAACTTCTACAGGTAGAATGTAATAAACACTTAGGAAGTATACAGACTGTCAAGGACAGTCAAAGAGTGAGCTGCAGCTTTGTTGTGAAGGTGCAGCTTGCTTTACTTGCCCCTTTCCTGAAAGTGAATTACAGTGAAGTTTAAAACTAGGCTTGTTGCAGTTACCTGACAAAGGGAACAAAACTGATCACAGAAACTTGTGTAATAATTTCCACTCACTCCTCATTTGAGGATGATGTACTTTCAAAAAGTACAAAGACCAGGGAATGCTCAACGGAATTACATGGAAATACTTTTAACACAAATAAGAGGAAATATTTTTTCACTCAAAAAATAGTTAAGCACTGGAACACATTGCTGGAGGATGTGGTAACATTGGGTAGCGTATCTGGTTTTAAAAAAAAAAGGTTTGGACAAGTTCCTGGAGGAAGTCCATAGTTGAGAAGGACATGTGGGAAGCCGCTGCTTGGCCAGGATTGGTAGCATAGAATGTTGCTACTAAATGGGTTTCTGCCACATACTTGTGACCTGGATTGACCACTGTTAGAAGCAAGACACTGGGCTAGATGGACCATTGGGTCTGAAGCCAGTATGGCTATTATGTTCTTATGGATCAAAACCAAGAAATATTTTAAAGGTAGAACAGTGATCCGTGATGTTGTTTCCAGTAGACATGGAGTCTGCTGATTGCATATCATTCTCCTCATGGAGGTCAGATACATCTGGCAGCCATGGCATTAGAGATTATGGAAAATCAAAAAACTGCCTAGAGCAATAACTTCAAAAACTACTGTATGTATTTGCTCTAAAATTCTAATATCACTCGTGCAAATCTATTAAAGGTCACTTATTGTGTTTATCAAAATGTCGGCCTCATAAATCCAAGGTACCAACTCTGTGGACACACCTGTAACGACTCATCATGGGCCACCACCCACCTCCGAAAAACCTGCAGAAAAAAATGACTACACAACAGAGAAAAAAAATTCTACAGTAAAAAAAACGGAGGATATATCTGTGACCAATCTTTAATCTAAATAATTAAACTATATTCTCAAACGAGAATGTGTATTAACAGAAAAGTAATTTTCAAAATAATCAAAAAGTATGCTGTCGGGAGAAAAATAACCCCCTATAATACATAGATAGTTTACCTCAAAAAACGAAGAATTACTTAGCTTCAACCAGCAAAAGAACCTAAAGCGCTTTCACAGAGTCAATTAAAGATTATGGGAAATGTATTGAACATGCCATACTCTGAGCATGTAAGATGAGTTCCATAATGAGCTGCCTCAGCTAGGACTTTTGCCAAATCAAGCTGTATATTGCTGGATGAAAACCCATTGGTACCTTTATAAATTTCAAGTGGTCAAATAAATTTGAAACAGGTTGTACCTCCTGTTGTAGTAGGCAGGAAGCCTCTTGAGGTGTGCTGACAACCTTGATAAGAAATGTTCATAAGGGGATTCATTCTGAGCAGGAGGAAACTAAGGTTGGGGGGTGGGGGGGGGGGCAGATCCCTGTAGCAGTATTCTTCAAAAAAGGATTCCTGTTGAATGACATCCAGACATGAAGAATCCTCCAGGACAGTTTCCCAACCTATTCAGCAACAAGTACCCTCAAAGAGGACCAACCCTAGCACTATGCAAAAGCTAGGTCTCCCACACTTCCACAGATCACTCCCACTAGATCAGGTGACCTCTGATACTCATGCCTGTGTCAGAGCTGACCCTGTGCATCAGACCAGGAACAGAGAGGGTTAATGGAAGACTTTCTACATCTGCACTGTTAAAGCAAGGAGGAGGTGACAGCTATTCAAAGAACCTGGTACTTGGTAGGTGGGAGACTGGAGCAGGTGCAGTTTACACTTCTATGGGAACCCCGCAAGAACTGTTTCCATCCCCAAGCAAACCCCACAGCCCTGGAAGTGATTCCCACAAACCCCGTTCCCGTCCAGATCTCAGACACACACAGCTTTGTCCAGGAAGAGGTGTGCATGCTCAAACTCTTAAATCTGAATTCTGAAAGAAAAATTCTGTCCTAGTACCACTGGATGTTAACTTGTATACCAATGCAATCCTGCTTATCAATAGCAAATGATTAGTAATTTCTTGTTGCTGTCAATCTGACACCAGGAAAAAAAAATCACTTGAAGACAGACAAGTGCAAAGATTCAGAGCTTTCTAGGAAAATGATTATGAAAATGTTTCCATCACTCTGGCAGGTCTATTTCTCAATTTTTAACGCAAGTATTAATACACAATACAATATGGAATAAGATGAACATTTGTCATAGAACTCATTTTCTATGCATTTCCCCATTAATGAAACCACATATACACGTATAATGTGCTTCAAAACAAGGTATGGCTTGAGGTCCATAGACACAAAAGACCCACAGACCTTTAAATTATCACGGACATAAGGTTTATTCCATAGCTTGAATTTAAGTCGCATTTTTATCCATTAAACTTCATCTGCCATTCGGATACCCAATGCCCAAATTTCAGCCTCCTGCAATCCATCAGTCTGCTCTTACCCAGGCAACATTTTAGATGCATCAAAATTATTAAATCACTCACTGCTTCCTTCTCCAGATCAATTTTAGATAAGATGTATAAAACCTCTGAATAAGTGTGCATAATAGGATATTCATGTAATAACATGAGGAACTTTCGAGCTCAGATTTGCTAAGGGGGGGGGGGGGGGTGGAATTGAGTGTTCTACATGGAACAGCAGTCACAACCCTTGCCACCTTTCTTGGCAGACTATTTGAGCCATTTGTTATCCACTTACTGTTAATGACTATGTACCTGTTTTCTGTAACTCTTTCTCCTCCCAACTGTTTTTTTGCTGCATTCTTAGACATGCTATCTAAAATGTTCAATTGCAGATAATTAATGCAAAATCATTTCAGTGATACCATAAGGCTCTGATCTGCAGCACCTGCTTGGTTTATCAGTATGCCTGTGAAATCTGTTGAGCAGTATAGCTGATATCTGTAAAACCCTGAGTGAAGGGGAATTGGTGGTAAAGGGAATGGGTATAAATGCTTGGGATTTGTTAAAAAGGAAACTAAAACCAGAATAATTTATATAATGTGAAATAGGAATGAAATAATGCTTTCTTTTTAACAATTTCTTGAATCTGTTGGCTACTTTAATTCATATTTTTACACAGTCGATATCTTCATTATACTTCAAATATTAGCTCAGATCTGTATCTGTTACAAAAGGGTTTGGATAAAATTGCTGACTGGACTTAATGTAACATGCTACAGTTTTCTGTGGATAACTGGACAAGCTTCTCCTTTAATATGATCCCTGTTTTGTTTGTTTCTACAATTCATCAAGTAAGCCAGTTTAAATGCTTACGGGTGACCTTAGATTCTAAATTATCTTTCTGAGCTCAAATCTCCTCAGTTTCAAAGTCAGGTTCTTCTGCATTACATAGAATTTGTTCAGTATGACATTTACTAGACTCTGATTCTTTTCATACATTATTTCATGCATTTATGGGCTCTTGATTAGACTACTGTAATGTTAACGCTGGTCTTCTTAAAATAGAATGTAAGAATTCAGACCCTACAGAACGCAGCAGCTTGCCTGCTTTGCTCCACTCTATGCCGGAATCATATTACTCGTCCATGAAACGTCACTGGTTGCCTGTGGAGATTAGGGTACAGTTTAAGATCTTGAATTTAAAGGCCTTACAGACTGATATTCCAGATTTATCCTGGTTAAATATTCCTGATTCTCCAGTATGATGTTTACTTTCTATTAATGATCACATACTACCGAGTCCCTCTAAGACATACTGGTAATCCACTTGGAGGAGTGCCTTTTGTTGCCCCCTTTTTTTTCTTTAATGGAATGACTCACCCTGCTCTGTTTAGGCTTTTTCATAGTGTGACAGATCAGGCACATAAGTAGATGTCATTAATACACACTATCAGGACAAAACAACCATTAGAGCTCAGAACTTAATGTAAAGTCGTGACCATACTCAGCCGTTCCCCAGGGGCAGTAGTCTCCTCAGTTAATTCCATAGCTCAAGAACAAACTGAGGATGTGAGAGGATTACCCTGCTGTCTTCATTGTTACCAATAAGCAGTAGTACTTTCTGTTAATAAGAACTCAAGTCAGGCACAGGAGGCGGCAATTCCCAAGCTCAGGGCTGCTCATAGTTTATTTTATTAGATTTGATATACTGCCTATTAAGATAAAAACATAGCAAAGCTAGTTATGTACTGTGTCCATTGTTTAGAAGCAGTCTGCACACCAAAAACAAGAGTGCTGTAGTGGGAGATTAGCCAAGCTGTTTGCCAAACACTATCATTCTGGGCTGGTACAAGAACTAGTGCAAAGTAAAAGGCATGGAGGACCAGGCTGTTGCTCTAAGAGTGTTTCCCAACTTCTTAACCAAGTATCCTCAAGTCAAACAAATTTCAACTGCATACCCCTGAGCAGCAGATATTTTGAAATGGATATTTTATTGTTAAATAGTAACTAAACTGGCAACATACACAACAATACAGGTCACTACAACTGGCATACAGACAAAACACACTTGGCATGATCTGTTGTAATTCACTCTCATATAAACTAGCCCCTCGATAGGTGGGATTTTACTCTTACAAAAAGAGTAAAATGAACAAAGGCACAGACTGGGCCTATTTATAAGAACAGAAGAAAAGATGTCAGGTCATTGGAAGTGCACGTCTGATATCTTGTATTTCAGTTCCTATTTCTCTAGTATTGCTCTGTATACCCTGACACTGATTTCTTGATGTTTCCAGTTCAGTTTTTTTCCTTTCTTTCTCTATTACTGATCTATGGTCCCATGTTTATTTGTTGAGGGTCTGTCTTGTGTGTCTGACCGGGGTGTGGTCTTCTGCTAGCATGTAGTGAAAGGACTGTATGTTGGCCTTACTGAGGTGATATTGAAAGTTTTTCATATAGTTTCAGTTTGTCATATCATCAGGGCTTTAGACATTTTGCAGTAACTGATGTGTATTGAGGTGCAAGAAGAGCCTCTTAATCTTGTATCTCCCAATCTCATGAGACAGCAAAAGCAACAAGCTCTGAGAGAGCGAAAAGGGCAGACCGGCTGAGAGAGAGAGAGTGAGCCTTTTTCCCATCCACTTTTATTCAATTGCTGCCACTGGCCACTCTGGGACCTTCCCTCTACCACATTGAAATACTGCAAAATGAGGACCTGGGAAATACTGTGTTGGCAGATGTAGAAAAGGAAATACAAGTCTGTGATCACAAGCACTGATCAGCAACACAATCCCTGTTGACTGTTCATGAACATACACGCTTCACTATTTTTTTCGGTACAAGGCCCAAAACACTGGTAGCAGCTTCCTCAGTCACAAAGAAATCATTCTAATCTTCTGGCTTTTAAAAAAAGAATGAAAAACGTTCCTTTTTCGTGATGCTTATGGTTAGAGCTGCTGCTTACATGTTAACTCTTCACATCTCAGCAGTGCTTTTATTGTGCCGGGATAGCGTATCGGCACCTTTTTTGTGAGGTCCGGCTCACCTGCCCGCTCCCTTCCGTTCGTGCACCTGTGCTCCCTGCTTTGAAATCTTTAATTTACCCGAAGTTGTGGCGAAGCGGCAGTAAAAGCAGCAGGAAGGATCGCCTCCTCATCGCTTCTCTTCCCTCTCAGCGCGTCCCACCTTCCTCTGATGTAATTTCCTTTCCGCGAAGGCGGGACATGCTGAGAGGGAAGGGAAGCGACGAGGAGGCGAGCCTGCCTGCTGCTTTTACTGCCGGTTCGCCACATCTTCGGGTAAACTAAAGATTTCCAAGCAGTGAGCACAGGTGCACGAACGGAAAGTCAGGGAGCTGAGGGAGGGCGGGGGCTGGAGTTTGAACGAATCGCTGGACACGGATGGGAGGGGAGGGGAGAGAGGAGAAATGCTGGACATGAATGGAGGAGGGGAGAGAGGAGAAATGCTGGATATGGATGAAGTGCTGGACATGGATGGAGGAGAGGAAAGAAAAAAAAAGAAGATGCACATGGATGGAGTTGAGGGAAAGGGAAGAGAAGAGAAAAACTGCACATGGATGGAGAAAATAGGCAAAAGCTGGATCCCCGTTATACCTCCTCCAGTCAATTCCACGGAGAAGAACAGAGCTTTTACTTATGGATGTAGGGCAAGCAATAAAGGAGGAGGAAAGTAAAGAAATAAATGGAAAGGAAGCCCTGGAAGCGGAGTTAAGAGAACAGATAAGAGAGCAGCAGAATCAGAGACTGGGACCAATATGGATAGAAAAACCAAGTCACCAGACAACAAAGGTAGAAAAAAATCATTTTATTTTCATTTTAGTGTTTGGAATATGTCCGATTTGAGAATTTACATTTGCTGTCTTGCACTGGGTATACTGGAGCTGTAACAGCTTACAGAAATTATTTATAATGAAATAAAAATCACGTATTTTTTTTCTCCTATACTAGTATATTTTCAATGATGTCTGTTTATATGTGCCATGGCTGGTATAAGGGGCGTGGTTAATGTGGGTGTGGCTATAATAGGGGTGGGTCCATGTGTGGTGACCCCACCAATAATGAGTACCGGCACCTTTTTTTCTACAAAAAAAGCACTGCCTCTCAGCTGACAGAATGCAATATCTACCTTTGTGCCTTCCTCTACTGTCCTATTGATATTATAGTTCTACCCTTATCCCTTTTGTGTCTACTCTTTGCTCATTCCCTCCTTGACTTTCTATTTTTAGTATGTTAGCTGCCCAGATGTACTTGGCGATGGGCAGGGTAGTAAACCAATAATAAAAATGGCTCAAACAAAACTTCTTCCTTTGCTTCAATGTACTTCTGTGAAACCAGCTTCTCTTATCTAATAGTTCTCAAATGTAAAATGAGAAACCACTTCTGTCCAAAAAGTGACCCGATTGTGCAAATCAGACACAGACAGATTCAGAAAGCTTAATTTCATCCAAAAATCCCAGATCTCCTATTAAAACCATAAAAACAAGATGTGTGCCTATATTTTACTACATTTCAAGACGATCCACACTTTCAGTTTAGTGCTTTGGTTCACTGGGGCCTATGTAATTAAAAAAAAATAAAAAGTACTTACAAAAATGGAGAATTTGTCCATAGTGACCAGATTTCATGCTTCATTTTCCCAGAAAAAAAAGGCAACTAATGTGGAGAACTTCCCATTAATAAATTCAAAATAAAATACCTTTTTCTATCTTTGATTATATTTATTAAAGATATATATACCACCACTTCTAAAGAAGGTTGCACCGGTTTACAGTTTAAAAAAAACATCATAAACAATAGGACACAACGTTGTAGTCTAAGATTTTTATTTTTCCATTTCCTTTGGACCCAGTGTCACTGACTTTTTATTTTTCCTACCATTGCAGGGTGTGTTGTCCATCTGACATATTTTTTCTCTCCATGTCCACCTTTCATCTTCCCTCTGCATCACTATCTGTCCTGTCCAACATTTACCTTCTGTGTCCTTGTCTCTTTGCTCCCCCCATATTCAGCATCTGCTCTGGGTCCCTCTCTCCCCCACTATGATCAAAATTGCCCTTCTGTGTCCCCCATCCCCTCTCCATCCAGCATCTCACCTCTGTGCACTGTTCCCTCACCTCTCTAGTATGTCTTCCTCTCTTCCCTGATCACCCACTGTGGTCCACATCACCTCTCCCTTTCTGCCTCCACTCCCACAACCAGCAGCTATCCCTTTCTGTCCCTCCCACAGAGTAGCTAAGTTACTTACCTGTAGCAGGTATTCCACGAGGACAGCAGGCGGATTGTTCTCACATGTGGGGTCAGCGTCCACGGCGGCCCCAGGAATGGAGATTTTCCAGCAAAATCTTCAAATTCTTTGCAACAGCCAGTAGAGCGTGGAACAGACACGCTGTGCATGCGCGGCAGTCTTCCCGTCCGCGTGCGGCCGTTCCCGCCTCAGTTACGTGAAAAGAAAAGATAAAACAACTCCAAAGGGGAGGTGGGCGGGTTGCTGAGAACAATCAGCCTGCTGTCCTCGGAGAAAGCGAATGCTACATACCTGTAGAAGGTATTCTCCGAGTACAGCAGGCTGATTGTTCTCACTGATGGGTGACGTCCACGGCAGCCCCTCCAATCGGAAACTTCACTAGCAAAGGCCTTTGCTAGTCCTCGCGCGACCGCGCATGCGCGGCCGTCTTCCCGCCCGAACCGGCTCGTGTTCGTCAGTCCCATAAGTAGCAAACAAAGCAAGGGAAGACAACTCCAAAGGGGAGGCGGGCGGGTTTGTGAGAACAATCAGCCTGCTGTCCTCAGAGAATACCTTCTACAGGTATGTAGCATTCGCTTTCTCCGAGGACAAGCAGGCTGCTTGTTCTCACTGATGGGGTATCCCTAGCCCCCAGGCTCACTCAAAACAACAACCATGGTCAATTGGGCCTCGCAACGGCGAGGACATAACTGAGATTGACCTAAAAAATTTACCAACTAACTGAGAGTGCAGCCTGGAACAGAACAAACAGGGCCCTCGGGGGTGGAGTTGGATCCTAAAGCCCAAACAGGTTCTGAAGAACTGACTGCCCGAACCGACTGTTGCGTCGGGTATCCTGCTGCAGGCAGTAATGAGATGTGAATGTGTGGACAGATGACCACGTCGCAGCTTTGCAAATTTCTTCAATAGAGGCTGACTTCAAGTTGGCTACCGACGCTGCCATGGCTCTAACATTATGAGCCGTGACATGACCCTCAAGAGCCAGCCCAGCCTGGGCGTAAGTGAAGGAAATGCAATCTGCTAGCCAATTGGATATGGTGCGTTTCCCCACAGCCACTCCCCTCCTATTGGGATCAAAAGAAACAAACAATTGGGCGGACTGTCTGTTGGGCTGTGTCCGCTCCAGGTAGAAGGCCAATGCTCTCTTGCAGTCCAATGTGTGCAGCTGACGTTCAGCAGGGCAGGAATGAGGACGGGGAAAGAATGTTGGCAAGACAACGGACTGGTTCAGATGGAACTCAGACACAACCTTTGGCAAGAACTTAGGGTGGGTGCGGAGGACTACTCTGTTATGATGAAATTTGGTGTAAGGGGCCTGGGCTACCAGGGCCTGAAGCTCACTGACTCTACGAGCTGAAGTAACTGCCACCAAGAAAATGACCTTCCAGGTCAAGTACTTCGGATGGCAGGAATTCAGTGGCTCAAAAGGAGGTTTCATCAGCTGGGTGAGAACGACATTGAGATCCCATGACACAGTAGGAGGCTTGACAGGGGGCTTTGACAAAAGCAAACCTCTCATGAAGCGAACAACTAAAGGCTGTCCTGAGATCGGCTTACCTTCCACACAGTAATGGTATGCACTGATTGCACTAAGGTGAACCCTTACAGAGTTGGTCTTGAGACCAGACTCAGACAAGTGCAGAAGGTATTCAAGCAGGGTCTGTGTAGGACAAGAGCGAGGATCTAGGGCCTTGCTATCACACCAGACGGCAAACCTCCTCCACAGAAAGAAGTAACTCCTCTTAGTGGAATCTTTCCTGGAAGCATGCAAGATACGGGAGACACCCTCTGACAGACCCAAATAGGCAAAGTCTACGCTCTCAACATCCAGGCCGTGAGAGCCAGAGACCGGAGGTTGGGATGCAGAAGCGCCCCTTCGTCCTGCGTGATGAGGGTCGGAAAACACTCCAATCTCCACGGTTCTTCGGAGGACAACTCCAGAAGAAGAGGGAACCAGATCGGACTCGGCCAAAAAGGAGCAATCAGAATCATGGTGCCTCGGTCTTGCTTGAGTTTCAACAAAGTCTTCCCCACTAGAGGTATGGGAGGATAAGCATACAGCAGACCCTCCCCCCAGTCCAGGAGGAAGGCATCCGATGTCAGTTTGCCGTGGGCCTGAAGCCTGGAACAGAACTGAGGGACTTTGTGGTTGGCTCGAGATGCGAAGAGATCTACCAAGGGGGTGCCCCACGCTTGGAAGATCTGGCGCACCACTCGGGAATTGAGCGACCATTCGTGAGGTTGCATAATCCTGCTCAACCTGTCGGCCAGACTGTTGTTTACGCCTGCCAGATATGTGGCTTGGAGCACCATGCCGTGACGGCGAGCCCAGAGCCACATGCTGACGGCTTCCTGACACAGGGGGCGAGATCCGGTGTCCCCCTGCTTGTCGATGTAATACATGGCAACCTGGTTGTCTGTCTGAATTTGGATAATTTGGTGGGACAGCTGATCTCTGAAAGCCTTCAGAGCGTTCCAGACCACTCGTAACTCCAGGAGACTGATCTGCAGATCGCGTTCCTGGAGGGACCAGCTTCTCTGGATGTGAAGCCCATCGACATGAGCTCCCCACCCCAGGAGAGACGCATCCGTAGTCAGCACTTTTTGTGGCTGATGAATTTGGAAAGGACGTCCCAGAGTCAAATTGGACCAAATCGTCCACCAATACAGGGATTTGAGAAAACTCGTGGACAGGTGGATCACGTCTTCTAGATCCCTAGCAGCCTGAAACCACTGGCAAGCTAGGGTCCATTGAGCAGATCGCATGTGAAGGCGGGGCATGGGAGTCCCATGAACTGTGGAGGCCATGTGGCCCAGCAATCTCAACATCTGCCGAGCTGTGATCCGCTGGGACGCTCGCACCCGCGAGACGAGGGACAACAAGTTGTTGGCTCTCGTCTCTCGGAGATAGGCACGAGCCGTCCGAGAATCCAGCAGAGCTCCTATGAATTCGAGTCTCTGTACTGGGAGACGATGGGACTTTGGATAATTTATCACAAACCCCAGTAGCTCCAGGAGGCGAATAGTCATCTGCATGGACTGTAGAGCTCCTGCCTCGGATGTGTTCTTCACCAGCCAATCGTCGAGATAAGGGAACACATGTACTCCCAGCCTGTGAAGTGCCGCTGCTACCACAGCCAGACACTTCGTGAACACTCTGGGCGCAGAGGCGAGCCCAAAGGATAGCACACAGTACTGGAATTGACGTGTGCCCAGCTGAAATCGCAGATACTGTCTGTGAGCTGGCAGTATCGGGATGTGCGTATAGGCGTCCTTCAAGTCCAGAGAGCATAGCCAGTCGTTTTCCTGAATCATGGGAAGAAGGGTGCCCAGGGAAAGCATCCTGAACTTTTCCTTGACCACATATTTGTTCAGGGCCCTTAGGTCTAGGATGGGACACATCCCCCCTGTTTTCTTTTCCACAAGGAAGTACCTGGAATAGAATCCCAGCCCTTCTTGCCCGGATGGCACGGGCTCGACCGCATTGGCGCTGAGAAGGGCGGAGAGTTCCTCTGCAAGTACCTGCTTGTGCTGGAAGCTGTAAGACTGAGCTCCCGGTGGACAATTTGGAGATTTGGAGGCCAAATTGAGGGTGTATCCTTGCCGGACTATTTGAAGAACCCAGTGATCGGAGGTTATGAGAGGCCACCTTTGGTGAAAAACTTTCAACCTCCCTCCGACCGGCAGATCGCCCGGCACTGACACTTTGATATCGGCTATGCTCTGCTGGAGCCAGTCAAAAGCTCGTCCCTTGCTTTTGCTGGGGAGCCGAGGGGCCTTGCTGAGGCGCACGCTGCTGATGAGAGCGAGCGCGCTGGGGCTTAGCCTGGGCCGCAGGCTGTCGAGAAGGAGGATTGTACCTACGCTTACCAGAAGAGTAGGGAACAGTCTTTCTTCCCCCATAAAAACGTCTACCTGTGGAGGTAGAAGCTGAAGGCTGCCGGCGGGAGAACTTGTCGAAAGCGGTATCCCGCTGGTGGAGCTGCTCTACCACCTGTTCGACCTTCTCTCCAAAAATATTGTCCACACGGCAAGGCGAGTCCGCAATCCGCTGCTGGATCATATTCTCCAGGTCGGAGGCACGCAGCCATGAGAGTCTGCGTATCACCACACCTTGAGCAGCGGCCCTGGACACAACTTCAAAGGTGTCATACACCCCTCTGGCCAGGAATTTTCTGCACGCCTTCAGCTGCCTGACCACCTCCTGAAATGGCTTAGCTTGCTCAGGAGGGAGCTTGTCCACCAAGCCCACCAACTGCCGCACATTGTTCCGCATGTGTATGCTCGTGTAGAGCTGGTAAGACTGAATTTTGGCCACGAGCATAGAGGAATGGTAGGCCTTCCTCCCAAAGGAGTCTAAGGTTCTAGAGTCTTTGCCCGGGGGCGCCGAAACATGCTCCCTAGAACTCTTAGCCTTCTTTACGGCCAAATCCACAACTCCAGAGTCATGAGGCAACTGAGTGCGCATCAGCTCTGGGTCCCCATGGATCCGGTACTGGGACTCGATCTTCTTGGGAATGTGGGGATTAGTTAAAGGCTTGGTCCAGTTCGCCAGCAATGTCTTTTTTAGGACATGATGCATGGGTACTGTGGACACTTCCTTAGGTGGAGAAGGATAGTCCAGGAGCTCAAACATTTCAGCCCTGGGCTCGTCCTCCACAACCACCGGGAAGGGGATGGCCGTAGACATCTCCCGGAAGGAGAAAGCTGCCTTTCAGGGGAGGGAGCGGGATCAGAAGGAAGGCCATCAGACTCCTCGTCAGAGAAATATCTATCTGATGTCCTCCTCCTCCCACGAGGCCTCACCATCGGTATCAGACACAAGTTCACGAACCTGTGTCTGAAGCCGTGCCCGGCTCGACTCCGTGGAACCACGGCCACGGTGTAAGCATCGAGAGGCAGACTCCCTCGCCCACACCGGCGAAGCTCCCTCCGTCGACGTCGTCGGGGAGCCTTCCTGGGAGGCGACCGCAGTCGGTACCGCAAGCGGCACCGATGTCAGAGATCTCACCCCGTTCAAGGGGCCAGCCAGCGCCTCACTCAACGGTACCGGTGGCGCAAGCACCCCCGGTACCGGAGGGGAAGGGTGCAACAGCTCTCCCAGGATCTCTGGGAGAACGGCCCGGAGACTCTCGTGCAGGGCGGCTGTGGAGAAAGACATGGAAGCCGATGCAGGTGTCGAAGTCAGAGTCTGTTCCGGGCATGGAGGCTGTTCCGGGCTGTCCAAGGTGGAGCGCATCGACACCTCCTGAACAGAGGGTGAGCGGTCCTCCCGGTGCCGATGCCTACTGGGTGCCGACTCCCTCGGCGACCCAGAGCTCTCGGTACCGACGCGGGAAGGAGACCGGTGTCGATGCTTCTTTGACTTTTTCAAACGAAGCATGTCACCGGAGCTTCCCGGTACCGACGAGGAGGACGTAGAATCCAGCCGTCACTTCCTCGGGGCCGAGGCCGAAGAAGGTCAGTCTCGGGGGGGGGCTGTATTGCAGGAGCCCTCAGGGTAGGAGGAGACCCACCCGAAGGCTCACCGCCACCAGCAGGGGGATGGACAGCCCTCACCTGCACTCCAGTCAAAGCACCACCGTTCGACGACATCAGCACTAGTAGAGGTCCCAGTACCACCAACGCCGACGCAGCCTTCCGATGTCTCGGCCCCGACGATGCAGAGGGTCGATACCTCGATGCAATTGATACAGTCGCGGCTGAAGGCGGAGGTCTTGACGCTGTCGACGTCGACGCACTCGATACTCCCGGTGCCGATGAAGAGCCCGAGAACAAAACGTTCCACTGGGCTAATCTCGCTACCTGAGTCCTTTTCTGTAAAAGGGCGCAAAGACTACAGGCCTGCAGGCGGTGCCCAGCCCCCAGACACTGAAGACACGACACGTGCCTGTCAGTGAGCGAGATTACCCGGGCGCACTGGGTGCACTTCTTGAAGCCGCTGGGAGACTTCGATGACATGGGCGGAAAAATCACGCCGACGAAATCAAAACTCGTAATTGCGGTAAGGCACCAAAAAGAGGGGGAGAAAAAACTCGACCCGAGGCCTCAAAAGGGCCTACCCTGAAAACGAAAGAAAATTTAACGGGGCCAAAAACTAGAAATACGGGAAAGGGAAAAGACCAAAAGGCCCTTTTCCGAAATCCTTTTTTTTTTTTTTTTTTCAAAAGCAAAAAGTCAAAAGACGCGCGAGGGTCAACTTAAGGGGCGCGAACGGCGCAAACACGACCGTACCGAGCGTGGACAAAAGAAGACTGACGAACACGAGCCGGTTCGGGTGGGAAGACAGCCGCGCATGCGCGGTGCGCATGGGCGCGCGCGGACTAGCAAAGGCCTTTGCTAGTGAAGTTTCCGATTGGAGGGGCTGCCGTGGACGTCACCCATCAGTGAGAACAAGCAGCCTGCTTGTCCTCGGAGAATGTAATATAATGTGCTGTTATCTACTATGAAACTGTTATTTAATCTGGGGGTGAATGCAGAAAGCTTCATGGTAGAACCACAGCTCTAGCAATAAATTAGTGCTGCAAAAGTGCAGCCGTATGCAATAAGCGTGCAAATTACTGCCGTGTTAAAATCAGACAGTAATCCACAATTCACTGCAAAATGTCACCTTCCTGTCAGTGCTTAAGTGGTGACTGGCTTAGGAACTGATACGAACTGACATTTGAAACATAAAAGCAGATGGCATCTGTATCAGCCCTCCTCAATTCATTAACTGAACCCCCAAATCCCTGGTGTCTAGCAGCACACCTACCTTAAAGATCTGACCCCCCTCACTTTTTTTTTTTCTTGAAAACAACTATTCTCCCACCCAACATGACCTCCCCTTCCCTCCCCCAAATGAGTTTTTATATGCATAGCAGAGCACGAATGATGAACCTTACCTCTCCTTCCAAAAGTTCTTCCAGCTCCAAACATGTGTGTGCTAGGCTGGTTTCTCTTGTTTATGGTTTCACCAGTATCTACAAAAATTAATAAGCATTATAACCCAATTTACACAAATTATTCAGCAAAATGCACAACTGCAATTTCATTGGGTGGCAGAGCCGGTGGCGGGGATGGTGCTGAGCAGACTTATACGGTCTGTGCCAGAGCCGGTGGTGGGAGGCGGGACTGGTGGTTGGGAGGCGGGGATAGTGCTGGGCAGACTTATACGGTCTTGTGCCCTGAAAAGGACAGTTACAAATCAAGGTAAGGTATACACAAAAAGTAGCACATGTGAGTTTATCTTGTTGGGCAGACTGGATGGACCGTGCAGGTCTTTTTCTGCCGTCATCTACTATGTTATGTTACTATGCAATTTCATTGAGGATACAATAAAGGCGAGAAACCTATAATACAGAAATTCTTTTCCTAGTAGTCATACACCACAAATTTGGTGGACTCTCAGCTCTAAGTTCAAGTTCTAATATTGTTCCCTACCTACTTGCCTCCCTTTCCCTATAGATGGAAACTCTGGTGCCTTCATGTAACCCAAGAATACAATGTAAACCAAGTTAACAACTTTAAGCTTCAATAACTGGATATACCTGCAACTGCACAATAATGCTGCTGGTGAAGAAAAAGGAGGCCAGGCAGGTAGGAAACCACATCAGTTATTTACTTACAGGAAGATGGCGATTCAGAGACAAGGATATGAAGGAACAACTCACTGAAATCTGACTCACTACAAAAATTTGACTCATTATAAAACTACAACCAAACAGAATTGCAGCACTTTGTACAGCATCGCACTTAAGTATGTTGGACTGCCACCTGATTACTTTGTAAGTCCATGAGGGCTAATCGAGCTTACTATCTTGGTTACTGCATTGCAGGACCCCTGACGAAGGCCTAAGTGCAAAAACACGGCCCATGTTGGGTATTGCCTATATGCAGAATTGAAGGACATGCTTTCAATTGCTATAGTTGAAGAACAAACTAGAGAGTTGCATGGGGACAGAAATCTAACCCGTCCCTGCCTGTCCCCGCTGGAATCTTACCCATCCCCAACTGTTCCTGCAAGAATTTAATGGTACATAAAAATAAATTCCAGTAGGTTGTCTCAGTGTCTCTCTGGGTTCGAGCCGCAGAACTGAAGCAAAGGAGGAACAGAAGATGGAACTTTGAACACTCCGGTGCACACATTTATGACCTGTCTCTGATTTACTGGCTGTGTGTGCTGACAGTTCACCACATGCACGCAGCAGTAGGTCAGTTGACATCTGATGCATGTGCCTGTGTCAAAGCTGAGCTCTGCGCATCAGCCCGGGAGTAGAAAGGATTAATAGTAACAAAGTAAATGACAGAATATAAAAACCTGAACGGTTCACTATCCCCAATAGTCACACTAATTATCAATTCATAATTAAACAATGAACGTGATATATACTTGATTAGAGTCGTTCTTTGGTGTTTCTGGAACATAGACCACAGAAGTTCACCTGGCCCTAGCCTTATATTCCAACTGCTGGAGTTGTCATTGAAGCCCACTCCAGCCTATTTTATTTATTTATTTAGATTTTGTTCACACCTTTTTCAGTAGTAGCTCAAGGTGAGTTACATTCAGGTACACTGGATATTTCTCTGTCCCAGGAGGGCTCACAATCTAAGTTTGTACCTGAGGCAATGGAGGGTTAAGTGACTTTCCCAAGATCACAAGGAGCAGCTGTGGGATTTGAACCGGCCACCTCTGGATTTCAAGACCAATACTCTAACCACTAGGCCACTCCTCCACTTGGCTTCTCATTTGCAGGAAACAGACCATAAAAGTCTGCCTGCACTGTCCTCATGTTCCAGCCACTAAAGTTACTGTCTAAGCCCTTTCCAACCCATCCTAAACCAGATTGCCATAAATGATACACAGACCATACAAGTTTCCCTAGTATCGGCCCTAGTTCATAACAGCCGGAGTCACAATCTAAGCATCACTCAAAACCACACATGAAGCCATTTAAAGTTTAGGTTTTTTATAAACTTCCATTTTCTAATTAGAAAGTCTGTGTTCTTCCCATGCCTTTTTGAATTCCGTCACCATTTGTCTCTCTACCACCTCCTTAATGGAAACTTTCCGCATCTGTGCTGTTAAAGCAAGGAGGAGGAGACAGCACTCAAAGAACTTGGTACTCTTGAGAGGATGGTACAAGCGCAGGGTACACTTCCATGGGAACCCCAAAGGAACAGTTTCCATTCCAACGGGAACCCCGCAGAAACGACTTCCGTCCCCGCAGGAACACTGCAGAATTCCTTCCGTCTCTGCAGGAACCACATTCCCATGCAAGTCTCTAGAACAAACACCTTTGGACATTTTTAATGTTTGTCTTGGGCACTTGTATCGGTTGGCAAGTTTCTTTTTTTTTTTGTTAAGTATTTTTAATAAATTTTTAAGAGATTACAAACAAGAAACACGTGTACAGAACAGCGAACAAGGAAATGCAAAATAGCAGCAAAAACAGAATTGACTTCTTAGGAGAACCAAAAGATACATCAAGGAGATATTAAAGGATTAGTTTGTTAATGCAGACCATTTCTTGGAAACCTTCAAGTTGGAAACAGACTTTTTTTTAGCAATATGCAGAATTAAATTCCACCAGTGATTGTAATGTACTAAATTAAGACATCTCCAGCACACAAATAATGATTTTTAAAGCAAGGTCAAGCAAAGTAGTGAGCAAATTCACGTTTAAAACATTTAGGGGGTCTTTTACTAAAGATTAGCTCGAGTTCTCTGCAGCATGGCCCATTTTATTCCTATGGGCCCTGACGCAGATAACGCAAGCTAATCATTAGTAAAAGACCCCCCTTAGAAAGCAAACATCTTTAAGAAGTAAATATTTTAAGGCTATAGGTTCTGAAAGATTAAATACTGCACATATAGTTTCCACACCTCAGACCAAAAATGTTGAAATCAAAGAACATACAAACAGCATATGTTTATATGTGCCTAATGACTGATTAAATAGCAAGAGAGAGAGATCAGTGGTACACAAGCAGAAACAGCACAAAAAAAAAAAAAAAAAAAAAAAGCAGAAATGAATCCTCAAGACTGGAACAAAAGAGAAAATGTTGTTCATGGGCTTAAGCTCTGATTTGCCCCAATTTTATAACCAGACAAAATCAAAGAAGTGGGAAATAAGTGTCACCAGGTTGCATACAGCTTAAGGGTTGAATAAATACAAAAGAATATAAGTAGATAAGTATTGCTACTAGTACGGTCTACAGATTAAAATACAGTTAAACCTAACCTTCTACACCTTCTCTACTATCATAAGTTCTGTTCAATACAGTTTATAAAGAAAAAAGTTCAATACCTTTTATGCTGTTTATACCAGAAATAAGCAGTGGATTTTCCCCAAGTCACTTAAATAATGGTCTACGGACTTGTCCTTTAGGAAGCCGTGCAAACCGTTTTCTCTAACTCTGCTAAGCTAACCGCCTTTATCACATTCTCTGGCAACTAATTCCAGAGTTTAATTACACATTGGGTGAAGAAAGTTTTCTCTGATTCGTTTTAAATTTACTACCTCATAGTTTCATCCTAGTATTTTTGGAAAGAGTAAATAAACGATTCATGTCTTCCCGTTCCAGTTCACTCATTATTTTAAAGACCTCTATCATAGTTCTCCTCAGCCGTCTTTTCTCCAACTGAGGAGCCCTAGCCGCTTCAGTTTTTCCTCATAGGGAAGTCATCCCATCCCCTTTATCATTTTTGTCACCCGTCTCTGTACCTTTTCTAATTCCACTATATCATTTTTGAGATGCGGTGACCAGAACTGAACGCAATTCCTTTCCTAATAATACCTAACAATCTATTTTCTTTCTTAGCCGCCACAGCACACTGAGCAGAGGGTTTCAACGTATCGACGTCACCGAGATCCCTTTCTTGGTAGGTGACTCCTAATGTGGAACCTTCCATTACTTAGCTATAATTCGAGTCCCTCTTTCCTACATGCATCGCTTTGCATTTAATCACATTAAACGTCATCTGCCATTTAGATGCCCAGTTTCCCCAGTCTTTTAAGGTCCTCCTCTTACTTTTTTCACAATCCTCCAACGATTTAACAAATGTGAATAACTTTGTGTCATCAGCAAATTTAATTACCTAACTAGTTATTCCCATCTCTAGATCATTTATAAATATGTTAAAAAGCAGTGGTCTTAACACAGACCCATGGGGAACCCCACTATCTACCCTTCTCCATTGAAAATACTAACCATTTAACCCTACTCTATTTTCTCTCTCTTAACTAGTTTTTAATCCACAGGATTTCCTATCCCATGACTCTCCAATTTCCCCTGGAATCTTTCATGAGGTACTTTATAAAATGCCTTTTGAAAATCCACGTTTGTTCACATCTTCAAAGAAATTTAATCAATTGGAGAGGCAAAATTTCCATTCACTAAATCCATGTTGGCTTTGTCTCATTAATCCATACTTTTGAATATGCTCTGTAATGTCTCTACCATTTTGGCCGGCACTGATATCAGGCTCACCAGTTTCCCAGATCACCTTTGGAACCCCCCCCCCCTTTTTTTTTTTTTTAACAAATTGGTGTTACATTGGCCACCCTCCAATCTTGCGGTACCATTCTTGATTTTAAAGATAAATTACATACTGCTAACAATAGTTCTGAAAGTTCATTTTTCAATTCCAGCAATACTCTGGGATGTAAACCATCCGGGTCCAGGAGATTGCTACTCTTCAATTTGTCAAATTGCACCATTACAGCTTCCAGATTTACAGAGATTTGATTCAGTTTCTGTGACTTGTCAGCATTGGCCTAGTGGTTAGGGTGGTGACTCTCTGTCACACACTCGCAGAATCACTCGCTTTCTCTCACAGAGTCACTCTCACACACACTCTCTCAAACATACACACTCTGAGGAAAACCTTGCTAGCACCCGTTTCATTTGTGTCAGAAACGAGTCTTTTTTACTAGTATATATATAAGGACAAATGAAACAAAATAAAATTAATTATAGAGAAATATGTAAAATGAATATAAAACTACATTGAAGATATACAAAATGCTTACACATTTACAAGTGTGTCTGAAACATTTCAAAAAAATCAAAGTGCATAATGGTAATGCAAGATGGAAAAACACCACCTGATAATGTGCATAAATAGAAGACATATATACTGGTGTAAAAACACTGGAAAGTGTAATAAAGGGGATAAGGACAATTATAGGTACTGACCTGGCAATGATTGTGTCAAGGGGGGGGGGGGGGGGGGGGGTAAAATCGCTGGGTGGAAAAAGCAAGAAGGTATACAGAAAGGAGAAAAGTGTACAAAGTGGAAAGGTCAGCGTGGGATAATAGAACGCAAAAGCAATGTAGTTAAAAATAGATGCAAAAACTAAAGATAAAAATGAAAAACAATGGATACATACCTTTAAAAAGACCATGCATACATAAAACTGACGTACTAAATAGAAAACTGTAGTTGTCAAAAAAATTTCAAAAAAAGGAAAAGGAAAAAAAGAACAAAGACAAGTGCAATAATGACACAAGGTAAAGAAAACCTAGAATGACAGACTTCTATATATGTGCAAAAGCATCCGGCTCATGTGTTGTAGTAAAGGATAAAGAAAATCCTAGAAAAAGGAATAAAAAAGAAACTGCCAACAAAGTAAGGGGAAAGAAAGGTAAGAAAAGATAAAAAAAAAAAATTAAAGAAGATGCAATTGCAGATGATATATAATGTGCCAAACAATATGTGATGCCGGCGCTTGAAGTGTGAATCTGGAAATGAAAACGAGAGAATCTAGGTGCATAGACATATATTGTCCCTAATAATGGCAGTAAAAAGAGAGGACTAAAAGAACATGTGGATGTTGTGTGTCAAAAAATATAATGTTGGCACCAATCGTGAAACTAAAACAGCATGCATATCAAAGAAAAGGCTATGTCTGAGAACGCGACTGAGGAGGCTACTCAGTGTGACAGAATGTACATAAGTACATACATAAGTACATAAGTAGTGCCATACTGGGAAAGACCAAAGGTCCATCTAGCCCAGCATCCTGTCACCGACAGTGGCCAATCCAGGTCAAGGGCACCTGGCACGCTCCCCAAACGTAAAAACATTCCAGACAAGTTATACCTAAAAATGCGGAATTTTTCCAAGTCCATTTAATAGCGGTCTATGGACTTGTCCTTTAGGAATCTATCTAACCCCTTTTTAAACTCCGTCAAGCTAACCGCCCGTACCACGTTCTCCGGCAACGAATTCCAGAGTTTAATGCATGCAATAAGGGAGAGGAAATGTAAGGAAAAAGGGATGGAAGTTTGAAAAACACTGAGAGGTAGTATTATGAATGCCTAAAGCGCTGCGTACGTCTAGTAGCGCTATAGAAATGATAAGCAGTAGTAGCAGTAGTAGTAAAGGGAAAGCAGTGAAGAAATACATAAGAACAGCATAAGGGAGTGCGGGTACTGATATTAAACTGGATACCCATTTAGAGAAATATGTACAAATGTACATAAACTTACCAAAAGTACAAGGCGACAGCACGAGTAGCTGAATCACTTGGCTCAAAAAAATGCAGTGTCTGTGCTGACCATATTTAAAGAAAAATAGAGTGTGGGAAGGGCGTGCATGCTCATGGAACAGAGAGCAGTGGATCTGAAACCATGAATATTCAATTATGATAAGAAGTGACGTAATGGTGATACTGCCAGACATGAAAAAAAGAGGGTTAAAGAAATGCTACTTAAATATAATACTGGGTGGTGAAACAAAAGTCCAAAAGAGAAAGAAAAAAGGGGGAGAGGGACTTACAGAAAACTACGTTGTGAAAAAAATAAAATATGAGTGTGGGTAGTGGGCAAAGCTGTAAACTGTTCCACGTTTGTAATCTTCATCTCTAATATTTTTTGGTTTTCTTAATTTCTCCTTTGACTTTATTCACTTTTGTATCTATATCCCTTAGTACTGTATCAAAAATAGGGTCTTTTCGCAGATATTCTAATTTGGCATCTTGTCAAACTGACTTTTGTTTCTAGAAGTTTCTGCAATCAGTATCATCAGGTCTAAACTACAATTGTTTAAAATAGCACACCATTTATCTAGAAAAAAAACTTGATCTAAAAACATGTTTGGGGCTTTCTGTATTCTTAGGCCTCTTGGCTTTACAATAATTTAGATAGTACTTAAATTCAAGTCATTTCTAACCCCAAAGTGTTAGGCCAGAAGCCTAAGGAATAAGATGGTAAAATTATGTCTTGCCTAATAATTTTCTTTCCTTTAGTTGCAGCAGAAGAATACAGGAACTGGTGGGTTGTATCCGCCTACCAGCAGGTGAACATAAAGAACACTGAAGAGAAACAGTGATACTGGACATCCAGCTCCCTCTTATCCAGTATGTGTCACATCCCCAAGAAGAGGAGAATAAAACATAGCAATCAAGAAAAAACCTCCTCACAATAAAGCGGCACCAGCCAAATCCAACAACAGATAAAATAGGACTCAAAAAACACACTAAACAAACGAGTCCAAAGTGAACCATTAATAAAGAGCTGTGTCTAGATTCACATCTTTTCAATATCTTCACTTGTCCTGTTCTCCTCCTCTTTTTTTTTTAATTGGTGCATCACCAGCTGAAATTCAAAGATAAAAGAATGTGCGGCAAACAACAGGGCAGGGGTCCTGGATTCATCTGCTGCGACTAAAGAAAAGAAAATTATCAGGTAAGAATTTTATCTTCCTTAGCCTCAGCAGCAGGTGAACTGGTGGGATGTAAAAAAAAAAAAAAAAAAAAGCAATCCCCTAAATAGGGTGGGAAGCTGCCGCTGCCCCAGAAAGAAAAGTCGCCCCAAAGTGAGCATCACCCCACGCTGCTACACCAACCTATAGTGTTTGACAAAAGAATGTCGAGAAGCTCAAGTAGCCGCCCAACAAATCTCCTCAAAAAAAAAAAAAAAAAAAAAACTACCCGCTTCGGCCCAGGAAGTAACATGCGCCCAAGTCGAATGAGCACGCAAATCTTCCAGAGGAGAAACACCCTTCACTTAGTAAGCCGAAGAAATGGTTTCTTTCAGCCATCGAGCAATGGTCACCTAGGACGCAGCATAATTGCGCCTGGGACCAGACAGCAGTACAAAAAGGCGGTCAGAACGAAATTCATTAATGACCTGAAGGTACCGAAGAAGAGCACGACAAACACCCAAAAGGCGAAGTGAAAAGTTCTCTGGAAAATCCAACTTCCTAAAGGAAGGAAGAAAAAGTGGCTGATTCAAATGAAATGCACACACCACCTTAGGCAAAAAAAGACGAAACCGTCCCAAGAATAACACTAGACTCCGAAAACTGAAGGAACGGCTCCTGACACGACAAGGCCTGAATTTCAGAAACTCTGCGCGCAGAGGTAATAGCCACAAAAAACACAGTCTTCAGAGTAAGATCTTAATCAGTTGCTAAACGCAAGGGTTCAAAAGGCGCGTCCTACAACACACTAAGGACCAAATTCAGCTTCCAAGAAAGCCACGGACGCTGCAACGGAGGTCAAAGATGAAGCGAACCATTAAGAAAGTGCGCCACATCTGAATGAGAATGAGCCGCTAGAGAAGAACCAGTCACTCAACCACGGAAGCAGGCTAGCGCAGAACCTGAACCTTGAGAGAGTTATAAGACAACCCTTTGTGCAGACCATTCTGAAGAAAGGCCAAGATCAAAGAAATCGAGGTTTTAAAGGGTGACCAAGCACGCTCCACACACCATGCCTCAAAGGTGCACCAGACTCTGTAGTAAGCTATAGTCGTAGAACGCTTCCGCGCTTGCAGCAAAGTGGCAATAACCGAATCCTCATAACCTTTCTTTCTCAGCTTTGCCCTTTCAAGAGCCAGGCTGTAAGACCAAAGCAGGAGATGTCCTCCATGCACATCGGACCCTGGTGAAGAAGACCGGGTATGTCCGGGAGTCAAAGAGGAGAATCCACGAGCAGCTGAATCAAGTCCGCATACCACGAACGACGTGGCCAATCTGGAATTACCACAATCACATGACCATGATGAAGTCTGACGCGATGCAGAAGACGTCCGATTAAGGGCCAAGGAGGGAAGATGTAGAGTAGGTCTAACTTCGGCCAAGGTTGCAACAGTGCATCCAGTCCCGCAGAGCCGCGCTCCTTTCTTCTGCTGAAGAACCTGCTGACTTTGGCATTTAGACTGGTGGCCATCAGATCCATAGTTGGAGCGCCCCAACGTTGACAGATCAACTGGGACGCCTCCGTCGCTTATTTCCATTTTGCCCTGTTGAGATGACGACGACTAAGAAAAACAGCTCGGACATTGGACTGCAATGTGAGCTTCTGAGAGACAAAGCAGATGAGTCTCCGCCCAGGGCAGCAGGGAGGATGCTTCTGCGGCCAACCCTACACTCTGAGTGCTGCAATGGCGGTTGATATAAGCCACTGCTGAGGTGGTGTCCGAGAGAACCCAAACCGCCTGACCTTCCAGGAGATCATGAAAGCTCTTGAGGGCCAGCATCACCGCTCTCAGCTCCAACCGGTCGACTGGCCACTTCACCTCCGTCTCCAACGACCCTGCGCCACTCGGTGAAGACAATGTGCACCCAACCCCGAGAGGCTGGCATCCGTGACAAGCACCACCCACTCGGGGGACACCAAAGGCATTCCCTTCCGGAAATTGGTGGGACAAAGCCACCAAGACATGCTTTCCCGCACGACTGGAAGCCACGGCAGTCAACGAAGGTAATCCTAGGAAATCGGAGACCAATGACACAAGAGGGCACAGTGGAGAGGAAGAATATGGGCTCTCGCCCACGGAATTACTTCCAGAAAAGCAGTCATACACTTGGGGGATCCAAGATGGCCGCAAGCTAGATCCAAGATGGCCGCAAGCTGTTAGGTCGTGTCGACTCAAGCTCCTAACATGCCGAAACGGAGAGGACGAATAGCGGGTAGGGCTTCCCCGTTAACACCCTCCTTACCTGGTCCGTTGGATCGCTACTTGAGATCGCAGGGAGCTCATTCTGAAAGCGGGTTGCAACCAGATGTACGCGCCGGCGAAACGGAGAATTTGGCGCTTTCTGGACTTGAAGTGACTCTAAGCCCCGCTGAACGCACTCCTCCTCCCCAGCCGATTGGCGCCAGTTCCTTCCTCCTGGATTCGACAGGGTCTACTCCCATCGAGGTAAGGGGCCCAGAAGAACGCCGAATCAAAGCCTCTCTTACTACCGAGGTGGGATTGGAGACCAGTTTGCCTGTGGAAACGCTGCAAACTGAGGGGAGAGAAGCTGAGGGGCGAAGTGAGGACGCTGATCAGCCTGTAAGGTTTGAATTACCTATAGAATTTATGACTAAACCTAAAGATGTTACACTTGAAGCTTTGTGGGACCTGGTTTCCAATCTGGGTCAAGTTTTCCTTAAGCAGATAAACGACCTTCAACCTAAAGTGAAATCCTTGGAAAGTAACTTAGGTGTACAAGAGCAACAGATTAAAGATTTAAATGGAAAAATAGTTAACCTGGATCAGAGACTTCTGAAGATTGAAACCCTACAACCTATTATGGTGAAAGACTTGACAAGTCTTAGAGACAAAATGGAAACTTTTGAAAATTACACTAAAAATCATAATCTTAGATTTACTAATTTTCCTCGACTTCAGAATGTAACTCCAATAGATATGCTGAAACGCTATATGCGTGAAAATTTATTAATTCCGGAACAGAATCTGCCTCCAATGTCTATGGTCTATTATATTCCTGGGAAAGGAACCTCTTTACCTGAAGCTCCGATTGATATTTCCCTGTTACTTGAAACTTCAGATACTGAATTGGCAACTGTGGCTACATTAGTGGCCACAGTGGTATTATTACCAGATAAGAATTTGCTCTTTCGTCTGTTTTTCCGTAATAAAGATAAACCCTTTTTGGGTTTAAAAGTTTTACTTTTTCCTGATGTCTCCAAGGAGACTCGTCGACGAAGGAAACAATTCTTACTTCTTAGGCCTGAGGTGTTGCACTTGGGGGGTACTTTTTTTTTAAGGTACCCCTGCAAGTGCATAATAAGGTTTAAGGATAGAAAATATGTATTTACAGAGCCGTCCCATGTGTCCTCGCTCATAACCTCAGTGAAAATGGAAAAGCGTTAATTATAATTGTGCTCTTCTTAACAGCTTTTGTATAATCTTTATTAATTTCCTTATATTTAGTCTCCGCAATTTTCCTGAAATCTTGGATCATATTTATGGACTTGAGTATAAATTTTCCTTAGTGAAGGTTTATTTTCACTTCTTTTTTTCTTTTCCTTATTATTATTATTTTACAATATTGTAAATTACTATATACTATACCTGAACAAGAGGAATGTCTTGTAATATAATGGAAAATGTTAATATAAAAAAAAAAAAAAAAATAAAATAAAAGCAGTCATACACCCCAGCATCTGCACATAATCCCAAACCCAAAGGTGGGGAGACCGTAACAGACCTTAAATCTGCAAACAGAGTTTGAGCCTACTGCTTTCAGGCAAGAAGACTCGTCCCTGAGCCGTATCGAAGAGCACTCCTAGATACTCTAAAGTCTGACAGGCTACTAGTCGGCTTTTGGGAAGATTGACAACCCAACCGAGGTAACACAGAAAATTCAAAACCGCATCTCTGAGATCTGGTGGAAGGATAACCAGTGGGACACTGTCATACCGGGGTACAAATTATATCGTAGTGATAGGGTGGAATGAATTGGTGGAGAGGTAGCATTGTATGTTAAGGAGAGCCTTGAATCAAATAGATTGAAAATTCTGCAGGAAACACCACACACCTTGGAATCCCTATGGATTGAAATTCTATGTGTTAAGGGGAAAAGGATAGTAAAGCGAGGTTACTAACCTGTAGCAGGTATTCTCCGAGGACAGCAGGCTGATTGTTCTCACGATTGTTTGATGTCAACGGCAGCCCCCAGCATTGGAAGATCTTCCTAGCAACAAAAGTTTGCTAGTTCTTGCGTGATCCACTGTCTTCCCGCCCGAACGCAAGCGTGCTCACCAGTCACATAGAAAGCAAAAGATCAGGGAAGACACAACTCCAAAGGGGAGGTGGGCGGGTATGTGAGAACAATCAACCTGCTGTCCTTGG
Organism: Microcaecilia unicolor; assembly: GCF_901765095.1. Lineage (NCBI taxonomy): Eukaryota > Metazoa > Chordata > Amphibia > Gymnophiona > Siphonopidae > Microcaecilia > Microcaecilia unicolor. The sequence goes on along the minus strand of NC_044032.1, from coordinate 95,434,886 downwards.
AGAATACCTGCTACAGGTTAGTAACCTCGCTTTCTCCGAGGACAAGCAGGCTGCTTGTTCTCACGACTGGGGTATCCCTAGCCCCCAGGCTCACTCAAAATAACAAATATTGGTCAATTGGGCCTCGCAACGGCGAGGACATAACTGAGATTGACCTAAACAACAACTGAGACTGCAGCCTGGAACAGAATAAAAATGGGCCTAGGGGGTGAAGTTTGATTCTAAACCCCAAACAGTTTCTGCGCAGCACCGACTGTCCGAACCGACTGTCGCGTCGGGTATCCTGCTGTAGGCAGTAATGAGATGTGGTCATCAGTCCACACATTCACGTCACAGCCTTGCAAATCTCTTCAATAGTGGCTGACTTCAAGTGGGCCACTGACGCTGCCATAGCTCGAACACTATGAGCTGTGACATGGCCCTCAAGAGTCAGCCCAGCCTGGGCATAAATGAAGGAAATGCAATCTGCTAGCCAATTTGAAATGGTGCGTTTCCTTATATACACTCCGCTTCTATTGCGGTCAAAAGAAACAAAACAACTGGCGGACTGCCTGTGTGGGCTTGTCCGCTCCAGATAGAAGGCCAATGCTCTCTTGCAGTCAGTCCAATGTGTGCAACTGACGTTCAGCAGGGCGGTTATGAGGACGGGGAAAGAATGTTGGCAAGACAATTGACTGGTTAAGATGGAACTCCAACACCACCTTTGGCAAAAACTTAGGGTGAGTGCGGAGGACTACTCGGTTATGATGAAATTAGAGAGCTGAACGGGAACGGGGTTTGCAGTTCTGTGGGGTTCCCGCGGGGACGGAAGCAGTTCTGCAGGGTTCCCGCGGGGACGGAAGCAGTCCCTGTGGGGTTCCTGTGGAAGTATAAGCTACACCTGCACCAGCCTCTCATCTACCGAGTACCAAGTTCTTTGAGTGCTGTCTCCTCCTTCTCCTCTTCCTCCTTGCTTTAACAGCATAAATGTGGAAAGTCTTCCATTAAGGAGGTGGTAGAGACACAAATGATGATGGAATTCAAAAAGGCATGGGATGAACACAGAGGATCTCTAATTAGAAAATGGAAGTTATAAAAAAACCTAACCTTAAATGGCTGCATGTGTGTGTGGATGTGTGATGTAATGCTTAGATGGTGACTGGCTGTGATTAACTACGGCCGATACCGGGAAGACTTGTATGGTCTGTGTCTAATATATGGAAGTCTGGTTTAGGATGGGCTAGAAAGGGCTTAGACAGCAACTTCAGTGGCTGGAATATAAGGACAGTTCTGGACAGATTTTTACGATCTGTGTCCCACAAATGAAAAGAGACAGACTGGAGTGGGCTTCAACGACAACTCCAGCAGTTGGAATGGGCCAGATAGACTTCTATGGTCTATGTTCCAGAAACACGAAAGAAAGACCATAATCAAGTATATAATATCACACTCGATCTAATCATTTGTTGATAATGAGTGTGACTATTGGGAAGACTGGTCTTTATTTGCTGTTACTTACTATCTTACAATTAATCCTCTTTGCTCCCGGGCTGATGAGCAGACCTCAGCTCTGACACAGGCATGAGCATCAGATGTCACCTGACCTACTGGCGCGTGCATGTGGTGACCTCTCAGCACACAGTGCCAGTAAATCAGAGACAAATCTTACGTGTGCACACCAGAGTGTTCCAAGTTTCAGCTTCCATTCCTTCCTTGCCTACAGTGCTGTGGCTCAAATCCAGAGAGACTGAGGGAGCTGACTGGAATTTTCTTTTATATACCATTAAATTCTTACAGTGATGGGTGGGGATGGGTTAAATTCTTGCGGGGAAGGGTAAGATTTCTGTCCCCATGCAACTCTCTAGATGAAATTTGGTATAAGGAGCATGAGCTACAAAGGCTTGAAGCTCACTGACTCTACGAGCTGAAGTGACTGCCACCAAGAAAACGACCTTCCAGGTCAAGTACTTCAGATGGCAGGAATTCAGTGGCTCAAAAGGAAGTTTCATCAGCTGGGTGAGAACGACATTGAGAGCCCATGACACTGTGGGAGGCTTTGACAAGAGCAAACCTCTCATGAAGCGAACAACTAAAGGCTGTCCCGAGATAGGCTTACCCTCTACACGGTAATGGAAAGCACTAATTGCGCTAAGATGAACTCTTACAGAGTTGGTCGTAAGACCAGCCTCAGACAAGTGCAGAAGGTATTCAAGCAGGGTCTGTGTAGGACAAGAACGAGGATCTTGGGCCTGGCTATCACACCAGACGGCAAACCTCTTTCATTTGAAAGAGTAACACCTCTTCGTAGAATCTTTCCTAGAAGCAAGCAAAACTCGGGGAGACACCCTCCGTAAGACACAAGGAGACAAAGTCTACACTCTCAACATCCAGGCCGTGAGAGCCAGGGACTGGAGGTTGGGATGCAGAAGCGCCCCCTCGTTCTGAGGGTTGGAAAACACTCCAATCTCCACGGTTCTTCCGAGGACAACTCCAGAAGAAGAGGAAACCAGATCTTTCGCGGCCCGAATGGAGCGCTCAGAATCATGGTTCCACGGTCCTGCTTGAGTTTCAGCAAAGTTTTCCCTACCAAGGGTATGGGAGGATACGCATACAGGAGGCCCTTCCCTCAATGTAGGAGAAAGGCATCAAACGCTAGTCTGCTGTGGGCCTGAAGTCTGGAACAGAACTGAGGGACCTTGTGACTGGTCTGAGTGGCAAAAAGATCTACCAAGGGGGTGCCCCACGCTTGAAAGATCTTGCAAACAACTCTCGAGTTGAGAGACCACTCGTGAGGTTGCATTATCCTGCTCAACCTGTCGGCCAGACTGTTGTTCACGCCTGCCAGGTACGTGGCTTGAAGAAATATGCCATGACGGTGAGCCCAAAGCCACATCCTGACGGCTTCCTGACACAGGGGGCAAGATCTGGTGCCCCCCTGCTTGTTGATGTAATACATGGCAACCTGATTGTCTGTCTGAATTTGGATAATTTGGTTGGATAGCCGATCTCTGAAAGCCTTTAGCACGTTCCAGACCGCTCGTAACTCCAGGAGGTTGATTTGAAAACCTGTCTCCATCGACATGAGCTCCACAACCCAGGAGAGACGCATCCGTAGTCAGCACTTTTTGCGGCTGAGGAATTTGAAAGGGACGTCCCAAGGTCAAATTGGAGCAAATCGTCCACCAATGTAGGGATTGGAGAAAAACTGTGGACAACTGGATCACATCTTCCAGATCCCCCGCAGCTTGAAACCATTGAGAAACTAGGGTCCATTCAGCTGATCTCATGTGTAGACGGGCAATGGGAGTCGCGTGGACTGTGGAGGCCATGTGGCCGAACAATCTCAACATCTGCCGAGCTGTGATCCGCTGAGACGCTCGTACCCAGGAAACCAAGGACAGGCAGGCATGAGCAGTCTGGGAGTCCAGCAGAGCTCCTATGAATTCTAGTCTTTGGACAATTTATCACAAACCCTAGTAACTCCAGGAATTGAATAGTCACCTGCATGGACTCTAGAGCTCCTGCCTCTGAGGTGTTCTTTACCAGCCAATCATCAAGATAAGGGAACACATGCACTCCCAGTCTGCATAAAGACGCCGCCACTACCGCCAGGCATTTCATGAACACCCTGGGTGCAGAGGCGAGACCAAATGGAAGCACACAGTACTGAAAGTGCCGTGTTCCCAGACGGAATCGAAGATACTGCCTGTGAGCTGGCAATATTGGGATGAGAGTATAAGCATCCTTTAAGTCCAGGGAGCATAGCCAATCGTTTTTCTGAATCATGGGAAGAAGGGTGCCCAGGGAAACCATCCTGAACTTTTCTCGGACCAGATATCTGTTCAGGGCCCTTAGGTCTAGGATGGGACGCATCCCCCGTTTTCTTTTCCACAAGAAAGTACCTGGAATAGAATCCCAGCCCTTCCTGCCCAGTGGAACGAGCTCGACCGCACAGGTGCTGAGAAGGGCGGAGAGTTCCTCTGCAAGTACCTGCTTGTGCTGGAAGCTGAAAAGACTGAGCTCCCGGAGGACAATTTGGAGGTTTTGAGATCAAATTGAAGGCATATCCTAGCCAGACTATTTGGAGAACCCACTGGTCGGAGGTTATGAGAGGCCACCTTTGGTGAAAAAGACTTTAACCTCCCTCCGACCAGCAGATCGTCCGGCACAGACACTTATCGCGGCTATGCTCATCTGGAGCCAGTCAAAAGCCCGTCCCTCGCTTTTGCTGGGGAGCTGCAGGGGCCTGAGGAGGCGCACGCTGTTGACGCAAACAAGCGCGCAGGGGCTTAGCCTGAGCAGGCTGTCGGGAAGGTGGATTGTACCTACGCTTGCTATAAGCGTAAGAAGCATTCCTCCTTCCCCCATAAAAATGCCTACCTGTTGAGGTAGATGCTGAAGGGCCCGGTGGGAGAGCTTGTCGAATGCGGTGTGCCGCTGGTGGAGCTGTTCTACCACCTGTTCGACGCGCTCAGCAAAAATATTATCCCCCCGGCAAGGAGCATCCGCAATCCGCTGCTGGACCCTATTCTCCAGGTCAGAGGCACGCAGCCATGAGAGTCTGCGCATCACTATACCTTGAGCAGCGGCCCTGGACGCTACATCAAAAGTATCATAGGCACCCCTTGGCAGGAATTTCCTACACGCCTTCAGCTGCCTGACCACCTCCTGAAAAGGCTTGGCCTGCTCTGACGGGAGCTTATCGACCAAGTCCACCAACTGCCGCACATTGTTCCGCATGTGGATGCTCATGTAGAGCTGGTAGGATTGGATCTTGGACACGAGCATAGAAGAATGGTAGGCCTTCCTTCAAAAAGAGTCAAGAGTCTTAGACTCACGCCCCGGGGGCGCCGATGCGTAATCTCTACTACTCTTGGCTTTCTTGAGAGCCAAATCCACAACTCCAGAGTCATGAGGTAACTGGGTCCTCATCAACTCCAGGTCCCCATGGACTCGATACTGGGACTCAACTTTCTTGGGAATGTGGGAGTTACTTAACGGTTCCGCCCAGCTCGCCATCAATGTCTGCTTCAGGACATTATGAAGGGGAACAGTGGACGATTCCTTAGGTGGTGAAGGATAGTCCAGGACCTCGAAAATCTCAGCCCTGGGCTCGTCCTCAGTAACCACTGGGAAGGGAATGACTGTAGACATTTCCCGAACAAAGGAGAAGAAAGACAGACTCTTGGGGGGGGGGGGGGGGGGGAGAAAGCTCTCTCTCAGATGAAGGAGTGGGATCGGAAGGAAGACCACAAGACTCCTCATCAGAGAAATACCTGGTGTCCTCCTACGCCTCCCATGAGGCCTCACCGTCGGTATCGGACACAAGTTCATGAACTTCAGTCCGAAGCCGAGCCCGTCTCGACGCCGAGGAACCCGGTCCTCTATGGCGGTGCTGAGAGGAAGACTCCCGTGCCGGCGGCAACAAAGCTCCCTCCAGCGACGTCGGCGGGGAGTCCTGGTTGGCAGCACACGCCAATGCCGCAAGCGGTACCGGTGTCGCAGTCCGCGCCATGGGCGGAGAGCCAACTGCCACATCTCTCTACAGTATCGCCAGCGCAGGCACCGGCGGTACCGGAGCAGAAGGTCGTAACAGCCCTTCCAGAATCTCCGGAAGTATGGCTCTGAGGCGCTCATCCAGAATGGCAGTCGAGCAAGGCAGTGGGGCCGGTAAGAACCTGTCTGGAGCGCAGAGGCGGTACCGGGCTGTCCGGAACAGAGCGCATCGACACCTCTTGTATGGAGGGCGAGCGGTCCTCCTGGCGTCGACGCTTCACGGCTACCGAATCCTTCTGTGTCCTGGAGCTCTTGGTACCGTGACGGGAAGGTGACTGATGACGGTGCTTCTTCGCCTTCGCAGAAAGCACGACAGATGAGGAAGACGTGGAATCCAAACGTCTCCTCGGGGCTGGGTCCGAAGGTGGTCGGTCCCAGGGGGCCTGCACCGCAAGAGCCCTCAAGGCAGGTGGAGATCCACTCGATGGCTCATTGCTACCAGCGTGGTATCTCTGGACACCCATCACCTGCGCTCCGGACATCGATGCTCTCTCCGATGCAGACATCGAAACCGGCGATGACCTTGGTACCGTTGGCTCCGTTGACGTCGAAAGACAGGACGAGGCTCCGAACAGGATGTTCCACTGAGCCAATATCACCGCCTAGGTCCTCTTCTTGAGCTGGAGGTACAAACTACAGGCGTTAGGGCGATGACCAGCCCCGAGACATTGAAGACACGAAACGTGCCTATCAGTGAGCGAGATCGTCCGATTGCACCGTGTGCACTTCTTGAAGCCACTGGCAGGCTTCGAGGACATGGGCGGAAAAATCGCGCTGGCGAGGTCAAAAGCGATGATGCCGGAAAAAAAAGAGGCACCAAAAAGGGAAAAACCCGTATGGGCAGTGAAAAAAGCCGCTAACGCAAAGAAAAAGAAAGCCCTTTTTTGAAACATGAACACACAAGGTGAAGATATGCCGAAAAGGCACAAAAACCGCGTGAAGAACGCGACGGGGAACTCTCTGGGGGAGAGAACAAAACATGTCCGTTCTGACCGCAGAGAGAGACTGCTTGCGTTCGGGCGGGAAGACATACGCGCATGCGTGATGCGCACGGATCACATGAGAGCTAGCAAACTTTTGTTGCTAGAAAAATCTTCCGATGCTGGGGGCTGCCATGGACGTCACCCAATCGTGAGAATAAGCAGCCTGCTTATTCTCGGAGAATAGGAGTGTACTACCCACCACCTGGCCAGGTGGAACAGACAGATGTAGAAATGTTAAAGGAAATTAGGAACGCAAACAAACTGGGCAACACGATAATAATGGGTGATTTCAATTACCCCGATATTGACTGGGTAAATGTAACATCAGGGCATGCTAGGGAGGTAAAATTCATAGACAAAGACTGCTTTATGGAGCAGCTGGTACAGAAGCAGACGAGAAAAGGAAAAAAAATTCTAGACCTAGTCCTTAGTGGAGCGCATGATGTGGTGCGGGAGGTAATGGTGCTGGGGCCGCTTGATAACAGTGATCATATTGATATTAGCTTTCAAGTATACACAGGCAGGAAATCTAATACATTGGCATTTAAATTTTAAAAAGGAGACTATGATAAAAAGTGAGGTGAAGAAAGCTATAGAGCTAAAAGAAAATCCTTTAGAAAATGGAAGAAAGAACCGACTGAAAATAATAAGGAACAGCATAAAATGTCAAGTCAAATGCAAAGCACTGATAAGGAAAGCTAAGAGGGACTTCGAAAAAAAAGATAGCATTGGAGACAAAAACACATAGTAAAATATTTTTTTAAAGTATATTAAAAGCAGGAAGACAGCAAAAAAAAAAAAAAAAATAGATTGGACCACTAGATGATCGAGGGGTAAAAGGGGCAATCAGGGAAGACAAAGCCATAGCTGAGAGATTAAATGAATTCTTTGCTTCTGTATTCACCGAAGAAGATTTAGGTGGGATACCGGTGCCAAAAATGGTATTCGAAGCTGACAAGTCATAGAAACGGAATGAAATCTCTATAAACCTGGAGAATGTAATCGGCCGTTCTATAAATTGAAGAGTAGCAAATCTCTTGGACTGGACCGTATTCATCCCAGAGTACTGAAAGAACTGAAAAATGAGCTTGCAGAACTATTGTTAGTAATATGTAATTTATCCTTAAAAATCGAGCGTGGTACCAGAAGATTGGAGGATGACCAATGTAACGCCGATTTTTTAAAAGGTTCCAGAGGAGATACGGGGAATTATAGACCGGCGAGTCTGACGTCTGTGCCTGGCATAATGGTTGAGACTATTATAAATAACCATTATTTATCTCTCTCTTATTGCCAAGGGCTTTTATGGGCTCTCTCTAGTCAGTTTTTTTTTTCTCAGTTTCTACCTGCTGGAAGACGTGCACAACACATCAGTCGCATTCTGAGCCCATCAAGAAGGATGCTAAGGAAGCCTGGATTAATGAGAGAAAGCCAACATGGAACCTTTTTTAAAAATGGGCGTTACATTGGCCACCCTACAATCTTCCGCAAGCTCATTTTTCAGTTCTATCAGTACTCTGGGATGAATACCATAAGGTCCAGATTTACTACTCTTCAGTTTGTAGAACTGCCCCCATTACATCCTCCAAGTTTACAGAGAATTCATTATGTTTCTCCAACTCATCAGCTTCGAATACCATTTCTGGCACCGGTATCCCACCCAAATCTTCCTCGGTAAAGACCGAAACAAAAAATTAATTTAATCTCTCCGCTACGGCTTTGTGTTCCCTGATCGCCCCTTTTACTCCTTGGTCATCTAGCAGTCCAACCGATCCTTTTGCCATCTTCCTGCTTTTAATATACCTAAAAAAAGAGGTTTTACGATGTGTTTTTGCCTCCAACGCAATCTTTTTTTTTGAAGCCTCTCTTTGCCTTCCTTTTCAGCGCTTTGCATTTGACTTGACATTCCTTATGCTGTTTCTTATTATTTTCAGTCGGTTCCTTCTTCCATTTTCTGAAGGATTTTCTTTTAGCTCTATAGCTTCCTTCACCTCACTTTTTAACCAGCTGTCGTTTGGTCTTCCGTCCTCCTTTTTCAATACGCGGAATATATTTCGCCTGGGCTTCCAGGATGGTGTTTTTGAACAGCATCCACGCCAGATGTGAAGTTTTGACCCTCGCAGCAGCTCCTCCAAATTTTTCTTTCACCGTTCTCATTTTATCATAGTCTCCTATTTTAAAGTTAAACACTAATATAGTAACATAGTAGATGACAGCAGAAAAAGACCTGCACGGTCCATCTAGTCTGCCCAACAAGATAACTCATATGTGCTACTTTTTGTGTATACCTTACCTTGATTTGTGTCTTTTTCAGGGCACAGACCGTATAAGTCTGCCCAGCACTAACCACGCCTCCCAACCACCAGCCCCGCCTCTGCCATCGAATCTCTGCTAAGCTCCTGAGGATCCCTTCCTTCCAAGCAGGATTCCTTTATGTTTATCCCACACATGTTTGAATTCTGTTACTGTTTTCATCTCCACCACCTCCCACGGGAGGGCATTCCAAGCATCCACCACTCTCTCCGTGAAAAAATACTTCCTGACATTTTTCTTGTCTGCCCCCCTTCAATCTCATTTCATGTCCTCTAGTTCTACCGCCTTCCCATCTCCAGAAAAGGTTTGCTTGCGGATTAATACCTTTCAAATATTTGAACGTCTGTATCATATCACCCCTGTTTCTCCTTTCCTCCAGAGTATACATGTTCAGGTCAGCAAGTCTCATCTCCTCACACATCTTGTAACGCAAATCCCATACCATTCTCGTTGCTTTTCTTTACACCGCTTCAATTCTTTTTACATCCTTAGCAAGATACGGCCTCCAAAACTGAACGCAATACTCAAGGTGGGGCCTCACCAACGACTTATACAGGGGCATTAAAACCTCTTTTCTTCTGCTGGTCGCACCTCTCTCTATACAGCCTAGCAACCTTCTAGTTACGGCCACCGCCTTGTCACACTGTTTCGTCGCCTTCAGATCCTCAGATACTATCACCCCAAGATCCCTCTCCCCGTCCGTACCTATCAGACTCTCACCGCCTAACACATACGTCTCCCGTGGATTTCTACTCGCTAAGTGCATCACTTTGAATTTCTTCGCATTGAATTTTAATTGCCAAACTTAGACCATTCTGCTAGCTTCCTCAGATCCTTTTTCATGGTTTTCCACTCCCTCCCGGGTGTCCACTCTGTTACAGATCTTAGTATCATCCGCAAATAGGCAAACTTTACCTTCTAACCCTTCAGCAATGTCACTCACAAATATATTGAACAGAATCGGCCCCAGCACCGATCCCTGAGGCACTCCACTACTCACCTTTCCCTCATCCGAGCTAATTCCATTAACCACCACCCTTTGGCTTCAGTCCGTCAACCAGTTCCTAATCCAATTCACCACTTTGGGTCCTATCTTCAGCCCGTCCAGTTTATTTAAGAGTCTCCTGTGGGGAACCGTGTCAAAAGCTTTGCTAAAATCTAAGTAGATTACGTATACAGCTCGGCCCTGATTCAGTTCTTCGGTCACCCAAAGAACTCAATGAGATTCGTTTGGCATGCTTTCCCTTTGGTAAAACCATGTTGTCTTGGATCTTGCAACTTATTGGCTTCCAGGAAATTCACTATCCTTTCCTTCAGCATCGCTTCCATTACTTTTCCAATAACTGAGGTGAGGCTTACCGGCCTGTAGTTTCCAGCTTCTTCCCTATCACCACTTTTGTGAAGAGGGACCACATCCACCGTTCTCCAATCCCTCGGAACCTCTCCTGTCTGCAAGGATTTATTAAACAAATCTTTAAGAGGACCCGCCAGAACCTCTCTGAGCTCCCTCAATATCCTGGGGTGGATCCTGTCCAGTCCCATGGCTTTGTCCACCTTTAAGCTTTCCAAGTTGTTGATACACACTCTCTTCCGTGAACGGTGCTCTATCCACTCCATTCTCGGGTGTACTTTTGCCAATCACGGTCATGCTCCAGGATTTTCTTCTGTGAAAACAGAACAAAAGTATCTATTTAGCAAATTTGCTTTTTCTTCATCATTACCCACATAGCGGTTCGCAGTATTTTTTAGTCTCACAATTCCCTTTTTAGTCATTCCCCTTTCACTAAAATACCTGAAAAAATTTTTGTCACCCTCCTTACATTTCTAGCCATTTGTTCTTCCGCTTTCGCCAGACGTATCTCTCTCTTGGCTTCTTTCAGTTTCATCCGGTATTTATCCCCGTGTTCTTCTTCTTGAGTTTTTCTGTATATCTGGAACGCCAACTCTTTAGCCTTTATTTTCTCAGCCACTTGCTTGAAGAACCATATCGGTTTCCTTTTTCTCTTGCTTTTATTTACTTTCCTTACATAAAGGTTTGTGGCCCTATTTATAGCTTCTTTCAGCCTGGACCACTGTCCTTCCACTTCTTGTATGTCCTCCCAGCCCATCAGTTCCTTCCTTAGTTATTCCCCCATTTTACTAAAGTCAGCACGCTTGAAGTCCAGGACTTTGAGTTTTGAGTGGCCGCCCTCCACTTCAGCTGTCATATCAAACCAAACCGTTTGATGGTCACTGCTGCCGAAGTGGGAACCCACTCTGACATTTGACACGCTATCCCCATTTGTGAGCACCAGGATCCAGAGACGCTCCCACCCTCGTGGGTTCCGTCACCATTTGTCTGAGCAGAGCACTTTGAAAAGCATCAACGATCTCTCTACTTCTTTCTGATTCCGCAGATAGAACCTTCCAATCTACATCCGGCAGATTGAAATCTCCCAGCAACAGCACCTCTCTCTTCTTTCCCAACTTTTGAATATCTGAGATCAGGTCTTTATCTAATTCTTCCAATTGTGCCAGAGGTCTGTAGACAACACCTACGTGGACAGAAGTTCTATTATCCCTTTTTAAGGTGATCATTATCGCTTCTTCCTTTCCCCAGGTCCCTGTCGTATCATTTCTCACATATAGAGCTACTCCTCCACCCTTACGACCCTCTCTATCCTTCCTGAATAAATTATAGCCTGGTATGTTTGCATCCCATTCAAGGGAACCATTGAGCCACGTCTCTGTGATTGCAACAACGTCTAAGTCTGCCTCCAACATCAGGGCTTGAAGGTCATGAACTTTATTGCTTAGACTGCGAGCATTTGTGGTCATCGCTTTCCATCTACATTTCCTGGTATGTGCTTCAACATTTATGATTTGGGGGTATCTTTTCTCTTTGGGTACCTTCATATCCTTTTGTTCCAACTTTGCTTTCTCTTCTGCCTCAGTTCTATTTTCAGGATCATCACTGTGTTGTAATGGAGCAAAAGAATTCTGTAGGGGCAACACTTGTGAGGGCGGATGCTTTTGTGTCACATAACGAGGTCTGCCTGAGCCTACTGTGAACCATCTATTCTTAGGTGGTTTTATTCTTTGAGGCAGTAGTGAGAAGACGGTATGATTCTGTACAGTCCTAGAAGCTGCTATAAGTGCATCCAATTCCTGCTTTACTTTACTGAGCTCCTGTTTTAAACTAGATAGCTGAAGACAGATAGGACAAGACTTAAGTCTCCAGATGATTGGCCTTGAAATTAAAGCACCACAATTGTTACAGAGAATAAAAGTCATCCTGATTGGTTGAAATGGGTATGAGCAGGTGTACTATGTTGGGGTGAACAGTCTGTAAGATTGCCTGTGTATGACTGAGGAGTAAAGTAAATGAGTTTTGGCTTGTCTATGAATGTGTGGAAAACCCTGGGGTGGGTGGGATTATAAATCCCAGTGAGTCAGCTAAGTGCAGTATCAATGAGAGTTCTCTCTGATAATCAGAATGGTAGAGTCTGATCAAGAAATTTTCAGTTCAAGATTAAACTTTCAAATTCCCCTGGAATATAGCTTTCCTTTTGTAAATAGATCTAAATATTCCCAATAAGTTATAGCAGTTTCAACAATGTAAAATGCACCTTTATACCACAATGTAGTTTTACAAGCCTACCCTCTATCAGAGCTAGGCAGGAAAGGAAAGAGGGTTCACAGGACAAATTAATTAAGCAATAAATTAAATAAGCCTCAAAGAAAATATGAGGTATCTAAACTCTAGGCAAAAAGTATTTGATTTCTTATGTATACTTACTTCAAAGCAAATATCAAATCCAATCATATTATGATCACTGTTATCAAGCAGCCCCAGCACCATTACCTCCCGCACCAGATCACGCGTTCAAAGACTAGGTCTTGAATTTTTCCTTCTCTCGTCGGCTCCTGTTCCAGTTGCTCCATAAAGCTGTTCTTGATTTCATCAAGGAATTTTACCTCCCTAGCGTGCCCCGATGTTACATTTACCCAGTCAATATCAGGGCAATTGAAATCACCCATTATTATTGTGTTGCCCAGTTTGTTTGCGTCCTAATTTCCTTTAACATTTCTGCATCCGTCTGTTCATCCTGGCCAGGCGGACGGTAGTACACTCCTATCACTATCCTTTTCCCCTTTACACATAAAATTTCAATCCACAGTGATACCAAAAGTGTTTTGTTTCCTGCAGAATCTTCAATCTATTTGATTCAAGGCTCTCCTTAATATGCAATGCTACCTCTCCACCAATTCGATCCACCCTATCAGTATGATATAATTTGTACCACGGTATGACAGTGTCCCACTGGTTATCCTCCTTCCACCAGGTCTCAGAGATGCCTATTATATCTAATTTTTCATTTAGTGCAATATATTCCAACTCTCCCATCTTATTTCTTAGGCTCCGAGCATTTGCATATAGACATTTCAAACTATGTTTGTTGTTCCTATTTACATCATGCTTAGTACTTGACAGTATTAATTTGCTTGCGCATAACAGGTAGCATTTCAGAAAATGCTACCCCAGAGGATCTGGATTTGAGCTTTCTAATTAAGAGCCTAAATGTTTCCAGAATCTCTCCCCCACATTTTCCTATTGTCTCTCCCACATATTCCTATGTCATTGGTACCCACATATACCAAGACAGCCGGCTCAAGCTGCAAAAGTTCTGCCCTACGTGGCAAACATGTTCTGGAAAGACAAAAAGGAGGAAATGTCCTATTGTGGATTAAAAACTGGCTGAAGGATAGGAAACAGAGTGGGATTAAATGGGCAGTATTCACAATGGAGAAGGGTAGTTAGTGGGGTTCCTCAGGGGTCTTTGCTAGGATAGCTGCTTTTTAATATATTTAAAATGATTTAGAGATGTGAGTAACTAGCGAGGTAATTAAATTTGCTGATGACACAAAGTTATTCAAAGTCATTAACTCGCGACAGGATAGTGAAAAATTACAGAAGGACCTTACGAGACTGGGAGACTGGGCGGCTAAATGGCAGATGTTTAATGTGAGCAAGTGCAAGGTGATGCATGTGGGGAAAAAAGAACCCAAATTATAGCTACATCATGCAAGTTTCCACGTTAGGAGTTACGGACCAAGAAAAGGATCTGGGTGTCGATAATACACTGAAACCTTCTGCTCAGTGTGCTGCTGCAGCTAGGAAAGCTAATAGAATGTTGGGTATTATCAGGAAAGGTATGGAAAACAAGTGTGAGGATGTTATAATGCTGTTGTATCGCTCCATGGTGCGACCGCACCCTGAGTATTCTGTTTAATCCTGGTCGCCGCATCTCAAGAAACATAGTAGAATTGGAAAAGGTGCAGCGAAGGGCAACTAAAATGATAACGGAAATGGGACGACTTCCCTATGAAGAAAGACTAAGAAGGCAAGGGCTTTTCAGTTTAGAGAAGAAAGAGACAGCTGAGGGGAGACATGATAGAGGCATATAAAATAATGAGTGGAGTGAAACAGGTGGATGTGAAGCGTCTGTTCACGCTTTCCAAAAATACTAGGACTAGAAGGCATGCGATGAAACTACAGTGTAGTAAATTTAAAACAAATCGGAGAAAATGTTTCTTCACCCAATGCATAATTAAACTCTGGAATTCGGTGCCGGAGAACGTGGTGAAGGCGGTTAGCTTGGCAGAGTTTTAAAAGGGGTTAGACTGTTTCCTAAAGGACAAGTCCATAAACCACTACTAAACGGACTTGGGAAAAATCCACACAATTCCAGGAATAACATGTATAGAATGTGCTGTACGTTTGGGAAGCTTATCAGGTGCCCTTGGCCTGGATTGGCCGCTGTCGTGGACAGGATGCTGGGCTCGATAGACCCTTGGTCTTTTCCCAGTGTGGCACTACTTATGTACTACTTATACAAAATGCTGCAGCATGGCTGATTTTAGAGGCAAGACAACTGAACAAATAAAATCAGCACTAAAAGCCTTGCAATGATAAACAGAATGTCAGGCTCGCCCAGTGGAGGTGTGAGCCATTGTGCCCGATGGAGGATTCCTCACCGGGCTGTCGGCCAACCCCGAGTTCCCCCTGTGCCCTCCTCCATTCCCCAGGGGTTGAGCCCCCAGGTGCGGGAAGCAAACAGCAGAGAGAACTGAGACCAGAACAAAGTCCACGGGCACGGCCAAGCAATGGGCAAAAGCAGGATCAGGAGCAAACAGTGGTCCGTGCCAGGCAGCAAGCAGTAGCAGATCCAGAATCAGGCAGGGGTCAATACCAGGCAGCAAATAGTAGCAAAACCAGAAGCACTGCAATTACACAGGAAACTGAATAGAAGCCGAAGCACGGAAGGACTGGAGGAAGGGCTTTAAATAGGACAGGAATTAAGCCCAAACATGCACAGCTGTCTTCAAGATGGCTGCCCCCACCGGAGACGCCCTCAAGCCCAAATATGGGCTTCCTTCCTGAGGCTGCCCAGCTCCAAGATGGCCACCCCATCCTAAGGCGCACACCTCTGAGATGGCCGCCATATCCTCAGATGCCCGTATCTTGCATACACAGAGAACATGACACAGAATGGCACCTAAAGTTTAATATTCTGTTAAGACACTTAAATGTTATTACCAGTTGTGTCCAACGTATCAAATTCATTTTCTACATACATTCAGCTCATGCATTCATTTTCCTAGCTGCTATTACTATTTGTAAAGTTACAATTTTGTTAATTGTTTGGAAAAAAAAAAAGTCTTGGTAGCTTGCACACTGTTTGGAAACAAAGTCTTGGTAGCTTGCACACGTGCACTATGTTAAGTGTTCTGGTTACCTATTTGACTTTTGCATCTTTAGTACTTATTTATGTAAGTACTTATGTAAAGTACTTATTTATGTAAGTAGCTATGATCATAACAGTTTATAATACTCTTCCTTCATTTTCTTGTTTTGCTTTATTTTCTACCATGTAAGATACTTTCTTTTACAATGTAAGCTGCGCTGAGCACTGCTGTATGTGGGAAAGCGCGGGGTACAAATGTAATAAATAATAATAAAAAAAACACGTTCTCTTTGAAATTTAAAGAAGTATTTACTGAACAATAAGAGAATTTCCAAAAACAGAAACACTGAGAAATACAGTATCATAAACAAATAGGACAGGATATTCCTATATCACCACATTCCAGGTACACAGAACATCGTGAAAGAAGAGATTTTCACCTTGTTCATTTAAGAACCCCAAAACACCTGAAAAGAAACTTTTTTTTGTGATTGTTAAAAGCTACTCCCCTACCCAAACCCACTCCCCCCAAAACCCCCCCAAAACCTCTCTCCCTCTCATCCCTTCCAATCCCCACATCTTAAAAGGAACAATGACTGATAAAAGGCTCCCAAATTTTCTCCCACTTAGTGAGTTCTCTTTGAATGATTTTACTTGGTACAGTGAAGTTCACACATCAATGTGCACTACTCAAAAGAAGCCAATGCACCAAGAAATTAAACCCTCTCTTCTAATTATACCTTTCATGGTTCCAAAACTCCGTCTGGCTCCAAACCCTCCTATACTTGGATGGTCTCTTCGGTTGGATTCCTCATTCACATCTTCTATATAAAATAAAGGACAAACATTCCAGTTCAATGCTTATGCTATTACAGCGAAGTAAAAATGAGCCTTTCAATGGAGGAACAGAATTTGGGGTTCTAACACTGAAGCACTTGGTACATTAAACTCAGTCACTAAGGACTAGATTCTATACATAACTAAAAATGTAGCACCGAAATTAAATTCGCCTAAGCGCAATAAAGTACACCTTAGATGTATTTTAGAGATTAAGCCTAAGTTTTTACGCAGTTTATAGAATATGCACGACTAAATTTAGCTGCAGGCAGTTACGCCAAAGTAAATGCAGATGACTAAATCAGGCGCGGACCGGGTGTATTTTATATCACCACAACTAGATTTTAGAAAACGCTTATGATCTGCCCATTCCTCACGCCCCCTTTTCAACCATACAACTTAGAATTTACATGTATCACGTTACAGAATATGCTTCCAGTATGTAAATTCTAATTCATGCCAATGGGAAAATTAGGTTCTTACCTTGGTAATTTTCTTTCCTTTAGTCATAGCAGATGAATCCATTACGAGTGGGTTGTGTCCATTAACCAGCAGGGATAGAGCACTGAAAAACCATAGTGCCTCATGGCCAGCTAGCTCCATCTGCCTCTTCAGTATTTGAAGCTTCCAAAGCAGTGTTACACCGCAAAGCATAACAACATGAACTTTCCTCACAGCGGATGAACGCCCCAAAACTGGAGCTATAAGTCAAAGGAGGGAATGGACTCATCCTCCTGTAACTGAACAGAAATCCTGAAGACTGTTTTCCAACTTCTCCCAATGAGAGAACATATCTACAAGAAAAACTGAACATAAAAGTAACATGAATCGCATAATGAACCACTGAGGAAGGGTTCATGGATTCATCTGCTATGACTAAAGGAAAGAAAATTACCAAGGTAAGAACCTAATTTTCCCTTCCTTGTCATCAAGCAGATGGTCAAATTATGTATCAGACCTGATAATTTTCTTTCCATTAGTCTGTATAGATCAATCCATAGACAAGTGGATTATGTCCACCCACCAGCAGGGGAGATAGAGAGCAATCTTTTGGCTCCCTATATATGGTCACATGCAGTCACCAATTCCTCAGTATGTCGATACCAAAGCCCATGGACCTTGAGAAATTCTCCTGTGACTGACAACTCAATTCTTTAACCGCCGCAGCGGGAGGAACTGAATTGATTAATTGGCCCTGCCACCACAAAAGTGGGAGGAACTCAAACAGCTCACTTAAACAGTTTCGCTCCAACTCCAGGTAAATCAGGGAACTTAAACTTGTTGAAGTTGAACTTGACTTGAACTAGAAACTGAACTTGAGAAGTTGAAGGTGCCTCTGAAAAACCATAAACACAAGTAAAAAAATACACCACCGTTTTCTGGGTGGGGCTATGGATTGATCTATACAGACTAATGGAAAGAAAATTATCAGGTACGATACATAATTTTACCTTCCATAGCGTCCGATAGATCAATCCATAGACAAGTGGGATGTACCCAAGCAGTACTTACCCAGGGTGGGACTCAGAAATGCCAAACAGCAACACTGAGGCGCCGAACGCCACATTAACCCCTTGTGGCCACGTCCAGGTGATAGTGTTTGGAACAGGTATGAAATGACGATGAAGTCGCCGATCTACAACTGTACTCCAGAGAGATTGATCTCAATTTCCGCCGAAGCTCTCATAGAATGAGCCTTCAGATGTACCGGTGGCAATTTCCCCGAAAGAATGTATGGTGAATCCATAGCTTCCTTGAACCCACGAGCCAAGGGTTGGATGGCTTGTGACCTTTGTGAGGCCCAGCAAACAAACAAAAAAGATGATCCGTTTCCCGGAAATCATTTGTCACCTTCAAGTATCTGATGAGTACTTAACATCCAGGCATCGAAGGACGAAAAACTCCTTCGGATCATCCTCCACTCGGCACAAAGAGAGGCAGAGTTGTTGATTCACATGAAAACAAGAAACACCTTTGGCAAAAAGGAAGGTACTGTGCGTATAGAGACCCCCGCTGCCGTGAATTGCAGTAAGGGGTCTCTACCAGACAAGGCTTGAAGTTCTGACCCTCTTCTCGCCGAAGAGATTGCAACCAGAAACACAGACTTCAGGGTCAAAACCTTCAGAGAAATTCAAGAAAGAGGCTTCTGTACTGCTCGCAGGACCAAGAAAAGATTTCACGAAGAGATGATTGAGCTCAGGGGAGGTGCCAGTTGGTTAACTCCCCTTAAGAAGCGCACCATAACATGGACGAGAGAGAAACCCTTCACATGTCCTCTAAAGCAGGCCAAGGCCGCTACCTGAACTCTAAGAGAACCCAGAGACAGTCCCTTTTGGAGACCCTCCTGAAGGTCAAGATGGAGGCTACTGACGCCGAAGCGGGAGAATGGATCCCGTTGCACACCAGGACTCAAAGGTTAGCCAAACTCTGGCGTAAGCTGTTGGTGCGCAGCACCACCTCGCTCTCCCCATAGTGGCTATGACTCGGTCCGGAAAACTCTTATACGTCAGTCGAGTCCTCCCAATAGCCACCGTAAGATCACATGGGAGTGGGCCCTGAATCACAACTGGACCCTGGCGCAAAAATCCTCGAAGTGAGGAAGACGCAAAGGCTCGCTGGATCAAGAGCCGCATCAGGTCCACATACCACAGGCACCTGGACCAATCTGGGGCCCCAGCATAAATCGCCCCGGGTGCAGGTCCACCCGTTTCAGACTTCTGTGCAATATGGGCCAAGAGGGAAACACATATAGAAGCTCTTCCACAGGCCATAGCAGAAGGAGGGCATCGATTCCCAGAGTCTGAGGGACCAGGCCTCTGCTGAAGAACCACGGAGCTTTGGAGTTGGCAAGGGTTGCTAACAAATCCATGGTCGGCAGACTCCAGCGGCTCGTGATCCACGAGAACGCCTGGTCTGAGAGCTGCCACTCTCCCGGACCCAACACATGCCGACTGAAAAAGTCTGCCTCGACATTCAGATATCCTGCAATGTGCGCTGCCGTCAGTGCTCCAAATGCTGTTCTGCCCAAAGGCGCCAGCGCCTCGCTTCCCTAGCCAAGGGAGTGGTCCTGGTTCCTCCCTGCCTGTTGACCTAGACCACCGCCGTGGCCTTGTCGGACAGGATCCGCCCTGACTTCTGGAAAAACAGCCGCAGAAAGTCCTGGAGGGCCAGACGAATCGTCCTCAACTCCCAGAGATTGATGGGCCACTGCACTCCAGCGGGGCCTAAATTCTTTGTGCCGACAGTCCCTGGCAGTGATCCCCCCAACCTGACAAACTGGCATTCGTGGTGACTACAATACACGCGGGCGTCATCCGGGGCATGCCCAGACTGAGAGAGTCTGACCGCAATCCTCTGACACTGGGGACCAACGGCTGAGCAGAGAATGCTGTACCGGCCTCCCAGGTTCGCGGCGCTGACTTGGGTAACAAGTTGGAGACCTGAGCCTGCAACGTTTACTTCCCCGCCTCTGGAAGAAAGACTCTGCCTACCTGAGAGTCGAAGATCACTCCTAAGTACTCCAGAGAGTGTGAAGGACTTAGCCGACTTTTCTCCAGATGGATAATCCAACCCAAGGATCGTAGTAGGGAGAGAACCCTGACCATGGCTCTCACACCTTACTCAAAAGATGGTACCCGGACCAGCCAGTCAACTAGGTAAGGAAGCACTGCCTTGTCTTGCTGAGAAAAACCGCCATGACGACTATCACTTTGGAGAAGGTCCGAAATGCTGTTCCAGCGCGAAAGGGAGGCCCTGGAACTGAAACAGGGTGTTCAGGACTGCAAGCGAAGACAACACTGAAAAGGGGGCCAAATTGAAATGTGCAAATAGGCCTCTGTTATGTCCAGAGCTGACAGAAATTCTCCCTTCCTTACGGTGGCCAAGACCGACCGGAGGTACTCCATCCTGAAGTGACTCACTCTCAAGGCCTTGTTGACTCCTGAAATCGAGAATAGGCCGAGAGGAACCTCCTTTCTTTGGTACCACATAATAAAAGTAGCAGCGTCCTGTGCCACATTGTTCCACCGGAACGTGCACGACAGAGCCGATAGAATGAAACTGTCCAGAGACAGCTTGACCGACGCGAACTTTTGCAGCGATTTGCAAGGAGAGGCCAAGAATAAATTCTTCAGTTTGTAGCCATCTCGGATGACTCTGAGGAGCCACTCATCCGTTGCTACTCTGGCCCACTCACCCAGGAAGGACAGCCATCCTCCTGTCAAATCCAGGCCATAAGCCAGGGCCCCCAAAATGGCCACAAGCTCTAGGGGTAGCTCTGGGAGCATCACCGCCGAAGCGACGGCCTCCACGAAAAGACTGCCAGCTGACGCTGCTAGAAATAGAGCGTTATCCAGTCGAAACCCGAGGGCCCCTCGAAAACGGCCCCTGGAGGAGACCATACGAGAAGTCGCCCTGTTCCTGACCTCTGGGAGCCACTTGATTCCTTTGGAATCTCCCAGCTCCGACACTATCTTATGCAGCCCGACTCCGAAAAGGAGCTTACCTGTGAATGGCAACTTGCCATAAGGCCCTTATAAGCCGTGTCAGCTGCCCCATGGCGGAGAGAAGGCCAAACGGCGGGCAGAAACAACTAAGAAAAGTTCCTTAGTAGCAGCCCGAAGGCATCCTATAGCCGATCCGCCACATAGACCCAATCTTTTCTAAGGTTGGACCAGCCGCTATTAGCTCCCCCGCAGAGGAAGTCTGTTGAAAGGCGTTAAGGCCAGGCCTGACCACGTAGGAGCCGCAAACAGCAGCCTACTACACAGGGAGGCTGATTCAAAGTCCCATTGCAAGGCGGCTTCTAACCTCCTGTCCTGCGTGATCTTGAGAGCGGTGCCGCCTTCCACGGGCAAGCCATTCTTGGTCCCTGTTATGACAAGAGAGTCCACTGTAGGAAGGCGGGAGGACTCGCGCTCCCCCTTAAGGGGAGCGAGCGCTGCATGACCTTAGCGACCGGAAGGGCAGCCTCCTGAGAACCCCATTGCCCCGCAATAAAAGCATTCAGTGCCTCGAAAGGTGGAAGGCCCTAGGCGGGCGCCTGGTGGCCGATACTATAGAAGGAGCCACCGAGGAGGAAGGCCCACCATGAGGTGCTGAGATTCCCAGAATTTTCACAGCCCGCACAATCAGGTTAGAAAACTGCTCCTGGCAAAAAAGGCGGGCAGGAGCGGAAACATCTGCTCCATCTGAGAAGATCTCACCGTCCTCCAGCATGTACACCTGAGCACTGGGAAACCTAGACCTGCTGCCCTCATCTACCTCAAAAACAGCAGACTCCAAGTCTAGAGGTAGAAGGGCTACCCTGGGGTGCTTGTGCGACCCTCAGAGCGCCTATCAGCCATGGGAGTCCCAGCCCTTAAAGGTGAAGAACCTGGTGCCTAAAGGCACGAAATCTGGGGAAAGAGCTTCATGCTCCGCTCCCCCAGCAACACCGTCTCTGAAACAGCTGTAGAAGTAGAGACACGGAGGTGTGCGAATCCAAGATGGCGCCTGCTGCTTCGGTACGAGAAGGCACCGCGCGGGAAGAAAAGGCGCTCCTTTTTAACTTAGGTGCCTTTCCTGAGCCACACTTCTTTGGGGCGCCCTGCTCTGTTAAGTAGCCATCGCGGACTAGGGAAAAATATATCATGAGTCGCCATCGGGAGATGGGCGGCTATTGCGGAAAGCGCTCCGCAACTGGCGGCAAAAGGGCGGGCAAAAGCGAGCAACGCCGAAGAAGGCTGCGCTTCTCCTGTCGAAGGTTGACCGCGGTCCGGGGATACAGGCGCCGCACTATACATCCCGGAACCCCCTCCCGCTTAAGCTTTCAGTACCTGAAAATCCTGGGCTGCAACGAATCTGCCCGCGTGAGCAAACACCTGTTCCTCTGTTCTTTTTTTTTCTTCCTTCAGCAGGAGAAAACTCACGTTGTGCTGGCTCCAGCAGGAGGGGGGAGAAGGGAGGGACCTGGCACCACCAGGTGTCACCGCTCGATCCCAAGCTTGGGAGACCCCTCAACCCCGGGGGTTAACTCAACTACACCTGCAAAGCAGGAGAGGAGACCAACCAGAGAGCCCAAATCCAAGCTCAACTACCCTACAAAGTAGGAGAGGAGACCAAAGCGCAGCTGCTGAGTCTTGTGACCATTCCCTGCTAGATAAAGAGAATACTGAGGAATTGGTGACTGCACATGACCATATAAAGGGAGCCAAAAGATTGCGCTCTATCTCCCCTGCTGGTGGATGGACATAACCCACGTGTCTATGGATTGATCTATCAGACGCTATGGAAGAATCCATTACGAGTGGGATGTATCAAAGCAATCCCTAGATAGGGTGGGAACAAGCCACACCACGCGCCGGCACTTGTGCTCCAAAATGTGCGTTCCTCCAGGCAGACACATCGAGCCTGTAATGTCGGGCAAACGAGAGCTTAGAAGCCCAAGTAGCTGCACTACATATCTCTTGAAGAGAGAGTGCTCCAGTTTCAGCCCAAGAAGAGGAAATCGCTCTTGTGGAATGTGCCTTAAAGGCTTCAGGCGGAGCTTCTTTGAGCCAACAGGCTATAGTGGCCTTAGACGCTGGAGACCCCTGCGCGGACCTGACAAAAGAACAAAAAGATGGTTCTGAAAGCATATGACATGCGCAGATATTGCAACACAGCCCTGCGCACATCCAGAAGGTGCAACTGCCCATAGGCTTCTGGAAATTCCTCTTTAGAAAAGGAGGGGAGGAAAATAGGCTGGTTTAGGTGAAACGCTGAAACCACCTTAGGCATGAAGGAAGGCACCGTACGTACCATTACTCCGGACTGAGAATTGCAGAAAGGGTCTTGACAGGACAGCGCCTGAAGCTCAGATACCCGTCTCGCCGATGTCACGGCCACCAAAAAGACCGTCTTTAAGGTCACATTCTTCTCAGAAGCTCGCCTAAGCGGCTCGAAGGGCGAACACTGAAGGGCCTTTAAAAACCCCAGGTTCCAGGCCGGACACGGAGCCCGCACAGGAGGACGGAGCTGAAGCACCCCTCTAAGAAACCATGTCACTTGAACACGCAGGGAATTACAGGCCAAGCCTTTTTGTAATCCATCCTGCAAAAAGTCACGTATCGGCGAGACAGAAGCCCGCGTGGGTGTGATCGCTTTAGAAGCACACCAAGCCTCAAATTGGCGCCAAATCTTGGCATAAGCCATAGAAGTGGAACGCTTGCGGGACTGTAGGAGGGTGGAAATGACTTTACTGAATATCCCTTGTCTCTCAATTGCGCCCTCTCACTAGCCATGCCGAAAGACCGATGCGGCATGCGTCCTCCATGGTCACCGGGCCCTGTGACAACAGGTTCGGTACCAGAGGTAACGGCAGGGGATCCTCTACCAGCATCCGCCGGAGATACACATACCACGGCCTCCTGGGCCAATCCAGGGCAATGAGATCCACCTCTCCTTGGTGGAGCCAATTCCGCAGGAGTACGCGCCCTATCAAGGGCCACGGAGGGAACACATACAGGAGGCCCTGAGGCCAGGGTTGAGGCAAGGCATCCAACCTGTCGAACGAGGATCTCTCCGTCTGCTGAAGCAGCACGGGACTTTGGCATTTGTGCTCGACGCCATAAGATCCATTAAGGGCTTTCCCCATTTGGCACATATCTGCAGGAATTCCTCGTCTGCAAGTTCCCATTCCGCTGGGTCGATTTGATTCCTGCTCAGATAATCGACTTGCACGTTGCTCTGACCTGCAATATGAGCTGCTGACAAAAACTACAGATGAAGCTCGGCCCAGTGGCAAATCTGCGCGGCCAGTGCTGTGCACTGAGTGCCTCCTTGGCGATTTATGTAGGCCACTGCTGTCGTGTTGTCCGACAGAACTCTGACAGCCAATCCTTCCAGGGTCAACTGAAAGGCCAGAATCGCCTGGAAAATCGCTTTCAACTCCAAGCGATTGATGGACCACTCCGACTCCCCGGGTGTCCAAAGACCCTGGGGATGCCTTCCCTGGCAATGTGCACACTAGCCCTTCAGGCTGGCATCTGTTACCACCAGGCACCAATCGGGGAGCGCTAGCGGCATTCCTCGCCGCAGCATGCTGTCTGAGAGACACCACTCCATACTGAGCAGGGCCGCAGGGAGAGTCTGCATTGATAATCCTGAGATATTGGAGACCACCGTTGAAGTAGGGAGCACTGCAGAGGTCTCAGGTGCGCTCTCGCCCAAGGCACCACTTCCTAAGTGGTGGTCATCGCTCCCAACAGCTGGACTATGTCCCAAGCTCACGGGCGAGGCATCCTCAGGAGCAGATGGACCTGGTTCTGAAGCTTGCACCGCCTTTGCTCGGGTAGGAAGACCATCCCCGAGGCTGTATCGAACCAGACCCCCAAATATTCTAAAGATTGAGAGGGGGGTCAGGTGACTTTTGGGTATATTGACGACCCAGCCCAGAGACTGCAGTACTGAGACCACTCTGGCTGTAACCTGACGACTCTTCTGCAGAGTCTGCTCTGATGAGCCAGTCGTCTAGGTACGGGAGAACCCGGATACCCTCTCGCCTGAGAAAAGCAGCTACTACCACCATTACCTTGGAAAAGGTTCGGGGAGTTGTGGTGAGGCCAAAAGGCAAGGCCCGAAACTGGAAATGTTTTCCCATCACCGCAAAACGCAGAAACCTCTGGTGCGGGGGCCAAATAGGGATGTGCAAGTACGCTTCTTTCAGGTCCAGAGATGTGAGAAACTCTCCTGGCTGTACCGTCGCTATGACGAAGCGCAGAGTTTCCATGTGAAAATGCCACACGTTCAGAGACTTGTTGACTTGTTTTAAGTGTAGGATAGGCCGAAAAGACCCTCCTTTTTGCGGCAGTACGAAGTAAATGGAGTAACGGCCAGAGCTGCATTCCACGGGAGGCACGGGGGAAACCGCCCCAATGTGAATCAAGCCTTGCAAGGTCTCCTCTACCGCCGCCCGTCTGGCAGCAGAACCGCATCGGGACTCCACAAACACTTCTCTTATCGGGGCATTGAATTCTATTCTGTAGCCTTCTCTGATCAGGTCCAAGACCCACTGATCTGATGTAATCTTGGCCCACTCCTTGAGAAAGAGGGAAAGTCGTCCTCCTATCACAGGAATCGAGGAGGGGGCTGACACACCATCACTGAGACATCATTGAACTCCAGGTCTTGAGCCTGCTGCTGTGGAACGCTTGTCCGAGCGAAAGGAGTTCCTCTGCTGAAAACGGGCATGCGAAGTGAACCCAGCAGAACGCCCTTGGCGGTACCTTCTAGCTTCACGGAAGCGAGGTCTGTAAGAGGAGGGAACCGCCTGACCCTTGGAAGAAGGCAGCGGCCTATCCTCGGGTAAGCGCTGGGTTTTGGCATCCCCCAGGCCTTTCACAATTTTCTCCAACTCCTCACCAAACAGGAGAAGGCCTTGAAAGGGCAACTTCACCAACCTTTGCTTAGAGGCCATGTCAGCTGCCCAATGCCGTAGCCACAGAAGACGGCGAGCCGCTACCGCTACAGCCATCTGTTTAGCCGAAGCTCTGACCAGATCATAAAGGGCGTCAGACAAAAAGGACAAGGCCGACTCTATCCGCGGTGCCACCTCCATAAAGGGGCTCCGCTCCATCTCCGGGCTGTTCCACTGCCTGTTGTAACCAAGGCAGGCTCGGGCAGCATAGCAGCTGCATGCAGATGCCTGTAAGGATAGGCCTGAAATTTGAAAGGACCGTTTCATAGCTGCCTCCAGACGACGGTCCTGCATGTCCTTCTGGGCAACTCCTCATTCCACTGGGAGGGTAGTTTTCTTTGTCACAGCCGTGACTAGGGGATCCACTTTAGGCACTGCTAGGCACACTAAATGCTCCTCACTTAGAGGGTATAATTGCCCCATAGCCCTGGCGACTTTCAAAGGCCCCTCGGGGTCAGCCCATTGAGCCGTGATAAGCTCTTGTATGGAGTCATGCAAAGGAAAGGCTCAAGCAGGCTTCTTAGTACTTGCCATCCTCGGATTACCGGAGGAGGCCTCAGTACTCCCAGGTTCTTCTATAGAGAGGACCTGCAAGGCATCAGTAATAAGCGCTGGCAGCTCATTGCGGTGGAAAATCCTCACCGTGGAAGGATCATCTGGATCCGGTGGCAATCCTACACCTTCTTCTGCCTCTCCAGACCACGAAGGCCTGCCAGACCCCTCAGAGTCCTCACATCCTGACCGGGGGGGGGGGGGGGGGGGGTGCGCCACTCTCTGAAGGGGAATCCACCCTTCTGCGCTTGTCTTGCGGCCATCTGTCAGGGGAAAACGCGCCTGACGGTAATCCAAGGCCAGACTCCACTGGAGAGGATACAGAAAGCAGGGCCGCCGAGGACCCCTATGGAAGAGCTCTTTTTAATATGTATGAATTATGCAGCAATAAAACAAATTCAGGGGAAAATAGCTCACCCTGGCCTCCCGGTTCCAGTCCAAAACTGGAAATGACAGGCAGGGGAATGTTTGGGACTTGCTCCTGATTGACTTGTCAGGGGCTGAGCTGACGGCTCAAGCAGCAGAAGCCTCATCTACTTAAGCCTACTTCTCCTTACCTCTCTTGCTTTAGCGTTTGATTGCTGTCAGCTGAAGTCTTTTTAGTCACCACCATGACTAACGCATCCACATAAGGCATCCCCAAAGGGGCCAAGTGCTCCATCTTCAGAGGGTAAAGCTGACCCATAGCCCTGGCCACTTTCAAAGGCCCATCGGGGTCAGACCATTGAGCTGAAATAAGCTCTTGGATGGAGTCATGCACAGGAAAGGCTCGAGTAGGCTTCTTAGTACTCGCCATCCTAAGATTAACAGAGGAGGCATCGCCTTCAGCAGGATCAATCAAGAGGGCCTGCAAGGCGTCAGTAATGAGAGCTGGCAGCTCGTCGCTGTGGAAAATTTGAACCGCATTGGGATCATCCAAATCCAGTGGCAAACAGGCATCCTCATCTGGATCATCTGTCCATGAGGGCCTGCCAGATCCCTTACACTCCCCACAGCCTAACAATTGGGGGGGGGGGGGGGGGGGGGGGGGGGAAGGAGGTGCGCCACTTTCAGACGGGGAATTTACCCGTCTACGTTTAGCGTCCTTCCAACGCTCGGGGGAAGACATAACCTCTACAGCCAGCACTGGGTCATTAACACCCGGAGGGGATCCAGAATGCAACGCAGTGTCAGGCACCTGCAGCAGAACTCTTTTCAGCAAGAAGGTTTTATGCCCAAGGGCGAATCAGGCTGTAAGACCCCCGCATCCCCTCTAGAAGCGCTCAAGCGATCCGGGGAGCGACCCTTTGCGCCCTCGCCCTCCGACGCCATATGCCACGAGGAGAAGAATCGGGGAACCCCCTGCCCGCTATAAAAAGGTAAAAATTACCTGCTGTCCGCTCCGAGCTGTAACGAACTGGTGTCCCAGTGAGTAGCTGCAATGAACGTTTAAATAAACGTCGAAATAAACGCCTTTAAGGACGTTTAAAATTTTTTTTTTTTTTTAACGGAGCCAGCGGGAGGGGGGAGAAAAGGAGGGACCTGGCACTACCAGGTTTGCACTTGCTCAAAAGAGCCCTCAACCCCAGGCACTCAACAAAACCTAAAAATTAGGCTTGGAGGCCTAGCCAGAGCTGCTGCTGTGTGTGACCACCACCTGCTGAGATAGAGAACATACTGAGGAGTTTCCGGCAGCACATGACCACATATAGGGAGGCAAAAGTTTGCTCTCTATCTCCACCTGCTGGTAGATGGACACAACCCACCAGTCTATGGATTGATCAGCTTGATGATATGGAAGGGGAGAATAACTCACCCTGACCCTCCGCCTCTGAATTAAGAGAAACGGATGTTGGAGCTCCTCTGGCAGCCTCTGAGGCATCCCCCTGCACTCAGACTCCTCCGCAACCGCGAGGGTCGAGACATGCGGCGCTTCCAAAATGGCGCCCGCTGCCAGCTCCATCGAGCGGGAAGAATCATCGCTCACCATGCTCGTAGTAGCGCGAGCGTCTAAGGAGCACGTTTTGCACAGCCCCGCTGCTGATCTGCGTTTACCACTCCTTCAGCAGCCATCTCTCGACTGGACGGAAATATAGCAATAAAATGGTGGCTTCGCGCCAAAACTTACCCCGCTCGGAACGGCGTCCGCGGGACCTCCCTGGAGGAGCTGGGCACCACTCTCACCTCAGAAAACTGAGTCAATGAGCTCCGGGCAACCTGCACTGAACCAGATTCTCTGGAAAAAGCATCAGAACAGCCACGCAATAAAAGCGCGCTTTTTTTTTTCTTTAACGCTGTGAGGAAAGTTGGAGGCAGGCAGCAACAGAGGGACTCCGGGAGGACGGGGGAATGGGTAAGGCAGGGAAAGGGCGAACCTATATGCCTTTAAAGTGGGCACCACCAGCCACAACACCCCTGCTGAACTGGCAAAGCACAGGAGCCACCCCAGGTAGAAATCCAGGAGCTGATCAAGCTATGTCCACATCTGCTGGGAGATAGAGAAATACTGAAGGCAGTTGGGGCTAGCCGTCCAAGGGTCACTGTGGTTTTTCAGTGTTCTCTATCTCCACCTGTTGGTAGGCGGATACAACCTATCAGTTAATGGATTCATCTGCTGCTAAGGAATTGCCAGTTATTTCCCTTCCTTGAGTCCTGCTAGATCAGACCATACAAAATAGGTTGTGACCCCTTCCTACCAGCAGATGGAGATACAGATACTATATGTTTCCAGTGACCTCAATGGTCTAAGGGTCCCTCCTGGAAATTTTCCTGTGTGTTACTGCCAAAGCAGAATTAGGTCATTGTTACATACCTCAAACACACCTTTCTATATCACAGCAAATCACAGACATTAAGGGCCCAAATAACTATAAATGCAAAGAGAGAATCCGAGACATTAACGGCTCAAATAGCTATAAATGCAAAGAGAGACAATCCCATTGAGCTGTAGAATTCCAGGGAGGGTACGAGACTGGTCTAGCAAGACTCAAGAGGAAGAAAATTAACCAGTAAGACTAAAAATTTCACCTTATCAGTTCCATTGGCATGAGACTGCAAGACAACAATAAAAGTCAAAAGTACAAGAAGGCCTGGTATTATATTTACTTTATCTGTAGAACTAAAGAACTGATTACAAGAAATTAAAAGCAATATATAAAACAAGGGCATACCTCCTCGACCCAAAATTTCACCATTGTTGTTATTGGGCTCCTTGTTTAAGTTGTCCTACAAATAATAAGCAAGAACATTTTAAAATGCAAAATACAAAACAATGAACGGCCTGATATTAAACTGGCAGAACTCAACATTTTGCTGACCACTATCAGAAATTCTTTTTTTTTGTAATCTTTTTATTAAAGTTTTTAACAGAAAAACTCACACATTATTTGCAACATTTTGATAACCTCTATGCAATGAGTGCGTAGCAATTAACAAAAATTTCCCTCCCTCCTCCCCTCCCCCCCTAAAGATCAGATCCCCAAGTCCCATAGAGGGTCGGTGAGTTCAAATACCTGGGCAACTCTTTCATAGAATCGGAACAATCAGTTTAGGTGCATCCAGATCTATCCCTCCCTGGTGTCTCCACAGTCTATAGCGCTCCCAATGTTGGTTGAACTTTATCTGTCCTGAGCGCATGGCTGTAATTTTAGACATTTGATAGAGATAATCCATCTTGTGTATCACTTTTATTATTGGTGGTGCCAATGGGCTTTTCCAAGCGGCCGCCAATGTAATTTTTCCCGCTACCAACCATGTTGATGTTAGCTTGTGATCTGACACTCGAACTTTCGGTGGGCAAAAGGTGCAGCAAACAAACCTCTGGTTTAGCGGGATACCGTACCCCAGTCACTTGTGCAAATTGATCTAGCAATTCCAACCACTAGGTCTGGATCTTCGAACAGGACCACCATATATGGAGCATATCTCCCACCTCTGTGCATCCCCTCCAACAGCGATCTGATCCCTGCCCATACATTTTTACCAGTCTCTTGGGTGTATAATACCATTGATATAATATTTTATAACCATTCTCAATCATAGAATTAGAGATAGAGACTCGTAACATGTGTTCTAATGCTTTTTTCCATTGTGTATATTCTATTGTTATTTGGAGGTCCCTCTCCCAACGCTGAAGATAGTGTAGTATTATTGGTCCTTGATCATCAAGTAAGGCCGTATAGAGTCGAGAGACACATCCCCTGTGGCCCCGTTTTCATTGCTTTTTCTATATCTGTCTCCTCTAAGGATAACTCTGTTTTAGCTCTCCTGCTAATATAATCTCTAATGCGATTATAATGGAACAGGTGGTGTGAGGGTAGATCATAGTCATCCTGCAGCTCTGTAAATGATATAATTTGGCCCTCTTCCCACAATTGACCCAAGGTGCCTAGCCCCCTCTTCTCCCAATGACTGTATAGTGGGTTATCTATCCCCAAGGGACAACCGGGGGCCGTTTTTACTGCCATCTGTTGGAAATATGTTCTCTTGGGGAAACGACTCTTCCGTATAGTCAACCACGTCTGAAGGGGATATTGCACTGCTATTGGGGCTTTCTTAATATAAGCCTGGGCTTTGCCTTTAGGCATCCATAATATAGAGCGTAAGTCCTGCTGACCCAGCCAGTGTTGCTCCATCTGAAGCCAAGGTTTGGCACTACCAGCGCTCCACTCCGCCAGCACGCGCAACTGCGCCGCTTGGTGGTACAGGTGAAAATTTGGAACTCCCATACCCTCCCCCCCCCCGTTGTTTTGATTGATACAAAATAGCTGCCCGTACTCGTGGCGGCTTGTGTTGCCATATATATAGGCGAATACTTTTCGGTTAAGATGGCGAAAAAACCCAGTAGGTACCGGCAGTGGCAAAGCCAGGAATAGATATAGAAGCTTAGGCAAGATCATCATTTTGATGGCTGCAACCCAGACCATCCAGGACAACTCCAGCCCCTCCCACCTATCCAATTCTTGAAAATGCTCCTTCAATTTCAGAGGAAAATTAGCTTGATGAATACCCACCAAAGTAGGTGTTAATTGAATACCTAGGTATCTGAGGGACTTGGCAACCCACTTCACCGGGAACTGGCTTTTGTGAGAAATCTTCTCCATTGGTTGTATCCCCAGGCCCAATGCCTCTGATTTACCCATATTTACCTTGAACCCAGATATCCTGCCATATTGGCTCAAGCCACTCATTACCTGAGTTAGGGATTCACTCGGATTAGTCAATGTCAAGAGAATATCATCCGCAAACAGCATAACGTTGTGCGCCGTTCGTCCCACTGTTAAGCCATGTACGTGTGGATGTTGGCGTAGATATTGGTCCAGTGGTTCTATTGTCAGAGCGAACAATAATGGTGATAGTGCATATCCCTGGCGAGTCCCCCGTTCCAGTGCTATTGGGTCTGATCTAATCCCATTGATTTTCAAGACAGCTAGCGGGTTAGCATATAGTAAGCGTAGCCATGTAATAAATCGGCCCGTGAATCCCATATGATCTAACACCTCAAACATGAAATCCCTGTTGACCCGATCAAACGCCTTTTCGGCATCTAAGGATAAGAGCAGCGTAGGTGTCGGGTATTGAGTGCCTCTTGGATCAAGTGGAGTGCCCTTCTAACATTATCAACGGCTTGCCGCCCTGTGATAAAGCCCGCTTGGTCCACCTGTACCAATCTCGGCATGAGTTTTTGCAGTTTTTTGGCAAGTATTTTGGTAAAAATCTTATAATCTGAACCCAGGAGCGATATTGGATGGTAGGAGCTACAGTATTGTGGGTCTTTCCCTGGTTTTGGTAAGTCTACTACATTAGCTACCCTCCAAGTATATGCTAATTCAGCTTGGAGCTCTAACTCATTAAAGGCCCGAACTAGTAGAGGAATTAATAGTTTACTATAACATTTATAAAATTTATTCGTAAACCCATCGGGGCCCGGAGCTTTCCCGTTTGGCAGGTCTCTGATTGCCCACAGTACCTCTTCCGGCGTAACGGGCGCTGATACCATCTCCCTATCAGCTTGCGATATTGTGGGAAGTGCTACCTGTCTAAGATATTCCCGAGACTCCTGAGAGTCAGCGACCTCCTCGGCTTGATATAGCGTTTTATAAAAGTTAGTAAAGACTGTCTTAATGTTCTCACTGGTATTGCATAAATTCCCCTCAGTATCTCGAACAGCCGCAATGTGGGCACCGGTGGACCATTTTTTCAATTTGTGTGCCTAGAGGTACGATTCCCGAACTCAAAGTGAGCCTGCCTCACCCGTTGTAGAAGCTCTGCTATCTCAGCCATTTGGAGTTCCCGAAGCTCCATCTGGAGGGCGTGCATGCGGTGTTGAATATCTTTAGTGTCCCTCTGTTGAGTGGTGTGTTCAGTGAGTGTTGCCAGTTCTGTATGTATTTGTTGGGTTCGTGCTCTAGTCTGTTTCTCAAGATGTACCTGTAGGGCTATGACTTTACCCCTAATCACTGCCTTACACCCTTCCCACAGTGTTCCCGATGACACCTCTCCATTGTCATTAATGTCAATATATTCTTTAATGTCTTTTTCCAGACTGGCGACTATCAGCGGATCAGCTAGTAGTTTATCATTAAATCACCACTGCGGTGGTTCTGTGCCCCTTATTTTTAGTGCTAGTTCCAACATCACTGGAGCATGGTCTGACCATGTCCTCGGGTGAATTTGGGTTTGCCTTATGCTATCTATTATAACCAATGGTCCCATCCAGAGGTCTATTCGGGACTGGGAGTTATGGACCGCAGAATGAAATGTGTATTCTCTGGCCTTTGGGTGTTTATGCCTCCATATATCTATTAATTGCCACTGACGCATAAATGTGCAGAGTTGGGCCCGATCAGCCTGCGAATAGCGAATCCCTTGTGTGGTATTGTTTAGTGTTGGCTGTAGGGTCAAGTTAAAGTCTCCGCCAAGTAATAATGTGCCCTCAATATATTTGGATAGGAACGCCGACAGTGCCAAATAGAAAGCACCCTGTTGATCATTAGGAGCATAAATGTTTAAGAGCATCAAGATTTCCCCCTGCACCGCCACCACTAGCAACAGATATCGACCCCCTTTATCTCTCACTATTCGCCGCACCTGCCAGTGATAGTGTGGTGACATCACTATCAGCACTCCGTTCTTTTTTTTTTCTAAGGAAGTGGATGCAAAGAAAATCTGTTGACCTTTTTTAATGTGACACAATCTTTCTGCTGCAGGGATTAAGTGTGTCTCTTGAATAAAGGCTATATCCGCCTTTAAACGTTGAATCTCCCTAAACATAAGTTGTCGCTTTCCCGGAGAGTTAAGCCCCTTTACATTAAGGGTCATGCACTTTATATTACTTATCTCTGTATTACTGTCCCCCTCCACCCACCACTTTGCCCATATCTATGTTCATTATCTGTGAGTAGTTGTCTATCCCCGACCCTCAGTTGTTGCATATTTTGAACCGTTTGTCCTCAACTATTAACTCCCCTGCCCTCCCTACCCTTCATAAGACACCCCTGTAATAAAGTCATGGGCTGTCCAAGAGTAAAGTGACCCCCATCCTCGCATATTATCACTTAATATCTTAGTCCCCCCACAGCTTAGTGACCGAATGATAATACTATCACATAGGGTTTATCCAAAACATATATCTGTATTAGCATGCTAACTATTATAGAAAATATACCAGTTAGTGTACCATATATCCGCTTGATGTTCGCATTTGAGTCTTATATGGTCCATTGTCATTTATTTCTTGGCTCTGTCCTCCATTCTCTTCAGCTGTGCATCCGAGTGCTGGCGTTGGAGTCGGCTCTTCCCTGTAGTGACTCTTTGCCAGCGAGGCTTGTATCCTGATGCTGAAATACGTTTCTGTGTTGTGTTGATATCTTCATTTGGTCGTTCATCTGGAAAAATCTCTGCTACTTCTGCGATATCTCGTATCTGGTGGTGTTTCCCATCTTTATAAAATCTCAGCACAAATGGATGACCCCATCTGTATTTAATGCCTTTATCAGACAAGAATCTCGTAAAGGGTCTGAGCTCTGCTCGTCTTTTCAATGTGGCTGCAGCTAGATCCTGATAGCATTCAATGTGGTATGAATCCCACTGAAATCCTGGGGTGGATCGCGAGGCTTGCATGATCTGTTCTTTAAGCTTAAAGTCACCAAAACAGCCAATAATGTCTTTAGGGCGGTTTGATTGAGCACTGCCCAAGGCCCTATGCGCTCGTACCAGTTGTATTTCTGCAGGTTATTTAGTGATTTGTAGCTCCTGTAGCAGAGCGCTAGCGATTTTTTGCACGGTTAGCTCGCAGTCTGCATAATGTGGTATGTCCGGGAGGCCGCGGAACCGTACATTACATCGGCGGCTCCGATTTTCAAGATCTTCGATTTTATCCTATACCTGTTGGGTTTCTCGTTTAGCCTCCCGAAACTGTGCGTCCATACTTTGGAGAGATTCCGCTTGTTCGTCTAAGCGATCTTCCGTTTCTGCTACTTGGATCCCTAGCGCGCCAATTTCTCCCCGCAGTTCCGCCCCCAGTGCTGTAAGGTCTGCACGCACCGCCGTGATTATTTCTGTATTTATTTCCTAGAGCCATCCGCGAAGTTCTTGCATGCGGGCCTCTTCTTGCAATTGTCCCTCACCTGTCACAAATAATGGTGGGGAAAGCTGCGCTGGGCTCCCTGCTGGGGAATCAGATGGGCGGTGTTCGGGGTCTATCGCGCTCATGGTCACAGCTGGGCCCCGATATGCAAAGGCTTGTAAATTGGGTGTCGGAGTCCACGAACTCTTCATAGATCTGCCACCGCAAGTTTCAGACGTTATTTCCAGCCGTTTTGAGATCACGCTGCTGTTATTTGTGCGTGGGGAGTTGCTTGTTTGTTAAGGGCTTGTCGGAGCTCGTGGCTCAGGCAGCCATCTCGGGTGGTGAGGTCACTTCCTCCCCACTATCAGAAATTCAAAGCTGGGCCTTTAAATTTTTGGTTTTGTGAAGACGGATAACACATAGCTGGTTATGTGCCACCACAGAGATAGAACTAATTTGTATGTGGTCTTATTTATGTCACGACCTTGGTCAGTTACGAATTGAAATATCAGCACTCAACCAGCCACGTGCTGAACACCTCCAAAATGAGAAAATTAGGTTCTTACCTTGGTAATTTTCTTTCCTTTAAATCACAGCAGACGAATCCATTAACTGATGGGTTGTATCCGCCTACCAGGAGATGGAGATAGAGAACACTGAAAAGACAGTGACCCTGGACGGCTAGCTCCTTCTGCCTTCAGTATATGAAACTTCCAAAGCAGAGTAAATAAGATAAAACAACGTAAACTTTCCTCACAGTGAACAAACGCCCCAGAACCGGAGCAATAACCAAACAAAGAAGGGACGATCTCAACCTCCTGCAATAGAACAGCATGTAGAAACTCCGAGAACTGGTCTTCAACTCCTCCCGATGAGATACAATATCTGCATGAAAGATCTGAACAAAAAACAAACCTGACCGGGAGGGATCATGGATTCATCTGTTGTGATTAAAGGAAAGAAAATTACCAAGGTAAGAACCTAATTTTCCCTTCTTTGTCACCAGCAGCAGATGAATCAATTAACTGATGGGATGTACAAAACCACACCCTACATAAGGTGGGAACAGGCCACTCCGCGAGCAAGCACCTGCGTTCCAAAATGCGTGTCCTGCTTCGCTGCAACATCCAGTCTGTAATGCCGTACAAATGAGAGCTGAGAAGGCCAGTTAGTCGCACGACAGATCTCTTGAAGAGAAAGGACACCCGTTTCAGCCCACGAGGAGGAAATCGCTCTCGTGGAATGCGCCTTAAATGCTTCAGGCAGAGACCGTCCTGAAAGCAAATTCGCAGAAAAAATTACTTCCCTGATCCAACGGACTATAGTGGCCTTAGACACCGTACACCCGTGTCGAGGACCTGTCAACAATAGAAAAAGGTGATCAGAAGTCCTGAAGTCATTTGACATCTGTAGATACTGCAACAGAGCCATGCGGGAGCCATGCAGACATCCAAAAGACGCAATTGCCAAAAGGAATCCGGAAAGTCCTCCCTAGAAAAGGAAGGTAGAAAAATGGGCTGGTTCAGGTGAAACACTGAAACCACCTTAGGGAGGAAGGAAGGCACTGTATGTACCGTTACCCTGGACTCCGTGAACTGTAGAAAAGGATCTCGACAGGATAGCGCCTGAAGCTCAGATACATGTCTAGCCGATATCACGGCCACCAAAAAGACAGTCTTGAGAGTCATATCCTTCTCAGAAGCTCGCCTAAGCAGCTCCAAAGACAAACACTGAAGAGCCTTCAACACCAGCCCCAGGTTCCAGGCCGGACACGGCGACCGCATGGGAGGACGGAGCCGAAGCGCCCCTCTAAGAAATCGGACACTGTCCGTATGAGCAGCAAAGGACAAGCCAGAGACTTTCCCTCGGAAGCAAACCAACGCTGTCACTTGAACCCGAAGCGAATTGTAAGCCGTCCTGCAAAAAATCCAGTACCGTTGAGACTGAAGCCCGCGTGGGTGTGACTACTTTTGAAGCACACCACACCACAAACTTGCGCCAGATCCGAGCATAAGCTACGGAGATAGACCGCTTGCGGGCCTGCAAGAGAGTGGAAATGACCTTGTTAGAGTAGCCCTTGTCTCTCAATTGCACCCTCAGAAGAGCAAGGCCGTAAGACCATATCGGCAGGGATCCTCCATAGTCACCGGCATTCGTTATCACTAGGCACCAGGAAGGAAGCATGAGCGGCATTCCCTGTTGCAGCATCCTGTCGGAGAGCCGCCAATCCATACTGTGCCGGGTCGCAGGGAGCCACGTTAGTCTGCGTTGATATTCCTGGGATAGCGGAGACCATTGCTGAAGCAGAGCAATCTGCAGCGGCCTCATGTGAGCTCTTGCCCAGGGAACCACCTCCATGGTGGCCATCATCGACCCCAGGAGCTGAACAAAGTTCCAAGCTCGAGGGCGAGGCATCCGCAGGAGCAGACGGACCTGAGTCTGAAGCTTGCATCGCCTGTGGTCGGGGAGAAAGACGAACCCCGAGGCCGTGTAGAACCGGACTCCCAAATACTCGAGAGACTGAGAGGGGGTCAGGTGACTTTTGGGCAACTTGATCACCCAGCCCAGAGTCTGAAGAACTGTTATAACTCTGATCGTGGCGAGTTGGCTCTCGTCTGCCGAATCCGCCCTGATGAGCCACTTGTCGAGATACGGGTGAACTCTGATACCCTTTTGCCTGAGAAAAGCAGCTACCACCACCATCACCTTGGAAAAGGTACGGGGAGCTGTGGCTAGGCCGAAAGGCAAGGCCCAAAACTGGAAATGTTGGCCCAAAACCGTACTGAAAGACCCGCGTTTGAGGGACCACAAAGTAAATAGAGTGGCAACAACAGCCACGTTCGGCGGGAGGCACCGGAATCACCGCTCCGAGGTGCAGCAAGACTTGCAAGGTCTCCTCTACCGCCGCGCCACATCAGGACGCCATAAAAGCGTCTCTCACTGATGCACCGAATTCCAATCGGTAGCCTTCTCTGATCAGGTCCAGGACCCCCTGGTCCGAGGTAATCTTGGTCCATTCCTCAAAAAAGAGGGAAAGACATCCTCCTATTGCAGGTTAGGAGTGGACCGGCATCCCGTCATTGTGGAGGACGCCCCTGAACTCCTGGACGTTGGCCTGCCGCTGCGGAACGTTTGTCCGAGCGAAAGGAGTTCCTCTGCTGAAAACGGGCATGTTGAGAAACCCCAGAAGAGTGCCCTGGGCGATACCTGCGAGCTTCGCAGAAACGTGGCCTGGAAGAGGAAGAAAAAACAGGGCTTTTGGAAGAAGGCGTCGGCCTATCCTCAAGTAACCTAGGTCTTTAACAATCTTCTCCAATTCCTCTCCAAATAACAGAAGGCCCCAAAAGGATAACCTCACCAGCCTTTGCTTAGAGCCCATGTCAGCCGCCCAATGCCACAGCCAAAGAAGATGGCAGGCAGAAACCACCACAGACATCTGCTTAGCTGAAGCTCTGACCAGATCATAAAGGGCATCAGCCAAAAATAAAAAAGTAGACGTCATACGCGGGCCAACCTCAGAGAGAGCACCCACACCATCCTCGGGCTGATCAACTGCCTGCTGTAACCAGGAAAGAAAGGCCCGGGCTGCATAGGAACTGCAAATAGCCACCCTTAAGGAAAGGCCCGAGATTTCAAAGGACCGCTTCAGCACGGACTGTAGCCGCCGGTCCTGCATATCTTTCAAAGCGACCCCTCCCTCCACCGGGAGAGTGGTCTTTCCGAGCACTCTACCAAAACCCTCATCCACACCCTTGTCACCTCTCGTTTAGACTACTGCAATCTGCTTCTTGCTGGCCTCCCACTTAGTCACCTCTCCCCTCTCCAGTCGGTTCAAAACTCTGCTGCCCGTCTCATCTTCCGCCAGGGTCGCTTTACTCATACTACCCCTCTCCTCAAGACCCTTCACTGGCTCCCTATCCGTTTTCGCATCCTGTTCAAACTTCTTCTACTAACCTATAAATGTATTCACTCTGCTGCTCTCCAGTATCTCTCCACACTCGTCCTTCCCTACACCCCTTCCCGTGCACTCCGCTCCATGGATAAATCCTTCTTATCTGTTCCCTTCTCCACTACTGCCAACTCCAGACTTCGCGCCTTCTGTCTCGCTGCACCCTACGCCTGGAATAAACTTCCTGAGCCCCTACGTCTTGCCCCATCCTTGGCCACCTTTAAATCTAGACTGAAAGCCCACCTCTAACATTGCTTTTGACTCGTAACCACTTGTAACCACTCGCCTCCACCTACCCTCCTCTCTTCCTTCCCGTTCACATTAATTGATTTGATTACTTTATTTATTTTTTGTCTATTAGATTGTAAGCTCTTTGAGCAGGGACTGTCTTTCTTCTATGTTTGTGCAGCACTGCATATGCCTTGTAGCGCTATAGAAATGCTAAATAGTAGTAGTAGTACTCACGGCCGTGACTAACGTATCCACTTTAGGCATACCAAAAAGGGCCAAGTGATCCTCACTCAAGAGGGTAAAGCTGACCCATAGCACTGGCTACCTTCAAAGGCCCATCAGGGTCAGACAACTGAGCTGAAATAAGCTCTTGGATGGAGTCATGCACAGGAAAATCCCAAGAAGGCCCCTAAGTACTAGTCATCCTAGGATTAACAGAGGAGGCATCGCCCTCGGCTGGATCTTCAATAGAAAGGGCCTGCAAGGCATCAGAAATGAGAGCTGGCAACTCGTTGAGGTGGACAATCCGCACCGCTTTAGGGTCATCCAAGTCCTGTGGCAAACAGGGATCCTCATCTGGATTATCCGTCCATGAAGTTCTGCCAGACCCCTCAGACTACCCACAGCCTGACCACAGGGGGGAAACGGGAGAGGCGCCACCCTCAGACGGGGAAATTTACCCGTCTACGTTTAGCATCAGTCCAACGCTCGGGGGAAGAAGTAAACTCTGCAGTCAACACAGGGCTATCAAAACCAG
Source organism: Microcaecilia unicolor (assembly GCF_901765095.1). Lineage (NCBI taxonomy): Eukaryota > Metazoa > Chordata > Amphibia > Gymnophiona > Siphonopidae > Microcaecilia > Microcaecilia unicolor. Next base: position 95,395,017 of record NC_044032.1, on the reverse strand, counting down.
GACGGAATCCAGTCCGCATTGTAGTGTGACTACTCCGGCAGAGCTCTTTTTAATATCCTTAGGCATCAGCAAGACAAATTCAGGGGAGAAAAAATCACCCTGGCACTCCGTCCCCAAATTAGGAGAAGCAGGGGAAGGAGTTCCCCTAACAGCCTCGGAACGAGGTGTCCCCCTGCACTCAGACTCCTCCGCAACAGCAAGGGTTGAGCCATGCAGCGCTGCCAGTTCCATCGAGCGGGAAAAATCACCGCTTGCCATGCCCGTACTAGCACGAGCATCTGAGCATGTACTGCAAAGCCCTGCTGCTGATCTGCGTTTACCACAGCGGGAGCAGCGCTTAACTGCTTCAGCAGCCATCGCCCGACTGGATGGAAATATAGAAATGGCGGCCTCACACCAAAACTTACCCCGCGCAGAACGCTGTCCGCGGGAACTTCCCCGGAGGAGCTGGGCACCACTCTCACCTCAGACGACCGAGTCAATGAGCTCCGGTCAAGTTGCACTGAACCAGAATCTCTGGAGAAAGCCTCAAAAACAGCAACACTGTATAAGCGCCCTTTTTTACACTGTGAGGAAAGTTGGAGGCAGGCAGCAAACGAGGGACTCCAGGAGGAGGGGGGATGGGATAAGGCAGGGACAGTGAACAAAACCAGGTATGCCTTCAAAGTAGGCACCACCAGCCACAATACCCGCTCCACTGGCAAAGTACAGGAGCCACCCCAGGCAGAGATCGAGGAGCTGATCAAGCGACGTCCACACCTGCTGGGAGATAAAGATATACTGAAGGCAGAAGGAGCTAGCCGTCCAGGGTCACTGTGTCTTTTCAGTGTTCTCTATCTCCATCTGCTGGTAGGCGGATACAACCCATCAGTTAATGGATTCATCTGCTGCTACTGACAAGGCAGCAGATATGCTGAAAAAATGAGCCAGCGAGCCAGAGTAGCTTTAGATGCTGGAGACCCTCTGCGAGGACCTGACAACAAAACAAAAAGGTGATCAGAGGTCCTGAAAGCAATTGGCATGCGCAGATACTGCAACAGAGCCCGTCGCACATCTAGAAGGTGCAAATGCAGAAATGGGTCTCGACAGGACAGCGCCTGGAGCTCAGACACCTGTCTCGCCGAAGTAATGGCCACATCCTTCTCCGAAGCTCGCCTAAGCGGCTTGAAGGGCAAACACTGAAGGGCCTTTAAAACTAACCCCATGCTCCAGGCCAGACACGGAGCCCACACGGGAGGACGGAACCGAAGCACCCCTCTAAGAAACCGTGCCACCTCCGGATAAGCAGCCAAGGAGAGGCCAACCACCTTCCCCCGAACCATGCTAAGGCTCAACTTGAACACGCAGGGAATTAGAGGCCAAGCCTTTCTGTAAACCATCCTGAAAAAAGTCAAGTATCGGCGAGACAAAAGCCTACATGGGTGTAATCGCTTTAGCAGCACACCAAACCTCAAACTGGTGCCAAATCCGAGCATAGGCAACGGAAGTGGAACGCTTATGGGCCTGAAGGAGAATGGAGATGACCTTGTTGGAATAGCCCTTGTCTCTCAATTGCACCCTCTCAAGAGCCATGCCATAAGACCAAAGAGGCAGGCGTCCTCCATGGTTACCAGCCCGTGACAACAGGTTCGGTACCAGAGGCAAAGGAAGGGGAGCCTCCACCAGGATCCGCCGGAGGACCGCACACCACGGCCACCTGGGCCAATCCGGGGGCAATGAGATCGACCTCTCCTTGGTGGAGCCGAATCTGCAGGAGTACTCGCCCTATCAAGGGCCCAGGAGGGAACACATCCAGGAGGCCCTGAGGCCAGGGTTGAGCCAAGGCATCCAACCCGCCGGTGGTGGGAAGCGGGACTGGTGGTTGGGAGGCGGGGATAGTGCTGGACAGACTTGTACGGTCTGTGCCAGAGCCGGTGGTTGGGAGGCGGGGATAGTGCTGGGCAGACTTATACGGTCTGTGCCCTGAAGAGCACAGGTACAAATCAAAGTAGGGTATACACAAAAAGCAGCAAATATGAGTTATCTTGTTGGGCAGACTGGATGGACCGTGCAGGTCTTTTTTGCCGTCATCTACTATGTTAACCCCGCCGAGTGAAGATCTCTCCGTCTGCTGTAAAGCACGGACTTTGGCATTTGCGCTTGACGCCATAAGATCCGCTACGGGCGTCTCCTATTTGGCACAGATCTGAAGGAACACTTCGTCTGCCAGTTCCCACTCCGCTGGGTCGAATTGATTCCTGCTTAATCGGCTTGCACGTTGCTCTGACCTGCAATGTGAGCTGCTGACAGAAACTGCAAATGTAGCTCGGCCCAGTGGCAAACCTGCGCAGTCTGCGCGGCCAGTGCTCTGCATGAGTGCCGCCATGTCGATTTATGCAGGCCACGGCTGTTGTATTGTCCAACAGAACTCTGACAGCCAGTCCCTCCAGGGTCGAGTGAAAAGCCAGAAGAGCCTGGAAAATCGCTTTCAACTCCAAGCGATTGATGGACCACTCCGACTCCTCGGGTGTCCAGAGACCCTGGGCATGCCTTCCCCGGCAATGTGCCCCCAGACCTGCAGGCTGTCATCTGTCAGCACCAGGCACCAATCGGGAAGCGCTAGCGGCATTCCTCGCCGCAGCATGCTGTCTAAGAGCCACCACTCCATACTGAGCGGGGCCGCAGGGAGCCACGTGAATCTGCGCTGGTAATCTTGAGATATTGGAGACCATCGTTGAAGCAGGGAACACTGCAGAGGTCTCAGGTGTGCACTCGCCCATGGCACCACTTCCAAGATGGCCATCATCGACCCCAACGTGACTGTCATGACTCTTGTAGCTTGGTAATTAGAAGCCCCAATATCATGGAGCATAACCCTGGTAGAGCAATCACCTGAAGGCTCTATTATTTTATGAAGTCTCTTTTATTGAAAAAATCACAGATAATTTACTCACAAATAGATGTTCAGGATACAGAGACTTCTTAATCTGGAGGCTGTGGGAGGTGGAGATCTGAAGAGAGGTAGTTGTATTGCAGGGGGAGGGGAAGGTAGTTGAACAGGTAGAAATAGTCCAAAGCTGGGTGACTGGAATGTGCGAGATCTCATTTGGAAGGAAATATTCTCATAATAGGACCAAGAAACAAAGATGCACATAAGCTCTTCTCACTTGTGAACAAACTCCTAAACACTACACCGGTTACTTCTAACATAGACACCCCATCCGCTACCAACATAGCGAAATATTTTAACGAAAAAAATCATAAAACTCAGGCGCATGGTACCAAAAACACCACCACCGACTATACAAGAATCCTTGATTGCTTAGATCCAAAACCTGGGGAATACCCAGCTGATCGTTCGTGGACCAACTTCGACGAAATCTCAGTAGATGAACTCTCACAATGGCTTAAAAAATATAGCAAGTCTCAATGCAAATTAGACATTTGCCCTGTTAGCCTAATAACAGCCGCTCCAAAACAATTCAAGAAAGACCTTACGGACCAAATCAACCACAGACTCCAAAACGGCTCATTCCCCAAGAATAAAGGAAACATCCTACTCACACCTTTGCCAAAAGACGCTAAAAAATGCACAATGGACCTAACTAATTATCGACCAGTTGTGTCTATACCGCTCATTACCAAAATAATGGAGGATATAGTTACGAAAGAACTCACTGAATACCTAAATAAACACTCAATTCTACATGAATCACAATCAGGATTTCGATCAAATCACAGCACCGAAATTTTACTAGTGGCGGCAATGAACTCATTCAAAAAAACAATAGCAACTGGCAAGAACATACTAGTACTGCAATTTGACATGTCAAGCGCCTTCGACATGGTTGATCATGGAATATTACTTCATATTCTAGAATACTTCGGAGTCGGAGGCCTGGTCCTCAGGTGGTTCGAGGGATTCCTCACCACCAGATCCTACCAAGTAATAACAGATGCCGAAAGATCACCTCCTTGGACACTGGAATGCGGAATTCCTCAAGGATCCTCCTTATCACCTACCATCTTCAACTTGATGATACCACTAACCAAACTATTAGCCAATCAAAACCTTAACCCTTTCATATATGCAGACGATGTCACAATCTACATCCCGTTCAAACACAATATAACCAAAATCACCAACGAGATCAACCAAGGCTTCAGAATCATGCACACCTGGGCAGATTCATTCCGTCTAAAACTCAACGCTGAAAAAACTCAATGCCTAGTACTCACTTCTCAATATAACACAAACAACAACTACTCCACTATTACTACACCATACTGCACCCTTCCTATCTCAGAAAACCTGAAGATTCTCGGAGTTACCATAGATCGAAACCTCACTCTCGATACCCACGTGAAGAACACGACAAAAAAGTTGTTCTACTCGATGTGGAAACTCAAAAGAGTCAAGCCTTATTTCCCGAGAAGCAATTTCCATACCCTGATACAGTCTATGGTATTAAGTCACTTGGACTACTGTAACACTCTGTACGCCGGCTGCAAAGAACAGATTAAGAAACTCCAAACAGCCCAAAATACCGCAGCCAGACTCATATTTGGTAAAACCAAATACGAAAGTGCGACACCCTTAAGAGAGAACCTTCACTGGCTACCACTCAAGGAACGCATCAAATTCAAGATATGCACGATCGTACACAAGATCATTCACGCAGATGCCCCACTTTACATGTCTAATCTAGTGGACCTACCAGCCAGAAACGCCAAGAAATCAGCCCGCAAATTCCTCAACTTGAACTTCCCCAGCTGTAAAGGACTCAAATACAAGCAAGCATACGCCACCACCTTCTTGTATAGAAGCACATTGCTATGGAATGCGTTACCCCCAACCTTAAAAACCATGGACAATCTAAGCAACTTTCGCAAATCCTTGAAGACATCTCTTCAACAGATCCTACAAAAAAAAACCCCTAAAGACACAAATCACCACACAACCAATTACACCTCCTACATCACCCTATTTAACACCCCCTTCTCTTTCTTCAAATATCTTCGTCCTACCACCAACTATTATCTATTATCCTCTCATGAATATGTCATCATAACACTCTGTAAGCCACATTGAGCCTGCAAATAGGTGGGATAATGTGGGGTACAAATGTAATAAATAAACAAACAGCTGGACTATGTCCCAAGCTCGTGGGCGAGGCATCCTCAGGAGCAGACTGACCTGGTTCTGAAGCTTGCACCCACTTTGCTCAGGTAGGAAGACCATCCCCAGAGGCTGTGTCGAACCGGACCCCCAAATATTCTAGAGATTGAGGGGGAGGGGGGGGGTCAGGTGACCTTTGGCTACATTGACGACACAGCCCAGAGATTGAAATACTGAGACCACTCTGGCTGTAACCTGACGACTCTCTTCTGCAGAGTCCGCTCTGATGAGCCAATCGTCGAGGTACGGGTGAACCTGGATACCCTCTCGCCTGAGAAAGGCAGCTACAACCACCATTACCTTGGAAAAGGTTCGGGGAGCTGTGGCGAGGTCAAAAGGTAAGGCCCGAAACTGGAAATGTTTCCCGAACATCGCAAACCGGAGAAACCCGTGGTGCGGGGGCCAAATAGGAATGTGCAAGTAAGCTTCTTTCAGGTCCAGAGACGTGAAAAACTCTCCTGGCTGTACCGCCGCAATGACGGAGCGCAGGGTTTCCATGCAAAAATGCCGCACTCTTAGTGACTTGTTGACTTCCTTTAGAGTATGGGCCGAAAAGACCCTCCTTTTTGTGGCACCACAAAGTAAATGGAGTAACGACCATAGCCGATCTCGGCGGGAGGCACAGGGACCACCCCCCCAAGGTACAACAAGCCTTGCAATGTCTCCTGTACCGCCGCCCGTTTGACAGCAGAGCCGCATCAGGACTCCACAAACACGTCTCTCATCGGGGCATCAAATGCTAATCTGTAGCCATCTCTGATCATGTTCAAAACCCACTGATCTGAAGAAACCTTGACCCATTCCTCAAGAGGGAAAGACGTCCTCCAACTGCAGGAATCAAGGAGTGGGCCGGTGCACCATCATTGAGAGGGTCACCCATGAACTCCAGGCCTTTAGCCAGCTGCTGCGGATCGTTTGTTTGAGCAAAAGGAGTTCCTCTGCTGAAAGCGGGCACATCAAGTAAACCCAGCAGAATGCCCCGGGCGGTACCTTCTAGCTTCACGGAAGCGAGGTCTGGAAGAGGAGGGAACCGTCTGACCCTTGGAAGAAGGCCGTGGCCTATCCTCGGGTAAGCGCTGGGGTTTAGTTTCCCCCAGGCCTTTAACAATTTTCTCCAACTCCTCACCAAATAGGAGAAGGCCCTGGAAGGGCAACTTCACCAACTTTTGCTTAGAGGCCATGTCAGCCGCCCAATGCCGTAGCCATAGAAGGCGGCGAGCCGCCACAGCCATCTGTTTAGCCGAAGCTCTGACCAGATCATACAGGGCGTCAGACAAAAAGGGCAAGGCCAACTCCATCCGCGGTGCCACCTCCGCAAGGGGCTCCGCTCCATCCCCAGGCTGTTCCACTGCCTGTTGCAACCAAGCGAGTCAGGCTCGAGCAGCATAACTGCACACAGATGCCCGTAAGGCTAGGCCTGAAATCTCAAAGGACCGTTTGATTGCTGATTCCAGATGTCGGTCCTGCATGTCCTTCTGGGCGACCCCGCCCTATACTGGGAGGGTAGTCTTTTTCATCACAGCCATGACTAGGGCATCCACTTTAGGCACAGCCAAGCGTGCCAAATGCTCCTCACTGAGATGGTATCAGTGCCCCATTGCCCTGGCAACTTTCAAAGGCCCCTCAGGGTCAGCCCATTGAGCCGAAATAAGCTCTTGGATGGAGTCATACAAAGGAAAGGCTCGAGCAGGCTTTTTAGTACTTGCCATCCTCAGATTACCAGAGGAGGCTTCGCCCATCACAGGATCTTCAATAGAGAGAGCCTGTAAGGCATCAGAAATAAGCGCTGGCAGATCGTCGTGGTGGAAAATCCTAACCGCAGTGGGATCATCTGGATTCAGTGGCAATCTTACACCTTCCTCTGGCTCTTTGGACCACGAAGGCCTGCCAGACCCCTCAAAATCCCCACAGCCCAACCACGGGGGGGGGGGGGGGGGGGGGGGGGGGGGGGGGTGTGCGCCACTCTCTGAAGGGGAATTTACCCTTCTGCGCTTGTCTTGCGGCCAACTGTCTGTGGAAAAAAACCCTGACGGGAATCCCCGGCCGGTCTCCACCGGAGGGGAACCAGGTAGAAACGCAGAGTCGGACATCTGCGGCAGAGCTCTTTTTAACATGAACGCTTTATGTAAAAGCAACACAAACTCAGGGGAGAAGGCTCACCCTGGCCTCACGGTTCTAATCCGGGGTAAGCAGCTCCTCTGGTAGTTTCCATCTGAGGCTCCCCTCCGGCCTCAGACCCCTCCGCTCCTGTGGGGGTCAAGCCATGCGGCGCATCCAAGATTGAGCCCGCTGCCAGCTCCACCGAGCGGGAAGAAACCTCGCTCACCATGCTCAGGCCGGCCCTGACGTCTGAAGAGCACGATTTACAGAGCCCCGCTGTGGATCCGCGCTTGCCACGACATGAACAGCGCTTAACAACCTCCGCAGCAATCGCCGAAAACTGTGAAAAATTTCAAAATGGCAGATTCATGCCAAAACGTCCCGATCGCGGACCCTCCCTGGAGGAGCTACAAGATTCTCTTACCTCACCAGACCGAGTCGCAGAGCTCCGGTCACGCTTCAGAGACAAAAGGAAGCCTCAGAATCGCAGCACTAACAAGTGTGCCGCTTTTTTTTTTTTTACGCTGTGAGGAAAGTTAGAGGCAACAGCTACAGAGGCACTCCGGAGGTCCAGGAGAGTGGGAAAGGCAGGGAAGGACGAACCAATGTGCCTGCATCCACACAGAAGAGTGTGGGGAAAAAGGCAGGGAAAGGACATACCAATGTGCCTGCATCCACATAGAAGAGTGTGGGAAAGGCAGAGACAGGGCAAACCTATATGCCTGCATCCACATAGGGGGAAGAGTAAGGCAGGGAAAGGGCTAACCTATGTGCCTTTAAAGTAAGGCTGCAATAGCCACAACACCCCTGCTACAACTGGCAAAAGCCCAGGAGCCACCCCAGGCAGATTTTTGAAGGAGCTGAATAAGCTGCATCCAACCCTGCTGGGGAGATAGAGAATACTGCGAGGCAGATGGAGCTAGCTGGCCAAGAGGCACTTTGGTTTTTCAGTGCTCTCTATCTCCCCCTGCTGGTAGGTGGACACAACCCATTCGTAATGGATTCATCTGCTTGATCGCAATTGAAGCGAAGCAGTCAAGAGCTCTCCGGTGCCATAAAAACCACCATCAGGATTCTCCCACTCTGCCAGCATCATGCTGTCAAGGGCCTTGTATAAGAGAAAATGCTTCAGGGTTCCCCCTCCACAGGGTCTGCAACTTTAGTATTGAGCATGGATAGGGCCCTTGTAACCTTGTCAATGAGACTAGACAGCTCCTCTCTCCGAGAGCGAGAGAGAGAGCGAGAGATCACATAAGACTGTTCCTCATCTTCCTGAGGTGGGAAGGCCCTCCAAATCTGAGTCTATAAGAGACAGAGGACCTCTGAGGTGAGCGGCACCTCCAGCGCCCCAACCTCAGCCCTATGTTTCATGGCACCTAAAACTGGGGCCCTGCTGGCCTTTCCAGTGGGGGAGTCCCCTGTCCAACTGCAACTGCCTTCTGTGTGAAGCTCTGGAGCCAAAAAGCTCCAGGGGTCCCCATTGGGACCTTCTGCAAAAAGACCCAAGGGTGGCAGGAGAGGAAGACCCCTCTCCACAAAATGGAACTCCCATGCTGCTGAGAAACAACGGAAAACAAGATGACCACCGGTCCCAATGCCTTAGCAGTGATGAGGAGGTAAGATCAACTCCTGCCGCCTCCCCTCTAGGCCATCAACCTGAGGGCAGAGACAGCAGTTGTGAAGCCATCAGCTTAAGAGGACCACACAGCACCTGCTGGCTGGTATGCCCAGCCACATAGCAAGCAAACACAAACCTGCCTCAACGCCTGAACCTGGCTCCTGCACCATCCTGGAATCAATGAGGATAATGACAGGGAAATCCCTTAACTGCAAATAAAGTATTTCTCTGTTCTGGACTGCTTTAAAAGCCTTAAAGCTGCAATAGGAGCTAAAAATCCTTAAACCAGAGCGATCAAGAGCCAATATAGCACCTGGTAGCTGAAGTGAGCTTGTAGGAACAAACCCAAACAGGGTGAACTGGCATGAGAGGTGGGGGATGGGGATCTGACTCCTTGGCCAAGATGTCAGCAGACCAAGCCAAGCCTCACCCAGTGGCACTGAAAAGTGTAATGGGGGGCTGCAGAGCCAAGCTCCATGCTCATCCAGGTACAGTCAGAAACCATGAACCTGGGAGCAGCCAATAGGCTCTTCCACGCTATGTGATGGCTGCAGCCAGCTGAGTGGGGAACTAGGCCAGGGACAGGAGCATCAACAGCTACCACCAACTGCAACAGAGAGAAAGATATTGGATTGTTAGAGGAAACACCGTTGCTTATACAGTGATGTAGGTTGAGAAAACTGAATTCTACCAATTACATCTGCTGGAAGGAGAAAATACCAATCCATCTGTTCAGAACAGTAGAAACCAGGGCAGCTCTGGCCTGGGGCACCGACACTAAAGGGCACCAAACGCGCGAGTCCGACATGTCAGCAAAGCAGAGAGATGCTGCTCAAGTTTGCTTACTGTGCCAAGTGGTGGTCCCCGGTCCTGATGCAGCGTGGAGGCAGGGAACAGGAATTAGCTTTCAGTTTTCCTCATTCCTCTGATGCAGCACCTCCTGTTTCTGGCTTCCCCCCCCCTCGCAGCAGCGGGCCTGCGACGCAATTGGCCGCCACCCCCTCCCGGAAGACAAGCTGTTTGGAAATCCAATCCCAGAATGCCTTGCAGCATCTACTGCATTCACAGTTGCCAACTCCACAGTTTTCACATGGCATACGATGAAGTTAAGACAGGAATAATCTAAGAAAGTATTTCACAAAAAGGGTGGTGGAAGCGTGGAATGGCCTCCCAGTAGAGGTTATGGAATCGAGGACTGTGTCAGAATTTAAAAAGGCATGTGATAAGCACGTGGGATCACACAGAAGGAAGAGATAGGAGTTACAGATAATGGGCAGACTGGATGGGTCATTTGGTCTTTATCTGCCATCATGTTTCTAATTCGGCAGTTTTTCTAAACTGGCCATGGGTAATTTCCTATGGTCACAAGGTGCTTTTTTGGGGGGGCAGGGCCGTGCCTAGGGTCTCAGGTGCCCCCCTGCAGACTATCAGTTGGCGGCGCCCCCCCCCCCCGTCTAGCATAAAATACCATAAATACCAAAATACCATACTGTGCAAAATATAAAGACAGCAGATGTAAATTTGAAAAACTAACAAGTACCAATCACCACTTTACAAATTAACAAATACAAATAAAACAAATATAGAAAATTAAATAATACCATTTTATTGGACTAATACATTTAGCTTTCAAAAGGCCAAAACATCCTTCCTCGGGTCAATAGAGTATAGTGCTGTTACAGTTTCCTATCCTGACCTGAGGAAGGGGGTTTTGTTCTCCGAAAGTTAACCAAAATGTATTAAAATTAGTCCAATAAAAATATTACCTTGTTTACATGTTCTATTATAAACATTTAACACAGCTACAATACTACTTTATCCTAAAGCAACAAAATAAAAATATATATTTTATTTACAGTTTCTCTGGTTTCTGCTTTCCTCATCTTCTTTTCACTGTCTTCCTTCCATCCAGCATCTCTTTGTTCTCTCTCTGCCATCCAGTGTCTGCCCTCTCTGCTGTCCCCTCCATCCAATGTCTGCCCTCTCTCCCTGCTCCTTCCATCTACATCTGCCCTCTCTCTCTGCCCCTTCCATCCACCATCTGCCCCTGTCTGCCCTCTCTCTCTCCCCCTTCCATCCACTGTCTGCCCTTTCTCTCTGCCCCTTCAATCCACCATTTGCCCTCCCTCTCCCATCCATCCAGGATGTGTCCCCTTTCTCTGCCCCTTTTTTTTCAGCCCCCAGTTCCAGCTCCACTATCCCACCAGTCCCGAGCTTCAGCCCCCAGTTTCAGCCCCTGCCCCTTTTTAGCCCCAAGTCCCAGTACTAGCCCCCTTATCCCACCTAACCCCCTTTTCAGCCCCAGTTCCAGTCCCCTTCTTCCACATGCCTTGCATTAGGGCCCCCCCTTTCAGCCCAACCCATTCTCCCACCTGACCCAGGCATGCCCCATTTTCCCTCATGACCCCTTCTCAGACCCCAGTTCCAGCCCCCTTCTCCCATTTGAGAACCCCCACCCCACCCCCCATCTGAGAATCCCCCTTCTCCCATCTGAGAACCCCCTCCCCACCCCAGTCCCCTGCTCCCATCTGAAACCCCCTCAACACCCCTCTCTCATCTGAAAATCACCCCTCCCCGACTCTCCTGCCACCACCCTACCTTTAAAAAACATTTTGTGAAGCTGAGTTGCAGGCAGCACTTCGCCTCTCCCCTGCCCTCCATCCACCCATGTCCAGTGACCCTCCTCTCCCCTGCCCTCCCATCCACCCATGTCCAGCAGTGACCCTCCTCTCCCCTGCCCTCCATCCACCCATACCCAGCGACCCTTCTCTCCCCTCCATGATCCGCCCATGCCCAGGGACTCCCTTCTCTCCCCTGCCACCCCTCCCGAGTTGTTCAGCGGCGGCTTCTTCTTCTCCTCCTTCCGTATCTGTCTCTCACCGCCCTGTCATTCGAATTCTTCGGGGCAGGCAGTCTTGCCTGCCCGCTGCCAGCGCTGACTCTCCCCTGCCGGTTCACGCTTCAAAATGGCCGCCGAGACTTCAGCAGAAGTCTCGGAGGCCATTTTTAAAGCGCGAACCGGCATGGGGGAGAGTCAATAAGGACAGGTTGGTGAAGGACGGATCCAGAGGGAGGGAGGACAAGCAGTATGGCGGGGCAGCACCGCAGCGGCGCCCTTGAAGGCAGGCGCCACCCCGCTTACCGTGTTGGCACGGCCCTGTTTGGGGGTGTGTTCCCTCCCCTCCCGCTCTTCATATTGTTTGTTGGAGCTGCTTGGGAAGCGACTGCACCAAAGGGCTAACCCCCCCTCCCCCAACATAGCTGTTTTGGGTGTTAAGCTATTTTGACCATGAATTGGGCTGGGAAATTTTCAGACCTCAAGTAACTCCAACTGCTTTCTTTCTTTTTTTGGCCTACTGCCTGCATCTGAAGAACAACATTTTGTGGCGGTAGATTTCCGGAATTTAAGGTAAGGAGTTTAGTCCCAGTTCTAGCGGGCAGAATTGTGAAAATCACTGTGGGGGTGAGGGAGGAATCAGGAAGCTTGCTGACTGCAGTGGGGGGGGGGGGGGGGGGAGGAAAGTGGGTGAAATTGTGAAAATTGATGAGGTGGGGGGCAAGGGAACAATTAGGAATCTTGCAAATTTTTGCCAGTCAGGGGCAAGGAATTGTGAAAATTGCTCAGGGGAGGGGGGGGGGGGGAGAGGGAAGCCCGGAGAATGCTAGAATGGAAAATATTCTGGAGCAGGGGCTGGGATAGGAAGGACAGCTAGAAAAAGATATTCTGAGGCAGGGCTCATAATCCCCAGATTGGCTCCAAGGCAGGAAGGAGTTGCAAAAACAAAAGCTGGCCCAAAGTTCTACAACTTCTTCCAGTAGAAGTCAACACTAAAAAAAAATGTGTTTGCAATTAGGACTTCATGATAGCATGGTGCCAGAAATGTTGGAATCTTTTTGGAGTGAGCTACTGAAAGTTCTAGGGTCAGCAGCTACTGCACCACCAAATCACCCCATGCTTTTTTTTTTTTTTTTTAACTAGCAGCACAGTAGGAGAAAGCAAATTTAAGAACACAATAACTATAACCCCCCTCCCTAAGCACATCTTGCAGAGTGGAGATAAAATCACTTACATATGAGGCTCCAGGTATGCATTATTGTGAACAAATTGTTATAACTGCCACTTTTAGGCAAAAATTATTTTTATATGCAATTGAGTTGTACCACTTCATTAATGGTAAGTCTAAAATACAAAAGAAAAAGAGAGCTAAGGCTACAGCCTCAGCAATATAGAATCAGACCCTTTAATATTACTTATTAACTTGCAAAGAATTATAGATTAGAAAATTAAGTGAACTAAGGCTACAGCCTCAACAGTATCTGACCCATTTGCTTATTGAGTTACAAAGAACTAGATTACAAAGGGTACACATACACATCTCACCAAGCCCAATGTGCGACACTTCACACTTTTGTAAGAATGTTCCCTTTCCAGGCTTCACACACGTGCATCCCATCCATAAAAAAAAGTGTCTCAAAAGCTCTAATTAAAGCCTTAGAATAATAAAGAAAGCGTATTACTCGATTCTCACAGAGTGGTCAGGCTTCCAGGATATTGAATAACATACAGAAATTACCTGTACGACTTCTGTTTTAGATTATCTGCAATAGACGTGATTACGTATAAGTCTTCTGACTAAAAAGACCATTGAAACCAAACATAATAAACAGTTTACTAAACTGCATTCTTAACTAGTTAACACACCAGTCACTATTTTTAAAGGCGACAAAAGCATACCCAGAGATAGATAGTACATAAGTACTGCCATACTGGGACCGATCAAGCCAGCATCCTTTTTGCCACAGTGGCCAAACCAGGTCACAAATAGCTGGCAAAATCCCAAAACAGTACAATGCATTTTATACTGCTTATCCTAGAGGGAAAAAAAGCAGTGGATTACCCAAGACCATTTTAATAATGGTTTATGGGACAATCTTAGCCTAGCCAATATCACATTTATTCTCAAACGCCAACGATACTCGGACCTAAATGCCTCTATAAAATATATTGCAACAGTTCTGAAAACTTAAAAACAAAACAAAACTCCAAACGTCATCTCTTAGGGGAAGGAAAGACTTACCATTTTTCCAATATTGTGAGCGAAAGGCGGTTGAGACTCCGTAGCCAACTCATTATCCCAATCTTCATCACACATGGCTACAGCCCAATCTATCAGAATAAAAACAGATAATGCTGTATACCACTTCGATAGCTTGCAAACAGTATATAAATATATTAAGAAAAACTAAAGGCGAAAGATTCGTGCTGCTCCGCGTCCCGGAAAATCCCACGCTGCAGAAGCGTCCAGAAGCGTGCGAGATCGGCCGTTACTGCCCCCTACAGGCGACCATTAAAAGACCAAATAATCGAATCTCCTAAGCGGAACTAAGCAGGAAACAACACCCACCCATGACCCGCCTCAGCCTGATACCCATCCTCACCCCCCCCCCCCCCCCCCCCCCCCCCACCAAGCCTACAGATTTCCGAATAACTTTTACTAACCTATAGGGAATGCCCACCACGCAAAGTCACCATTAAATGTAGGCTCCTCAGGAATGCATGCACCGACGATACAGCGGTTAAAAGGAACTAAACATAGTTTAATAGTGGTTCCAAGTTCAGCTCTCTAACCTCCTACTTAAGTCGGAATACTACCCTGGTGATCTCTGTACCTCATCATCTCGTTACTACCTACCAATCACATTTTGAAACAGTCAGTTTACAAATTATAGATGTCATACCTGTCTACTACCGTGGATTACAAGTGCGATGTACAAACACTGCTACGCAGCAAAGCTCGCTGGCCGGTTCCGCACGTGTTCTACTAGAGGCTATCACGTGATAGCCAAATTAAGCCAATCAGCTAAACTGCTTCCGGGAGAAGCGCGGTTCTGAAAGCACTGTGCAGTGCACGTGATTGTGTTTGTGTGTAACGTGGTGGGCGAGAAGAGGTACTGCTTTTGGTTTGCTTCGGGTCTGGTTTTGTAGACAGTATATGGAAAGGTTTAGTAGGATTTCGTGTGTATTCTTGTCTCCCCTCGACTGAAGCAACGAGTACGTATGTTTTTTTTCTAGACGTTAAACAGATTTCGTTAGTTGATTAAAACTGTTTTAGATGCCTTGTAGCGCAATAGAAATGATAAATAGTAGTAACTATATGGACAACCGTAACTAAATTTGTTTAAAAAAGCGATTGGTGTTGGTGCAGATATTTATGTTTGTGCTGATTTTCGATGCTTGAATTCCGAAAGTTAACTAGGGAGATAAACCGCGGCAGTACTTCCCGGCTCGGCATCGGCACGGTACATGTGAAGAAGCGCCTATGGGCTTTGCCGCATTTGTGCAAGCGCGGGAATCACTACCGCGCTTTAGTAAAAGAATCCCTATTCCCCCTCCCCCTTCGTACAAGACTACGCGGCTTTATAAAAAGAGAGAGAGAGAGAGAGAGGGGGGGGGGGGGGATTATATGATAAACTATGGCAAAAATAACGTAAATCCTGGGTCCTGCAATGCTTTGAGTAAATTTTTTGGTCACTAGTTTCTTGGTGGACCGGATTTGGGGGTACGAGGAAAATGAGAAAAAACACATGCATAAAACTATACACTTTGTGTGTCAAGTATTTTCTTGTTAGTGTTTTGTAAAAGAATATATGAATGATTCTTCATGTTGCCTAAGGAAAGACTGCATCTCCCCAGTTAGTTGTTCCCCATAATAAGTAGAATGTTTTCTTGAATTATCCTAGGAGCGCGATGATTTTTTCTGTCGAAGGAAGCTTTGCTGAATGCCGTTCTTTTACAATCAAATCAGTATTAGATTTATGAGCATGTTTTTTAATTGATGATTGGTTTTTATTTTGGGGGTTTTAATTTAGAAGAAAAGTAACAATTTGTATATTTTGAAACGGGTAGTATTTTTTTTTCAAGCTTTTGAGTTTTTTTATTTTGAAATATCAAAATGAGTGAGGGTTTTTTTTCTTCGTTTTATTTTTTTTTGGATCCTATTCAGAGAGAGAACGTATTATAAATAGCCCCCAGATAACCTGAGAACCTATACCAAAATAGGACTCTCAAACTCAGATTGATGAAGCAAGTGTTTATTGTCCAAAAATCAAAAGTATACTCTTGCAAGAATGGGTATGTCTAAAGTCAAGTCGGTACACCCAACCCAACCCAACCCAATCCAATCCAATCCTTAAAGTTGAGAGGTTATATAGTCTCTTTGTTACATTCAAGTGTGGGCCCCTCAATTTCTCATTGGATACTGATCAACCCCCCCCCCCCCCTTTTTGTATCATTGCTAATTATCATATAACAGTCCCCTTTCCATCCAGCAAGCCTGAGCCTTTGTTCTTTAATTCTATTGCTCCAGTTGTATTTTATCTACATACTTCCTGTTAGAATTCTTCTGCTTAACAAGCTGGCACCTGGAATTTCTCACTCCCTTCATTCTACAGTTTATCTTAACTCTGGGGCCTGCCTGGCTTTCAGCTGTCCCTGAAGCTTGTCTGCCAGCAGTGGGGGCTTCTTACAACCCCCCTTTCTCTCCATGCTTCTTATCTGTTTACAGAGAAACACAGTTCTAGTGTTTCAGACAGCTATAATGTAGTGCTTTCTGTTAGAAAGAGCTTGCACAACTATAGTTAGGGCCTATTGATATATTCTACTCTTGTAACTCTGTTATATGAAAAAAACAATGTATTAAAACATTTCTCACAAAAGGAAAAGTCAAAATGTAATTGCTAAGTTTCTGTATTTGTATCACGTTAATCCTTTATTGTTGGAAGAAGGTAAAACTCAGATCCTGTAGATCTTCCAAAGCCTTCGGATCCTTAGAGTACCACTTTTAAAAACAGATCACTGAGTGCATCAGTCCTTTGCCAAAAAAAGGGAGACAGCCTTCCTGTTCCAGTACTCATTCGTGTTTTCTCTCAGAAGGGCTGCATCCCCTGGAATCACCACGTATTCTCCCCAAGAAGGGCTGCAACCCTTGGATCCACCACTCATTCTTCCCCAAAAGAACCACCTCCCTCTGGATCCAGCACTATTTTCTACCAGAAGGGTTGTAATCACATGGATCCAGCACTTTTCTTCCCCCCCCCCCCCCCTGCAGAAGAGCTCCTTCACCCTTGTTCCAGCACCCATTCACCTCCAAAATTGCTGCATCTACCTGGATCCAGCACTCATTCTGCCCCAGAAGAGCCACATCCCTCTGGATCCAGCACTCATTCTCCCGCAGAAAGCCACGTCCTTCTGAATCCAGCACTTATTTCCCTCCCCCCTCCAGAGCTCCTTCACCCTGGATCCAGCATCCATTCACCTCCAAAATTGCTGCAGCTACCTGGATCCAGCACTTTCACTCAGAAGGGCTGCATCCACATGGATCCAGCACCTATTCCCCCAAGAGCGGCATCCTCCTGGATCCAGCACTCATCCACCTCCAAAATTGCTGCTCGTACCTGGATCCAGCACCCTTTTCATTCAGAAGGGCAGCTTCTACCTGGATCTAGCACTTATTCCCCCCCCCCCCCCCCGAAAAATTGCTATCCCCTGGATCCAGCACTCATCTCCCCCCCCCCCCCCGCCCCCACCGGACTGCATCTACTTGAATCCAGCACTGTTTTCTTCCAGAAGTGCTACAGCCCCCCCTGCTCCCGCCCACCTGTTCCAGCAATCATTTCCTCCAAAAGGGCTGCACCCACCTGGATCCAGCATTGATTATTATCTTTAGAAAGGGGAAATGGGACTTGATATATCGCCTTTCTGTGGTATTTTGCAACTACATTTAAAGCGGTTTACATATATGCAGGTACTTATTTTGTACCTGGGGCAGTGGATGGTTAAGTGACTTGCCCACAGTCACAAGGAGCTGCAGTGGGACTTGAACCCAGTTCTCCAGGATCAAAGTCCGCTGCACTAGCCACTGGGCTGCTCCAGAAGGGCTGCTGACTCCTGAATCCAGTGCCAATTCTCTTTAGAAGGGCTGCATCCTCCTGAGTAGTGATTCTATTTAGAAGACCACAACCACATGCATCTAACACTCATTCCCCCCAATAGGGATTTATTCCCTTTGATCAAGCTCTCATTTCCCCAGGGGGGGCCGAGTTTACTTGGGTCCAGCATTGTTTTATCCAAGGAGAATTTGCCCTTCGGGGGGGGGGGGGGGGAATGAGTGCTGGATGCATGTGTCTGCAGCCCTTCTAAAGAGAATCAGTTCCCGGGAGGATGCATCCTTCTAAAGAGAATTAGTCATGGATCCAGGAGTCAGTAGGCCTTCTAAAGTTAATGGTGGCACCAAGTTAGCTGTAGCCCTACTGAGCAAAAACAGTACTGGCAACAGGTTGGCTGCAGCCTTACTGAGAGAAAACAGTGTTGAAGCCAGGTAGGGGCAGCCCTTCTGAGGTGAAATGAGTGCTGGATCCAGAGGGATAGAGCCCTTCTTGGGGAGAATAAGTGCTTGATCCAGGAAGCATCCCTTCTGACAGAAAACAGTGCTGGATCTGGTTGGCTGTAGTCCTTCAGAGAGAAGTCCTGTGTTGGATCCAGAGGGATGCTGCCCTTCTTAGAGAAAACAGTTCTGGTTCCAGGTAGATGCCGTACTTTTGAGAATGATTGAGGGCTAGGTGCACTAAACAATTGTTAGAGCCCTTACCTTACTGATTCCCTTAGCAAATTGGTAAGGAACGGGCATGCATTAAGGAAAGGGAATGCAAATGAGCTGCTCGTTGTAGCTCACTTGCATTCTCTATTCCATCGTTAAACAGTTGGCCGGTCGAGCATGCGCAGAGCAGCCAAGCGTTATGCTGGCTGCTCTGCGCATGCCAAATACGCCTCCCTGTGCCGCCCGAAGACGCCACGCTGCTCACTCCCTCCGATGCGGCTCGATAGAGCCCTGCTGGGGGGAAAGAGTGCAGGATCCAGGTGGATGCAACCCTACTGAGAGAAAACAGTTCCTGATTCAGGTAGGTGCAGCACTTTTGGGATGAATGAGTGCAGGATCCAGGAGGCTGCAGTCCTTTGTGAGAGAAAACAGTGCTGGATCCAGGTAGATGCAGCAGTGCTGAAGATGAACGAGTGCCAGGGCTGGCGGAATCCAGTAAGCATGGCAGGGGAGCGCTAACCTCTGGAGGGCACCACAAACAATGCTTACCGCTGCCCAGGTGGCTCACCTGCAGGCACCTCTCGGATCCCATGCGCCTGCTGTCAGCTCCCCGACAGCCCTCCTTTCATTCCTGCCATCCTGGGGGGTTTAAATCTTTTATTTTACCTCAGTGGCAGCGGTGGCAGTGAAAGCAGCAGGCTCATCTCTAGCCTTCCCTTCCCTCTCTGTGTCCCGCCCTCGAGGAAAGAGGAAATTACGTCAGAAGAAGGTGGGACACAGAGGGAAGGGAAGGCTAGAGACTAGCCTGCTTCTGCTGTGACTGAGGTAAAATAAGATTTTAACCCTGCAGGACGGCAGGAACGAAAAGGGGGATTTTGGTAGAGAAGAGGGCAGGTAGGTGGGGCTGGGGTTGGAACTGGAACGTGGGGGGCTGAAAAGGGGAGCGGGCTGGGGCGAGTCACATGGGATGGGAGGACAGGGGGCAAAGGAGAATCGTTGGACATGGAGGGGAGAGAGGAGAAATGGCTGCACATGGATGGATGGATGGGAGGGTAGAGGAGAATCACTGGACATGGATTGGAGGGGATGATTGGGGCAAAGGAGAATTTCTGGAATTGGATGGGAGGGGAGAAAGGAGAAATCGCTGGACATGGAGGGAAGGACAGGGGAGAGTGAAGAATTGCTGGACATGAATTGAGGGAGGGCAGGGGAGAGAAAAATTGCTTGATATGGATGGTTGGAGGGGAGAGAGGGGAGTTGCTGGATATGGATGGATAGATGGAGGGCAGGGGAGAGGAAAGTTGCTTGACATGGGTGAATGGAGGGGAGGACAGAGGAGAGTTGCTGGACATGGAAGGGAGAGCAGGAGAAATTCTGGACATGGATGGAGGTGAGGGACGATAGGAAGGAGATGCACATGGAGGGGAGTGGAGAGAGAATACTGGACATGGATGGAGTGGAGGACAGAGGAGAGGAGAAATGTTGGGCAGGGATGGAGGGAAGGAATGACAGGAAGGAGATGCACATGGATGGAGGGGAAGGGAGAGAAGAAATGCTGGACATTTATGGAGGGGAAAGAAGACAGAGAAAGGAAATGCGCATGGATGGAGGGGAGACAAGAAATTTTGAACAGAGAAGACAGAGGAGGGGGGAGGAATAATGCTGGACATGGATGGCGGAGAGAGAAGAGAAGATGAAGGAGATGCATATGGGTGGAGGGGAGGAAAGAGCGAAGAATGAGATGAGGAGAAAGGAAGAGAGGAGAAAAACTGCACATGGATGGAGAAAATAGGCAGAAGCTGCATCACCTCTATGGGGCTTATTTTCAAAGCACTTAAGACTTACAAGTTCCTCCGGTCAAGTCTGCAGAAGACCTAGTTTTTACTTATGAATGTAGGGCAAGAAATGAAGAAGAAAGGAGGAAAGTAAATAAATGGAAAGGAAGCCCTGGAAACGGAGTTAAGAGAACAGATAGAGAGCAGCAGAATCAGAGATTGGAACCAGCATGATAAGAAAAACAGTCACCAGACAACAAAGGTAGAAAAAAATCATTTTATTTTCATTTTAGTGTTCAGAATATGTCCTCTTTGAGAATTTATATCTGCTGTCTTATTTTGCAATGTATAGCAATCTGTTCCTTTCTGTTTTTCTGGTATTGTGCTGCATGCAGACTGTAACTTAGGATTTCAGGTTAATTTTTGAAGAATTTGAAGAGGGGTCATCTCTGTTCTGCATGTGTGACTGCAGGCCAAGTGTCTGAATAGGGATCTGTTTGTTACGTTCTGAGATATTGATAACATATTGTTTTTCAGATTTGGCAAGACTATTCTCCTAATTCCTGGTTTGTATGCTAATTTGGTTTGTGTCATTTTGGGTATACTGGAGCTGTAACAGCTTACAGAAATTATAATGAAAACAACAAAAAAGCACAAGTTATTTTTCTTCTATACTGGTGTAATATTTTCAGTGATGCCTGTTTATATGTGCCATGGCTGATAAGACTACTGTAGGGGTGGAGCCATAGTGATCCCGCCCCTGGATGGGTAGGGATGGCGACTAATAGGGTGCAGGAGGATGCCAGAAACCCTATCACTGGCCCTGTCGAGCATGCAGCCCTTTGGGGGAAAATGATTTTTGGAAGAAAACAGTCCTGGATCCAAGTAGATGGAGCCCATCTGGTGGTGGTGGTGGGGGGAGCGAGTACTGGATCCAGGGGGATAGGGCCCTTCTGGGGGGGGGGGGGGGATGAGTGCTTGATCCAGGTGGATGCAACTGTTCTATGGAGAACCAGGGTGGGATCCAGGGCAATGAATCCCTTCTAAAGAGAAGCAATACTGGATCTAGGAGGCAATAGTCCTTCCTTGTCATCAGCAGCAGATGAATCCATTACAAATGGGTTGTGTCCACCTACCAGCAGGGGGAGATAGAGAACACTGAAAACCATAGTGCTAGCTCCATCTGCCTCTCAGTATTTCTCTATCTCCCAGCAGGGTAGGATGCAGCTTGTTTAGCTCCTTGAAAATTTCTGACTGGGGAGGCTCCTGTGCTTGGCCAGTTGAGCTGGGGTGTTGTGGCTGGTGGTGCCCACTTTTTAAAGGCACATAGGTTCGCCCTTTCCCTGCCTTACCCATTGTGGATGCAGGCACATAGGTTCGCCCTTTCCCTGCCTTACCCATTGTGGATGCAGGCACATAGGTTCGCCCTTTCCCTGCCTTTCCCACCCTCTACTGCCTCCGGAGTACCTCTTTAGCTGTTTGCCGCCAACTTTCCTCATAGCGTAAAAAAAACACGCTTTTTCCTTGTCATCAAGCAGATGAAGCCATTACGTATGAGTTGTGTCTATCAACCAGCAGGGGGAGATAGCACTCAACTTTTCACAGTGCCTCATGGCCAGCTAGCTCCACTGCCTCTTCAGTATTCTCTATCTCCCCAAGCAGGGTGGCTGCAGCTTCTTCGAGCTCCATCAAAAATCTGCCTGGGGGTGGCTCCTGGCTTGCCAGTTGTTAGCCGGGATGTTAGAGGCTATAGCAGCTTCACTTTGAAGGCACATAGGTTAGCCCTTTCCCTGCCTTACCCATGCGCCTGTGGATGTGGACATATTAGCTTGCTTTTCCCTGTCCTTTCCCACTCAGTGGATGCAGGCACATTGGTTCACCTTTCCCTGCCTTTCCCACTTATCTGAGCCTCCAGAGTGTTTTTATTTACATCTTTTGCCTCTGCTTTCCTCACAGGGTTAAAAAAAAAAAAAAGTCGAATTGCGCTTTAGTGCAGCGATCTTGGAAAAGAGGTTTTTTTTTCTTGAGATTCTTCTGCTGGACCGGAGCTGTGATACTCGGTCTAGTGAGGTAAGAGTGTTTTCTTACTCCTCCGGGGTGGGCCCGCGATCGGGACGTTTTTGGCGCGAACCGCCATTTTTGAATTTTACCGCCGTTTTCGGCGATGGCTGCGGAGACTGTAAAGCGCTGTTCTAAATGTGGCAAGCGCAAATCAGCAGCGGGGCTCTGTAATTCGTGCTGTACAGACGGTAGAGCCGGCCCGAGCATGGTGAGCGGCGATCTTTTGCGCTCTGAGCTGGCAGCGGACGCCATTTTGGATTTTCCACATGGCGCGGCCTCCGTTGCGACGGAGAGCCCTGAATCCGGGGGGGGGGGGGGGGGTCCTCTGAGTGAGGCTAATAATAGAGCTGATAGCCCTGGGCAGGATCCGGGCGGTCAGGGAGCGGTTTTCTCCCCTGATTTTGTTTTAATGCTGCATAGGGCATACATACTTAAAAGAGCTCTTCCACAGGGATCTTCGGACCCTCTGCCTGCCCCCCCCCCCCCCCCCCCCCCCCGGTGGACCCTGCCCTTTTGGAGTTGGCTTTGCCTGTTTCTTATCCTCCTGATAAACGCAGAAGGGCTAATTCCCCTTCTGAGTGTGGCGCACCCCCTCCCCCCCGTGGGCGGGCTATGAGGATTCTGAGGGGTGTGGCAGAACTTCTTGGGCTGAGGAGCCAGAGTCGGGTGCAGAATTGCCACAGGAGCTTAATGATCCGTCTGCGGTGAGGATTTTCCACCGCGAGGTGCTGCCAGCGCTTATTTCAGATGCCTTACAAGCCCTCTCGATTGAAGATCCTGGGAGTGGCACATCCTCCTCTGTTAATCCAAGGATGGCTAGTACCAGAAAGCCTGCTTGAGCCTTTCTTTTGCATGACTCCATCCAAGAGCTTATTTCGGCTCAATGGGCTGACTCCGAGGGACCTTTGAAGGTTGCCAGGGCTATGGGGCAATTATACCCTCCGAGTGAGGAACATTTGGCTCACTTTGCAATGCCTAAAGTGGATGCCCTGGTCACAGCTGTGACAAAGAGAACTACCTTCCCTGTTGAAGGAGGTGTTGCCCTGAAGGATATTCAAGACCACAGGCTTGTTTCAGCTCTGAAACGGTCCTTTGATTTGGCAGGTCTCACTGTTCGGGCATCTGCATGCAGTTGTTATGCTTCTAGAGCCTGCCTGGCTTGGTTACAGCAGGCAGTGGAACAGCCCGGTGATGGAGCGGAGACCTTATCTGAAGTGGCTTCGCGGATGGAGTCGGCCTTGTCTTTTTTGGCTGACGCCCTTTATGATATGGTCAGAGCTTCGGCTAAACAAATGGCTGTAGCAGTGGCGGCTCGCCGCACTCTTTGGCTACGACATTGGGCGGCGGACATGGCCTCTCAGCAAAGGTTGGTGAAGTTGCCCTTTCAAGGCCTTCTCCTGTTTGGTGAGGAGCTGGAAAACATTGTTAAAGGCCTGGGGGATTCCAAACCTCAGCGCTTGCCCGAAGATAGGCCGAAGTCTTCCTCTAAGGGTCAGGTGGTCCGTTCCTTTTACAGACCTCGCTTCCGTGAAGCTAGAAGGTACCGCCCGGGGCGTGCTGCTGGGTTCACTTAGCGTGCCCGCTTTCAGCAGAAAAACTCCTTTCGCTCGGACAAACGTTCCGCAGCTGCTGGTTCAAGGCCTGTAGTTCAGGGGCTACCCTCTCAATGATGGTGCGCCGGCCCTCTCCTCGTTCCCTGTCATCGGAGGAAGACTTTCCCTCTTTTTCGAGGAGTGGGCCAAAGTCTCCGCAGATCAGTGGGTCTTGGACCTGATCAGAGACGGATACCGAATAGAATTCGATGCCCCAGTGAGAGATGTGTTTGTGGAGTCCCGATGCGGTTCTGCCGCCAAACAGGCGGCGGTAGAGGAGACTGCACAGTCTGTACCAGATAGGGGCTGTGTCCCCGGTGTCTCCCGCCGATCAAGGTCTAGGCCGCTACTCCATTTACTTTGTGGTGCCACGAAAAGGCGGGTCTTTTTGCCCGATCTTGGACTTAAAAGAACTAAACAAGTCCTTAAGAGTGCGGCATTTTCACATGGAAACCCTGCGCTCCGTCATTGCAGCGGTACAGCCAGGAGAGTTTCTCATGTCTCTGGACCTGAAAGAAGCTTACTTGCACAAACCAATTTGGCCCCCGCACCAGAAGTTTCTGCGGTTTGCGGTGTTGGGAAAACATTTCCAGTTTCGGGCCTTGCCTTTTGGCCTCGCCACAGCTCCCCGAACCTTCTCCAGGGTAATGGTGGTAGTAGCTGCCTTTCTCAGGCAAGAGGGTATCCGGGTTCACCCGTACCTAGACAACTGGCTCATCAGAGCAGACTCAGAAAAAAAGTCATCTAGCTACAGCCAGAGTGGTTTCAGTCCTTCAATCTCTAGGCTGGGTCGTCAATATGGCCAAAAGTTACCTGACCCCCTCGCAATCTCTAGAATATTTGGGGGCCAGGTTTGACACAGCCTCGGGCTATGTGTTTCTTCCCGATCAAAGGCGGTGCAAGCTTCAGAATCGGGTCCGTCTGCTCCTGAGGATGCCCTGCCCGCGAGCTTGGGACATTGTCCAGCTGTTGGGATCGATGACGGCCACCTTGGAAGTGGTGCCATGGGCGAGAGCGCACCTGAGACCACTACAGTATTCTCTACTTTCCAGTATCTCAGGATTATCAGTGCAGACTTTCTTGGCTCCCTGCGGCCCGCCTCAGTATGGAGTGGTGGCTGTCGGTCAGCATGTTGCGGCGGGGAATGCCGCTGGCGCTCTCCGATTGGTGTCTAGTGGTGACAGATGCCAGCCTGAAGGGCTGGGGTGCACATTGCCAGGGGAAGCATGCCCAGGGTCTGTGGACGCCCGACGAGTCGGAGTGGTCTATCAACCGCCTGGAGTTGAAAGCGGTGTTTCTGGCTCTTCTGGCCTTTCAAGTGACCCTGGAAGGATTGGCTGTCCGAGTGATGTCGGACAACACGACAGCAGTGGCCTACATAATGCGACAAGGTGGCACTCAGTGCAGAGCTGTAGCCGCGCAGGCCGAACAAATTTGCCACTGGGCCGAGCTGCATCTACAGTCCCTGTCAGCAGCTCACATTGCAGGTCAGAGCAACGTGCAAGCCGACTATCTAAGCAGGCATCAGTTCGATCCAGCGGAGTGGGAACTAGCAGACGATGTATTCCTTCAGATATGTGCCATATGGGGCAAGCCAGTGATGGATCTTATGGCGACCAGTTCCAATGCCAAAGTTCCGTGCTTCTTCAGCAGACGGAGGGATCCTTGCGCTGCTGGGTTGGATGCCTTGGCTCAACCCTGGCCCCTGGGCTTGCTGTATGTCTTCCCTCCGTGGCCCTTGATAGGGCAAGTGCTCCTGCGGATTCGGCTGCATCCAGGAGAAGTGGTGTTCATCGCTCCGGATTGGCCCAGGAGGCCTTGGTATGCGGACCTCCGACAGATGCTGTTGGAGGCTCCCTTTCCATTACCTCTGGTTCCGCACCTGTTGTCACAGGGTCCAGTGGCCATGGAGGACGCCTGCCGCTTTGGTCTTATGGCATGGCGATTGAGAGGGCGCAATTGAGAGAGAGAGGCTACTCAAATAAGGTAATTTCCACTCTCCTGCAGGCCCGAAAGCGCTCCACTTCCGTGGCTTATGCCAGGATTTGGCGCCAGTTTGAAGTCTGGTGTGTTTCAAGAGCGCTTTCTCCATTGCGGGCTCCTGTCTCGCCGATTCTGGACTTTTTGCAGGATGGTGTACACAAAGGCTTGGCCTATAATTCCCTGCGGGTGCAAGTGGCAGCATTGGCCTCCCTGCGTGGCAAGGTTGAAGGCGTGTCCTTAGCTGCTCATCCAGATGTGGCACGGTTTCTTAGAGGGGTGCTTCGGCTCCGTCCTCCCATGCGGGCACCTTGTCCAGCTTCGAACCTGGGGTTAGTATTGAAGGCCCTTCAGGGGGCTCACTTTTGAACCGCTTCAGAGAAAGATTTGACACTGAAGGCCGTCTTTTTAGTGGCCATTACCTCGGCGAGACGGGTGTCAGAGCTCCAGGCGCTGTCCTGTAGAGACCCTTTTCTGCAATTCTCAGAGTCGGGGGTCACGGTTCGGACCGTGCCTTCCTTCATGCCTAAGGTGGTTTCAGCTTTTCACCTAAACCTGCCTGTTTTTCTTCCCTCCTTTGTTGAGGAGGAGTTTCCAGGTTCATTTGGGCAGTTGCAGCTTTTGGATGTGCGCAGGACTCTGTTGCAGTATCTGCGAATTACAAATTCTTTCAGAACCTCTGATCATCTTTTTGTGTTGTTTGCAGGTCCTCGCAGAGGGTCTTCAGCGTCTAAAGCCACTATTGCCCGTTGGCTCAAAGAAGCTATCTTTTCAGCATATCTGCTGTCTGGCCGGGCTCCGCCTGAAGCCTTTAAGGCACATTCCACAAGAGCGATTTCCTCTTCCTGGGCGGAAACTGGAGCACTATCTCTTCATGAGATTTGCAGTGCTGCAACATGGGCTTCTAAGCTCTCTTTCGCCTGACATTACAGGCTGGATGTGGCTGCCAGGAGGGATTCGCGTTTTGGAGCACAGGTGCTAGCGCGTGGTGTGGCTTGTTCCCACCCTATTTAGGGATTGCTTTGTTACATCCCATACGTAATGGCTTCATCTGCTTGATGACAAGGAAGGGAAAATTAGGTACTTACCATGATAATTTTCTTTCCTTTAGTCATAGCAGATGAAGCCTTGAGCCCTCTCTGTATGATTGTCTGTATTGCACTGATTCTGATTTTAGGTGCTGTTCTTGTTTCCTGAAGTTATATTCCTTCCTTGGGGAGTCGGAAAACAGTCTTCAGGATTCTTGTTACAGTTATAGGAGTATGAGTTTATTCCCTCCAGGAGGATGCAAGTATTCCCTCCGTTTATACAAAGTGGAGGACGAGTTTATTCCCTCCTGGAGGATGAATTCATTCCCTCCTTTTTTGAGTTCATGCCCTTGTTAAGGAGCCATCGTTCGCTGTGAGGAAAGTTCATGTTATTCCCATTGCGGTTTGCCATACTGCTTTGGAAGCTTCAAATACTGAAGAGGCAGTGGAGCTAGCTGGCCATGGGGCACTGAGAAAAGTTGAATGCTCTCTATCTCCCCCTGCTGGTTGATGGACACAACCCATATGTAATGGCTTCATCTGCTATGACTAAAGGAAAGAAAATTATCATGGTAAGAACCTAATTTTCCCTTTCCTATTCTGTTCGTGAACTGTGTTTACATCTGGAAACAATGCTTGATCTGTGCTACTGAAAATGCTGTGTGCTTTCTTGGTACTGAGAGTGAGCAGAGGGAGGAGGACTCGGCAACTGATGATATCATCACCCGCTGGGTGTTAAAGTATGTCGATTTTTGAGGCGTCTTGCTAATGGGGCATGACAAGGGGCCTGACTGCCCCACTCCTTTGCACTTTCCTTCTGAAACAGCGTCTAGAAAGACTTTAGGAGTATTTGTTGTTTTATCTAATTTTAAAATGTGAAGTTTGAAGATGCACTGGTTAGTTTTATTTTTGCTATTATATTTGGGTTTCGGTCTGCTAGAGGATGGCGGATGGGGAGGGTATTATTTACTCTGAGTCATTGGCAATGTATCCATCTAAAGTCTCATTTAGATGCCAAAAACAATGACCTTCCCACTCCTGGCAGGTTAGAAACCTGACTTATTATTTTGAACTCACACTTCAAATACCTGAGGTTAAAATTGGCAATTGGATAACCTACTCTGTTGCTTCTATTTTCAAGAGAAATATATTTCGGAATAATTTGATATATATTCCATTGAAATTTTAAGTGCATTGTTGAAATAACATGATTTATTTTTACTGAATGTTATGTTAAATGCCAGATCTATTTGTTACAAGTCTCCAGTTTTTTCTTAGCATATACAGCAAATGAATCCAGGAACTAGTTGGTTGCATCCATCTACCAGCAGGTGGCGGTAGAGATTACAGAGCTGAAGGCAGTGATACCAGATGGTCAGCTGCTCTTTCACTTCAGTATATCTCTTATCTCCAGCAGGTGGTAGACGATGTCTCTGCAGCTCCTGGATTCTGCTCCTGGGCCTTCTGGCCAGTTGAGCTTATGGGGTGTTTGGGCTGTATGCCAACCTTAGGGGCATACCTGGTGACCTGGGTCCCTGCCTCACCCTGTGGTCCCTTTCCTCCCAGAGCTTGGGCTGTTGTTTGGACTATAGCCTTCCTCACTAAAAAAACAAAACACTTTCCTTGTCATCAAGCAGATGCAGCCATTACAGATGGGTTGTGTCCATCAACCAGCAGAGGGAGATAGAGAGCACACTTTTTTTTTTCAGTGCCTCATACCAGCTTGCTCCACTGCCTCTCTTCAGTATTCTCTATCTCCCCTAGCAGAGTGGCTGCAGCTGCTTCGAGCTCCATCTAAAATCTGCCTGGAGGTTGCTCCTGTGCTTTTGCCAGTGGTTAGCAGGGGTGTTGGAGGCTATAGCAGCTTCACTTTAAAGGCACATAGGTTTGCCCTTTCCCTGCCTTACCCATACCTCCGTGGATGTGGACACATTGCTTAGCTTCCCTGTCCTTCCCCACCAATAGTGGATGCAGGCACATATGTTCGCCCTTTCCCCGCCTTTCCCACTCACCTGAGCCTCCGGAGTTCTATTACCTCTGCTTTCCTCACAGCGTTAAAAAAAAAAAAAAAAGGGAACAAAGATTTTTCCTTGTCTTTTTCTGTGGGACCGGAGCTGTGATACTCGGTCCAGTGAGGTAAGGGTGTTTTCTGACTCCTCCGGGGTGGGCCCGCGATTGGGGCAATTTTGGCGTGAACCGCCATTTTGAATTTTACCGCCGTTTCGGCGATGGCTGCGGAGACAGTAAAGCACTCTTCCAAGTGTGGCAAGCGCAGATCAGCAGCGGGGCTCTGTAAATCGTGCTGTACAGACGTTAGAGCCGGCCTGAGCATAGCGAGCGACGATTCTTCGCGCTCTGAGCTGGCAGCAGGCGCCATTTTGAATTTACCACATGGCGCGACCTCTGCTGAGACGGAGAGTCCTGAGCCCGGGGGGAGGCCTTGGAGTGAGGCTGATAAGAGAGCTACTAGCCCCGGCAGAGATCCGGGTGCCCAGGGTGAGTTTTTCTCCCCTGATTTTGTCTGATTAATGCATAAAGCATATATGCTTAAAAGAGCTCTCCCACAAAGCCCGGCACGGGCCTCTTCTAATGCCCCCCCCTCCCCCCCCCCCCCAGGTGGATTCTAGCCTGGGTATGCCCTCTGAAGCGTTATTCCCTGATAATTGGCAGAATATGAAGCGCAGAAGGGCTCATTCCCCTTAGAGAGTGCTTCACCTCCTTCCCCCCCCCCCCCCCCCCCCCCCCCCCCCCCCGTGGTCGGGCTGCGAGGATTCGGAGGACTCTGGCAGGCCTTCATGGTCTGAGGAGCCAGAGTCTGGTATAGAATTGACTCAGGATCTGGACGATCCCTCCATGGTGAGGATTTTCCACCGTGATGAGCTGCCAGCGCTTATTTCTGATGCCCTGCAGGCTCTCTCTATTGAGGACCCTGCCAGTGGCACAGCCTCCTCTGTGAATCCTAGGATGGCTAGTACCAAAAAGCTTGCTCGAGCCTTTCCTTGCATGACTCCATCCAAGCAGCTTATTTCGGCTCAAGGGGCTGACCCCGAGGGACCTTTGAAAGTTCCAGGGCTATGGGTTATCAATAGAAATAAAACATGGAAAAGAAAATAAGA
Source organism: Microcaecilia unicolor (assembly GCF_901765095.1). NCBI lineage: Eukaryota > Metazoa > Chordata > Amphibia > Gymnophiona > Siphonopidae > Microcaecilia > Microcaecilia unicolor. The sequence continues at coordinate 95,364,993 of NC_044032.1, read as the reverse complement.
TGATACCTTTTTTTATTGGACATAACTTAATATAGGGCTATGGGGCAATTATACCCTCTGAGTGAGGAGCATATGTCTCGCTTTGCTATGCCTAAAGTGGATGCCCTAGTCACAGCTGTGACAAAGAGAACTACTCTCCCTTTTGAAGGAGGTGTTGCCCTGAAGGATATTCAAGACCGTAGACTGGAATCAGCACAAACGGTCATTGAAATTGCAGGTCTCACTATTCGGGCGTCTGCATGCAGTTGTTATGCTGCTAGAGCCTGCCTTGCTTGGTTGCAACAGGCAGTGGAACGGTGATGAAGCGGAGCCCTTTTCAGATGTGGCTCCGCGGATGGAGTCGGCCTTGTCCTTTCTTGCTGACGCCCTTTATGATATTGTCAGAGCTTCGGCTAAACACATGGCAGTAGCAGTGGCGGCTCGCCGTCTTCTTTGGCTACGGCATTGGGCGGCGGACATGGCCTCTAAGCAAAGGCTGGTGAAGTTGCCCTTTCAAGGCCTTCTCCTGTTTGGTGAGGAGTTGGAGAAAATTGTGAAGGGCCTGGGTGAGGCTAAACCCCAGCGCTTGCCCGAAGATAGGCCTCGGCCTCCTCTAAGGGTGCGGCGGTCCACTCCTTACAGACCTCGCTTCCGTGAAGCCTTGAAGGTACTGCCCGGGGCGTTCTGCTGGGTTCACTTCTCGTGCCCGTTTTTAGCAGAGGAACTCCTTTCGCTCGGTCAAACGTTCCACAGCCACTGGCTCAAGGCCTGGAGTTCAGGGGCGACCCTCTCAATGAGTGGTGCGCCGGCCCTCTCCTCGAGTCCCGTCATCGGAGGACGTCTTTCCCTCTTTGCCGAGGAGTGGGCCACATTTCCTCAGATCAGTGGGTCTTGGACCTGATCAGAGACGGTTTACAGAATAGAATTTGACGCCTCTGTAAGAGACGTGTTTGGGAGTCCCGATGCGGTTCTGCCTCCAAAGGGAGGCGGTAGAGGGAGAATTTACAAGGTCTGATTCAGATAGGGGCCGTGTCCCCGGTACCTCCCGCCGAACACGGCTGCGGCCGCTACTCCATCTACTTTGTGGTGCCGCGGAAAAGGAGGGTCTTTTCGCCCTATTCTGGACTTAAAGAATTAAACAAGTCCCTGAGAGGTGCGGCATTTTCACATGGAAACCCTGCGCTCCGTCATTGCGGCGGGTACAGCCAGGAGAGTTTTCTCACGTCTCTGGACCTGAAAGAAGCTTACTTGCACATTCCAATTTTGGCCCCCCGCACCAGAACACTTCTGAGGTTTGCGGTGATGGGAAAGCATTTCCAGTACCGGGCCTTGCCTTTTTGGCCTCGCCACAGCTCCTGCACCTTTTCGAAGGTTATGGTGGTAGTAGCTGCCTTTCTAAGGCGAGAGGGTATTCGGGTTCGCCCGTACCTGGACGACTGACTCATTCGAGCAAACTCTGCTGCAGAGAGTCAGCATGTAACAGCTAGAGTGGTCTCAGTACTTCAATCTCTGGGCTGGGTCGTCAATTTGGCCAAAAGGTCACCTGACCCCCTTTGCAGTCTCTAGAAATATTTGGGGGGCCAGGTTCGACATAGCCTCGGGGTATGTGTACCTACCCGAGCAAAGGCGGTGCAAGCTTTAGAATCAGGTCCGACTGCTCCTGAGGATGCCCCCGCCCGCGAGCTTGGGATATTGTCCAGATGCTTGGATCGATGACGGCCACCATGGAACTGGTGCCCTGGGCGATAGCGCACCTGAGACCTCTACAGTATGCTCTACTCCAAAGATGGTCTCCAGTATCTCAGGATTACCAATGCAGACTCTCTTGGCTCCCTGCGGCCCGACTCAGCATGGAGTGGTGGCTCTCAGACAGCATGCTTTCGGCGAGGAATGCCGCTGCGCTCCCGATGGTGCCTAGTGGTGACAGATGCCAGGCTGAAGGGCTGGGGCGCAATTGCAGGGGGAAGCATGCCCAGGGTCTATGGACACCTGAGGAGTTGGAGTGGTCCATCAACCGCCTAGAGTTGAAAGCGGTGTTTCAGGCGCTTCTGGCTTTCAAGTGACCCTGGAAGGATTGGCTGTCAGAGTGATGTCGGACAACACGACAGCAGTGGCCTACATAAATCGACAAGGCGGCACTCAGTGCAGAGCTCTAGCCTTGCAGGCCGAACAAATTTGCCACTGGGCCGAGCTGCATCTTACAGTTTCTGTCAGCAGCTCACATTGCAGGTCAGAGCAACTTGTAAGTCGTTTATCTAAGCAGGCATCAGATCGATCCAGCGGAGTGGGAACTGCAGACGAAGTGTTCCTGCAGATATGTGCCAAGTGGGGCAAGCCCCTAATGGATCTAATGGCGACAAGCTCCAATGCCAAAAGTCCGGTGTCTTCTTCAGCAGACGGAGAGATCCCGCTCGGCGGGGTTGTATGCCTTGGATCAACCCTGGCCTCTGGGCCTACTGTATGTGTTCCCTCCGTGGCCCTTGATAGGGCGAGTGCTCCTGCGGATATTGGCTGCATCCAGGAGAATGGTTCTCGTCTCCTCAGATTGGCCCAGGAGGCCTTGGTATGCGGACCTCCGACAGATGCTCGTAGAGGATCCCCTTCAGTTACCTCTGGTTCCTAACCTGTTGTCACAGGGTCCGGTGACCATGGAGGACGGTTGCCGATTGGTCTTATGGCTTGGCGATTGAGAGGGCGCAATGAGAGGCAAGGCTATTCCAGTAAAGTAATTACCACTCTCCTGCAAGCCCGCAAGCGTTCCACTTCCGTGTCTTATGCCAGGATTTGGCGCCAGTTTGAAGTCTGGTGGTCTTCCAGAGAGATCACACCCCTGCGGGCTCCTGTCTCGCCGATTCTGGACTTTTGCAGGAATGGTGTACAAAAAGGCTGGCCTACAATGCCCTGCGGGTGCAAGTGGTAGCATTGGCCTCCCTATGTGGCAAGGTTGAAGGCGTGTCTTTAACTGCCTCATCCGGATGTGGCACGGTTTCTTAGAGGGTGCTTCGGCTTCGTCCTCCCGTGCGTGCACCTTGTCCAGCTTGGAACCTGGGGCTAGTACTGAAGGCCCTTCAGGGTGCTCTCTTGAACCGCTTCGGCGTGCTTCAGAGAAAGATTTGACACTGAAGGCCGTCTTGTTAGTGGCCATTACCTTCGGCGAGCGGGTGTCAGAGCTCCAGGCGCTGTCTGTAGAGACCCTTTCTGCAATTCTCAGAGTCGGGGGTCACGGTTCGGACCGTGCTTTCCTTCTTGCCTAAGGTGGTTTCAGCGTTTCACCTAAACCAACCTATTTTCTTGCCCTCCTTTGTCGTGGAGGAGTTTCCCAGAATCGTTTGGGCAATTGCACCTGTTGGACATGCGCAGGATCCTGCTTCAGTATCTGCGAGTTAATCTTTCAGGACATCTGTTTGTTTTGCTATCAGGTCCTCGCAGAGGGTCTCCAGCGTCGAAAAGCCACTATTGCCCGCTGGCTTAAAGAATCTATCTTTTCAGCTTATTTGCTTGCCGGCCGGCCTCCGCCTGATGCCTTTAAGGCGCATTCTACTAGAGGTAATTTCCTTTTCCTTGGGCTGAAACCTGGAGCACTCTCTTCAAGAGTTGTAGTGCAGGCAACATGGCTTCTATGCTCTCTTTTGCCCAACATTACAGGCTGGATGTGGCTGCCAGGAGGACACACACTTTTGGTGCGCAAGTGCTGGCGCGTGGTGTGGCTTGTTTGTTTATTTTTATTTATTGCATTTGTATCCCACATTTTCCCACCTCTTTGCGGGCTCAGTGTGGCTTACAAAAGATATGAATAATGGAAATACATTTGTTACAACTTGGTTAGGGTTACATTGTACAAGTTATGCGAGACCATCGAAGTATGTTGTATAGGGTATAACAATGGGACATCAGCATAGAAACATTGGAAAGCTACAATGGGAAGCTTAAAGGGCAGTATTAAGACACAAATACTTATGGTGTACATATTTCTGTGAGTAAATGTATGAGTGATGGGATTACGGGGGATGAGGTCAGAAGTGGAGGTATCATGCATGATGATCAGTGAGTGTAGACTCTGTGTTTTGGCTCTTTCCATAAATTGTTTCAAACAGATGGGTCTTCAATAATTTGCGGAAGGAAGCTTGTTCGTAAATCGTTCTTAAGTTGCGCGGCAGTGTATTCCAAAGCTGCGTGCTCATGTGAGAAAAGGTTGACGCGTGTAGCGTCTTGTATTTCAGGTTGAGGTATGTTCGGGATGATCTTTTAGCATTTCTGGGTGGTAGGTCTATCTCGGACATGTAGGCTGGGGCTTCACCGTGAATGATCTTGTGGACTATTGTGCATACCTTAAAAGTGACGCGTTCCTTCAGTGGAAGCCAGTGTAGTTTCTTAGTAGTGGTGTTGCCCTTTCGTATTTTGGTTTTCCGAAGATGAGTCTGGCTTTTGTGTTCTGGGCTGTTTGAAGTTTCCTCAGTATTTGCTCTTTGCAGCCTGTATAGTGAGTTGCAGTAATCCAGATGGCTGAGGACAAGGGATTGTACTAGGTTGCGAAAGACGACTCTTGGGAAGAATGGTATTATCCTTTTCAATTTCCACATGCAGTAGAACATCTTCTTAGTGTGTTGTTTGCGTGAGTTTCGAGTGTTAGGTGGCGGTCGATAGTGACTCCAAGGATTTTTAGCGTTTCTGAGATTGGAAGGTTTAGGTTTGGTGTGTTTATCGCGTTGAATTCATTTGTATTGTATTGGGAGGTGAGTATCAGGCATTGTTTTTTCTGCATTTAGTTTCAGACGAAATGCATCTGCCCACGTGTTCATGATGTATAGACTTTGATTGCGTTGAAGATTTCTTTGATGTCTTGTTTGAAAGGGATGTATATCGTCACATCATCGGCGTATATATATGGGTTGAGGTTATTGTTTGATAGGAGTTTTGCTAAAGGGATCATCATTAGGTTGAAAATAGTTGGTGAGAGAGGTGATCCTTGTGGAACTCCACATTCAGGTGTCCATGCCTTGGATGTGGTTGAATTTGATGTGACTTGATACGAACGCAAGGTTAGGAACCCCTTGAACCAGTTCAGGACATTTCCTCCAATGCCAAAGTATTCAAGTATGTGTAGTAGGATTCCGTGGTCGACCATGTCGAAGGCGCTTGACATGTCAAATTGTAGGAGGAGTATATTGTTGCCAGTTGCTATTTTGTTTAAATTTAGTCATAAGGGTGACTAATACTGTTTCTGTGCTATGGTTCGACCGGAATTCTGATTGGGCATCGTGCAGTATTGAATGTTTGTTGAGATAGTTTGTGAGTTGTTTAGTTACCATTCCTTCGGTTATCTTGGTTATTAGTGGTATGGATGCTACTGGCCTGTAGTTGGTTATTTCGCTTGTGTTTTTCTTTGTATCTTTGGGAATTGGGATGAATAAGATTTTTCCTTTTTCTTTTGGGAAGAGTCCGTTTGTAGCATGTAATTTACATGGTTCGTTAGGTCTATTATGAATTGTTGAGGAGCAGATTTCATGAGGCTATTTGGGCATGTGTCTAGTTTGCAATTGGATTTGGCATATCTTTTGAGAGTTTTAGAGATGAGGTCTCTGATAGTAGTTCGAATTTGGTCCAGGTTCTGTCTGCTGGGTGTGTTACTTCTTCTGGATCTAGACAGTCTAGAAGAGTGGCGTATTCTATAGGACTAGCGGGTATTTTGTGTCGTAATAGTATAATTTTCTCCTTGAAGTACTTTGCAAGGTTGTCGACGTCTGGTATATCTTTGCCGTTGTTTGTAACTGGTGTGTGTCTAGCAGTTTGTTCACGAGGTTGAAGAGTTTATGTGTTTCTTTGTAGTTTGGTCCTATTATTGTTTTGTAATGTAGTCTTTTTGTCTGTTTTATGGTGTATTTGTATTTTCTCCGAAGTAGTTTCCAGTCGTTTAGTGTTTGTTCGTCTTTCTTTTTGTTCCAAGCTCGTTCTAGTTTCCTGACTTGTGTTTTAAGTTTTTTTCAGCTCTTCGGTGAACCATGGGTTTGCTTTTTTCCTATGTGATGTTCTGGTTTGGATGGGGCGATTTTGTCTAATGTTATTGTACATAAATCGTCCCATTCTTGGAGGAATTGGATGGTGTCAGCGTTTGTTGTCCATTCGTTCTGGTAGATCTGTTGCCAGAATTGTTGTGGGGTCTCTCGTTGTGTATGTTGTTCGCATCGTGTTTATTGGTCGTGTTTAGATATGTTTTTCGCCAGCAAAGAGTGACATTTGTTTTATAGTGGTCTGACCATAATGTAGGTGTCCATCTTGTGTCAGTGAGTATGATAGTTGAGTCTGATTCGAATTTGTTCGTTATGATATCTAGTGTGTGTCCTTTGTCGTGAGTTGGTTGCATGTTGGGTGTTTGCAGATCCCAGAGTTTATGATTCTTTGAACTCTCGTGTGCTTGGTAAGGTGTCATCTTCTAGGTGTAGGTTGATGTCTCCAAGTATAAGGATGTTTGAGGCAGATACGCAGGAGTCGAGATGAAATCCATGAGTTGTGTTTGCGAGTCTTGCCATTTTCCTGGTGGCCGTAGAATAGGATTGTGTAAAGGTGTCCTGTTAAGTTTGGATGGTTAATTCTTGTCGATGCAATTTCGAGTTGTGGGGAGGTAGATTCGCCCGTGATTGTGATGGTGAATTCGGGTTTGTAAATTATAGCTATTCCGCCTCCTCTTTTTCTCCATTTCTTGTCCAGTGGGTGATTTTGTAATCTGGTGGGCAAGTTTCTAAGATGGCGGGATTTTGTGGGACTATGGAAGTAGGTTTCTGTGATAAATAGGAGGTCTAGTTTGTCTGCGGTGATCCAATCTAGAACGTCTACTGAGTTGCTTACTGCTGACCTTGCATTGATGTATCCTAGTTGGATTGAGTGATTGAGGGTTTGATGTGTTATTTTTATTAGTTGCCTGTTCTTCGGTGGTGGAATTTGTTGTTGTCGTTGTTTTCCTCATTTTGTCGGTGGTGTTCCTATCCGAGATTTTTCCTTTTGGTTGGTTATTGTGTCTTTGATTTGGTGGTTTGTTAAAAGGTTGTGCATAGGGTTGGTGAATTGTGGGTGAGTTGTTATGGATGCTGTTTAGGGTGTGCATTATGTGTATGTGAGTGCTGTGTGATTTGTGGGTAATGGGGTTGTTGTTGTCTAGGTTGTAGGTTAAGTTTGCACGTAAGAGTAAGGTGAGACAATGGATGATTAGGAGTGTCTTGCTGGTGTTCATATCTATGTCTAAGGCGCTTGGCAATATTCAGCTGGTGTGCATTCAAGCGAATCAAAGTTTACATTTGTATTTAAGGCTTGGCAGTTAGTACAGGAGGCAAAGTCTACATTTGCATTTGAACTTGGTACCATTCAGGCGAGGTAATGCTTTTGCATTTAAGCTTGGCGACAATTAATTTAAAGCTTGGCAACAACTCAATTCTAGGCAAGTGAGGGGTAATGCTTACATTTGCCTTTTAGGTTGGCAACATTACTTTAAAGCTTGGCAACAGTTCATTACTAGGCAAGTCCTACATTTAATGCTTGGCAACAGTTCACTGCTAGGCAAGCGAGTTAGTGCATACATTTGCATTAGCTTGGCAACAATTTAATTTAAGTAGGTTTAAAGCTTGGCAACAGTTCATGCTGGGCATGCCTACATTTGCATGTACATTAAAGTAAGCAGAGCAAAGCAAGCAAAGTGATAGTAAATCAAGCTGAAGCAGTGCATGCATGCAATTAAGTTGAGCAGAATTTTATTATTTTGTTTAGTTACAGTAAGTAGTGTTTCTTATTGCTCTGTCTGTTTCCTATCCAACGGTCGGCTCTGGCGGCTTGCTGGTCCCTGGTCTTCGATATTCGATCTCCGTAGGCTGCCTGATATTCCTCGGGTCTGGCGCTGCGCTCTCGCCAACCGCAAGGCTGCTCGACTGTAGCGGCTCTCCTCGGGTCCTTGGGAAGGCGCGTGGCTCCCCTCTGTCGGCCACAACCACAATCCTTCAGCCGGTTAGCGGGCTCGGCTGCGGTTCGGTGCGTGGCCAGAAGGAGAGCTCAACTTGCTCTCAGCGATCCTCCGATCCCGCTCGTCTTGCGTCCCAACTGGCCGTCGGCGCCGCGTGGCCTCAGGCTGCTGGTTAATCAGCCCCTGCGCCCGTGTTGGGGCTTAGTGGGTCTGGTCCTGCTGTCCTGCGCCTGGCAGCATTTCTTCTCAGGAAGCCGCTCGGAGCCGCCAAACCAGCCACGACCTACCCTGTTGTCTCTCCGACGTCGGCCGCTCCCTGAGTCGCGGTCTGGAAAATTGGGCCCGGCGTCTGCTTCCGGGTCGTGTCCCCGAAATCGGTAATTCTGGGCGATTCGGGAGCGAGGGTCCACCCTATCTAAGGGATTGCTTTGATACATCCCATCTGTAATGGCTGCATCTGCTTGATGACAAGGAAGGGAAAATTAGGTTCTTACCATGATAATTTTCTTTCCTTTAGTCATAGCAGATGCAGCCATGATCCCTCCTGTCTGGTGCTATCTGCTGTAAATCTATTTCAGGTTCTGTTCGTGTTTCCTGGAGATTCCGTCCTTGGAGAAAGTCGGGAAAAACAGTCTTCAGGATTCTGTTCAATTAAAGGAGGATGGACTTAATTCCCTCCAGTTTCAATGGTTTGAGGATGAGTTTATTTCCCTCCGGGAGGATGAGTTTATTCCCTCCAGTAATGTCTCAGTGAGGATGAGTTTATGCCCTCCGGGAGGATGTTTCATTCCTTCCATTCTGAGTTAATGCCCTTTGTTGTAGGGCCATCGTTCGCTGTGAGGAAAGCTTATGTTATTCCCATTGCGGTTGCCATACTGCTTTGGAAGCTTCAAATACTGAATAGAGGCAGTGGAGCAAGCTGTATGAGGCACTGAAAAAGTGTGCTCCTCTCCTCCCTCTGCGGGTTGATGGACACAACCCATCTGTAATGGCTGCATCTGCTATGACTAAGGAAAGAAAATTATCACGGTAAGAACCTAATTTTCCCGTAGTCCACAACAGACTCATGTTTGCTGCTGTTATCAGCTGTAAAAAAAAAAAAAGCAATTCAGGACAACGCAGGTTCTGCAACCTGCAACAGGTTGCTAAGAGGAGCCGTGGTGGGCAGCTTCTCTGGAGTTGCATGTGTGTGTGTTATTCTGCTCAGCTGGTTTTTGGCAAGCTTGCCTGGGAGGTTCCGGTGTCAGTGGGGAAGTCTGGCTGCGTATCTCCAGTGAGTGCATTTTTTTTCTGCCATTGGGAGACGTGTGGTATGGCGATGGAGGCCACCATAGGAGGCACTTCTTGTGAGCAAGCTGGTGGCAGCGGGGACGTGTTTTGCCGGGTGCACAGAGGCACAGGCAGGCACTATGGCGGGACCTTTCTCCCGAGCAAGATTTCCCGCTCTGAGGCAAATCAGGTGCGCATGCCATTTCTTTTGGTAGACTCCTGCTTTCCAGCTGTTGGCTGCATTGGGTCGGCTTCACCTCTGCTATGGGGACCCCCGTTCAGGCTTTGTGCTGACCTCTCCTGATTCGGGGAGAATGTTGTGACCAGATTTTGTCCTCCTTTTCCTCTTCATTCCACTGGTTGAAGTGACTTTTGCCCCCTCAGCATTTGTCTGTAGCCCGCCCCTTTGAGGGTTTTTTTTTCAGGTACAGTAGTGGCTTTGCCACCTTCTGCCGGTAGATCCGGTGTTCCAGGAGAGGCGGCTGGGGTGCTGTGTTGGAGGTGGGGTCATTGGGACCCCCTCTCTGTCTCTCCCATGTTAGCTTCTGCGGCTTGGTGGAGTTTTTACGCCCATCTCGGGCGGATGGGTTCTAGACAGCAAGGTTTTCCAGAAGGATTCTGATGGTCCTTCTGCAGTGCACCTTGTTTTTCGGGATGCACGTCAGACGATCTGGGGGCTTTTGACCTTTCTCCCGAGTTTATTCTGCTGCTCCATATGCCTGTATGTTGCATCGGTCTGTTAGGGGAACACAGTCCCTTTTTAGCTCATCCTTTGGAGGTTTCTGGCTTGTTCCCTGTTTCTCCACTGATGGACCCTGCACTGAAGAGGGGTTGTTTACTCTCCAGCTCAGCAGTAGGTTTCATTGCTCCCCTGTCTTCGGAAGAAGTCTTTTCAGGGCAGTCCCTTTCTGCACAGATGCAGCAGGAATCTCCTCAGCTGGAAAGCCATGTTTGCCTAAGTGGGTGTGTTGAGGGCAGCAGTCTCCAATAGGCCTCGCTGTCTGTGGTGATTTAAGATTTTCTTATAGTTCCTGCCTTGGTTAAAGGCTGTTCCTGGTGTGGGAAACAGTGAACATCATCAGAGCAGGGCTTTTTGTGTGTTGGGCCTCTGAAATGCCAATTTAGTATTTTTATTTACAGACTTTTCTGTCCCCTCAGTTTTTCTCTGAGGGCAGTTGCTTAAACACCGCGAGTTTCCCTCACTTCCTTTGTGGAACTCTTTTTATATTGGCAGTATAGGTATTGCCTATGTGTACACCACTGAGGGTACCTGATCCCCTCTGATCTTGGAAGCTCAGCAGGGGTGGGCCTGGTTTCTACTTGGATGCTGTAGGTTTTCTTTTTTTTCTGCACCTTTACATGGGAGTTTCTAGGCTTAGGCTGTTGGCTCCATGTTTCTGTGGGAAATGTTATATATTTTGTTTTCTGTGGCTAGTGCTGTGGTCTTTATGGTTATCTCCAGGTTCAGTAATAGCAAAATAGTTTAGGGGGGGGGGGGGTTCTGGAAGATGGGCTAGCTTTCAACCTGAAGGTCACAGGTTTAAGTCAGATTTGTGCATCATATTAGAAGCTGTGACTCTTGGCTCCTTTTCATATGGGGCATGTTTTACTTCACTCTCCCATATTGCTTGCTTTGACAAGCAGTTCTTTGCATAGTTGGGACAGCTACCACTATTCTACAGTGCCAAAGGTTGCTGTGTTGGTTTCCCACAGCAGTTTCTGCTCTTCTAGTATTACACTCTGGTACTGGTGAAACTAGTGCATACCAGCTCCAGCTTTCACTGTATCAGTGGCACCTCTAGCTAGCTGTATGGTGTAGTGTCTCTAAGGCTTTTGTTGCACTTTTGCACTTTTTCTTGGTATTGGGTAGCTAGCTGTATTGCAGAGCTTCTTCAATTTAGCATTCTTTTCTGCACTTCTCCTCTAGGAAGCATTTCTGCTCTTTCCTGTTAGGTCCCCTCATCTGCAGTTTCTCTGGTTGGCTGTTCTGGGCCCTCATGTTCTGTTCCAGGCTCTGCCTTTTGGCATGGCTACAGCTCCATGCACCTTTCCTAAGTTTGGGATGGTGCATGCACCTTTCCTAAGTTTGGGATTGGTGCGTCATTCTCCACAAGGACAGCAGAGTACACCCTGCTCTAGACAAGTACTGAGAATTAATCTTCCCGGGTCTTTCTGTTGGAATTCTTGGGCTGGGTGGTCACCCTTCAAATGAGCCACCTCGTCCTGTCCCAGACTGCTTTGGTACAGTTTTTTTCTTGACCAAGGACTGGAGGATATAGCTTCAGACTCAGGTGCACAGTCTGCTCAGGGTTCCGAGTCTTGGGCCTGGCTGTATATTCATGTCTTGGGCTCGATGGTGGCCACTTTAGAGGTAGTGCCGTGAGCTGTGCTCACATGTGGCATCTACAGCTCTCGTTTCTCGGCAGGTGGTCTCCTGTGTCCTAGGAGTATCAGCAGCGTCTTCCGTGGCTGTTCTCAGCAAAGCTGCGCGTGAACAGGTGGCTCCACAATTCCTCCCTGTGGAAGGGATGCCTTGGCGCCTCCGCAGTTGATGGTGGTGATTGTGGATGCAAGTCTTTTGGGCTGGAGAGCCTGTTGCTACCTCCTTCAACCTCTGGGACGGTGGATGGCACGGAAGACTGTGTGAACAATCTCCCACCTGGACCTGGTTTTTGTGCTGTTTGTCTTCTAGCCTTTCAGGACATGTAGCAGGCCAGGTGATACTTGTGCCGTCGGAGAACACGATAACAGTGGCTTCTTATTCGACAGGTCGGGCCTTGGTCACCAGGACATGTTGCCCCCATGGAGTGGGCAGAGGACATCGTGCTTTGTTTCTCTGTGGCCCACTTTGCAGGCATTTCCTATGGTGAGCTCTTTTTTTCTGCCGTCTTCTGATCTTGCCGGAATGGTTATTCCGCACCAGTGCTTCTCCAGTTCGGCCTTCAGTAGACGGCTCCATTTCTCCGCAACCCACTTCTGGGGCATTTCCTATGGTGAACTCTTTTTCTGCTGTCTTCTGGTCTCAACATAATGGTTATTCACCGAGAACAAGCAGGCTATATTATTCTCACAAGTGGGTCAACGATCCGCATCTGCCTGGGAATCGGCATAATAGCCAGCAAAAACTTACTATAGCCTTCTGGTGCGCATGCTGCGCCCCACCGCGCATGCGCAGGGTGCTTTCCTGCCAGTTGCGCGACCGCGCTCCTCGGTTGTTTGTTCTCCGTGTGAGGAGCAGTGGGGTTTTGCCATTGCTCCTTTTTCGCCAGGGAAAGAGACTTTATTTTGTACCTGTTTCACGATATTTATGTGTGTGTGTGTGTTTTTTTTTTTTTTTTTTTCCTTCTTTCATTGTTTCTCAAAAAAATAAAACCTTTTTTAGTTTTTGGTCCCGCGTTTAAGTTTTTTTTTTTTTTTTTTCGTTGCGGACCGCATTTAGGCCTGTTTGGTCGAGTTTCCCATTTTGTGCCTTTCTTTTTCTTTTAGGCACAATCAGGTCCTTTAATTTAGCTGAAGCCGTTTTCCCTTCCATGTCATTGAATACTCCAGTGGCTTCAAACGTTGTACTCTGGTACTGATACATAGTAACATAGTAGATGACGGCAGAAAAAGACCTGCATGGTCCATCCAGTCTGCCCAACAAGATAAACTCATATGTGTATCCTTACCTTGATTTGTACCTGCCTTTTTCAGGGCATAGACCGTACAAGTCTGCCCAGCAGTATTTCCCGCCTCCCAACCACCAGTCCCGCCTCCCATCACCGACTCTGGCACAGACCGTATAAGTCTGCCCTCCACTATCCTCACCTCCCAACCACCAACCCCTCTTCCCCCACCTGCTCCACCACCCAATTTCGGCTAAGCTGCTGAGGATCCAATCCTACTGTACAGGATTCCTTTATGCATATCCCACGCATGTTTGAATTCCGTTACCGTTTTCATCTCCACCACCTCCGCGGGAGGGCATTCCAAGCGTCCACCACACTCTCTCTGTGAAAAAATACTTCCTGACATCTTTCCTGAGTCTGCCCCCCTTCAATCTCATTTCATGTCCTCTCGTTCTACCGCCTTCCCGTCTCCGGAAAAGATTCGTTTGCGGATTAATACCTTTCAAATATTTGATCGCGCAGTGGAGCGTGTCTTGCACTCCACAAAACTCTTAATACCTTGTTATAAGCTCCAGACCGACCAATCGGAATTGCATTACCCATACGTGAGAGTATAAGACCTGCTAGAGGTAATTTATCTTCATTTTACCTTGTTATTACAAAGGCCCTATAAGTGCTTAATTTCTTCTCCTGATTCTCGGACCCCTGCATGGGCGTAGTTTGGGGGAGGGAGGGGGGGCAATGCCCCCCCAAACAAGATAACCCTACCGAAACTTCATTGGATACACATAACCCACCACTAGCTTGAAGCTTCTCTTCTCCTGGCCGCTGCTATAGCAGCCTGTAGGAACTGCGATCTTCCATGCTCTTCCCTGCCTCTCGCTCACTTCCTCCCTCCTTCCTCCTTGGAAAACGTAATGAGATGTGCGCAGGGTCATACTCTGCACGCGCCACTGCCGGCTCCTCTTTCTCCCTCACCCGCCTTAATGTAAGTTTCTGTTTCCGGAGAAAGGAGGGAAGCCGGCAGGAGCATGGCCCGCGCACGTTTTCATTTTGTTTGTGTAGCAGCGTTCGGGTGTAGGATGGAGTGAGCGAGAGGCAGGGAAGGGCAGGGTAAAGCACAGAAAGGAGGGAAGCGGCAGCGGCGCGCACAGGAGCACGGCCCCGCACATTTTTTATTTTGTTTTGTAGCAGTGTCGCGGTGTGGGATGGAGTGAAGGGAAGGCAGGGTAAAGCACAGAAGCTGGTTCCTCCAGGCTGCCACAGCAGCAACCAGGAGGAGTAGTTTGGTTCCTATGTCCCTAACCTTGTTGGGGGGGTGGGGAGCTAGACAGAGTGAGCAAGAGGACAGGTGAGGTAGGGGAGATGAGATCCTGGATGGCTGCATCAGGGAAGGGGAATGAGGGAGGACATTCTACATGGAAGGGAGAGACACTGGATGGAATGGGGAAAGCCTGGAGAGACAGTGAAGTGAAGAGGATAGAGAGGGGGGAGACAGTGAATAAAAGGGGGAGGCAATGGAAGGAGGATAGAGAGAGGGGGAGATACTGGATGAAAAGGAATGAGAGAGATGGCTGGAGGTAAGGGGGAGTGGAGACACTGGATGGAAAGGAATAGAGAGATGGGAGATGCTGCAAAAGGGAGAGAGAAAGGGAAGATGCTCGATGGAGGGGTGAGGCGGAGATGGTCAATGGAGGGATGAAGGGGAGATGCTGGATGGAAAGGAATGATAGAGAGGGGAGATGCTGAATGGAAGGAGGAAGAGAACACGATGGAAAGGAATAAGAGAGATGGGAGATGCTGCGAAGAGGAGAGAGGGGGGAGACTGGATAAAGGGGAAGGGGATGGAATAGGGGGAGAGAGGATGGAAGAAGAAGAGGACAGTGAAAGTCAGGGAATGTGTGGAAGGGGGCAGAGGTGAGGGAAAGAGATGGAAACTTTTAGGTAGATGCAGAGTAACAAGAGGGAAATTGAAGGCTGGTTAGTAATAATGAAATCTGGACAGAAAGGCAGAAAAATAAATGGAAGAAACTGGAAGAAAAAGATGAATCTGGATATGGATGTAATGAAGAAAGTGAAGAAGACAGGAGAGAGAGAAATGACAGATGGAAAAGGAAATCCTGGCAAGAGAGTTAGCAGAAACCAGAGACTGGAATCAACACAATTAGAAACATTAAACGACCAGACCACACAGGTAGAAAAAAATATTTTTAATTTAAAAACTAGCATATTACAAACAATGCAAAGTGGAAATAAGGTAATAGTTTTCTATTGGACTAAATGAATACATCTTTCAGTTAGCTTTCAAAAGCCTAAACCACCTTCTTCTGGTTCGGACAGTATACCATGCTTAGGGGTCCCTCTACTAAGGTACGCTAATAGATTCAGCACACGCTAATGATTAGCATGTGCTAATTGCTAAGAAGCCCATAGATATAAAATGGTCATCTTATCCGTGTGCTAAATCCATTAGCACACCTAAGTAAATGAAACCCTTAATTTGTAATGTATATAGAATGTCAGGTTTTGAAATTTACATCTGCTGTCTTATATTTTGCACAGTATGAGGGAACACATTACTGTTTTTCTGGTGTATTGAGTAGAAAGTCTGGCTGCTTGGGAGTTCAGTTTAATTTGTGTCCACATATTTCTGTTTTTAGTCTGTAGTTACATATTCTATATTTGGTGAGGGTTGATCTGCATTCTGTGTGTGTGGAAGAGACCAGGTATTCTGCTGGCACTGAATGCCTATGAAGGATCAATATGTACTAATCTGGCCTGTTTAGTTTTTCAGTAGATGTACTGGTTTTACGTGAATGTGAGAGGAGGCATAATATTCACATGGTGCTGAATTATTTCAGTAAAAAAACCCCAAAATTATTTATATATATATATATATACAGTGGTGGAAATAAGTATTTGATCCCTTGCTGATTTTGTAAGTTTGCCCACTGACAAAGACATGAGCAGCCCATAATTGAAGGGTAGGTTATTGGTAACAGTGAGAGATAGCACATCACAAATTAAATCCGGAAAATCACATTGTGGAAAGTATATGAATTTATTTGCATTCTGCAGAGGGAAATAAGTATTTGTATCCCCCACCAACCAGTAAGAGATCTGGCCCCTACAGACCAGGTAGATGCTCCAAATCAACTCGTTACCTGCATGACAGACAGCTGTCGGCAATGGTCACCTGTATGAAAGACACCTGTCCACAGACTCAGTGAATCAGTCAGACTCTAACCTCTACAAAATGGCCAAGAGCAAGGAGCTGTCTAAGGATGTCAGGGACAAGATCATACACCTGCACAAGGCTGGAATGGGCTACAAAACCATCAGTAAGACGCTGGGCGAGAAGGAGACAACTGTTGGTGCCATAGTAAGAAAATGGAAGAAGTACAAAATGACTGTCAATCGACAAAGATCTGGGGCTCCACGCAAAATCTCACCTCGTGGGGTATCCTTGATCATGAGGAAGGTTAGAAATCAGCCTACAACTACAAGGGGGGAACTTGTCAATGATCTCAAGGCAGCTGGGACCACTGTCACCACGAAAACCATTGGTAACACATTACGACATAACGGATTGCAATCCTGCAGTGCCCGCAAGGTCCCCCTGCTCCGGAAGGCACATGTGACGGCCCGTCTGAAGTTTGCCAGTGAACACCTGGATGATGCCGAGAGTGATTGGGAGAAGGTGCTGTGGTCAGATGAGACAAAAATTGAGCTCTTTGGCATGAACTCAACTCGCCGTGTTTGGAGGAAGAGAAATGCTGCCTATGACCCAAAGAACACCGTCCCCACTGTCAAGCATGGAGGTGGAAATGTTATGTTTTGGGGGTGTTTCTCTGCTAAGGGCACAGGACTACTTCACCGCATCAATGGGAGAATGGATGGGGCCATGTACTGTACAATTCTGAGTGACAACCTCCTTCCCTCCGCCAGGGCCTTAAAAATGGGTCGTGGCTGGGTCTTCCAGCACGACAATGACCCAAAACATACAGCCAAGGCAACAAAGGAGTGGCTCAGGAAGAAGCACATTAGGGTCATGGAGTGGCCTAGCCAGTCACCAGACCTTAATCCCATTGAAAACTTATGGAGGGAGCTGAAGCTGCGAGTTGCCAAGCGACAGCCCAGAACTCTTAATGATTTAGAGATGATCTGCAAAGAGGAGTGGACCAGAATTCCTCCTGACATGTGTGCAAACCTCATCAACAAGGGTTTTGCCACCAAGTATTAGGTCTTGTTTGCCAGAGGGATTAAATACTTATTTCCCTCTGCAGAATGCAAATAAATTCATATACTTTCCACAATGTGATTTTCCGGATTTAATTTGTGATGTGCTATCTCTCACTGTTACCAATAACCTACCCTTCAATTATGGGCTGCTCATGTCTTTGTCAGTGGGCAAACTTACAAAATCAGCAAGGGATCAAATACTTATTTCCACCACTGTATATATATATATTTCTCCGAGGACAAGCAGGCTGCTTGTTCTCACTGATGGGTGACGTCCACGGCAGCCCCTCCAATCGGAAAACTTTACTAGCAAAGGCCTTTGCTAGTCCTCGCGCGCCGATGCGCACCGCGCATGCGCGGCCGTCTTCCCGCCCGAACCGGCTCGTGTTCGTCAGTCTTCTTTTGTCCGCGCTCGGGACGGTCGTGTTTTGCGCCGTTTCGCGCCCCTCAAAGTTGACCCTCGCGTGTCTTCGCGTTTTTCGCTAAAAGAAAAAGACCTTTTACGGTCTTTACCCCTTTCCCGTGTTTCCAGCTTTTGCCCTGCGTAAGTTTCCTTTCGCTTTAGGGGTAGGCCTTTTTTGAGGCCTCGGTTCGGGTTTTTTCTCTCCCTATTTTTGGTGCCTATATCGCCATTACGAGTTCTGATTTCGCCAGCGTGATTTTTCCGCCCATGTCATCGAAGTCTCCCAGCGGCTTCAAGAAGTGCACCCAGTGCGCCCGGGTAATCTCGCTCACTGATAGGCAAGCGTCGTGTCTTCAGTGTCTGGGGGCTGGGCACCGCCCGCAGGCCTGTAGTCTTTGCGCCCTTTTACAGAAAACGACTCAGGTAGCGAGATTGGCCCAATGGAACGTGTTGTTCTCGGGCTCTTTGTCGGCAACAGCACCGGGGGCATCGAGTGCATCGACGTCGACAGCTTCAAGACCTTCGGCATCGACTGAATCGAGGCATCGACCCTCTGCATCGTTGGTACCAAGAAGATAGAGTCCCAGTACTGGATCCATGGGGACCCAGAGCTGATGCGCACTCAGTTGCCTCACGACTCTGGTGTTGTGGATCTGGCCCTAAAGAAGGCTAAGAGTTCTAGGGAGCATGCTTCGGCGCCCCCGGGCAAGGACTCTAGAACCTTAGACTCCTTTGGGAGGAAGGCCTACCATTCTTCTATGCTCGTGGCCAAAATCCAGTCTTACCAGCTCTACACGAGCATACATATGCGGAACAATGTGCGGCAGTTGGCGGGCTTGGTGGACAAGCTCCCTCCTGAGCAAGCCAAGCCATTTCAGGAGGTGGTCAGGCAGCTGAAGGCGTGCAGAAAATTCCTGGCCAGAGGGGTATATGATACCTTTGATGTTGCGTCCAGGGCCGCTGCTCAAAGTGTGGTGATGCGCAGACTCTCATGGCTGCGTGTCTCCGACCTGGAGAATAGGATCCAGCAGCGGATTGCAGACTCCCCTTGCCGAGCGGACAATATTTTTGGAGAGAAAGTCGAACAGGTCGTAGAGCAGCTCCACCAGCGGGATACCGCTTTCGACAAGTTCTCCCGCCGGCAGCCTTCAGCATCTACCTCCTCAGGTAGACGTTTTTATGGGGGAAGGAAGACTGTTCCCTACTGTTCTGGTAAGCGTAGGTACAATCCTCCTTCTCGACAGCCTGCGGCCCAGGCTAAGCCCCAGCGCGCTCGCTCTCGTCAGCAGCGTGCACCTCAGCAAGGCCCCACGGCTCCCCAGCAAAAGCAGGGGCCGAGCTTTTGACTGGCTCCAGCAGAGCATAGCCGACATCGTGTCAGTGCCGGGCGATCTGCCGGTACGGGGGGAGGTTGAAAGTTTTTCACCAAAGGTGGCCTCTCATAACCTCCGACTGTTGGGTTCTTCAAATAGTCCGGCAAGGATACACCCTCAATTTGGCCTCGAAACCTCCAAATTGCCCACCGGGAGCTCAATCCTACAGCTTCCAGCACAAGCAGGTACTTGCAGAGGAACTCTCCGCCCTTCTCAGCGCCAATGCGGTCGAGCCCGTGCCATCCGGGCAAGAAGGGCTGGGATTCTATTCCAGGTACTTCCTTGTGGAAAAGAAAACAGGGGGGATGCGTCCCATCCTAGACCTAAGGGCCCTGAACAAATATCTCGTAAAAGAAAAGTTCAGGATGCTTTCCCTGGGCACCCTTCTCCCCATGATTCAGCAAAACGATTGGCTATGCTCTCTGGACTTGAAGGACGCCTACACGCACATCCCGATACTGCCAGCTCACAGACAGTATCTGCGATTTCAGCTGGGCACACGTCACTTCCAGTACTGTGTGCTACCCTTTGGGCTCGCCTCTGCGCCCAGAGTGTTCACGAAGTGCTTGGCTGTAGTAGCAGCGGCGCTTCGCAGGCTGGGAGTACACGTGTTCCCCTGTCTCGACGATTGGCTGGTGAAGAACACATCCGAGGCAGGAGCTCTACAGTCCATGCAGATGACTATTCGCCTCCTGGAGCTACTGGGGTTTGTGATAAATTATCCAAAGTCCCATCTTCTGTCAGTACAGAGACTCGAATTCATAGGAGCTCTGCTGGCTTCTCGGACGGCTCGTGCCTATCTCCCAGAGACGAGAGCCAACAACTTGTTGTCTCTCGTCTCGCAGGTGCGAGCGTCCCAGCAGATCACAGCTCGGCAGATGTTGAGATTGCTGGGCCACATGGCCTTGTAAATTCTAGGGGCCCTCTTTGCGCCCCAGGAATACCCTTCTGTAGGGCCAAAGGGTCTGTTCTTCCACTATGTGTTGGGCCGCCTGCCTAAATCCTTTTGATATTCCATTCCAGTGATATGTCTCTTGTGTAGATACCAGAAGGCATAATTCTAGGATACTGTCCATGACCATAGTCTTCTGTTTATCAGGATCTAAGTAGATACTTGTACATTTAAGTGTCTATAAATATATGGTATTGGAAATCTATAAAATTTAGTGTAAAAAGTGCGTGTGTGTCTTAGCTTCTAGTTAAAATGACAGGTAAAGAGTAATTGGAAATAGAGACAGAGATAGATTTCAGAGAGAAGACTTTAATCTTACCAAGTTGTTCAATTAAGTACAGACATCAAACAGATTCTGGATATAACCGGACAGAGAGCTCCGCTGCTTCCAACGCGTTGGGGAAGGACTCCGAAACTAAGGCAAAATCTCCCTTCTTTTATACCCATACCTCCCAATAGAAGTCTATGGCAGGACCTATTTTTTTACAATATTTCACAATTCCTGAGATCATACTTTCGCATCCGGCCAGGTGCTTCCGTTCTTGTAAACAACTTGTTCCTTAATACCAAAAATATCTGTTCTAGCTATTGCAAATTATTGTGCAACTTCCTCTTTTGTCAACATGTTTTCTCCTCTGCCAGAACATCTTATTTTTTTGCATATCAGTTTCACTTCCTCTTTTTTTATCATCTTATGATCTCAGTTTCAGCTTATAGAAAGACAAACTCCATTTTTATAAGTGCTACATTCAATTTGTATCTGATTTTGTTAAGACTCATCTATAAGGCCATTAGTAGGTTATCACACTATTCCAGTGGATAGATCTTAAACTAGAACGCATATTAACTTGCAGGAAAAGCAAGTCCTTGCTCAGCCAGTCATAGATTTTTAAACCTAGCTGGTATTTTTACAGCCTGAGTCCTAACATCTGGCCTTCCACCCTTCCGGTGGGCATCCAGTGAGGGCCTCTTGCTGTAGTATAATTATACAGCCTCCACAGTTCATGTGACTCCCATGGCCCGCCTTCACATGCGATCTGCTCAATGGACCCTAGCTTGCCAGTGGTTTCAGGCTGCTGGGGATCTAGAAGACGTGATTCACCTGTCCACGAGTTTTCTGAACTCCCTGTATTGGTGGACGATTTGGCCCAATTTGACTCTGGGACGTTCTTTCCAAATTCCTCAGCCACAAAAAGTGCTGACTACGGATGCGTCTCTCCTGGGGTGGGGAGCTCATGTCGATGGGCTTCACACCCAGGGAAGCTGGTCCCTCCAGGAACGCGATCTGCAGATCAATCTTCTGGAGTTACGAGCGGTCTGGAATGCTCTGAAGGCTTTCAGAGATCGGCTGTACCACCAAATTATCCAAATTCAGACAGACAACCAGATTGCCACGTATTACATCAACAAGCAGGGGGCACCGGATCTCGCCCCCTGTGTCAGGAAGCTGTTGATGGCTCTCTCATTCTCCCTGTCTCGTCAGCTCGAAACCTTGGGGTCATCTTTGACTCTTCTCTCTCCTTCTCTGCTCATATCCAGCAGATTGCCAAGACCTGTCGTTTCTTTCTTTACAACATCCGTAAAATCCGCCCCTTTCTTTCCGAGCACTCTACCAAAACCCTCATCCACACCCTTGTCACCTCTCGTTTAGACTACTGCAATCTACTTTTTGCTGGCCTCCCACTTAGTCACCTCTCCCCTCTCCAGTCAGTTCAAAACTCTGCTGCCCGTCTCATCTTCCGCCAGGGTCGCTTTACTCATACTACCCCTCTCCTCAAGACCCTTCACTGGCTCCCTATCCGTTTTCGCATCCTGTTCAAACTTCTTCTACTAACCTATAAATGTACTCACTCTGCTGCTCCCCAGTATCTCTCCACACTCGTCCTTCCCTACACTCCTTCTCGTGCACTCCGCTCCATGGATAAATCCTTCTTATCTGTTCCCTTCTCCACTACTGCCAACTCCAGACTTCGCGCCTTTCTGTCTCGCTGCACCCTACGCCTGGAATAAACTTCCTGAGCCCCTACGTTTTGCCCCATCCTTGGCCACCTTTAAATCTAGACTGAAAGCCCACCTCTTTAACATTGCTTTTGACTCGTAACCACTCGCCTCCACCTACCCTCCTCTCTTCCTTCCCGTTCACATTAATTGATTTGATTTGCTTACTTTATTTATTTTTTGTCTATTAGATTGTAAGCTCTTTGAGCAGGGACTGTCTTTCTTCTATGTTTGTGCAGCGCTGCGTATGCCTTGTAGCGCTATAGAAATGCTAAATAGTAGTAGTAGTAGTAGCATGTGGCTCTGGGCTTGCCGTCACGGCATGTTGCTCCAAGCCATACATCTGGCAGGCGTAAACAACAGTCTGGCCGACAGACTGAGCAGGATTATGCAACCTCACAAGTGGTCGCTCAACTCCCGAGTAGTGCGCCAGATCTTCCAGGTGTGGGGCACCCCCTTGGTAGATCTCTTTGCATCTCGAGCCAACCACAAAGTGCCTCAGTTTTGTTCCAGGCTTTTTCCTCCTGGACTGGGGGGAAGGTCTGCTGTATGCTTATCCTCCCATACCTCTGGTGGGGAAGACTTAGTTGAAACTCAAGCAAGACCGAGGCACCATGATTCTGATTGCTCCGTTTTGGCCGCGTCAGATCTGGTTCCCTCTTCTTCTGGAGTTGTCCTCCGAAGAACCGTGGAGATTGGAGTGTTTTCCGACCCTCATCACACAGGACGAAGGGGCGCTTCTGCATCCCAACCTCCAGTCTCTGTCTCTCACGGCCTGGATGTTGAGAGCGTAGACTTTGCCTCTTTGGGTCTGTCAGAGGGTGTCTCCCGCATCTTGCTTGCTTCCAGGAAAGATTCCACTAAGAGGAGTTACTTCTTTCTATGGAGGAGGTTTGCCGTCTGGTGTGACAGCAAGGCCCTAGATCCTCGCTCTTGTCTTTCACAGACCCTGCTTGAATACCTTCTGCACTTGTCTGAGTCTGGTCTCAAGACCAACTCTGTAAGGGTTCACCTTAGCGCAATCAGTGCATACCATTACCGTGTGGAAGGTAAGCCGATCTCAGGACAGCCTTTAGTTCGCTTCATGAGAGGTTTGCTTTTGTCAAAGCCCCCCGTCAAACCTCCTACAGTGTCATGGGATCTCAATGTCGTTCTCACCCAGCTGATGAAACCTCTTTTTGAGCCACTGATCTCCTGCCATCTGAAGTACTTGACCTGGAAGGTCATTTTCTTGGTGGCAGTTACTTCAGCTCGTAGAGTCAGTGAGCTCCAGGCCCTGGTAGCCCAGGCCCCTTACACCAAATTTCATCATAATAGAGTAGTCCTCCGCACTCACCCTAAGTTCTTGCCAAAGGTTGTGTCGGAGTTCCATCTGAACCAGTCAATTGTCTTGCCAACATTCTTTCTCTGTGCTCATTTCTGCCCTGCTGAACGTCAGCTGCACACATTGGACTGTAAAAGAGCATTGGCCTTCTATCTGGAGCGGACACAGCCCAACAGACAGTCCGCCCAATTGTTTGTTTCTTTTGATCCCAACAGGAGGGGAGTGGCTGTGGGGAAACGCACCATATCCAATTGGTTAGCAGATTGCATTTCCTTCACTTACGCCCAGGCTGGGCTGGCTCTTGAGGGTCATGTCACGACTCACATTGTCAGAGCCATGGCTGCGTCAGTGGCCCACTTGAAGTCAGCCACTATTGAAGAGATTTGCAAAGCTGCGACGTGGTCATCTGTCCACACATTCACATCTCATTACTGCCTGCAGCAGGATACCCGACGCGACAGTCGGTTCGGGCAGTCAGTGCTTCAGAATCTGTTTGGGGTTTAGAATCCAACTCCACCCCCCTAGGCCCATGTTTATTCTGTTCCAGGCTACACTGTTAGTTGGATAAATTGTTAGGTCAATCTCAGTTATGTCCTCGCTGTTGCGAGGCCCAATTGACCATGTTTGTTGTTTTGAGTGAGCCTGGGGGCTAGGGATACCCCATCAGTGAGAACAAGCAGCCTGCTTGTCCTTGGAGAAAGCGAATGCTACATACCTGTAGAAGGTATTCTCCGAGGACAGCAGGCTGATCTCACAAACCCGCCCGCCTCCCCTTTGGAGTTGTCTTCCCTTCTCTTTGTCTTGCTACATACGGGACTGACGAACATGAGCCGGTTCGGGCGGGAAGACGGCCGCGCATGCGCGGTGCGCATCGGCGCGCGAGGACTAGCAAAGGCCTTTGCTAGTTAAGTTTTACGATTGGAGAGGCTGCCGTGGACGTCACCCATCAGTGAGAACAATCAGCCTGCTGTCCTCGGAGAATACCTTCTACAGGTATGTAGCATTCGCTATATATATATATATATATATATATATATATATATATATGCTGCATTTGTATCCCACATATATATATTTATGATGTCTTCATATTCAGTGTTTTAGGCTTGTGTGTGTTTTGAATAACCATAATTAATATGTATAAGATGTATGTATGCAAATGAATATGCTAATGTGCCACGCCCCCTCCTCCTCTCCCCCCCCCCCCCCCCCCAAAAAAAAATGAAACAGTCAAACTACGCCCATGGACCCCTGCTTCCTCAAATCCAAAAATGGCAAACACTAGAAAACTGACAAGTTCCTTCCCGGTATGTGAAGCTGTGCATGAATTTATTATTGCTTATTGGTCTCTCTGGATTTAAGCTTTAGGGTGGCTAAATCATGTCTCATCTCTATCCATTTCCCCAGATGATATATAAAAATTGAATTTGCCTAAAGTGGATTCTTTGGTGGCTGCAGTTACCAAGAAGACCACTTTGCCAGTGGGAGGTGGCATAGCATTGAAGGATGTGTAGAACAGGAAGCTGGAGTCTTCCTTAAAACTTTCCTTTGAAATATCTGTGCATTCTCTGCAAGTGGCTATGTGCAGTTCATATGCTGCCTGAGCTTGTCTAAACTGGGTGCTGCAAGTGGCAGATTAGTTGCAAGACTTGGGTGTGCAACCAACCATATTCTGAGTTTCCAATATAAAAACGGGTCTGGCCTATTTGGCAGGTTCCTTGTATGACCTGATTCAAGTGTCAGGCAATAAAATGTCTTTGGCGGTCATAGCCCGCCATTTATTGTGGTTCCGTCAAGGGCACTAGATGCAGCATCCATACAGCGTCTGTTGTTTGGGGAGGATCTGGAGAAGTTTATCAAGGATCTTAAGGTATCAATTGCTCAGCGTAGAGCTCCCACCCAAGCTTCCAGATCTTCCTCTATGGCTTGACCCTCACAATGATGGGGGTACTGTCTCACTGTTCGCCACTAATCAGAGGACAGCTATCCTGATTCTACGAGGAGTGGGGCAGGATTATTATAGATCAATGGGTCCTAGAAATTTATACAAAAAGGCTGTAAATAAGAATTCACTTCTCCTACCGCAGATTTTTTTTTTCTTGGCTTCCTTGTGAAGAGCTTTGCACAAGCAGGCAGCAGTGCTCTCTACTCTGCAGTTCTTGCTGTACTTACAGATGGTGATCCCAGAGCCACCACAAGAGTGCAGCCAAGGTCGCTACTCAATTTGTTTTGTGGTACCCAAGAAAGGCAGGTCCTACCGCCCAGTTCTTGACCTAAAAAGGTCAACAAATTTCTGAAAATCAGGCATTCCATATGGAAACTTTGCGTTCTGTCCTGGTGGAAGTTTCTCACCCAAAGTCAGTAATCCCAACGCTTATAGAACATTCCTTTTATTGCAAATCCAGTTATCTAAAATTAACAGACCCACCGACATGGGCCATTTTTCGTGATTGCGTCAGGGGTGGTCATATAAATGTACTTATAAGTACTGATGACAAATCATGAATTTCTCAGCTTATTTGATGTTTATATGACAGCCCCTGATGCAATCACAAAACATGGCCAATGTCAGTCGGTCTGTTGACCTCAAGAAATATTCTATGAGTGTTGAGATTATTGACTTTGAATGTTGATTATTGCCCCCTGCATTTCTCCTGTGGCCAGTGATAGGCAGGGTGCTGTGCCAGATTATTCTTCATTGGGGCCTAGTAATGTTCATAGCTCCAGATTGGCCCAGGAGACCGTGGTACGTGGATCTAGTTTGGCTGCTGGTAGACAAGCTGTTCTGTCTTCACTTCAATCACGGCCTACTTCCTCAAGGTCCAATACAGATGGAGAATCCCTCCCACTTTGGTCTTATGGCCTGGCTATTGAGAGGACAAAGTTAAGAAAGAAGGGTTATACTAATGATGTTATAGCAACACTACTAAAACTGCTCTATCTCTGCGGTTTATGCACAGGTTTGGCACATTTTCAGGTATGGCGCTCCGAGTGTCTCCATTTCATGCTTCTCTTATACAGATCTTGGCATTTCTTGGAGAGGGGTCTAAAGCGAGGGCTAGCTTACAATTTGTTTCTGAGTGCAAGTGGCAGCCCTTCGATGTTATCGAGGTAGACTTCTTAATTTCCTTCCAATGTCATTCGGTTCATGAAGAGGGTTAATCATCTTAAACCTCTTTTGCGACATCTATATCCTGAATGGAATCTGAATCTGGTGCTTCGGGCTCTGCAGAAGGCACGTTTTGAGGCTTTGCAGAAAGTTACTTTGAAAGATCGTACACTAAAATCTGTTTTCCTTGTCTGTGTGTCATCAGCATGTAAAATTTCGGAGCTCCAGGCACTGTCCTGTTGAGATCCTTTCCTCTGTTTTTATAAGGTGGGTGTGATGATAAGTATAGTCGCTTCCTTTCTGCCTAAGTTGGTGTCCTAATTTCATCTCAATTAGCCGTTTTTTCTTCCTTCTTTTTTTTTGTATTAAGTTTGTATTAAGTTATGTCCAATAAAAAAGGTATCATCTTATTTTTTTTCCATGTTTTATTTCTATTGATTCCTTCTTTTCAAGAAGAGGATTATGGGATGGATTTTGCTTCTGTACACTATCTTTCTCCTTCAGTACTTGAAAGTAACCAGTGAGTTTCTCCAGCCAAATCATTTGTTAATTCTCTTCTTGGAGTCTCATAAAGGTAATGCAGCTTCCAAGGCGAGACTAGCGTGCTGGGTAAAGGAGGCTATAGCATCTTTGTATCTTCCTATCTGGTAAACAGATTCTGGTCAGACTCAGAGTTCATTCTTATCTCTCCCTACACTCCTCCCCAGGAACTCAGTTCACTGAGTAAATCTCTTATCTGCACCCTTCTCCTCCACGGCTAACTCCAGACTCCGTTCTGTAGGGGATTATATATATGTTTTTGTAAGAGGCCAATTTCCTACCTATGTACTCGCTTATGTCTAGGGGGCGTGGCCTCTGCCCAACATTAGCTGCATGGAAAATAACGGACAGACCAATGGAATATATTAGTTTATTTATACAGCGTTATATACAAAAATATAGAAAACTCTTATCAGCTTATAGCATCAGCAATTCCTGATTGCATGCACAATGATACCAAAAATATAGAGAAACTATGATTATCCTATTGGCTAATCTGTAATGACAGATAAACACAATACCAAGATCCTAATGATTACCACACAAATCTTATACTAGGCTCACAGCAACTAGAGATCATAAATCCTGACGTCACACATCTGATGGGTCCGAGCACAGACTAATTATCTAACCCAGCCTGAAGGAAGTAAACTATGATCTCACCGTCCCGGTTTCCAGATCAGATTCCTTCCAGTGCCTCAGCCGAAGGTCTCAGCGAGGTCCCACAAGCTCAGGTGATGCACTTGTCTTGATCAGCCACAGATGATACAGACTCAGTATAGATCCTGTAGACAGCTGTAACCTGGGGAGAAGCTTTGCCAGGTATTATCAGTAAGTCTCTTAGGAAAATCAGGTGCTTGCAGAAATGCAAGTGTTATCTTCTTCTTTGCTTCTGTTCTTCTTCTTAGTTCTTCAGCAACTAACTCTTGTCTGTCTCTGTTCCCGCTTCTCAGACCACTCATTTTTCAGGGAGCCAATCAGAAATAATCCCATCATGTACTCCCAACATCTGTATGAAGCCTCCTTTGTCCGTCTTATCTCGTACTCTCTCTCCCTCTCTCCCAAGGACATGCATTCTCTCCCGATACAGAGTGACCTTGGAGGTGGTGCAGGCTTCAGTAAATCTATTACAAGCTGGAATGCTGACTTCTGCACAGTTGGTAGTCAGACATATAGGTGAAAGGTTGCAGCGTCCATTTTGGCTGTAAAGGTGCTCTCATGTGCACACAGGGTGGGTGAGATCACAGCAAATACTCCTACAGTTCCTATTATCTTGCTGCACCATATGCCTGGAATAGACTCCCTGAGCCGGTACGTCAAGCTCCATCTCTGGCCATCTTCAAATCTAGGCTAAAGGCCCACCTTGATGCTGCTTTTAACTCCTAACCCTTACTCGTTAAGTATCCATATTTTATCATTCCTACCTTTGTTATTCCCTTATCTCTTATTTGTCCTGTTTGTCTGTCCTAATTAGATTGTAAGCTCTCTCAAGCAGGGTCTGTCTCTTCATATTCAAGTGTATGGCGCTGTGTACGTCTTGTAGTGCTATAGAAATGATAAGTAGTAGTAATTCTACCTGTGCCATGGTGAGTTCCTGGGCAGAAGCTTACATTTTTTTCTCTTGAGGAAATATGTAGGGTGGCAACTTGGTCTTCCTTGCATACCTTTTCCAGACACTTACTTGGATGTCGCTGCACAGTCAGAGGGCTGCTTTGGAGCATCTTGTGTTTTGTGTGGGAGTTTTGGATTCCCACCCTACTTAAGGGCTGCATTGTTACATCCCACAAGTCTCTGGATTCATCTGCTGCAGACACTAAGGAACAGAAAATTGTCTTAGCTGATTAATTTTCATTCCTTTAGTCACAGCATATGAATCCAGAGTCCCACCCTGGATTTCATTTCCTGTTATTTATCTGTTCTCTCTGGAGGAGTAGCCTAGTGGTTAGTGCAGTGAACTTTAATTCTGGGGAACTGAGTTTGATTCCCACTGCAGCTCCTTGTGACTCTGGGCAAGTCACTTAGCCCTCCATTGCCCCTGGTACAAAATAAGTACCTGAATATATGTAAACTGCTTTGAATGTAGTTGCAAAAACCTCAGAAAGGCGGTATATTTGCAGCATTTGTATTCCACATTTTCCCACACACAAGCAGGCTGAATGTGGCTTACAAGACAATAAGAAATAGGGTCAGGTAAGGAAGGGATACATGTGTAAAATAAGGTACAAAATAAGAAGGATTGAAATTGTCCTTTGAGGCACTATAATGGTAGGATCTATTGTGTAGCACCAGTAGGATAGGCCTTACAAAACAGAAAGGTCTTTAAAGATTGCCAAAAGTCTTGATGATCATGCAGCGTTTTCACAAGTCCCATTTCCCTTTAACCTATTTAAACTTTATTATTAGAGACTTTAGGTAGCCAGAGCTCTGTGGATCATGTTTTTGCCTTGAGGGGAAAGAGAAATGTTATAATTCCTGTTTCCTTCTGCTTTATGAAAAACAAGCCGTTAAGCCCATTAAAACGGGGTAGCTTTGTGTTTAGAAAAATGTAATGAAATAGTGAAAGGAAGAAATGAGTTGATGTCTACAGTACACCACTCCGTGTCCTCCTGATTCCATGCCCCCTCCCTATTCTCGGAGTTCCGGGCCGCCATGCATCTTCTCCGAGTTCCAGGCCTCCCTCCCCCTCCTCGGAGTTACAGGCCTCCATGCATCTCCTCCGAGTTCCATGCCCCCCTCCCTGCCTGTCCTCCGATTTTATAGTTCTTACCTCTGGGTCCAGCGGCAGTGAAAGGCAAACATGTTGGACACTTGAGCCTGCCTTCCCCATTCCCTTCTCTCTCAGCTAAGAGCTCTGTCTCTGGTGCCGCCCTCATTTCTTTTTTCTGCAAGGGCGGGACCAGCGGCAGAGCTGTCAGCTGAGAGAGAAAGGAAGGCAGGCAGGGGTACGGATAAAGACGCTTTTCACGCTGGTCTCTGTGGCCGCCCGCTTCTGAGCGAGGGGTGCTGCTGCTGAATCTGCTGTCGCCCTCCCCTTAGCAAGGCAAATAGGCTCCCTCGGTGGAAGGGGTGGGACAGCGACGCCAGCAACGGATCTGTGAGACCTGCTGCGCATGCGCGGAACGTCGATGGCAGCTGCTCTCTACTGCGCATTTGCGGGTGAGTTGGTCACTTGCCATTTATATAGTAGGATAATGACTGGCCAGGGAGCATTCTGTCCTACAAGACAGTTCAGTGCTCTCTTTCTCCACCTACTGGTAGATGGCCACAAGTCTCTTAGGGGTGTGTTTACTAAGGTGTGTTACCGTTTTCAACGAGCCTGTAAATTTAAGACTCGTTAAATGCTAACATGTCTGTACATTTCTGTGGGCATGTTGGCATTTAACACGTGTAAACCATTTACGCGCGTTGAAAACACGCGCCCATAGCACTGCTTAGTAAACATAGGCGTTAGATTCATCTAATGCGACCTAAAGGAAAGAAAATTATCAGGCAAGACACAATTTTTTGATATTGGGATATATATTGTGATATTTCTGTTATGACAGTTGCAAGATTGGATATGCATGTGCATTTGTAGGTAAGCACACATCCTCGCACTGCCTAGCAATCCTAGTTTCTGTTTTACTACTAAGCAATGGCTCTAAAACTGCAAAAATATAAATTTTATTTTGTCATAGCTGGAATAGTAATTAGCAGAATGAGAAATATTCCCCAGAAAGAAAAATATAAAATCTTATAATTAGTATAATGCATGGTAACTTTGTGTCACAGCTTTGGCTCACTTTTATGTTTTTTTTTTTTTTTTTTTTTATAACCCGCCTTTATCCAAGGTAGGGAACAAGACCACACACAGTTATTTTCCAGAGAAGTTACTTCACTAGAAACCCTAAACATATGGATCGAAGATAAGAGAGACAACCTTAAAATTGTGCAGGAAATAAGCAGAGAGGGAGGGAGGAGAGACACAAAAGCACTGTGTGAGAGGAGGGCTCCTGAGGACTTTAGTGGAGGAGTGAGCTCCTTGTGACTCTGGGCAAGTCACTTAACCCTCCATTGCCCCATGTAAGCCGCATTGAGCCTGCCATGAGTGGGGAAAGTGCAGGGTACAAATGTAACAAAAAAAAAAATTCAGCTATCTGCTGGTTTCTTAATTCTAGATAATTACAATTGAAACGACCCCTGACACAGGCGCTTTGTGCTGAAACATGGCCCCTGTCTTGTCAATGGTACAAGATTTATGTACAAGACTTATGGTGTGCAATTAAAGGTTTTTCCTGCTTGTGAAGGTTCCTGGTACTTTTTTTTTTTTTTTTTTTTTTTTTTTTTGCTGTTTGGACTTTGTTTTGTGATTTGAACCCACTCTTTGTTGCTGAATGATGTCTGCAATCTACAGGGGGAAAAAAGTCTGTTGTGCAGTCATGAGCATAATAGAAAAACAGAGTTCCTGGGAGGAATGCAGTACTGAATTATACTTTTGTATTGTACTTAATCTGTTTCCATACATATGTGATGTAAGATCTGTAGTGCTGTGTAAAACTTAATATTTATCAAAACATATGGGGAGGTTAACACCCTACCAGAGGAACCCAGTAGTGATACAAATTTACCATTGCTTCACATATTAAAAAAAAAAAAAAACTTCCATATGTGCTGAGGAAGTGTAAAGTTTCCACAAAGTTAGCCTTACTCAGTCTGGGTTTTCATACAAATAGCTGGAGCCTGTGTCCTCCTATGGGTGCCTTGTAGTATGCAAATTATTAGATTTGCACAGGACTCTGGGAAATGGTATATAGTTTCTGAAATACAATTCCTTTAAAAACTTTTCAGATGATGGCAATGTTTATTTACGTTGTTAGTATAATTCTGAATAATGTTTTTCTCTGAACAAGCTGATATTTAGCTGACTGTGGAATTACTTACCCTGTGTGTACAGTGCTGGCTTAGAGGGGACGTGGCAGATCTCCGTAAAACAACTCATACTTACCTGGCAGGGGAGATACCATGATCAGGAAGGTGGTTTTCCCAGGGTGAGGCTCAGCCATTGCACTTCGGTTGGGTTGACCCCTGCGATTTCCCCAAATGTGGGAAACTCGACTGCATAATTTCTGGTAGTGGGGGACTGCGTTCGCGCTTTCCCCTGATTTTTTTGGTTTAAAGAAAGAAGTAAGGAGAATATTCCATTTTTGTATGTAGTTTTTTTTCCCTTGTATTTATTTTAATAGTAGGGCAGTGGATTAGTTGTATTAAATATACTATCTGCTTCATGCTTTTTTTTCTCTCCTTTTCCCCCACCCATGCTTACTTGATTCTTTTTATTCTTCTTTTCTTTTTTTCTACCACCCATGCTCATTTGGCCGAAACCTTCATCACAATATGTTGTTGAGCTTCTTTTATCCTCATTCAATTGGGAGAAACAGAAAGAACACAGGGCATGTAAAACTGTTGTGCCTATAAAATGATGGAGTACAAAATGGGCATTTTACTTTTTAACCTTGCAGCAGGATAAAACATTGAAGTAGCTGCTCTTTCCGCCAGTGCTCATTCTTTTCTGTCAAGACTTTGATTTTCTTTCTGAACTTTGGAACATGGTCATCCCTGGTATTTTTGCATAGTATAGAATGAAATGCATTTCATTTTCTTTCCCTCAGTTCAGTTTCTAGTCCGTAGTTAGATCCTCATCAAATACAGAATGAAATTTATCTGTTGTAGAACATGGCGTCTGACTAGACTGGTCGCACCACTGCGAGCTCCAGTCCTGAGCCTTGAGCCCTAGCCCTTCACAACTGGCTTATAAGGAGCAGCAGGTAACACTCTTACCAACTGATCGATTGACCGATCGCTCAAATCGCCTCTACCTACCTGCAATACTATCATTGTCTATTGCAGCAGTGCTTATCCTACCTGCATTAGCGGCGGTCTGGGAACAAGGCCGAGTGTAGCGGGAGACGACCACAAATACCTACGACGCCTGATCAAGACCGTTACCAACCAAGGCTGAATAGCGCCGATCTTAACAGAAGGATCATGACTGAAGTTGGCCTCAGCCCCACGTTCCTCGCCTGCTGGACACTTTTTGTTGATTTCCGTGATTCCCGACTCTTGCTCCGTGCCACGAGATTAGGCCCGACTTGAGAGGAATGCACTGAGCCTGTGCTGCGTGGTTAAGGGGGATCGGCATGGATGCTCCTGACCCATTGGCCGGCGCTTCCATCTATTGAAACACCGGGATACTATCCTGCCGCCAAGAGGGGCGTGGTCTGCGGCTATTCTGTTGGCTTGGAAAACAACGTCGGACACCCTTCCCTGGCCCAGTTTGGCGGCCACGTGGAGGCTCCCGTGTGGCTACGCTGTTGTCCTCCAAATCCTTATGTGTTTTGAACGGCTTCCTGAATACCTAACGCCGCTTCTCCCTGAACTGCCTCTTGACAGCCACTTCTCCTAGCCCCTATTTGCACTGAACTGATGACCATTGATGTTCACCAGCTTGGTATTGCTGACCAACGATCTTCATTAACTCTTACGGCTATTACTGCTGGTCACTGATAACTGCTAACTGCCTGCATCCTGTGCCCCAGCCTGCATCATCTGTTCCTGCCTTCATTCTCTTCCCCAGCCTGCATCGTCTGCAACCTCTACTCCTCCATTCCTGCCTGCGTCTGCTCCAGACTGCATCCTCTGTCCCAGCCCGCTGCCCCCATCCTCTGCCCCAGCCTGCATCATCTGCTCCAGCCTAAACTCCAGTCCTGCAACTACTATTCCTGCCTGCATCATCTGCTCCAGCCTAAACTCCAGTCCTGCAACCTCTACTCCTTTGTTCCAGCCTTCAGTCTCAGCTCCAGCTGCCTCACCTTTGTTTGTGACTGTTAGCAAACACCTAGGACTGCCTGAGTCTATACATATGGCTCCGTTTCACATTCTCCTCCTAGTACTGTCCCTTCCCAATCTACTCCTCCACCTGAAACCACTATGCACTACAGTTATATCACATCATCATCTCTCTTGTCCTCTTCCTCCCTCCTTGCTTGCTTTTTGCCTTCAACACTTCATCCCTTCCATCTTACCTTCCCCATTCTATCTGAACTCATCTCGCCTTCATCGCCACTCTTCTCCTACTCTCCTCCATACTCTCTTACTCCTTCTTCTTCTCTCTGCTTGGAGACATTAATCCCAATCCTGGTCCCCCCCACCAACCCTCATCCTATTTGTGCAGGTTGCATCGTGACCGCTCCAATCTCATCTCTATTCCTCTCCCCCCCCCCTTCTCTGCCCTTCTCATGCGCCCTATGGAATGCCCGCTCCATCTGCAACAAACTTTCCTATATCCATGACCTTTTTATCACTCGTAGCCTTCATCTGCTCACGATAATTGAAACTTGGCTCTGCCTTGATGACTCTGCTTCAGTCGCAGCCCTCTGCCATGGTGGTTATCTCTTCTCCCATACTCCTCGCCCTATTGGCTGCGGTGGTGGTGTTGGTCTATTACTCTCACCCTCTTCCAAATTTCAATCTCTTTTGCCACGTCAGTCTCTCTGTTTTTCTTCCTTTGAAGTCCATTCCATCTGCCTATTCACTCCTTTGCCTTTTTGAATAGTAGTTATTTATCGTCCCCCTGATAAATCCCTTTCATCCTTTCTCAGCGACTTTGACGCTTGGCTTTCCTTCTTTCATGATCCTCCCCCTCCCTCATCTTTGGCGACTTTAACATTCATGCTAATGATCCCTCCAACTCTTACGTCTCCCAGTTCCTCACCTTAACATCCTCCTTCAATCTTCAACTATGCTTCACTTCCCCTACCCACCAAAATGGTCACTGTCTTGATTTTATCTTCTCCTATAACTGCTCTCCCTCCAATTCCATACCTCATATCTTCCCCTCTCTGACCATCATCTAATAACTTTCACCCTTAAACTTTCTCCCGCCCAATCCTGTCCAATCTTAACCAATTTATCTAGGAATCTCCAGGCCATTGACCCTACTACCCCTATCCTCCAATATCTCGAACCTCTTCTGTACCACTGCACCATCCAAATCTGTCAATGATGCTGTCTCTTCCTACAATACTATTCTATCCTCTTCCTTAGACAGCCTTGCACCTCTCATGCCCCGTCCTATAAGACGTACCAAACCCAGCCCTGGCTGACCCCTAAAATCCGCTACCTACGTTCCTGTACCCATTCTGCCGAACGCCTCTGGCTGAAATCTTGTGCTCCTGCTGACTTCACACACTTCAAGTTCATATTGATCTCCTTCCAATCTGCTCTCTTGCTTGCCAAACAGGATTACTACATCCAGCTGACTTATTCTCTTGGCTCAAACCCTCGACTTCTCTTCGTCACACTAAAACTCTCTCCTCAAGGTGCCTCCATCCCCAACTCCCCCCTCACTATCTCCCCAGACCCTAGCTGAGTTCTTCCATGACAAGGTTTAGAAGATAAACCTTGAATTCTCTACCAAACCACCCCACCTCTCCCTCCTCTTGTCCGTTCCCCTGTTTCCTCAACCCCTCCGTCCTTTTCCTTCTTTCCTGAAGTCACTGATGAAGAAACATCACATCTTCTCACCTCCTCAAAACAAACTACCTGTTCCTCTGATCCTATTCCTACCTACCTTCTTAACACCATCTCTCCTACTCTCACCCCTTTTATCTGTCATATCCTCTATCTCTCTCTTTCCACTGCGACCATTCCTGATGCCTTCAAAACATGCTGTGGTCACACTGCTCCTGAAGAAGCCTTCACTTGACCCTACGTGTCCTTCCTCCTCCCCTTCCTTTCCAAGTTATTTGAACGCGCCATTCATCACTGCTGTCTTAACTTTCTCTCTTCTCATGCTGTTCTTGACCCACTCCAGTCTGGCTTTCGCCCTCTTCATTCAACTGAAACTGCACTTGCAAAAGTTTCCGACGACCTGTTCCTGGCCAAATCCAAAGGTCTCTATTTTAGCCTTATTCTTTTCGATCTGTCCACCGCTTTTGACACTGTTGATCACAGCCTACTCCTTGATACGCTGTCATTTGGATTCCAGGGCTCTGTTCTTTCCTGGTTCTCATCCTACCTCTCGCTTCGCACCTTTAGTGTACACTCGGGTGGATTCTCTTCCACTTCTATCCCTCTACCAATCGGTGTACCTCAGAGTTCTGTTCTCGGTCATCTCCTGTTCTCCATCTAAACTTCTTCCCTTGGCTCTTTGGCTCTCTGATATCATCCCATGGCTTTCAATACCATCTCTATGCTGATGACTCCCAAATCTACCTCTCTACCCCCAAAATCTCAATCAGTATCCAGACCAGTGTTTCAGCCTGCCTATCTGATATTGCTGCCTGGATGTCTCAACGTCATCTGAAAATTAACATGGCCAAAACCGAGCTGCTCATTTTTCCCCCTAAACCTACCTCTCCTCTCCCCCCTTTCTCTGTTTCTGTGGATGGCACTCTCATTCTTCCAGTCTCATCAGCTCGTAACCTTGGAGTCATCTTTGACTCCTCTCTCTCTTTCTCTACTCACATTCAGCAGATTGCCAAAACCTGTCGTTTCTTTCTGTATAACATCAGCAAAATCAGTCCCTTCATCTCTGAGCACTCTACCAGAACCCTTATCCACACTCTTATCAACTCTCGTCTTGATTATTGTAACCTGCTTCTCACCGGCCTCCCTCTTAGCCATCTCTCTTCTTTTCAATCAGTCCAAAACTCTGCTGCGCGACTCGTTTTCCGCCAAAGTCGCTATGCTCACATTAGCCCTCTCCTCAAGTCACTTCACTGGCTCCGTATCCATTTCCGCATTCAATTCAAACTTTTCTTATTGACCTATAAGTGCATTCACTCTGCCACTCCCCACTACCTCTCCACTCTTGTCTCTTTCTATGCCCCCCTCCCCTCGGGTACTTCAGTTTGTAGATAAATCTCTCTTATCTGTCCCCTTCTCCTCTACTGCTAATTCTAGACTCTGTTCCTTTTATCTTGCTGCACCTCAAGCCTGGACTAGACTTCTCAAGCCCGTACGTCTAGCCCCGTCTTTGGCCGTTTTCAAATCCAATCTTAAAGCCCACCTCTTTACCACTGCTTTTGACTCCTAACCACTACTCACTTGCCCTGTCCTTTTATCCTCGCCTCTTTATTCCTGTCCTTGTATCGTCGCCTCTTTATTCCCTTACCCTTAATTGTTCTGTCTGTTTACCTGTCTTATCTAGATTGTAAGCTCTTTGAGCAAGGACTGTCTTTTTTGTGTATGGTGTATAGTGCTGCGTATGCCTTGTAGCGCTATAGAAATGATAAGTAGAAGTAGTAGACTAAGGTGGAGCATTCTGACTATGGGTAGTTTCTATTTAGTTATCTCTAGCAATTTGGTTTGTTTTCCTCTCTACACTTCCCAATAAGAGGTGTATTTTCTGTGTCCCTGAAAAGCTGCTTCAGGCCTAGTGAGATATCTGGTATGCTTGCCTGTGCCTTTCTGACAGTCTGTACTAGAGCTGCCAAGAGCTGTACTCGAGACCCTTATTCCACATGGGTGCCACAAGGTATGCAGACTTAGATCCTTCCAAACTGGAGGTGTAGATTGTACACAAACCTGAACTGTTTGCTGCACAAGAAGTGTGACATTGTTCTGTGGAAGCAGTGATCCTCTCTTCATACCTCCTAGGAATCAAGGACCTGTAGTTCGTTTATATTTACTGTGCTTGATATACTGCTTTTTCTAACCAATTACTAGCAACATTCCATGCTAATAATCCCAGAACAAGCAATGGCTTCCCCCATGCCCATCTCAATAACAGACTATGGACTTTTCCTCTAGGAACTTGTCTAAACCTTTTTAAACCCAGAAACACTGACCGCCATTACCACATCCTTCTGCAAAAAGTTTGCGCTTAACTATTCTTTGAGTGAAAAAATATTTCCTCCTTTTTGTTTTAAAAGTATTTCCATGTAATTTCATTGTGTGCAATGGATTTTGTACATTTTCAAAGAGTGAAAAATCGATTCACTTTTACCGTTCTACACCACTCAGGATTTTGTAGTCCTCCATCATATCCTCCCTCAGCCATCTCTTTTCCAAGCTGAAGAGCCCTTCATATGGCAGGAGTTCCATTCCCTTTATCATTTTGGTCGCTCTTCTTTGAACCTTTTCTAATTCTACTATATCTTTTTTGAGATACAGTGATCAGAACTGAACACAATACTCAAGGTGAGGTCGCACCATGAAGTGATAGAGGAATTATTATAATATTGGTCTTATTTTGCATTCCTTTCCTAATAATTTCTACCATTCTTTTTTTTTTTAATTCTTTTTATTAAAGTCAATACAAGACAACACAGTATTTATCCTCTTATTGTACATTGATCCTTTCAATACACCAATGAAAACCAGAACTGTACAGACTCCTATCATTAATGATCTGCTTCTCCTTACAAATACCACAAATACAATTATCTCACATTGACATTTTTAGTTATATTGTTCACCCCCTTTCACTCTCCCCCTCCCATGGCAGCATTACCCCTCTCCCTTCATACATCCATGTCCACACCTTTCATACCCCATACATACACCTACCAGAACCCCCCCCCCCCCTTCCCATCACTCCGCTGGTAAATTTTGATCCTTTAATCCTACCACCTCTATGAGTCTATGCCACAGAGAAGCATATTGTTTAACAAGAGAATTTGGGGATCGAGCATATACCCTGCTCTCACACTTGGCCAGGTCTGTTATTTTGGTCACCCAGCTGGAATATGGGACCGGTTCTTCGCTTATCCAGAACTGCAGTATAACTTTTTTAACTGCCAGTACCAACATGTACAAGAATCCTCTTTTCGGGAATGTCAATCCCTGCTTAATCAAACCCAATTGATCGCCCAATAGCAAGGCCGGATATGTCCACTCCACTTCCTGATGTAGAACCTTATTTAGTGGTTCAAAAACCCTATTCCACAAAGTCAGTTTTGGACACTAGAAATGTGTGTATCTATGTACCAATCCTAGCATGACATTTTTGACAAGTGTCAGTCTCCCACAAATGCATCATTTTCCCCTTCCTCCTTGTGATATACGCTCTGTGGATCAATTTATACTGGGTTTCTTCCCACTCTGCAGATTTAACCATCTCATATAGATTCTTATAAAGCAACCTAATATGTGCCTGGGAGTATTGCGTTTTCAGCTCTTCATTCCACCTATCAATATACCCCAACATCCCCCCCCCCCCCCCCCCCCCCCGGAATGGTCATTTTCACTATTTTATACCAGGTTGAGAGTCTATTTCCCGCCTGGGGCAACCCCCTCATCACCCTATCAAGCTTCCTTGATTTCCATTGGTCCCCGTTTTTCCCCTTCTGTCGTTGCCAATAATGTCGTATCTGCATGTAATGTAACATATGGGTGTTAGGGAACTTCCATTTCTCCCTCACTTGAGCGAAGGTCATAAGCTGTTTTTCATCCCCTGGGAGGAACAGATGCCCTATAGTGCTGCACCCTTGTTTTGCCCATTGCTGAAAAACCGACGGACCTATACCCGCCGGGAACCCCCTCAAACCTACCATATTCATGAAAGGTGAGGCATATGGGCTACGCGCTTGTTTCTTTCTCCACCAACTCCAAGCCATACGCATTGGCCGCAGAAACGAGTATTGCCAATTAAAGCTTGTGCCCACACCCGGGGGCACATGTAGCAAGTTTATAAATGCAAATGGAGAACACCATCCCACCCCCCAGTCTTTTGGTGTGAACTTTGACTGCCCACTTATTCCTTCAAACACGAATCTCATCAGTGCTACTATATTGTAAAATCTTAAATCTGGGAGATTAAGTCCCCCCTTCTCCTTATCTAGTATCAGAGTTTGATGTCCTATACACGACCCCTTGTGTCCCCAAACAAAGGACGGCAGCAGAGAACGGAATAGCCTCTCTTTTCGTTTAATCCAGATAGGTATAGTTTGTAAGGGGGTCTAGTAGCTTTGGTAGCAGTATCGTCTTGGCCAAGGCAACCCGCCCGAAAAGGGAAACAGTCCTTCCAGCGGTGGCAGATTTGTTCATAAAATGTGCTATGGCCGTGCGGGCCTTCGTTTTCACCCTCTCTTCGCACTCCGATCCTATGCGCATGATCACACTGCCCGGGATCTCCTCGCTCTGCAACTCCCAGATGGTTTGGAAGCCACGTGCTGAAGAATTGGCACAACTCAGCGTCCTGCACTGACTCCGGGAGCCCAATTATCCTAAGGTTGTTACGGCGATTTCTGTTTTCTTGTTCCTCCACTTTTTCTCTTAAGGCTACCGGTTTTTTTTGGAGGGCCAATATTTGACTTGCCATGCCCTGCGAGGCGTCTTCTTGCGCTGACACTCGCTGATCGACTTCATCAAGCCTCCGGGTTTGGGTATCAAACTTTTCATTTATTTCATCTACCGCTGATTGAATCTTATTCAACCGATCCTCTAGTGCTGTCGCCATCATTATGGTGATCTCTCTCGCCCACTCTCCTGCCTGCTTCTCTGGCGATCGTTGGAGTTCCCTTCCTCCGCCATTTTTGGCGCTTGCTTTACTGGCGCGTTTTTACCCTTCAGGCCTCTCTGGCTCCTCGTGGGCATACCCTCCGTCAATTCCTGATGAGGCTTTGAATTAAACTCTGCCGGTCACAAGATTCTGGGGTGAAAATCTGTTATTTAGCTGCTTTTTAGCTGAGGTTTTGCGGAGCTCACTCTTCCTGCTGCTGATCAGGAAGCAAGCATCACGTGACCCCCAATTTCTACCATTCTGTTCACTTTTTTGCTACCGCCGCACACTAGGCAGAATATTTTAATGTATTGCCTAGATTTTTTTCTTGAATTCTGACTCCTAAGGTGGACTCTAGCATCAAGTAACTATGATTTGGATTATTCTTACCAATGTGTATCACGTTGCATTTGTCCACATTAAATTTCATTTGCCATTTGGATGCCCAGTCTTCCTGTTTCGTAAAGTATTGCTGCAATTTTTTCACAATTTGTTTTTTTTTTTTTTTTTTTTTACAAATTTGAATAGTTTTCTCTCTGCAAATTGAATTACCTCACTTGTCATTCCATTTTCTAGATCATTTATTAAATATGTTTTAAGACTGATTCCTAGTACCAGAATCATTTAAGACTCCTGAGGCAGGCCTGTGGCCGAAACATGGTACTGTGTCGAGTCTGTGAATAAAGTGATACTTTATTCATCAGTATCCTGCTTCCCTGGAGTCATTGGTCCACTTCCCTTTAACCGTTGTATTTTCGTAGGAGTCAGCGTTCATCCACCTTGGTGGATTACCTTCTCCTTGTTTTTTTGTGACAATAACTTTATTGAATCAGGGAATCAGTAACAGGTACATAAAATCTCGCTCCAGTGGCATTTCAATGCAATATTCAGGGTTACACAAATGAACTAAACAATGGAGTGACACTATAGAAACTTATTCCTGACCCCAATTTTTTTTTTTTTTTAAATAGTACTAGAACCCTATACCCCCCCTCAAACACACACACACCCCACCCCAAATCTCTATTTTGACCTAGAATGAACATTCACATGGAAGCATTCTTAGTAGGATCCACTGTTGTGTACAAAGAAACATATCTTGTCCGCAGTCCTCTGCACTGACGTCCTGGAGAGGCTGAAAACTTGAGGGAGGCTAATAACCAGTCTGCCATTTCCCGCATAAGATTGTGCCAAGTAGCTAAAGAAGGTGGTACAGAGTCCACCCAGGATTGTAAAATGCATTTTTTAGCCAGGAGGGTGGCTAACAAGGCAAATCTGCACTACATATCCCCCAGCCCCTCCTGCTGCAGCGGGGCTGTACTCCCCAACAGCACCACTGAATAAGACCAGTCAAAGGACTGCAGAGCAGATTCGATGATCCTTGGGGCCCCAGACCAAAAATTAGATAGGGTTGGGCATTCCATAAAGGAATGTAGAAAGGTTCCCGGGAATGCCTTGCACTTCACACAAGTGTAATCCACCCATAAACCCAAAACTTTTCTCCTTTGTCTGGTAATTTGTACCCTGTGCAAAATCTTATACTGAATGTCTTGCAAGGCCGCATTAGGAGTCACTGTGTAAAGGTCCTCAAACGCAGCCCTCAGTTGAGCCTCTGAAATGTCCTCTACGATGTCTAAACTCCAATTCTTTGCCAATTGTACTAAATATGGGGCTCTCCTCCCTCCCTCCTCGAAGCTAACCTACAGGGTCCCTCCGTGTACTCCGTGCCGCCAGATGACCCTTCTGCCACCCGACCCGGCCGGCACCTGGCCCAACATTTAAAAAAAAAATCTACGAAACGGCTGCGCAGTGCCTCGCGTCTGAGAGTAAAAGAAGGAAAATCGCTTCGTCGGCTGGCTTTCCCTCACTGTGTCCCGCCCTCTGATGTAACTTCCACAAGGGCGGGACACAGTGAGGGAAGGCCGGCCGCCGAAGCGATTTTCCTTCTTTTACTCTCAGACGCGATGCACCGCGCTGCTGCTTCGTAGATTTTTTTTTTAAATGCTGGGTCGGGTGGCAGAAGAGTGTCGTCTGGCGGCACGGAGCTGGTAGGCAGGTGGGGACTGGGTCGGGGGAGGGGGGGGCTCAGACGGGAAGGGGGCTCAGATGGATATGGGTGGCTGGAGGGAGGGAGGGGGAGCAGGGGAACGAGGAGAGTCGCTGGACATGGGTGGAGGGCAGGGGGAACAGGGGGGGTTGCTGGACATAGGTGGATGGCAGGGGGGACAGGAGGGTCGCTGGACATGGGTGGATGGAGGGGGGGGGGGGTTCTGGACATAGGTGGATGGCAGGGAGGACAGGAGGGTCACTGGACATGGGTGGATGGATGGGAGGGGGGTTGCTGCACATGGGTGGATGGAGGGGAGGGCAGAGGATGGTTGCGGGACATGGGTGGATGGAGGAGAGGGAAGGGAGAGAGAAGAAATGCTGGACATGGGTGGATGGAGAGGAGGACAGGGGAGAGGAGTGCTGCTAGACATGGGTGGATGGAGGAGAGAGAAGAAATGCTGGACATGGATGGAGGCGAGGGAAGAGTGAGAAAGGAGATGAGGTGAGGGGAAAAGGAAGAGAGGAGAAAAACTGCACATGGATGTAGAAAATAGGCAGAAGCTGGATCCACTGGAAAGTCAAGTCTGCGGAGGACCCAGCTTTTACTTAAGGATGTAGAGCAAGAAATGAAGAAGAAAGGCGGAAAGTAAAGAAATAAATGGAAAGGAAGCCCTGGAAACGGAGTTAAGAGGACAGATAGCAACATAATTGGATACTGAGCCAGCATGATCAGAAAAACAGTCACCCGACAACAAAGGTAGAAAAAATCCTTTTATTTTCATTTTAGTGTCTGGAATATGTCCAAATTGAGAATTTACATCTGCTGTCTTATTTTGCATTGGGTATACTGGAGCTGTAACAGCTTACAGAAATTATAATGAAAAAAAAATCACATTATTTTTTTCTCCTATACTAGTATAATATTTTCAATGATGTCTGTTTATATGCGCTATGGCTGGTAGGGGTGTGGCTGATGTTGGTGTGACTATAATAGGGGTGGAGTCATATGTGGTGACTCCGCCCACAACGAGTACCGGTACCTTTTTTTTCTACAAAAAAAGCACTGTTAGTATCCCTGATTAACTGATATCACTGGAATAATTTATTTAGGGTGGTTGGAAGATGTAAAAAAAAACCTGGATGCCAAAACGCGGTAAAACCCAAAACAGGTATTCCCATACAACTTTATCAAAAGCTTTCTCAGCGTCCAACCTAGCCACGATAGCATCTCCTGGGCGCTGGCTCCCCTCAAGCAAAATGTGGCTCACCTTTAAAATATTATTAGCTGAAGCGAATCTGCCCGGGACAAAGCCTACTTGATCTCGGTGGACCAGATGACAAAGATACCCATTCATCTGGCTGCCAAGTACTGCTGCCAGTATCTTGACATCTTGGTTAAGTAGTGAAATAGGCCTATACGAACCCACCAGTTCTCCATCCTTCCCCAGCTTACGAAGGACTGATATGCACATGGTTTAGAGATGAGCCCATCTCCCGGGACTCCCTCAATTCTTCACACATAGACACGAAGGAGGGAACCAGCAAGTCTGTAAAATTTTATAAAACTCAGGGCCTGGCAGGCACCGGCGCTTTGGCCAGTTTTAGCTGTTTAATAACGTGCTGTACTTCCCGCCCCTGCAAAGGCTTGTTAAGGCACTTGAGCTGTTCTGACGTCAAAGAGGGCAGTTTTAAATTAGCAAAAAAACTCTCCCACTCCTCCCTGGAAAAAGATCCCTTACAATAAAGGGCTGAGTAGAAGCAAACGAACTCCCGTTGCATGGCTTCCAGTTTAGTGTGCGAGACCCCGGATGCATCCCTAATTCTGTTGATGCAACTTTTTGTATACTTTTGTTTCACCAAGGAGGCTAGTAGCTTCCCAGTTTTATTACCCCACCGATGCAAACAATATTTATAAAGCTTAATGCTATAATAAAGTGCTTTATCATCTAGTAACACTTGTATTTGTTTCTTAGTGTCAAAATAGGCCTTACGCGTGGTCTCAGAGGGATTCAAAATAAGAAGCCTCCGTGAGTCCCGCAGCTGAGCTATGAATTCACAAAGCTTTTGTTCCCGGCGTTTATGTGGGGATGCAGTGTAAGAAATAATTTTACCACAAAGCACTGCTTTAGCTGCTTCCCAGAAAATACGCTGTCCCACCGAGGGAACATCATTTTTGGCCACATAGTCCAACCACCCCTGTCGCAGGTATGCCCGAAAGGTTTGGTCCTGATATAAAGCCGGATTCATTCGCCACCGGGGGGGGGGGGGGGGGGGGGGGGGGGGGACGTGAACCTTCCCCCCCCCCCACTTCACATCCACTCATACTGGAGCATGGTCCGAGAC
Source organism: Microcaecilia unicolor (assembly GCF_901765095.1). NCBI lineage: Eukaryota > Metazoa > Chordata > Amphibia > Gymnophiona > Siphonopidae > Microcaecilia > Microcaecilia unicolor. Next base: position 95,320,376 of record NC_044032.1, on the reverse strand, counting down.
AGGCATCCTCATTCCTGCCTGATTAACTCCTCGTAATAGAGATTGGAACAGAAGGATATAATCTAGACGTGCATGGATCCCGTGTGAACGTGAAAAAAAAAGTATAGTCACGCTCATCTATTTGGAGGAGCCACCATATATTTATAACACCCAGTTCCTGAGTCAAAAAATTAACACCCCGCCCCTCATGGTCTCTAGGTGGTCTCTTGGGGGGGCTGACAGAGGATCACTTGTAAGTTTGAAATCACCTCCCAGGATCAAGGGGTAATCTTCAAAAGTCACCAAGCGGGCTGCTAGAAGGGTAAAAAATCTGCAAGAAGATATTGGGTGCATAAATGCTACATAGGGCTACCTTAACTCCCTGCAAGAGCCCCGCCTCAATCACAATCTGTGCATATCAAACGAAATGTCTTTCTTTATTAATATGGGTACTCCCCGCTGCCTTCCAATGTACAGCATAGTAGAGGTCACCCACCCATTCTCTTTTTAACTTAAGATGTTCAGATTTCCCCAGGTGAGTTTCCTGCAAGAGAGCTATGTCAGCACACTGTCTTTTGAGCGTTTGTAAGATCTTAGTGCATTTTATTGGTGAGTGGATACCATCTACATTCAGAGAGAGAACTTTAAGATCAGCCAGGACTTGTGAACTTGGTGATGAGTAAGTGAGGATAGCCAACCACCAATATTAGCCCGGGGAGCCTCCCAGCCGAGCCCCCCAAGCTGCCATAAAACCAACAGTGAAGGGTTGGACAACATCAGCCGAACCCCTGAAACAAATACTTCCCAGGCATACATTTGAAACATTCCCAGTGAGAACAGGTAAGAATGTTGTAATCTAGTATTTCCCTCCCTCCTTCCCCCCAGAACTTAATCACTATATCAACCCACACCCCCAACATATGAACCCCGAAAAAGAGCATACAACACCCGTACAGCTCAACAACAAGCATTCCCCTATCCTTCCACCACTAACCCCTCTTGCTCCCGCCTCCCACCCACCCCCCATCCGAACACAAGGAAAAGAAAAAAAAAAAACCTTCCGAGAAGCAGGAGTCTTAGCAGGAAGTCCAATTTTGCACTACATCCACAGCCAAAAAAAACACTCCACTCAACCAGTAGTACTTCAAATACAGTCAGTAGTTGGGACTAGAAACACCTTTTGAGAGGCCACGCTGAACACATTGTGCGTAGAAGTTTCGGGGCCCGTGAGGTTCTAAGGGCCCATGCACACTCTTGGCTCTTTAAGGAAGAAAAAAGAAAGCGCTGCAAATCAAGGACCCTTCTGGAGTATCCAAAATGAGGTAACTATAATGTTCCATAGGCAGAGTCACATCAGCGACTCTGTAAAGGAACTTAAATCCTTAGGGTCAGTAAAATAGAGTTTTTTTTATTTTCATGAAGGATTTACACCTTTGCTGTATAAAGTAGGGCAAAATGCATTGCTTTTTCAAATAGGCGTTTACAGTGTTGACTCATTTGCTTCCGTTGATCAGAGACTTGTGCCAAGCAATCTTGAAACAATAAAATCTTATGACCATTAAACTCCAGTGAACGCTGTCCTCAAAACACATGAAGCACCCTCTCTTTGTCAGCATAGTTGAGAATTTGGGCCAGAACCGGTCGTGGACGCCGCTCTCCCTCGCGCAGAGAACCAACCCTATGGACTCTCTCAACACATAGTTTGTTACCTGTAAACTGCAACTTGAGCTGGTCGGGCAGCCAATGCTCCACAAAATTCCAAAGTTATTTTTTATGGATTCAGGTAAGCCAATTATTCTTAAGTTGTTACGTCTACTTCTATACTCCTGGTCATCTTCCTGTTGGGCTAAATTCTTACACTGCGACTCCAGCACGGTGATCCTTGTGGCCACGGCTTCCGCCTGATCTTCCTGGCGCAAAATGTGGTCTTTGGCTTGCTGGAGCCGAGTGCCCTGCTTCTCCAAGGAATCCTTTATGGAGTCTGTTGAGGACTGAAGTTTTGATAATTTTTTGTCGAGAACCGCAGTAATTTGCTGCGTGATCTCCTTGATTGCCTCTGCCGACAAGGTTGTTGGGGAAGGGCCTGCTTGCATCGCCGCCATTTTGGTAGTGGTGGTCTGTGCGTGGTGCCTCATGGTCCGCAGAGTCCTTTTGGGCATAACACTTCAGCAAACGCCTCCAGACACCGCAGCTGTCCTAAAATAATTGCCCTCTGATTTTCAGCAAGCTGATAAGCAAGAGAAAAACCTGCTCTGGAAGGCTTAAACAGATTAAAATCACTGATTTACGAGCGGCAGGAGCGGAGCAAGATACTAGGACATTCGCTCAGCAGCAAGACATCATGTGATCCCCTATTAAATATGTTAAATAACATCCAATCCCAATACAGATCCCTGTGCCACTCCACTATTCACCCTCCTCCATTCAGAAAAATAGCAATTTAACCCTACTCTCTGTTTACTTAAAAACATAGGGGTTGCCATACTTGGACAGACCGAAAGTCCATCAAGCCCAGCATCCTGTCTCTAACAGTGGCCAATTGAGGTCACAAGTACCTGGCAAGATCCCAAAACAGTACAATATATTTTATGCTGCTTATACTAGAAAAAAAGCAGTGGATTTTCCCCAAGTCCATCTTAATAATGGCTTATGTACTTTTCTTTTAGGAAGTTACCCAAACCTTTTTTAATCTAACTGCTTTTACTATATCTCTGGCAACAAATTCCAGAGTTTAATTACACGTTGAGTGAAGAAATATTTTTTCCGATTTGTTGTAAATTTACTACTTTGTAGCTTCATTGCATACCCCCTAGTCCTAGTATTTTTGAAAAGAGTAAACGAGCAATTCACGTCCACCCATTCCACTTCATTATTTTATAGACCTCTTTCATCTCTCCCCTCAGCCGTCTTTTCTCAAAGTTGAAAAGCCCTAGCAGCTTTAGCCTTTTCTCATAGGGAAGTCGTCCCATCCCCTTTATCATTTTCATTGCCCTTCTCTGTACCTTTTCTAATTCCACTACATCTTTTTTGAGATGTGGTAACCAGAATTGCACACAAGTTTTCGAGGTGCGGTCGTACCATGAAGCGATACAAAAGCATAACGTCTTCATTTTTGTTTTCCATTCCTTTCCTAATACATAACATTCTATTTGTTAGCTGCCGTCACACACTGAGCAGAGGGTTTCAGTGTGTCATCAGTGATAACACCTAGCTTCCTTTCTTGGTTGGTGAGTCCTAATGTGGAACTTTGCATCACGTAACTATAGTTAGGGTTCCTTATTCCCACGTGCATCACTTTGCACTTGCTCACATTAAACATCTGCTATTTGGATGCCCAGTCTCTTAAGTTCCTCTTGCGATTTAACAACTTTGATGAACTTTGTGTCGTCAGCAAATTTAATTTTCTCACTAGTTACTCCCATCTCTAGATCATTTATAAATTTGTTAAATGTTATTTCCTTGACATCAGTACCAGACCAGTCCAGACCAATGGGTTATAACCAACTACCAGCAGAAGTTTACAGAGAGAAAAAAAAACATAGTTCCAAGCACTGTGCCCCTTAAGTGTATCGTGCAGCCTGGAATGCTCAGTATTTTTCTCTGTCTCCTAGTGGATGGACGTGCAGCTCCTCTTGGTGCTGGCTGGCTAGCTCCTGTCCCAGCTCTGCTTGGGGACAGTTGTGCAAGGGGTGTACTTGGATGCTAGTCTTGGATGCTGTTACGGTGATACTCAGTGGTCTTAGATCCCTCACCTGCCAGCTGTGGGATACCTAGTTCTGGATCCCTCCCCTCTCCTCCACCTGGAGCCTTGTAGTTCGACAGGTCTGGATGTGGCATACTACAGACTTGTTCTCTGGACGTTGAGCCTCTGTTAGGACTTCATCCATCTCTGGATGTCGCTGCATTTCTGGAGGTCCAGCATTACTCCTTTTCTAGAGGTCAAGTCTGACTTCTTGATTGGTTAGAATGAGCTGGATTTCTTGGCGGCTGTTCTTGCACTGTCATGGGGAGGCTGTCCTTAGCTAGGTCTCGGCCTTGTGAGCTGGGCTTCTTCCGAGCCAGACACATCTCTCTCTTTGCCGGTTGTCTGGGTCCTGCGCTTACCTCCCTTTTGGAGGCTTAAGCAAGATTCTATTCCCGAATGTGTCATGTCACTTCCTTTCCATTTTCTCCTGGACGTGAGTTTCTCTCTTTTGGAGAAGGAGTGTGTCTTCTTTCCTGGAGGTGGGGGCGCCTCCTCCCTACTCATGATCCAGGATGCTGTTCCTGTAGGTGGTGTGTGCTTCCATTTTACACAGGCTGGCTGTCCATGTGTCTGGACACGCATAATACCTATGATTCTGGCTCTTGGCCAGGGGTTCTGTTCCTGTTTAGGGATGGACCTTTGGCTGTTGCTTAGGGCCTGGACTTCAACCTTCTTAGGTGAGGAGTAGCCTAGTGGTTAGTGAAGCAGACTTTGATCCTGGGGAACTGGGTTTGATTCCTACTGCAGCTCCTTGTGACCCTGGGTAAGTTGGTTAACCCTCCATTGCCCCAGGTACAAATAAGTACCTGTATATACTATGTAAACTGCTTTGAATGTAGTTGCAAAAACCACAGAAAGATGGTATATCAAGTCCCATTCCCCTTCCCCTTTTCTGCTTGCAGTTGTCAGTCTTAGGGAAGTCGAGGTGAGCCCATCTTTGGATGGTGTTGCAGTACCTCTTGGTTGTGATGGTTATTAGTCTTCCGGATGGTGCCTTGCCTCCGCCTAGGAATGGAGTATGTTTCCATTCTCTTTGGAGGATACGGGATGCTAGATTGTGGCCCGGTTCCCTTTCTTAGGGGATTCTTTGTTTGATTCCCGTTGCTTGGATTGGCTGAGTTCAAGTTGGCGGTGTCTACCTCCGTTTCAGTTAGTGGCATCTCCTGCTTTCTGGGTAGGACATCCCCCCCCCCCCCCCCCCCGGTTTGCTAGTCGGAGTTCTGTCTCGAGACTCCCTCTCTGTGACTCCGGTGGCTGCTCGATATGGCATCAACCTGTTGACTGGTACATGGTTCCCTCCTCTGGGACTTCGTCTTCGGCAAGCAATGTTGTTGGGGCCTGTACGAGTCTGTTTCTTTGCGGGACTCTTCCCAGGCGGACTTAGGAGCCCTTGGTTCTTGGGGTTCCATTTCTTGTTCTGGGCCTTCGGAAACTCCTCAAGCTTCTCTGGGTCTCTGGCTTCAATCCAGGTGCTTCGAGGATTTTATTTTTTTCTGTGGTCAGAGACTGTTAGGGGTCTCCATCTGGTGTGGGTTTTATTTAGGATGCTGTTTTGGTGTCCTCACGGATGTTTCCTTTATCCTTTTGGAGCATTGTTTTTCCTCTTATGTGATGTTACTTTCCCATCCTAATGATTTGACTGCTTTGGTACATCCCATTGGTTTGGACTGGTCTTGTATTGATGACAAGGAAGGGAAAATTATGTATCTTGCCTGATAATTTTCTTTCCTTTAATCATATCAGACCAGTCTAGACGCCCACGCTGTCTGGTATTCCTGCTTTGCTTCCTTGTTGCTGTTTCTAAAGCTTTACTCATCCGTGCCTGTGCTTAAGTCTATTTTCAGCTTCTGGAACCAGAGGACATTTCAAGAGAATGGGATTCAATCTTACTCTACATGCCACTTGGCCACACCAGATTTAGACAGCTCTCAATCATACTTCACTAATGAGCCATTTCTCCTGCTTCAGGGGTGTGTCTGCTAGTTTGACTACTTAGTTATTCAAGAACCGGGAATGCCTCTCATCTGGGTGTTATTGGCATTCCGGTAAGCTCTTCCCCCCCCCCCCCCCTGTTTTCTTGTTTTGTTGCAGTTGAGAGCAACAATTCTTGTCTATTTGAAATACTGAGCATTCTAGGCTACATGATACACTTAAGGGGCAAATTGCTTGGAACTATGTTTGTTTGGTTTTTTTTCTGTCTGCTGGTGGATGGACATAACCCATTGATTGGTCTGGATGATTAAAGGAAAGAAAATTAACACGTAAGAAACATGATTTTCCCATGTTTTCTGTCCAATAACCAAGTCCTAATCCACATAAGGACATTGCCTCCTACCCCATGACTTTTTAATTTTCTCATGAGTCTCTCATGAGGAACTTTGTCAACGGCTTTCTGAAAATTTACATACACTCCTCCCAACAACCAGCTCACCTTTATCCACATGCTTATTCGCACCCTCATAGAGATGAAGCAAATTAGTGAGGCATGTTCCCATGTCTGAAACCATGCTGAGACTGTCCCATTAAACCATAATTTTATTCTTTATAACAGTTTCCACTATTTTGCCCGGCACTGAAATCAGGCATACTAATCTGTAATTTCCCAGACCACCCCCTCGAACCTTTTTTTAAAAATCAGCATTACGTTGGGCACCCTCAAGTCTTCAGGTGCTAGGGACAATTTTATCAAGAGGTTACCGTTCACTAACAGCATATCAGGAATTTCATTTTGAGTTCTTTTATTACCTCGGGGTGTATACCATCTGGTCCAGGTGACTTATCACTATTTAACTTGTCAATTTGGCTCAGAATGTCTTCCAGATTCTTTCAGTTCTTCCACATCATCGCACTTGAAAGCCATTTCTGGTACATGTAGATCTCTTACATCTTCCATAAAGACTGAATCTCTCCTCTATGGCCTTGTCCTCCCTGAGTGCCCTTTTTGCTCCTTCATAATCTAACAGCCCCACAGATTCCCTTACAGGCTTTCTGCTTCTTATGTACTTGAAAAGTTGTTACTGTGAGTTTTAGCCTCTGCGGCAAGTTTGTCTTCATATTCTCTTTTAGCTTTCTTTATTATTTCTTTGCATCTGGTGGAAGGACACTCAAAGGGACACTTATCAGGGTACATATTATATTCCAATGATAAGAGTGGATGAAATTGGGGGGGGGGGGGGGGGGTTGCGCTATATGATAAGGAGGGAATTGAGTCAAAGAAAATAAACATTGTAAATGATACTGATGGCAGTGTGGAATCCTTGTGGGCAGAAATTCCATGGGTGAAGGGAAAGCGTATACTGGTAGGGCTGTACTATAGTACGCCAGGATAGAACGAATAGCCTGTTGAGTTGGGGCTCTCATTGTCTTCATCTTCAGGCCCAGGGGCGATGGACGGCTCAGGAGGCAGCCTTGCCAGTCAACGTCCTGTAGCCACAGACGGAGGTGTATGCTTTGAGAGCCTTTCAGAACTCATTCTTGGACAACACCACGGCAGTGACTTACATCAATCGGCAATGCAGCATCAGAGTCAAGGGTTGGCCGCCGATGCTTGTCAGCTCATGGTTAAAAATGTTACAGGAAATATTACAGTTCCAAAATGATTAAGTATAGAGGGGATCGCTCAGAGCATGTCTTCGCAACATGTGCTGTATTTATATTTTGATTCTATTCTGTTTTATTATTCCCCAATTACCTATAAGGTAAGGAAAAGGGGAAGTAAATACACTGAATTTGAATTAATTACATTAACCTGCATTGTACGTTTAGGAACATGTGCTTAAAGCATTTGGAGCTTGCACATGTGAGGACATGTGCTTTTCCCAATATAAAGGCCAGATAGTTAACTTTAAAAAGAAAATGTTTATTTCTAATACAGGCAAGGTAACAAGTTTACAATAGAGAGGCAATTTTAGAGAGGATCTTTTACCAATGGAAGTGTGCTACAAAATAACAGGTTTGATTGCAAATGAAACTGGATAACTCGCATTGATGGAGGCTGCTATGGAGAGTGATGCAGGAGATCCTTGCTGGAACAGGAATTTTCTTTGTAGATTTGCTGTCTGATGAGCTTGAAGCCGTTTCTTTCAGGTGGATGTGATGTCCAGCTTGAGAAGTCAGGATTCCAGGAGATTCTAGCTTGCTTTTAAATTTAATCACTTCAGGGCAGCAGCGACTAGGACAGGAGCATCAGGAACAGCCAGGAAGAACTCTCCTAAAGAAAGAGCCCCTGCTTTTAAAGTGTCTGAACTGGGCATTTATCTACCAGGCTATTTTTAGACTCGCGTCAGGTGGTTGCCCTTGGTCCAATTAGAAAGCTCCTGGGTAGCTGAATTCTGGGCATCTGGCTTTGAGATGGAGCATGGCAACAGGTCACATGCTCAATGACATCACAAGACTTCCTGCCTGGACATCTGCTAGTCCATAGTCTGAGAGTGATTGAGCTTAGATGGCTTAGTCTTTGTCTGAAAATAGGTGGAGGTGTAGTCTTTTGTTACTGCAGTCTCTGAGATAGCTGTCTTTTGAAAGGAACATCTGCTGGTCCATTGTCTGAGGGTGATTGAGCTTCTTTTGTCTGATAGATGGGCTTCTGAGTCTGAGTAATAGGTGGAGTTTCACTGTCTTTTGTTACTGTAGTCTCTGTGATTGATTCTTTGGATAGGTGTTGATGGGCTTAGGTAACCACCCAGCTAGTAGTTTTCCAGAGGAGAAGGGGGGGAGTAGAGTCTTTGAAGCTGTATATTTTATATGATTTAGATCTGATCCAGCAAAATTAATAACTCTCACAATTAAACTTATATCATGCTACAGTGGAATGGGCCGAGGACCATGTGCTCTGTCTGTGACGTGGCTAACATTGCGGGTCATGCCTACCAGTATATCAAATAAGGTCATCTACTTCAAAAAAATTAGTTGTCGCAATTGTATAAAGATAAACATACTCTGTGTGCCCAAGTGGAACAGAAGCTTTGAAAAGCAGTAAAAGAGAGTTCACTCTCAAAGTTTTACTGCTTTTCAAAGCTTCTGTTCCTCCAATGATCTGTTCCTGGCCAGATCCAAAGGTCTCTATTCTATCCTCATCCTTCTCGATGTATCTGCTGCTTTTGACACTGTTGATCACAGCCTACTCCTTGATACGCTGTCCTCACTTGGATTACAGAGCTCTGTTCTTTCCTGGTTTTCTTCTTATTTCTCCCAGCGTACCTTTAGTGTATACTCTAGTGGATCCTACTCTACTTCTATCCCACTGTCAGGTGTTGTACCTCAGGGATCTGCCCTGGGACCTCTTCTTTTCTCCATCTATACTTCTTCCCTCAGTCACTACTTATGGCCCCCATACACATTCTTTTTTTTTTGCCCTGTCCCTTCCTAATCTTTCCTCCTCTCCCCACCGCTGTATACCGCACGAACGTACTGCCCATCCATGTCCTCTCCCGTCCTGCTCACTACTGCAATACCCCACCCACCCCCGCCCCACACCACCTCAACATCTCTACTGTCCTCCTCCTCCTCGTTCCTAGTTCTCAACGTTCAACACCTCCTTCCTGCCATGAACCCTTCCCCATTCCTCCTAAGTGCATCCCGCCTTCGTCGCCCTACCTCCCCTACCCTCCTCCGCACTCTCTTGCTCCTCCTTCTGCTATCCGCGGGAGACATCAATCCCAACCCTGGTCCCCCACACTTGTCCTCATCTCATCCATGCAAACGTTTCCGCGATGTCTCCAATCTCAGCTCTATCCCCCTCCTCCCTCCATTTCTCGTGTGCCCTGTGGAATGCCCACTCGGTCTGCAACAAACTTTCATTCACCCATGATCTCTTCATCTCCCGTTCCCTTCAACTGCTTGCCTTAAATGAAACCTGGCTCACCCCTGACGACTTGGCCTCAGTCGCGGCCCTTAGTCATGGAGGTTATCTTTTCTCCCATTCTCCCCGCCCAGCTCACCGCAGTGGCGGCATCGGGTTACTACTTTCGCCGTCCTGCAGTTTTCAACCTCTCCCCCTACCGCAGTCTCACTGCTTCTCATCCTTTGAAGTTCACTCCATCCGTCTATTCTACCCGCTGCCACTCAGAGTTGCAGTCATTTACCGCCCCCCTGATAAGTCCCTCTCTTCCTTCCTCACCGACTTCGATGCCTGGCTCTCTGTTTTTCTCGAGCCCTCATTCTTGGAGACTTTAACATACACGCTGACGACCCATCCGACTCTTAGGCTTCTCAGTTCCTCACTCTGACCTCCTCCTTCAACCTCCAACTGAGCTCCACCACTCCTACTCAACAATCTGGCCACTGTCTTGACCTCGTCCTCTTTTCTACCTGCTCACCCTCCAATTTCTGCGCCTCAGCTCTGCCTCTCTCCGACCATCACCCTCCCCCTCAGTCCCGCCCAACACTAACCACTATTTCCAGGAATCTCCAGGCTGTCGACCCTCCCACACGATCCTCTAGTATCTCTAATCTCCTCCCTTCCATCATGTCCTCCGAGTCTGTCGACAAGGCTGTCTCCACTTACAATGCCACTCTCTCCTCTGCTCTGGACACCCTTGCACCATCCATCTCCCGTCCCACAAGGTGCACTAATCCCCAGCCCTGGCTTACCCCTTGCATCTGATACCTTCGCTCCTGCGCCCGATCGTCTGAATGCCTTGGAGGAAATCTCACATCCATACCGATTTCATTCATTATAAATTCATGCTATCCTCTTTCCAGGACTCCCTATTCCTTGCCAAACAGAACTATTATACCCAATTGACTAATTCTCTCAGCTCTAACCCTCGTCGTCCCTTCGCCACCCTTAACTCCCTCCTCAAAGTGCCCTCCGCTCCCCCCCCCCCCCCCCCCACTCCTCAATCACTGGCTGACTACTTCCGCGATATGGTGCAGAAGATCAACCTCTAATTCACCACCAAGCCTCCTCCTTCCCTTCACTCTTTAACCCACTCCCTCAACCAACCAAACCAGGCGGCCGCCTCCTCTTTCCCTGATATCACGGAGGAGGAAACCGCCCACCTTCTCTCCTCCTCGAAATGCACCACCTGTTTGTCTGACCCCATCCCCACCAGCCTACTTAATACCATCTCCCCTACTGTCACCCCCCCCCCATCTGTCATATCCTCAACCTCTCTCTCTCCACTGCAACTATCCCTGACACCTTCAAGCATGTTGTAGTCACACCACTCCTCAAAAAACCTTCACTTGACCCTACCTGTCCCTCCAATTACCGCCCCATTTCCTTCCTGCCCTTCCTCTCCAAGATACTTGAACACGCGCCGTTCACAGCCATTGCCTTGATTTTCTCTCCTCTCATGCCATCCTCGATCCACTTCAATCCAGCTTTCGCCCTCTACACACGACAGAAACGGCACTATCTAAAGTCTGTAATGATCTGTTTCTTGCCAAATCCAAAGGTCATTACTCAATCCTCATCCTCCTCGACCTAGCCGCCGCTTTTGACACTGTCAACCACAACTTACTTCTTGCCACACTGTCCTCATTTGGGTTCCAGGGCTCTGTCCTCTCCTGGTTCTCCTCTTATCTCTCCCACCGTACCTTCAGAGTACATTCTCATGGATCTTCCTCCACCCCCATCCCGCTCTCTGTTGGAGTTCCTCAGGGATCTGTCCTTGGACCCCTTCTCTTTTCAATCTACACCTCCTCCCTGGGCTCGTTGATCTCATCTCATGGTTTCCAATATAATCTTTATGCTGACGACACCCAGCTTTATCTCTCCACACCAGACATCACTGCGGAAACCTAGGCCAAAGTATCGTCCTGCTTATCTGACATTGCTGCCTGGATGTCCAACTGCCACCTGTAACTGAACATGGCCAAGACCGAGCTTCTTGTCTTTCCACCCAAACCCACTTCTCCTCTCCCTCCACTCTCTATCTCAGTTGATAACACCCTCATCCTCCCCGTCTCATCTGCCCGCAACCTTGGAATCATCTTCGACTCCTCCCTCTCCTTCTCTGCGCATATCCAGCAGATAGCCAAGACCTGTCGCTTCTTTCTCTATAACATCAGCAAAATTCGCCCTTTCCTCTCTGAGCACACCACCTGAACACTCGTCCACTCTCTCATTACCTCTTGCCTTGACTACTGCAACCTACTCCTCACTGGCCTCCCACTTAGCCATCTATCCCCCCTTCAATCCATTCAGAACTCTGCTGCACATCTTATCTTCCGTCAGGAACGATATGCCGATATCACCCCTCTCCTCAAGTCACTTCACTGGCTTCCGATCAGGTACCGCATACAGTTCAAGCTTCTCCTACCAACCTACAAATGCACTCGATCTGCAGCCCCTCATTACCTCTTTACCCTCATCTCCCCTTACGTTCCTACCCGAAACCTCTGCTCACAGGTCAAATCCCTCCTCTCAGTACCCTTCTCCTCCACCGCCAATTCCAGGCTCCGCCCTTTCTACCTCGCCTCACCCTATGCTTGGAACACCTCTTCGATGTCGCCTTCGGCACATAACCATTATACCTCCATTGAGGAAATCTAGACTACCCCAACTTGACATTTCGTCCTTTAGATTGTAAGCTCCTTTGAGCAGAGACTGTCCTCCTTTGTTAAACTGTACAGCCCTGCGTAACCATAGTAGCGCTCTAGAAATGTTTAGTAGTAGTTGGTACTCTGATCTCATCCCAAACCTCTGCTCACAGGTCAAATCCCTCCTCTCAGTACCCTTCTCCTCCACCGCCAATTCCAGGCTCCGCCCTTTCTACCTCGCCTCACCCTATGCTTGGAACACCTCTTCGATGTCGCCTTCGGCACATAATCATTATACCTCCATTGAGGAAATCTAGACTACCCCAACTTGACATTTCGTCCTTTAGATTGTAAGCTCCTTTGAGCAGAGACTGTCCTCCTTTGTTAAACTGTACAGCCCTGCGTAACCATAGTAGCGCTCTAGAAATGTTTAGTAGTAGTTGGTACTCTGATCTCATCCCATGGTTTTCATTATCACCTTTTAAGCTGATGACTCCCAGATCTATCTCTCCACACCAGAAATCTCAGCTGAAATCCAGGCCAAAGTATCAGCCTGCCTGTCTGACATTGCTGCCTGGATGTCTCAGCGCCATCTGAAACTAAACATGACCAAGACTGAGCTTCTTATCTTTCCCCCTAAACCAACCTCTCCTCCTCTCCCATTCTTTATTTCTGTGAATAATACTCTCATCCTTCCTGTCTCATCAGCTCATAACCTTGGGGTCATCTTCGACTCCTCCCTCTCCTCTGCACATATTCAGCAGACTGCTAAAATCTGTCGTTTCTTTCTCTAAAATATCAGCAAAATTCGCCCTTTCCTTTCTGAGCACACTACCAGATCCCTCATCCACATTCTTATCACCTCTCGCTTAGACTATTGCAACTTGCTTCTCACAGGTCTCCCACTTAGCCATCTCTCTCCTCTTCAATCTGTTCAAAATTCTGCTGCATGACTAATATTCCGCCAGTGTCATTATGCTCATATTAGCCCTCTCCTCAAGTCACTTCACTGGCTTCCTATCCGTTTCCGCATACAGTTCAGACTTCTCTTATTGAGCTATAAGTGCATTCACTCTGCAGCTCCTCAGTACCTCTCCACTCTCATCTCTCCCTACATTCCTCCCCGGGAACTCTGTTCACTGGGTAAATCTCTTATCTGCACCCTTCTCCTCCACTGCTAACTCCAGACTCTGTTCCTTTTATCTGGCTGCACCATATGCCTGGAATAGACTTCCTGAGCCGGTATGTCAAGCTCCATCTCTGGCAGTCTTCAAATCTAAGCTAAAAGCCCACCTTTTTGATGCAGTGTTTAACTCCTAACTCTTATTCACTTGTTCAGAACCCTTATTTTATCATCCTCACTTAATATTCCCTTCTCTTGTTTGTCCTAATTAGATTGTAAGCTCTGTCAAGCAGGGACTGTCTCTTCATGTTCAAGTGTACAGCGCTGTATACGTCTGGTAGCGCTTTAGAAGTGATAAATAGTAGTAGTTCTACTTGAGCGCACGTTTTTTTATCTTTATACAATTGCGACAACTAATTTTTCAAGTGGATGACATTTGATATAAGGGACTCCTGAGGCAGGCCTTATCGGCTGAAACACAGCTGTGTCGAGTTTCGATCATCATGACTTTCTTTTAATAAACTGTTTTATTGTTTGGAGTGTTTTCCACTCACTTCTGAGTCATCTTCGCTGTTTTGCTGCATGCTAGGTCAGATGCTTTATTTGGTGTGGCGGTTCTATCTAGGCAGCAGCAGCTTCCCATCCTTTTTAGGGATTGCTTTGGTACATACCACCAGTTCTTGTATTCATCTGCTGCAGAGGCTGCTTTACCTGCTGATAACTTTCTTTCCCTTACTTGCAGCAGATGACTCCAGGATCCATCCACTTAGCTGCGTGTAACACTAGGGGGCGCTGTGCTTATGACAACACAAAAGCCACCAGACAATATGCGGTATATCGCTTTTATTGGTGATACATATGTGAACACATACACCAAGATACTTACAGCACCTGCAATTCAGTCAGCATCTGGGAAGACCACCAGGGAAGCACTAGCTCTTCCTCAGAGATTGCAGGGACATCACTGAACCAGGCGTCCCTTACGTTCAGGCAAGCTTCTAAAGAAGGTCAGTGCTCCACCCTCTTTTATAGTGTGAAACAGAGGTGCCTTTCCCAGACTTGCACAAGCTGGCATCCCTTAAACAACCAGCCTGTTTCCCATAACAGAGAATAACTCTCCCAGACCTGCACAGGTTGAAGGTGCCTTTCCTAGAGGTGAAGGTGCCTTTCCCAGAGGTGCTGGCATCCCTTAAACAACTAGCCTGTTTCCCTGTTTCCCATAACAGAGAATATCAACACATAATTACAGCCAAAACATTCCACTCATTCCATCCCCAGCTGACCTTCAATCCCATGTATTACACTGCGTGATTTTCTCTTTGAGATCTCTTAGTTTAAAAGAAAAAAAATTTATATTAAGAAGAGAAACAGTTCAAACTCGAATCCCTTCCCCTACTGAAAAATTGCAGAACCTTTGCATTGATTCCTCGTGCCATTAGATCCATCTCCAGAACCCACCATCGTTCTGTGATCTGCGAAAATGCCAGATCGGAGAGTTCCCACTCCCTTGGATCCTGCACATGGCGACTTAGAAAGTCTGCCTCAATGTTTAGTGACCCCACGATGTGAGCCACCAAGAGCAGAGGCATGCACTGTTCCACCCAAAGGCAGAGAAACGATGCCTCCTTGGCCAGTGGGCTCTTGGTGCCCCCCAGTTGGCATACGCCACCGCCGTCACATTACTTAATAACATGAGTAGCCATACTAGGTCAGTCCAATGGTCCATCTAGCACAGCTTCCTGTTTTCTGAACATTGGCCAAGCCAGATCATCAGTTTCTGGCAGAAACCCAAATTGTGGCAACACTCCATACTACAGATCCCAGGGCAAGCAGTTGCCTCAATAGCAGACTATGGACTTTTTCTCCAGGAAATTGTCAAAACTTTTTTTAAAACCCGGATACGCTAACTTCTGTTACCACATCCTCCAGCAAAGAGTTCCAGAATTTAACTATTCGTTGAGTGAAAAAATATTTCCTCATTTGTTTTATGCAGTTAGTCGGAGGAATAAGATCAGGAGAATATTTCAATACATCAATAAGATATTTTTTAAAGGCTTCTAGGGGAGTAATCCCAGGAGCTTTTGGAACGCTCAAGAATCGTAAATTCAATCCTCGATTATAATTTTCAATTTGTTCAATTTTTCTATGTATCACAGTACATAAAGTACATGGCCTTCAAGCCCTGATGTTGGAGGCAGACTTAGATGTTGTTGCAATCACGGAGACGTGGCTCAATGGTTCCCATGAATGGGATGCAAACATACCAGGCTATAATCTATTTAGGAAGGATAGAGAGGGTCGAAAAGGTGGAGGAGTAGCTCTGTATGTAAAGAATGATATCATGGTGACTGAAATGACAGGGACCTGGGGAAAAGAAGAAACGATATGGATCACCTTAAAAAGAGAGGATAGAACCTCTGTCCATGTGGGTGTTGTGTACAGACCCCCGACACAATTAGAGGAAGTAGATAAAGATCTGATTGCAGATATTCAAAAATTAGGAAAGAAAAAAGAGGTTCTGTTGATGGGAGATTTCAATCTGCCAGATGTAGGTTGGAAGGTTCCATCTGCGAAATCGGAAAGAAGTAGAGAGATTGTGGATGCTTTCCAAAGTGCTCTGCTCAGACAAATTGTGACAGAACCCACGAGGGAGGGAGCGACGCTGGATCTGGTGCTCACAAATGGGGATAGTGTGTCAAATGTCCGAGTGGGTGCACACCTGGGAAGCAGTGACCATCAAACGGTTTGGTTTGATATGACAGCTGAAGTGGAGGGCGGCCACTCTAAACTCAAAGTCCTGGATTTCAAGCGTGCTGACTGTAGTAAAATGGGGAAATTCCTGAGGAAGGAGCTGATGGGAGCGGAGGGCACTTTGAGGAGGGAGTTAAGGGTGGCGAAGAGACGACGGGGGTTGGAGCTGAGAGAATTGGTCAAATGGGTGTAATAGTCCTGTTTTGCAAGGAATAGGGAGTAGTGGAAGGAGGATAGCATGAATTTGTAGTGAAGGAAATCTGAGTGGGTGCGAGATTTCCTCCAGAGGCGTTCAGTAGATTGGGCGCAGGAGCGAAGGTGACGGATGCAAGGGGTCAGCCAAGGCTGGGGATTAGTACGCTTTGTGGGACGGGAGGTGGATGGTGCGAGGTTGTCAAGAGCAGAGGAGAGAGTGGCATTGTAAGCAGAGACAGCCTTGTTGACAGACTCGGAGGGGAGGAGATTAGAAATACTAGAGGATAAGGTGAGGGGGTCAATAGCCTGGAGATTTCTGGAAGTAGTGGTTAAAGTTGGACGGGGCTGAGGGGGGGGTGACGAAGTGTGAAGGTGATCAGGTGATGATCGGAGAGAGGAAGAGCTGAAGCGTGGAAATTGGAGGGAGAGCCTGTAGAGAAGAGGACGAGGTCAAGACAATGGCCGTCTCGGTGAGTAGGGGTGGTGGAGCATAGCTGGAGGTTGAAAGAGGATGTTAGAGTGAGGAACTGGGAAGCGTGAGGGTCGGATTGGTCATCAACGTGTATGTTAACGTCTCCGAGAATGAGGGACGGAGATGAGGGTTCAAGAAAAACGGAAAGCCAGGCATCGAAGTCGGTGAGGAAGGAACATAGTAACATAGTAGATGACGGCAGATAAAGACCTGCATGGTCCATCCAGTCTGCCCATGACAAACTCATATGTGTATACCTTACCTTGAATTTGTACCTGTCCTTTTCAGGGCACAGACCATATAAGTCTGCCCAGCAGTATTTCCCGCCTCCCATCACCGGCTCTGGTACAGACCGTATAAGTCTGCCCTCCCCTATCCTCGCCTCCCAACCACCACCCCCTCTTCCCCTCAACTGCTCTGCCACCCAATTTCAGCTAAGCTTCTGAGGATCTATTCCCTCTGCACAGGATTCCTCTATGCATATCCCACGCATGTTTGAACTCCGTTACCGTTTTCATCTCCACCACCTCCCACGGGAGGGTGTTCCAAGTCAGTGTGTAGCTAGACACTGAAGGAGAAGGACATACTACAGGAGGCTCTGTGGTTGGAGGAAGGGAGGGGAGCAAGGCCTAGCTCCCTTCCCAGCCATGAGGCAGGGCTCTGGGGAGTGCTCCTCAGGGCAGGGCCCGGCTCAGGAAACGGCCGGGCCCAGCTACCAGGAGAGACGGAGAAGCAGCTCTCAGCCGAGCCTGGCCCCTGGGAGAAGAGAGCGGAGTCCCCTGGACCGTGGAGCCTCGAGGTCCAGGGGGGACAGTGGACCCAGCACCCCTCCCATGACCCAGCGGTTACCGGGTAAGGAGCACGAAGAGCATGGGAGGGGGAGGCAGAGGGTGAGAGTCCCGCAGGCCCAGAAAGTGGCAGAACAGAGGATGGAAGAGGGTCAGCAGCTTCAGCCGGTGCTGGACCCGTTGTACAGTGAGGATGAGTGGTCTGAGGAAGAGGAGGAGTAGGGGGTAGGGCAGCTGGGAAGCAGCAGCCCTGATTCTTCAGCCAGAGGTATCGTGGACAGGGTGAGGAGGATTGAAGCCCTGGGGAAGGAGGTGGAAGTGCTGGGGAAAAAACTAAACAGGGCTAGAACCCTGCAGAAGTTGGCCCCAGCAGCACAGAAGAGTCTGTATGGAAAGGAAGAAGCTCGTTTGAGAAAGCAGCTTTGCCTGAAAAGAAAGGTGTTGGACTCCCTGAAGAAGGGCTCTGATAACCCTTTAAGGGAACTCTATATTACCAGGGAAAGATTTCAACCCAGGACAGTGCCAAACCAGAATCAGCCAGAGGAAACAGGAGAGTTGGTATCTAAGGATTGTTTTACAAAACACCAGGTTGCAGTAGATAATGTGGTGGGGACAAGCAGTCAAGACACTTTACAATTTATGAAGAATCTAGCAACTCAGAACCCTGCAAACCTTACCTTAGAGGCAGCTGCCAGGGAAGAGAGGGAAGGAGTTGAAGAGACCTCAGGGGGTGCTGCAGAGACTATGGCTGAAAACACAATGGAGTTGGAACTCAGTCAGCCTACACATTCTGCTGTCTTTGAAACTGAGGACGGTGACTTGGGGTTTTGTGTTATTTCACAAAAAGTGCCTGCACTACCCAACACTGATGCAGGCAACAGTTTGACAGGGAAGGTGAACACTGGAAAGCAAGCTGGAAAGCATACTGACATTGGGAGTGTGGACACTAATGAACAGCAGGTCTTAGGGCTGCAGACACAGGTGAGCTTAGTTAGCTCCCTGATTGAGGCACCAGGTTTACAGCCACAAGTGGTGGATTCAGCAGTACAACCAGGCTCAGGGAATCCCCAGCACAGAAGGGAAGATGAGATGAACTCTGGCTCTGTAAAAACTGTAAGCAGCCTCACGCGGGACCTGCTGGTGCAGGGAGAACAGAGCTCTCCTCAGAGTGTATCAGCAGTCTCTCTGACAGAAGATATTGCTGGGGGATCTGCAACCCAGGCAGAGGGAGCTCACTCCCAGGGAAACATTGTGAAAGCTAAGGACTGTTCAGAACTGGTTATAGATTCCAGGGGGCTCAGTTCTCTGGGCACTGACTGTGGGCAGGGGGGAGGGGGAGGGGATGATGTTCAGGATATGTTGATTTGTGATGTGAGGGAGGGGGGTAAGGGGGAAGGGGCAGAGGGTTTGGGGAACTGTTCTGTTGGTGAAAAGGTTGGTGAACGGGTTGCTGTTCCAGTTTGTGGAAGGGGGGAGGGGGTTGATGGGGAGATGGTAAGGGAAGGTAAAGGGGGTGGGCAGGATCAGCAGGTGGGGGGGAAGGGATCTTCAGGCAAGGAAGGGATAAGCTTAGGGAGGAGGGGAAGTCAGTGGAGGCAGGGTCAGCCCTCCTTTGCAGATGTGGTTAATAGGGAAGGAGGAAGAGGGAAGGGGCAGTTTTCCTTTAGTAATGACACAGATGCTGGGTTCAGGGGAGGTAGGGGTTATGGGCAACCGCCCAAGAGAAGGAATGTGGTCCAAATCAAGTGGGTGGGGGAGGGGGGTATGCCTTCACGTGATACAGTGTTGAAACTAGTTTTGGGGTTAGGGTTTGTCCCAGAAGACCTCTATGCCTGTATTCATCCAGTTAATCTCCCAGAATACGATGTCAGTTTTCTGACCCAGAGAGGCATGGAGGTCTTCTGGGAAAAGTATGAGGGGGTAAGAGGAAGGGGGGATTGGAAATATTATAGGGTAGTTCCCATCAGTCGGCCAGATCTGGTGCAGGTGACTCTGCTAGTCCGTAACGAGTCCATCTCAGGGGCAGACTTGGCCTTTTGGCTGCACAGGTATGCCGAGTTGAGGACTCCATTGACCAAGCTCCCGGATCCCAGTAGAGTCTGGGCGGGGGGGTGGGGGGCTTTGGTTAAACTTCACCAGGTAGGGCAGGTAGTACAACACATTCCTTCAGCGGCTTTTATTGGAAGGGACAGAATCCTGTGTTTTTACAAGGGACAGCCAAGACAATGTTTTCGGTGTGGGTCTTTCCGCCATTTTAGCATGTCCTGCCCAGTACAGCAATGTGCTAAGTGCGGATCGAAAGATCATCCCACCGAAGAGTGTTCTTCGATCAGGTGCAATCTTTGTGATGGTCTGGGGCATGCCTTCCGGGACTGCCCTAGGGCGTCGCATAATGAGGGGAGGGAAGAGGAGGTGCAGGAGGAGGGGGTGGGGGGGTTCAGGGTCGGGATCAGGGGGCAAGGGGAGCACAGAGGGAGGTTGTGGAGGTGGGGGTTCCAGAGGCAGCAGCACAGGTGAGGAAACAGGGGCAAGGGCTGGAAGGGGTAGATGAATGGGCCCAGGTCCCCAAGAAGCAGAAGGGGAAGGGTAGAGGGATTTCAGGGGGGTCAGGAGAGGGGGCTCGGCAAGAGAGGGAGACAGGAAACCGGTTTCAGGTTTTGGCAGAGGAAGAGGAGGTGGTGGAAGAAGAAGGGGAAGGGGTCGGTGGGGTTGTGGGGGGAGGGGAGGAAGGAAAGAGGAAATTAGAGGGGGTGGAGGGAGAGGGGGGTAAGCGGAAGAAGAAGGGGGGGAAGGTTAGGAGGATGGAAATTAGTGTGGAGGGTGGGGGCGGGTTGGACGGGGAGGGGGGAAGAGGGGGGGCAGGAGAGGGGTAGAAGCTTATGAGGCGATCGGATAGAATTCGAGCTCTACAGGGGAAGGATCACGGGAGTGAGAGGGGGAAGGTTCAGGGGGTGGGAGGGGATCAGAGGGGGGAGGGGGGGCAAATAGAGGAAGGAGGGCGGGGGGGTTTGTCTTTGTCTGAAGAGGAGGGGGGGTTGGATGAGTCTAAGAAGAAGAAGGGAAGGAAGAAGGGCGGGGGGGAGGGGGTGGGGAAGGAGGGAGGTTTTGAAGCCGGGGTTAGGGATTGGGCGGAGGAAGAAGTGGTTGAAGAAGGGGTCTGGGCTCTAGGTAGGGGTGATGTGAAGGAAGCAGTTCAGCAGGAAGAGGTTGGGAGACAGTCATCTTTCCCTACATAATGGCAGGTATTATATTATTATTTGCCACTCTGAATGTGGCGAGTGTGGCCTCCCAGAGGGCGCAATGTTTGGCCTTTGAGGGCCTCTCCACTATCCAGGCAGACTGTTTCCTAATCCAGGAGACACGCTTGCAAACTATGGAGGCAATCAGGCGTGCGAGGAGGGCCTGGAGATGGGGGCCTTCGGTTTGGGGCTTGGCAGGGGACAGGTATGGGGGGGTAGGGATATTATTTAAAACACATAAGGTACAGATTCAAAGGGTGATGGAATTAGGAGTAGGGAGGTGTTTGGTGGTGGATGTTTTGTGGCACGGGGTGGCTTCCCGGATTATTAATGTTTATGGGCCACAAAGTAAGAGGGAACGTTCACGGTTATTTGGTAAAATTAAACCTTATTTATACACGGCACGTCAGGTGGTTTGGGGGGGGGATTTTAACACCATTTTGAGGAAACAGGATAGTGGAGGAAGGGCAGCGCAGGTGAGGTATGATGGGATACGGCTAGCTGGGATAATGAAAGGGGCAGGATTGGTAGATGTGCACCTTGAATTTTCACCAGAGGTGGAGGGTTTCACATTTGCACGAGGACAGTGTAGGAGCAGGATAGACAGATTTTTGGTCCGGGAAGGGGCATGCGTTCGGGGGCCCAGGTTGGTGGACGTGGACTTCTCGGACCATAAACTGGTGTTGGTGGAGGTGGGGGGTTGGGCGGGGCATAGGCCGGGGAGGGGGTTATGGCGGCTTAACCTTAAATGGGTTACCGATGAGAAGGTCAAGGAGGAATATCGGGCCTTTTTGAGTGACCAGCTTTCGATCCAGGGTATTTTTCCCTCCATTGGAGAGTGGTGGGAGTTAGTGAAGAGGCGGACGAGGTTTTTTTTCACCCGTCAAGCTCGGAGAGAAGGAAGGGAGAGAACTCGGCTGGGGACTGCCATTAAGAAACGAAGGGACTATCTACTCTCCAATGGAGGGAGAAAGGAGGATATTCTGGATTTGCAGGAGCAACTTGAAAAGGTCCAGTATGATCGATATGCCTCCTTGGTCTATGAACGGGACTTTGGGAAATTGGTCAGCCCAGACCCATTTATGTGTTGCAAGGAGCGGAGGGAGCATAGGATTGTGGGGGGTTTAAGGGACATGGGAGGGGTAGTTCAGGTGTCGAAGGAGGGTATTCTAAAGGTGGTGGAAGAGCACTTTGCACGATTTTTTTCAGATAAGCAAGTGGATAAGCAAGTGATGGGTCACTATATTGCGGGGACACCGGGGGTGGGAAGGGGGGGCCCGTCTCTTCAGGCCCTGTTGCGCCCCTGGTCGCTGGGGGAGGTAGAAGAGGCCATTGGGGCCTTAAGGAGGAAGACAGCACCAGGGCCAGATGGACTCACAACAGAGTACTATCAGGCATTTAAGCACCTTCTGGCCCCAATCCTGCTGCAAGTCTGGGAGGCTGCACGTCAGCAGGGGGTTTTACCCCAATCCCTGACCGAGGCAGCGTTGATTCTTCTGAGTAAGGGAAAAGATCCAGAGTCCTTGGCCAACTGGCGTCCGATTGCCCTGCTCAATGGTGATCGGAAGATATTCGCGCATATGCTTCTGAATAGGATGAAGGAGGTGGTGGGGGGGGGTGTTGGCAAGTTCACAGGCCTGTGGGATTAAGGGGAGGGGGGTTCTGGAGGCAGCAGCTTGGGTAAGGGAAGGGGTGGAACATAGTCGGGGGGAAGGAAGACTAATGGTGGCATTAGATCAGGATAAGGCTTTTGACAGGGTACAGTGGGCGTTTCTTTGGCAGGTTTTAGAGCACTATGGGTTTCCTAGGGAATGGGTGGCTCAATTACGTTTATTGTACACGAGGGCACGGTGTTTTCCCCTGGTGAACGGTTGGAAAGGGAATAGGTTCGGGGTGACAGCAGGGGTGCGGCAGGGATGTCCTTTAAGCCCGGTACTTTATGCTTTTGCAATTGATCCCTTTGTTAGGCGGTTAGAGCAGGGAGGGAAGGAGGGACTTCGGGGGGTGGAGGTGTGTACAGGGTCTCAATTAAGGGTGGTGGCTTACGCTGATGATGTCACGGTGTGGGTGGCGGACACAACAGAGGGGGAGAAATTGAAAGGGGTCATTTCTGGGTACTCACAGGCTACAGGGGCTTTGATAAACTTCCAGAAAAGTCAGAGTCTGTGGGTGGGTCCTCCAGGGGGCTCTTTTGATTTGGGAGGGGAGTTTCCGGAGGCCATTAGCAGACTGCGGGTATTAGGGGTATATTTTGAACAGGGGGATTATGCAACCTTTAATTGGCAGCGGTGCATACAGGGAGCTAAGGAAAAGGTTGACAGATGGAAAGGGTGGAGGATGTCCATGACTGACCGGGTTCAGCTGATTAAATCTCACCTGGTGCCTATGTTTTTGTTTATCAGTTATATTTGTTTGTTGCCAGTGCATTGTTATTCCACCCTATATAGTGTTTTTTTTCAGATGTTGTGGGGGAATCGGCTGAACCCGGTCAAGCGTAACATCACATACTTGGCCCGGGAAGAGGGGGGAGTAGGGATGGTAAACCCTGTACTTTTCTTTAGCTCCCTGTTTATTCAGTTTAACCTGGGACGGGCACTGGACAGAGATCCGCCAGGATGGGCAGGTAGCGTTCTGTCTTGGTGGGAGAGATTCTGGCTCCCGTGGAAGTTGGGAAGGAGGGTGCGGGTGGTAAGGAAGGGGGCTCCGGACCAGGTTGGGTACTATAGGCCCTTAGTTCGGCTGGTACGAGTTTGGGGAATTTTGGCAGAGGAAATAAAGACAGGGAGGAGGGAGGTATGGGTGGAACGGGTGAGGTCCCAAACATTCTCATCGCCCCTGGTACTGAAGGATGCACCTGGTCCAGTGCTGAGGCAGGGCTTGCGGTTGGTGGCCTCACGGAGGATCCCGCCGAAATACAGAGATATTGCTTGGCTGTCTTTTCACGGGAAATTGTATGTCAGAGGGAATATTAACTACAGGAATGTGCAGGAACGGGATTGCCCAAGGGGGGAGTGCGTGGGGAGGGAGGAAACGATGGAACATTTTTTACGGGAATGCCCTTTTACACGAATGGTATGTGGCAGGGTAGCAGCATTATTACACATCCCGAGTTTTAACTCATATTCATATGCAGATTGGGTTTACGGGCAGCAGGGGGGAGGTGGGTGGTTAGATCCGGTGACTGAGTTCCTCATCTCGGTGATACTCCGGTTTAGCCTCTGGATGGCTCGGTGTGGGGTCTCCTTGCACCAGGACTACCGATCAGCCGACAGCGTTAGTTGGGAGGTGGTTCGGGCGGTCCAGGGGGTAGCCCAGTGGGAACGGGTGGCGGAGGGGATAGCAAGAACCAATGTTTGGTGGAGGCATGTGCACTTGAAACCTCCATAGAGGGGTTGGACAGTTTATTTTGAATTGGCTTCGAGTTTTATTTGAATTTTATGTTCATTTAATTTCATTTTAGGATGGGTGGGGGTTGACAGTGTATATAGGTAGATAGGTGGATTTAAGGTGGGGGACTTGTTTGTATATATTTGGTTTGGGGTTATATGTATCTGTATGGCTTTGCGTTTCTTTTTTAATAAAAGAGTTCTCCAAGCGTCCACCACCCTCTCCGTGAAAAAATACTTCCTGACATCTTTCCTGAGTTTGCCCCCCTTCAATCTCATTTCATGTCCTCTCGTTCTACCGCCTTCCCATCTCCGGAAAAGGTGCGTTTGCGGATTAATATCTTTCAAATATTTGAACGTCTGTATCATATCACCCCTGTTCCTCCTTTCCTCCAGGGTGTACATGTTCAGGTCAGCAAGCCTTTCTTTATACGTCTTGGAACGTAAATCCCATACCATCCTCGTAGCTTTTCTTTGCACCGCTTCCATTTTTTTAACATCCTTCGCAAGATACGGCCTCCAAAACTGAACACAATACTCCAGGTGGGGCCTCACCAATGTCTTATACAGGGGCATTAAAACCTCCTTTCTTCTGCTGGTCACTCCTCTCTCTATACAGCCTAGCAATCTTCTAGCTACTGCCACCGCCTTGTCGCACTGTTTCGTCGCCTTCAGGTCCTCAGATACTATCACCCCAAGATCCCTCTCCCCTTCCGTGCCTATCAGACTCTCCACGCCTAACACATACGTCTCCCTTGGATTTCTACTCCCCAAGTGCATCACTTTACATTTCTTCGCATTGAATTTTAATTGCCAAATGTTAGACCATTCTTCTAGCTTCTTCAGATCTTTTTTCATGTTTTCCACACCCTCCGGGGTGTCCACTCTGTTGGAAATCTTGGTGTCATCCGCAAAAAGGCAAACCTTACCTTGTAACCCCTCGGCAATGTCACTCACAAATATATTGAACAGAATGGGCCCCAGCACAGATCCCTGAGGCACTCCACTACTCACCTTTCCTTCCTCCGAGCGAACTCCATTCACCACCACCCTCTGGCGTCTGTCCGTCAACCAGTTCCTAATCCAGTTCACCACTTCGGGTCCTATCTTCAGGCCGTCTAGTTTATTTAAAAGCCTCCTGTGGGGAACCGTGTCAAAAGCCTTGCTGAAATCTAAGTAGATGACGTCCATAGCACGTCCTTGATTTAATTCTCCCGTCACCCAGTCAAAGAATTCAATGAGATTCGTTTGGCACGATTTCCCTTTGGTGAAACCATGTTGTCTCGGATCTTGCAACTTATTGGCTTCCAGGAAATTCACTATCCTTTCCTTCAGCATGGCTTCCATTACTTTTCCAATAACCGAAGTGAGGCTTACCGGCCTGTAGTCCCAAAGTGTCAGCTGAATGCTGTTGTTATCAAGGGAATGCTCTAGTTGAATGGACCCAAATGGTCCAGTTTGAGCAAGAATTTTCACTTGATTTAACTTTTAAAAACTGATATTGCTAACTTTCCTTATCACTAAGTCTAAATATTCCCAATAATTATAGCAGTTCCTCTCTATCAGAGTTTGGCAGGAACAGGAAGAAAGAAAGAGAGAGAGAGGTTTCACAGTGCTAAATTAAAATTATTAAGCAATAAGCAGTAAAATTTTAAAGAGATTATCAGGTAGCTCACCTAGAGAAACCAGCTAGTTGAGAAGTGTGGGGATTTATAGGTCAGAATTAAACCTTTCCTTTGCAGGAGATTTTGGTTCAGATTCCTGAAGGGAGGGATTTATTGGGGGGGGGCGGTAAATGACTGCCACTCTGAGTGGCAATGGGTAGAATAGCCTGATGACGTGTGCTTCAAAGGATGAGAAGCAGTGAGACTGAGGTAGGAGGAGGGGTTGGAAACTACAGGAGGGCGAGAGTAGTAGCCCGACGCCTCCACAGCGGCCAACTGGGCGTGGAGTGTAGGAGAAGAGAGAACCTCCATGGCAAAGGGCATCGACTGAGGCAGAGTCGTCTGGGGAGAGCCAGGTTTCAGTTAGGGCGAGCAGTTGAAGGGAATGAGAGATGAAGAGATCATGGGTGAAGGGCAGTTTGTTGCAGACCGAGTGGGCATTCCACAGGGCACATGTAAAGGGGAGGGAAGAGGGGGGAAGGAGGGGAATAGAGACGAGATTGGAGACATTACGGAATCGTTTGCATGGATAGGAGGAGGATGTGTGTGGGGGGCCTGGATTGATGTCTCCAGCAGAGAGTAGGAGGAGGAGCAAGAGAGGGCGGGGGAGGTAGGGCGACGAAGACGGGATGAGCTTAGTAGGAATGGGGATGGGCTAATGGCAGGGAGGGAGTGTTGAATGTAGAGAGCTAGGAGGGAGGGGGAGGATAGGAGAGATGGTGGGGTGTTGAGGGACGGGGTGGGTAGGGTAATGCAGTAGTGAGCAGAATGGGAGAGGACATGGATGGGCAATGAGTTCTTACGGTAGACAGTGGTGGGGGGGAGGAAGAAAAGATTAGGCAGGGACAGGGCGATGAAGAGAATGTGTAAAGGGGCCATGGTCAGGGAGGCAGGCAGGTGATGGGTGAGGTGGTAGACAGGTGGGTTAATGGGCTGGTAAGCCGGGAGGCGGGGAGGCAGTCAGGTAGTTGTGCAGGCTTGAAGGCAGGCGGGAGGCAGTTAGGTGGTTGAGCAGGCTAGATGGCAGGGAGGTAGTTAGTGGGTTGATAAGCAGGCAAGTTGATGGACTGACAAGCAGAACACACTGGAACAAACGGACTGGAACAAGCTGGAGCAGAAGGATGGGAACAAGCTAGAATGGGCGGACTGGAGCACGCTGGAAGAAGCTGGAACAGGCGGACTGGAGGAAGCTGGAACAAGCCAGAAGAAGTTGGAGCAGACGGACTGGAGGAAGCTGGAACAGGCCGGAACAGACGGACTAGATGAAGCTGGTACAGACGGATTGGAACAAGCAGGTGCAGATGTACTGGAACAAGTAGAAACAGACGGACTTGACTTGCTGGGACGGATGGACTGGAACAAGCTGGAACAGACGGACTGGAACAGCTTGAACAGACTGACTGGAACAAGCTGGAATACACTGGAACAGATGGACAAGCACAAGCTGGAGCAGATGGACTGGAACACGCTGGAAGTAGATAGACTGGAGCAAGTTGGAGCAGACAGCGGCGCAGCAGGACTGGAAACGCTGGGACAGACGGACTGGAACAAGCCGGAGCAGAAGACTGCGACGCAACAGGACCGGAATAAGCTGGAACAGATGGACTGGAGCCAGTTGGAGCAGAAGACAGTGGAGCTGCAGGACCGGAATAAGCTGGAGCAGACGGATTGGGAGAAGCAGGAGCAGAGGCCGAAGAGAGTGGAGCAACGGACTGGAACAAGTCGGATTGGAACAGGCTGGGGCCGCAGGACCAGAGCAAGGCAGATTGACAGGGCGGCAGGGAGGCAAGGGCAGAGCCCGCAAGGGTACAGGACATGAAAAGTGGGCCTGGGGAGAGGATCAACACGAAGGCCTAGGGGTCAGCTGCCCCAGGTCACCTGGCTCCCCGAGCTCCCCACGCCAGAAGGATCAACACCAGGGCCAGGGGTCAGCTGCCCCAGGTCTCCTGGCTCTCCACGCCAGAAGGAACGGTGCTGCGATCGGGGAGACAGCCAGCAGCACTCCAGGCGCCGACTTCCATGCAGATGGACCCGCTGCCTTGCCACCCTACCTCAGTCTCCCACGCTGCGCCTGTTTCCTGACAGCGGAACAAAGGGGAGTAAGGCTGCCACGTGGATGTGCGGTCCCAGGCCGCACAGCCTCTCGTTGCTCGTACCGCTACCGCTGCTCACGATCTCCCATCCGCACTGCCCGCCTCTCGCCTCTCCGCCCGGTACAACCCCCGTCGACCGAACTGGCCGAGTCCACTGCTTTCAGCCAGCTGATCCGGCCAGTGACACAAAGTAGGAGGCGCAGGGAGCGCCGATCCAGGCCAGTGCCCAGCCGAGACCGATGGAGGGGTCGCGGTTGGACGCCGTCGGACACCGAACCGACGCCGTTCCGACAACGATCCGATGCCCAGAGCCTCCCACAATGTGGGGACGGATGAAGTCGGCAGTGGGACCGGCAGGGAAGGGATCCAGACGGACGGGCTCACGGAGCTGATCGCAGCCAGTGCATCGGCCATCTGAGACCTCATGGTTTTACCAGAGGGAAATCGTGCCAAACGAATCTCATTGAATTCTTTGATTGGGTAACTGGAGAATTAAATCATCGACATGCTATTGACGTAATCTACTTAGATTTTAGCAAAGCTTTTGACACGGTTCCCCACAGGAGGCTCTTAAATAAACTCGATGGGCTGAAGATAGGTCCCAAAGTGCCTCACTTCAATCCGACTGCAGGTGGCGTCCTGATGGGGCACTTGGGTCCTTTTGTCCCCATGTCTTTGCCCACTTCATTTGACAAATCCCGTCGTCAGATGGTGGATTCCTCTCTCTACTGCGGTCCTATTCCAGGTTTTTTATGGTAGTGAGCATTTTCGGGATCCCGGAGTCTCCAATCCCCTTGGTAAAGGCAGAGGAGACCTCGAAGGCTTGGGGGGGGGGCACGGGGTTGAGGTCTTCCAATCTTACTTCCACTTCGGGCCATCTGCAGCGGGGTCCCAATGAGACCCTGGAGGCCCTTCAGTCTTTTTTTTCACTTTGGAGTTTAGCCCAGTTTTGTTCAGACTGCAGTAGGACAGTAGAACCTATCCCTTCAGTGAGACCCCTAGGGGTCTGGCAGGGGCCCCATTTTGGCTTCTGAGTTGCAGGCAGCGGATTCAGGGTCCGGGGGCCTCCAGTCCCCTCGTAGGGGGTGAGGAGGACTCTTAAGGCCCTCTTCGGCCACTATCCCCCTCCCCTGATTTTGTTTCCAAGAATTCGCCACCTTGGGAATGGAGACAAGACACTCTCTCCTGTTCCATCTTTTACGAAAGAAGGGGTTGTTCCGATTCATTAACGAAGTTACAGAAGTCCTAGCCATGCTGAAGCCTTCTTTCCTTAGGGTGATGTGTTGCTGGAGGACCTCTGAATCATTTTCCCCTCCACAGGGCTTTCTCCGCATACTGATGACAGAGTTGGGAGTCACCGGTAGGACCCCTTTGGGGCACCAGGGTTCAGGATTGCCTATACTCTTTGCCCCTATAGAGGGAAAGAATTGTGGTGTGTTTTGTGGCGATCAGGTGGCTAAGGCCATACTATGTGGCTTGCAGCAGATACTTTGGTCTTCCATGGTCGTTCACCTGGATTTGGGTACTGCCTTTTTGGCACACTCTCTTAGGATCTGTTTTGTCTGGTCACCGGCTCAGCTGCTTCAATGGTGGAGCGCTAGTGGTGGCGGCGGCTCCGCCACTGTGTCACAGAGATGGCATCTAAAAAGCTTTGACCAGCTGCCCATTAGAGAGCACTCGGACTTGGAGAAGTTGGAATAGGGGAGGCACAGTTTTCCATCTCACTGATCTGAGGCAAAGTGACCTCGGTGTTCCTCAGCTTCCAGGGGGTGCTCCAAGGAGATGGGCTGGCTTTGGTCCATTTGGCACCCTTCAACCCATTTGGGCAGTCAGAATAGGTCCTTCAAATGGGATCTTTGGAGGCCTCAAGCATGCCAGGCTCTGAGGTCCCTGAAGTGAGACTGCAGCCACTCTGTCTGCCCAGGGATAGTATGTTGGACCCTTGTTTTCTGTGGATGGCCAGTTGTATGTCTTCTGTGTTGGCCCATCTCACTTCAGATCAGTGGTCCTGGAGGTGTCAAGGTGGCATCCTCTTTTCACATCTGGTTCTAGATGCCTTGGCGTTCCCTGCGTCTCTGCAATCTAGGGGCAGTGGAACCGGTTCCACCAATGGAGAGCAGTCTGGGCAGATACTTTGTATTTTTTGCAGTTCCAAAGGAGGACTGTTTCTTTCAATCTATCCTGGACTTCAAGATGGTACATGCTTGCAGTGAGTCCACCATTGCTAAGTGGCAACTTTGTGCTCGGTCTTCATCTCAGTTGGGCCAGGGGGGTTAATGACTTCCCTGAGCCTTTCAGAGGCCTACTGCCACTTCCCCGCCGCAGCTCTTCATGAGATTTCTACGCATCTGGGTGTTGAGGCAGCAATTTCAGTTTCAAGCCTTTCCTTTTATCTTGGCAAGGGTGCCTTGCATGTTTTCCATGGCACTGGGTTTATCCCTACCTGGTCAGTTGGCCAGTTTGGGCCGACTTGTTTCCTGGGCTGTTCTAGTTCTTGTGTCATTCCCCCAGGGCTAGCCATCTGGCCCCGTCTCGTGCCCTGGAGTATTTTGGGGCACTCTTTTGTTGCAGTCTCCAAAAGGCTAAGGTCGAGTTTCCTTGAGGCTCCTGGGCTTCGTGGTCACTACGCTGGACGTGGTACCTTCTTGGGTGGAGGATATGTACACCCTCTGAAATAGGTCCTCTTGTTCTGCTGGGCACCGGCCTCGCAGGGCTCCCCTTGTTCTCTGTCTATCCTTTCCAGGACGAGACTCTGTCCCCTGGATCCCCCTCATTTTCTGGTCTGCACAGAGGCAGGTTTCCTTGGCTAGAGGGATGCTCTGCCTGGCGGAGTGCAGGGCACCTGAGCAAGTCAGGAGGCGTCCTGTTCCCTCAATTTCCTGGAGATCCGAGTGGTTTTCCTAGCACTGTGGAGTTTTTGTTGCTGCTCATGGGGAAGATTGTCTGTGTGATGTCCACCATTGCCATTGGGGTGGTGTGTTTAGATGAATAGGGCAGATCCAGGATGGGGCGGTGGGCTTGGAAGTAGCGTGTCTCAGTTGATGGTTGCAGATCCCATCTGCAGGCCCTTCAGCGGTCCTCATTGCGGGTAAGAACAATAGTCAGGCAGAATTTTTCAGTCGCTCCTTCCTGGAGCCAGGAGAGCGGGAGCTGGAGCTTTGGGCCTTTCAGCTCTTCTTGGAACACAGTTTTTCTTGAGGGCATCCAGAATTAATATAAAGACTGAGTGCTGCTTCAGTCAGCAGAGGGATCCAACGTTCCAGGGGTTTGATACCCTGCTTTAGCAATGGCTGTTAGAGGAGCCCCACTGTGTCTTCCTTCCATGTCCTCTGATAGGCCATCTACAGGATTGTACGTCATCCCATTCTGGTTTTGCTAGTGGTTCCTGCCTGCCCTTGCAGGCCACAGTATGCGGGTTGGTCTGCGTGGTTGAGGACAAAGTTCGGTGATCAAAAACAGTGAAGATGACGCAAAAAAAGAAAAAAATATAATTAAAAAAATATCCAAAAACAAAAAAGGAAACAGTGGAAGATAAAGAATAAAAGGTAAAAATTTAAAAAAAAAATAAATAGAAGGAACTGCAAAAAACAGAACTGTGGACGGATAGAAAAAATGAAAAAAAGACGACACACCAATAGTAAAAAAACTGAATGGATTTATTATGGTAATATGACTCGACACAGCTGTGTTTCGGCCCAACTGGCCTGCATCAGGAGTCTGTTACACCATGTATATATTTTCTGGTAATATCAGTATTTCTTTGAAGAGTGTTCTATTGACCAATCCTTTATTCGAAGTCACTCTACCTTTAAAAAGGCTGTGTGCACGATCTAACAAAAATCGTTGTAAAAGACTGTAGCTGAAAAATGTGTCTCACTGGAATAGTTGCAAACCAGCTTAACGTATGTTGGCTTAGATTCTCCCCCATGGTGATCTCTCTAGCCCCATTTCAGTCTTGCATTAGGGTCTGGTGAGTTGTTGGAATCCTAGTACAGGGATGAGCTCTTTCTCTGTGGAGTACTCAGATTACTAATTTTGAAGTTTCTGCAGCCAGGCCTGGATTAGAGATGGTCTTTGAGCTCCCTGATGGTCTGGATAGCTGCTTTGGCTCCCTGCACCTTTCCATGAAACTGGCCAATCTGGCTTTGCATAGTGAAATCACTCTTTCGCTAAAGGGGGGAGATGATTCATTTGTGTCCCGTGATACATACTTCCTTCCCTTTGTGGGACCCTAATCTGGTGCTCAGAGCACTATTAATAGCTCCGGTTGATCCTCTGTCCTAAGCTTTCTTCAAGTTCATACCTATCCAGAAGGTGTGTCTGATGGCTATCACCTCTGCTCATGAATTCTCTGAGCTGCAGGCTTTGTGTTGCTGGGACTGCTTCTGTACGTCCTGTACTTCACGGGGGTCTTAGTGTCCCTTGAATATGGTCCCCTCCTCCTGGAAGTGGTCTCTCCATTCCACTTGAATCGGGAGGTCTGCTTATCCTCCTTTTTCACTGAGGGTTTGGTTCCTGGAGATCAGTCTTCTCCACAAGATGTTTCTCCGGAGGATGCTTCTCTGGTACCTGGGGGGGGGGGGGGAAATTATTTTCATCTGTCTGGCCACCTCTTTATGCTTTCCATAGCCCTCAAAGAGATCCACCTACTACATCTGTAGGAATCGGCTGTTGCCTCATTGGGCTAAATGCCCGTGCTACTAGGGTTCAAGCTGCTTCCTGGGTGGTGGTGGCTCCTGAGGAGATGTGCAGGGCAATGGCTTGGTCAGCATTTCCTTTGCTAAGCAAGCTTGGGTGTGCTGGCCAGAGCCTGCTTGGACTTTGGCAGAGCTGTTATTCAGGGGGCCTTATCGTCCCCCACCCAATAGATCTGCTTCAGCACATCCCATTGGTTCAGAACAGTGGTGCTGATGCCAAGAAAAGAGAAATTCTTAACTGATAAGTTGTATTTTCTTTAGTCAACAACACTGTTCTGAAGTCCCACCTTTGGAAGATCTGTGCCCCGGGGTTCTCAGTGTGCTCTGCTTCCTTTTTGGTGCTTAATCAAAAAATAAATAAATGAGACAACTTCATTTTATGAATGGCAGCCTTACAGGTTCCAGTGATATGGCTATATCCTGGTATATATGTGTGTGTGTATAGGGTAACAAGTGCCACGCCAGTGTTTTGCTCGCTTATCATTGCAGTTGCAGTGGCTGATGGCACATGGGTGCATTACAAAGGGATGTTCTGTGGGCTTGGGCAGATGCATACTGGGTTATTCCAGGGAGCACCTTTGCTTATTCTGGTGATGTCACTGGCAAAGTTCAGCTTTCTCTACCTCCACCTACTGTTAAGAAGGGATAACACCCACTGGTTCAGATCAGTGGCACTGACTAAAGCAAAGAAAATCTTAAGACACAATTTCTCGTTTGGTACACGATCTATTTTTTTGGACCAGTCATTTCATACATATTCACAGTCGATACATCATGGAGCCCTATTACTAAAGTGTGGTGTGTTGTTTCTCGCTTGCTGTCGCAGCACTTTAACTGCAAAACGTTAAGATGCAGTAAATGCTGAGGGTTTGTCTGGCACCTGCCCTGCATTTAGTTCACAGGACAGGCACTGCATGGGCACCTCATTACAAGCATTTGCAGATCTGCCAAAATGTATAATACAGCAGCTACAAAACCTGATTTCCCCTTCTCCAAACCCCAATATCCCAACCCTCTTCCACTACAGACTTAAGGGTCACCCTAGCAGACTAGTGAACTGAGACAGGTGTGGCCTTCCTGGTCCTCCTCCACTCCCTACCCCAGTGCTTTCCAGGGTTCAAAATGGTACGTGCAAGCCCTACTGATAATCTCATGGTGCTATCTCTAGGGGTTAATGTGCCATACTGAGAGACTACTGTTGCATCAGGGAGGTCTACTGAGGTAAAATTCCTAGATGTAATAAACGTCTGCTTCTTGGAGCAACTGGTCCAGGAACAAATAAGAGGGGGAGCTATTTTAGATATAGACCCTAATGAGATGCAGGACCTAGTACAAGAGGTAACAGTGCTGGGTATGCTGGTAAACGGTTATCATAACATAGCTACATTTGAGCTAATATCTGGTGTGAAGTCACAAAGGACGAGGGCGGGCTCAGGAGGAAGGAGGGACGTCGGAGACTGCAGAGGACGGAGGCGATCAGCTGTTCTTGGCCGTGCAGCGCCCTCACACAGAGGTGAGAGGCGCTGCACGGCCCGGTAAGACGGAGAGGGGCACCGGTGGAGGGGGGAACGGTGGAGACGACCTCTTGGGGGGGGCGGGGTACGGGGCGGAGGATGGTAGGAGGCGGAGCTGAGGAGAAAGAGAAGAGAAGAAGGGAGGGGGCCGGCCGGGGCAGCTTAAAGTTTTGATTTTTGGGAAGTGGGGGAAGCGGGGAGCAGCGGCGACCTCGGGTGGGGGGGGGGCGCAAGGGGACCTCGGGGCGGAGGATGGCAGGAGCTGTTTTTTGTAAAAAAAAAAAAAAAAAAAAAAGCAGGGAGAGAGGGAGTCGGGACTGCCTACAAAAGGCACGATTTTAAGCATGGGGGAGCGGGGAGCAGCAGTGACCTCGGGCGGGGGGGTCAAGGACGCTCCTGATGAGCGCCTTTGCCCCCTCCCGAAACACACGTGTTTTTGGTTTGTTTGGGTTTTTTTGCTTTTCTGGACGTTTGGGACATGCACACAGCAGCCAACATAACGCTTGGGTGCTCTGCGCATGCTTTAGGGGCCGATTACCGACGGGGATTACACCAGTTTAATGCATTGTTCTTTACAATACCGCACAGAACATGTGAGACTTTTTTTTTTTTTTTTTTTTTTTTTTGGTGCATTCTTTGTTTTTTTAAATTCGTTAGGGACTTTTACGTTTTAGATTTTTAACGTTTGGTTGATACATCTGGTCCAGAGTCAGAATGGATTCTGCCAAGGGAAATCTTGCCTCACCAATTTGCTTCATTTCTTTGAAGTTGTGAATAAGTATGTCAAATAAAGGTGAGCCAGTTGATGTTAGTGAATCTAGATTTTCAGAAAGCTTTTGACAAAGTTCCTCACAAAGAGAATCCTGAGAGAATTTTACAGTCATGGGATAGGAGGCAATGTTCTGTTGTAGATTAGGAATTGGTTGTTGTAGAGAAAATGGAAGGTAGTATTAAGTGGACATTTTTCTCAATGTAGGAGGGTGAATAATAGAGTGCTACAGTGTTCTGTACTGGGACCGGTGTTATTTAACATAGTTATAAAGAATCTGTAAATCGGAACAGCAAGTGACATTAAATTTGCAGATTGCACAAAACTTCAAAATTAAAAAAATTTTTTTTTTTTTTTTTTTGAAACGTGTGCAGACTGTGAAAAATTGCAGGGAGACCTTAAGAAAAAATGGCAGATGAAATTTAATGTGGACAAATGCAAAGTGATGCACATTGCTTAGCGGATCTGGATTTAAAAAAAAAGTTAGTTTGCTATTGAGATAGACATTGGGGAAGACACTGCTTGCCCTGGGATTGGTAACATAGAATGTTACTACTATTTGGGTTTCTGTCAGGTACTTGTGACCTGGATTGGCCACTGTTGGAAACAGGATGCTGGGCTAGATGAAAATTGGAGTGAGGTATGCTTTGATGGGGAATGGATTGTGAGTACGCTGCTGGT
This sequence comes from Microcaecilia unicolor, assembly GCF_901765095.1. Lineage (NCBI taxonomy): Eukaryota > Metazoa > Chordata > Amphibia > Gymnophiona > Siphonopidae > Microcaecilia > Microcaecilia unicolor. The sequence continues at coordinate 95,284,793 of NC_044032.1, read as the reverse complement.
AGTGGGTGCACTTAATGCTACTTGCCGTGCTGTTTGACAGTTGTGCACTAGTTGTCACAGCTAGCCATGTCTCTGCTTCAGCCATGCCCAAAACCCTCTCCCCACCCAGCGTTATGCATGGTTTTAACACACAGTAGTTCGTACCTGATAAAATCAATGGTGGCTGCCTAATGCACCTTAGTAGAAGAGCCCTTATGCAAATAAAGAAGAAAATCCTTATCACTTGATATTTCCCCTCTTTCTCTTTGCTCTTACTTTTTCACTACATTTTTTTCCATTGAAATAGGCATATTGTATATTAATATTTAATTTGTTTACATATTAAAGAAGCCTGTTTTCCCCCTTCTTCCCTTTGTCTTTTTTTTTTGGGGGGGGGGGGGTGTGAGTGTGCAGTTGTTAATGGGAACTCATTTCTCTTGGCTTTTATAGATGTGACTCTTCATATAGTTTATACCCAAAGTATCTGTTTTGCCTGTCGGTTTTTCTTCATACATCTCTTAACGGTTATTAAGATTCCATATCCTGGTATGCTTATTTTAACAGTTGACCCTTATTTTCATTCCTGTGTCAGAAATCAGTAGGTAGCACGCAGCAGTATTTGCAGGTTCAGAACCGGTGCATGTGTAATGGACACCCTAGCAAGCAGTCAATATTAATCCCCCATAATTTAACTGTCAGGCTCCTAGCCTAAATCATTGCACCAAAATCCTATAAAAATGCAGGTTGAAGTCTGTGCTGGTGGTTTTTAGTTTGTGTGGCTGTCAGGACCTACTCTGATGTTTTCACTGTGGTATATCCTGCTCGCCAATCATTGCTGCTGTGGTAGACAATTGCCTAGTCTTGCATAATAGTTGGTCTGGCCCTGTGCAGGGTAATAGAGATTTGAAAGTGAATATGATGTAAATACATATGCTATGATTTTGAAAACTCGACAGGGCAGAAGAACCATAAATATTTTGTGAAAATGATATGCAAGTTTATTGAAATCAGAGTTTCATATTAATATTATAAATGTATTTCCGTCTGAAATCGATCTTTATTTTCAAGACAGAAAAAGTAATGTTTTTCACATTAATGACAATTGTAGATGTTATAATTGCAGATAAGAATATTTCAGTATTTGTACTACACAGGTGTCAAGTGCAGCAAGTGTGAAAAATATTAATATGCAATGTACTTTAAGAAATAAAGGGTTTCTGTAACCCACATTTAGATATTTTCCACATATTCTGTTGACTTAGGTTTTAGTTTTTTATTCAGTATTCCCCCAGTTTTCACCTTTCTAATTTTTGAAGCTTGTATTTTAGAATTTTTCTGCAGAAATCATTGTTGTAGTAGTTAAGTGAGCAGTTTTATCAGCTCAAAAATGTGACTTAATCTTTCTTTCTCTTTTCCTCCATTTGGTGTCGCATGCATGCTGCAAGTCTGAATTTCTTAATGGCTGAGAGCTGAGATACCCGATACAGTGCTCTTGCATGCTAACAGCCAGTAAAGTCTTGTGCTTCGTGTGAAATAAAATATGAAATAACCGGAAACATAAAAGCCCCTTCTTTAAACAGGATATCATTTAGCCTATTACCAGATAAAAGAAAAGTTTAGGATTATTATTTAAAAGCAGTAAGCAGTCTGAGCAGCCACGCTGTTTTTCCTACAAAGTGATGGAGGATCTGCCATTGGAAGATTTAGTCACTGTATGCAAATATTAAATGTGCACAGGATTCTGGGAAATGTATATTATAGAGTACAATATTATTTAAGGCTTTCTGCTTTTAATAATTGGAGTTTCTTATCCAGAAAATATGACTATTTGTAATATTTGTGTTTTCAATGAGTTAATTTCTAACATGCTGTGGAATTATCTCCCTTCTGTGTAAAGTGCTGGCTTAGAGGGGACGTAGCAGATATCCGTAAAGCAACTCATACTTACCTGGCAGGGGAGATACCATGATCAGGAAGGTGGTTCTCCCAGGGTGAGGCTCATCCATTGCACTTCGGTTGGGTTGACCCCTGCGATTTCCCCAAATGCGGGAAACTCGACTGCATAATTTCTGGTAGTGGGGGACTGCGTTCGCGCTTTCCCCTGATTTTTTTTGGTTTAAAAAAAGAAGTAAGGATTTTGTATGTTTTTTTTTTTTTTTTTTTTTTTTTAGGAATATGCAGTGTACATTTTCTGTTTTGTTTTGTCTTACTGATAGAGGTATGGGGTAGTTGTATTTAATTAAGTAAGGTGATTAAATGCCAATCATAAATCTGGCATCACTTGCCTGGATCATAGGCAGGCTTCTTTAGCTACAGGAAGTTGCATCAGTGGAGAGGGGCGTCTGCAGGAAGTCCAGTTAGCACTATTTCTGTGTTCACTTTTACAAGATGCAGTTCATTACTTCTGCAATACACATATTTTTTATACATAGGTTTGATCAGGAACATAATAAGCAAGCCTCATCACATGTTGCCACTAATGGAACAGCTTTCCCATAGCACAGAACTTAGTATGAAGTTGTGAGCACGCATGGTTTTCCCACACACACAGTGATTTCTGCAGCTTCTCAGTTCCATAACTCAACACAGCCCTCAGGGAGCCTGCTAAGCTCAGCAACAGTACTTTTTAGGTCAACAACCTGGGTTGAAACAGGCATACTTCAGTGAGTCTCAAGCTTAGGGCTGCTCATATGTTAAGGAGCACCCTGCATATCATAATGTTGCAAAAGTTGCAACATCAAAAACAGATTGACTGTACCAAATGCACTGTTTATTGTGCGCTAGTCCAAACAGTAGTATAAAAGTATGAAATGAGGACCAGGTTGCTGCAAAAGTTCTGGTCTGGTGAGATTTCACTTTAGTAGTTAAGAGCTTCCATTTGTTAATAAAAGGATTGGATTCTAGCTAGTTTTCTGAAAGTTTTACTGAATGTACATAAGTATTGCCATACTGGGAAAGACCAAAGGTCCATCAAGCCCAGCATCCTGTTTCCTACAGTGGCCAATCCAGGTCACAAATACCTGGCAAGATCCCAAAAATGTACAAAACATTTTATACTGCTTATCCCAGAAATAGTGGATTTTCCCCAAGTCCATTTAATAATAGTCTATGGACTTTTCCTTTAGGAAGCCATCCAAACCTTTTTTAACTCGGCTAAGCTAACCGCCTTTACCACATTCTCTGGCAACGAATTCCAGAGTTTAATTACACGTTGAATGAAGAAAACGTTTCTCTGATTCGTTTTAAACTTACTACATTGTAGCTTCATCGCATGCTCCCTAGTCCTAGTATTTTTGGAACAGATGCTTCACATCTACCCGTTCAACTCCACTCTTTATTTTATAGACCTTTATCATATCTCTCCTCAGCCGCCTTTTCTCCAAGCTGAAGAGCCCTAGCCGCTTTAGCCTTTCCTGATAGGGAAGTCGTCCCATCCCCTTTATCATTTTCATCGCCCTTCTCTTTACCTTTTCTAATTCCACTATATCTTTTTTGAGATGCAGTGACCAGAATTGAACACAGTATTCGAGGGGTGGTCGCACCATGGAGCGATACAAAGGCATTATAACATCCTCATTTTTGTTTTCCATTCCTTTCCTAATAATACCCAACATTCTATTTGCTTTCTTAGCCGCAGCAGCACACTGAGCAGAAGGTTTCAACGTGTCATCATCGACGACACCTAGATCCCTTTCTTGGTCGGTTACTCCTAATGTGGAACCTTGCATGACATAGCTATAATTCGGGTCCCTCTTTCCCACATGCATCACTTTGCACTTGCTCACATTAAACGTCATCTGCCATTTAGACACCCAATCTGGTAAGGTCCTCTTGTAATTTTTCACAATCCTCCTGTGATTTAACGACTTTGAATAACATTGTGTCATCAGCAAATTTAATAACCTCACCTAGTTGCTTCCATCTCTAGGTCATTTATAAATATGTTAAAAAGCAGCGGTCCCAGCACAGACCCCTGGGGAACCCCACTAACTACCCTTCTCCATTGAGAATACTGAGCATTTAACCCTACTCTCTGTTTTCTATCTTTTAACCAGTTTTTAATCCTCAGTAGAACACTACCTCCTATCCCATGACTCTCCAATTTCCTCTGGAGTCTTTCATGAGGTACTTTGTCAAACGCTTTCTGAAAATCCAGATACACAATATCAACCGGCTCACCTTTATCCACATGTTTGTTCACCCCTTCAAATAAATCTAGTAGATTGGTGAGGCAAGATTTCCCTTCACTAAATCCATGTTGACTTTGTCTATTTAATCCATGCCATTTGTCTTGTAGTCAAAGAAGACAAGGAACTGCATAGATTTTCTGATGAATTTATTTATCTTTTTAGTTAAACAATAACCTCTTTACTACTCGGAATATGAAGGGCTTTCTCATATAGATTCTTATGAGGCTTTGGATAGTACTAATTAGAACTGTACCAAATAGCATATTTTACTGTTTGGTTAAATAATGAAAAATATCTGACCGAATGCAAATAATGGGTATTGAGATTTAACATAAGAAATAATAAAAGAAACATGAAATCAGAGATTTTCCTTATTTCAGTAGGATTTAGCTGTAGTGCCCAGAAAGGCTAAAGAAGTTAGGGTTCTTCAGCTTGAAAAAGAGACGGCAGAGGGGATATATGATTAATCCTGAGTGGTGTAGAACGAGTAGAAGTGAATCAGTTTTTTTAACTCTTTCAAAAAGTGCAAAGACCAGAAGACGTGATAGACAGCGGTTAGCGTGTCAAGTTTCAAGTTTATTCAGGTACTTTCTATCCCACTTATTAGCGAATGCCAGCTAGACAACTTAGAAACATAGAAACATGACAGCAGATAAAGGCCATATGACCCATCCAGTCTGCCCATCCTCTGTAACCCCTAATTCTTCCTGTTCCTAAGTGATCCCACATGCTTATCCTATGCTTTTTTAAACTCTGGAACAGTCCTCGACTCCACCACCTCCACCGGGAGGCCATTCCACGCCTCCACCACCTTTTCTGTGAAATACTTCCTTAGGTTGCTCCTAAGCCTATTCCCTCTCAAGTTTGTCGTATGCTCCCTGATTCCAGAACCCTCCTTCATTTGAAAAAGGCTCTCTTCCTGTACATAAATGCCCTTGAGATATTTAAACGTTTCTATCATGTCTCCTGTCTCCATCCTCTCTTCCAGCGTATACATGTTGAGGTTCATATGCCTGTCCCTATAATTTTTGCATTCATGACCGCTTACTAATTTCGTAGCCGCCCTCTGGACCGACTCTATCCTGTTTATATCTTTCCGTAGTTCAAATGAGGCCTCACAGGCTTCATAGTAATAGATGAAGAAAAAAAAAAAAAGGAAGGCAAGTAGAAAAGAGAACAGAAGACAATAAGAAGGGGTAAAGGGTGATGAACTACAATAGTCATGATAGGAAAGCAGGGGAGGAGGGATGCACACTAGATTAAGGGATGGCCAAAGGGCCAGCGGGACCCGCGTCTGTCATTGGCGGAAGGCTTCCTGGGAAAGGAAGGTATTTAGGCCCACCTTGAAACGATCCAGAACGGACCCTTTTCAAAGGTGTTCTGGAAGCTGGTTCCATAGCTCCAGGCCTTGCACTGAAAAAAATGATGTGCCTTATCTATGCGTGAGTGATTTCTCTAAATGTAGGGACGACCAGACCATGCTGTGTCAAGGAGCAGAGGGAACGGGCGGGAACATAAGGAGATAGCAAGGAAGCCAGACAGTGTTCTACAGTATTTCTGGGCACCATGAATAAGTTTAACAGCTGTATTCTGGCTAATTTGAAGGTGGTGAAAATCCTTAGATGTGAAAGATTTATAGAGTAATTGCAATAGTCAGGCTGGCTTATGATTAAAGAGTGAACAAGTACATTGAGCGCCGATGGCTGGAGCAAGCCAGTGGATAGAGAGAATTAGTCTTATGCCTTTAAACGACCGACTGACAACTGTAGAAAGGTGCTCATGAAAGGTTAGTTTGTCATAAAAAACCCCGAGGATGTGGACACTGGAGGTCAGAGGAATGGGAATATCGAAGAGGAGTATAGGTGAAGCAAGAGAGGCATTGTCATTACCACCGAAGAGAAACGGAGTAGACTTCTTAGGGTTCAAAACCCAATTTGTTTTCAAGAAGCCAGTCGGTGATTTGAAGGAGCTTAGAGTTGAGGATTGAAATGTCACTCAAATGGGTGAAACAAGGCAATGGATAGATAGGATTAGCCACAGCTTTTAAAATAACTGACAACTGTAGAAAAGTGCTCATGAAAGGTGAGTTTGACATCAAACACAACCCCATGGATATGGACACTGGAGGTCAGAGGAATGGGAATATATCAGAGGGGATTATAGGTGAAGCATCATTATTACCGCTGAATAAAAGCAGGGTAGATTTCTTAGGGTTCAAAACCAATTTGTTTTCAAGAAGCCAGTCAGTGGTCTGAAGAAGCTTAGATTTGAGAATTGAAATGTCTTGCAGACTTGAAGGGTCTAAAGTATAAAGTAGTTGGATGTCATCTGCATAGACAAATGTATTAAATCCAAGAGAGTGTGCTAAGAACAGTAGAGGGATTAGGAAAATATTAAAAAGTAATGAGGATAAGATGGATCCCTGAGATACCCCCAAAGGAGGGGAAAAAGGAGCTGCATTTGATTGAGCAGTCTGCACTATATATAAGCGGAGACCTAGGTAGGAACTGTACCAGGCATAGGCTTCATCTCGAAGATCAGCCTGATAAAGATGAAGGAGCAGGAGGGAGTGATCTACCAAATCAAATACCACAGTAAGGTCTAAGGATAGAAGGAGGACCAACTAAGATCTGTCAAGATGGAGAAGGTAAAAGTCATTAGTCCAAGTACAGTGGTTTCAGTATTGTGATTAGGCTGGAAACTGGTCTGGTGGGAGTGTAGTATTTTTTTTTTGTGAACCAGCTCCGATTGTTTGCTGGTGGACTACTGTTTCAGTGAGCTTTGCTGGAAACGGGAGATTAGCTATTGGTTGGTAGTTAACTGGGTCATGAAGGGAGTGGACTGTGTCCTTTAATTTAGGATAGATGTAGGCAGTTTTACAACTCTCTGGCATGAGACCTGTGGAGAGACTGAGTGTAACCATAGAATGAATGTAGGGAAGGAATGTGGGTTAAAAAAATGTTTAACCAAGTGGGAAAGGAGCGAGTTGTTAGGTGCTGTGGTTGGCTTCATAGATTGAACAAGCCTTTCAAGTTCAGAATGAGGGGGGGGGGGGGGGGGGGCAGAAAGAGGCAAGTAATATGTTATCCGGGGAGGTGCCTCGAAGATGGAGATACTGTAGCTGATGCCAATGGTGTAGATGAGGTGAAAGGAGCGTGAAGTTGTAGGACCTTATTTTCAAAAAAAACTGTGCCTGGGTTTGTGCTGTACTGGCTGCGTTGGGATATTACGGGGGAGATCTCTGGAGGGAGCATAAGTGGTAAATGGCCAAAGGATTCACGCTTTAATCATAAGCCATAAGTCTTCTGTGGGGATTTTTGAAATTTGGGTGGAGAAGTACTTCCTGTAGGATCTTACTTTTGACCTGTGGAGTGTGAGATGAGTGATTTTGAGGGGTCATGTTGCCACTTAGTTCTGCTGTTGTTTCATCTGCCTTTCCCACTCTACTGATCCTCCGGAGTTGGACATTTGCCTCTATTGCTGTTGCCTCTAACTTTCCTCACAGCGTTTAAAAAAAAAAAAAAAAAGTCGCGTTTTAGCGCTGAGATTCCAGAAAAGAGGCTTTCTGATTGTGCAGCGTGACCAGAGCTCTGTGGACTCGGTCTGGTGAGGTAAGAACGTTTTGTAGCTCCTCCGGGGAGGGCCCGCGATCGGGACGTTTTTGAATTTTCCGCCGTTTTTGGCGATGGCTGCAGAGGTTGTTAAGCACTTCCCGTTTTGGCAAGCACAGATTTGCAGCAGGGCCTTGTAAATCGTGCTTTTCAGACGTCAGGGCCGGCACGAGCATGGCGAGCGAGGTTTCTTCCCGCTCAGTGGAGCTGGCAGCGGGCGCCATTTTGGACGTGCCGCATGGCGTGACCCCCACAGAAGCGGAGGGGTTTGAAACTGGAGGGGAGCCTTGTGTGGAGGCTAACAGGGGAGCTTCTATCCATGGACTGGAACCGGGAGGCCAGGGTGAGTCCTCCCCTGAGTTTGTCTTGCTGCTGCATAAAACATTCACGTTAAAAAGAGCGCTCCCACAGGGGTCTCATTCTGCCCTGCTAACTGTTCCCCCTCCAGTAAGGCCGCAAGACAAGCGCAGAAGGGTTAATTCCCCTTCAGAGAGTGACGCACCCCCTTCTCCTCCCCCGTGGTCGGGATATGAGGATTCTGAGGGGTCTGGCAGGCCCTCGTGGTCTGAAGAGCCAGAGGAAGGTGCAGGATTGCCACCGGATCCAGATGTTCCTTAAGCGGTGAGGATTTTCCACCGTGACGAGCTGCCAGCGCTTATTTCTGATGCCTTGCAGGTCCTCTCTATTGAAGATCCTGGGAGTGGCGAAGCCTCCTCTGGTAATCCGAGGATGGCAAGTACTAAGAAGCCTGCTCGAGCCTTTCCTTTGCATGACTCCATCCAAGAGCTTATTTTGGCTCAATAGGCTGACCCCGAGGGGCCTTTGAAAGTCGCCAGGGCAATGGGGCAATTATACCCTCTAAGTGAGGAACATTTGGCGCGCCTAGCAGTGCCTAAAGTGGATGCCCTAGTCACGGCTGTGACAAAGAGGACTACCCTCCCAGTTGAAGGAGGAGTCGCCCTGAAGGACATGCAGGATCGACGCCTGGAATCAGCTCTGAAACGGTCCTTTGAAATTTCAGGCCTATCCTTACGGGTGTCTGCATGCAGCTGCTATGCTGCCCGAGCCTGCCTCGCTTGGTTGCAGCAGGCAGTGGAACAGCCCGGGGATGGAGCGGAGCCCCTTACTGAGGTGGCACCGCGGCTGGAGTCGGCCTTGTCTTTCTTGGCTGACGCCCTTTATGATCTGGTCAGAGCTTCGGCTAAACAGATGGCTGTGGTAGTGGCTGCTCGCTGCCTTCTATGGCTACGGCATTGGGCGGCTGACATGGCCTCTAAGCAAAGGTTGGTGAAGTTGCCCTTCCAAGGCCTTCTCCTATTTGGTGAGGAGTTGGAGAAAATTGTTAAAGGCCTGGGGGATGCTAAACCCAGCGCTTACCCGAGGATAGGCCGAGGCCTCTCTCCCAGGGTCAGGCAGTTCCCTCCTCTTCCAGACCTCGCTTCCGTGAAGCTAAAAGGTACCGCCCGGGGTGTTCTGCTGGGTTCTCTTCTCGTGCCCATTTTCAGCAGAGGAACTCCTTTCGTTCAGACAAGCGTTCCGCAGCAACCGGCTCAAGGCCTGGAGTTCAAGGGCGACCCTCTCAATGATGGTGCGCCGGCCCTCTCCTCGATTCCTGCAATAGGAGGACAGCTTTCCCTCTTTCTCAAGGAATGGGTCAAGATTGCCTCAGATCAGTGGGTTTTGGACCTGATCAGAGATGGCTACAGAATAGAATTCAATGCTCCTGTGAGAGACGTGTTTGTGCAGTCCCGATGCAGTTCTGCCGTCAAACGGGCGGCGGAAGAGGAGTCCTTGCAAGGCTTGATTCACCTAGGGGCGGTGTCCCCGGTGCCTCCTGCCGAGCACGGCTCCGGCTGTTACTCCATTTACTTTGTGGTGCCGCGAAAAGGAGGGTCTTTTCGGCCCATCCTCAACTTAAAAGAAGTCAACAAATCTCTAAGAGTGCGGCATTTTCACATGGAAACCCTGCGCTCCGTCATTGCGGCGGTACAGCCAGGAGAGTTTCTCATGTCTCTGGACCTGAAAGAAGCTTACTTGCACATTCCTATTTGGCCCCTGCACCACCGGTTTCTCCGGTTTGCGGTGATGGGAAAATATTTCCAGTTTCGAGCCTTGCCTTTTGGCCTCGCCACAGCTCCCCGAACTTTTTCCAAGGTAATGGTGGTAGTAGCTGCTTTTCTCAGGCGAGAGGGTATTCGGGTTCACCCATACCTAGACGACTGGCTCATCAGAGCGGACTCGACAGAGGAGAGCCATCAGGTAACAGCCAGAGTGGTCTCAGTACTTCAGTCTCTGGGCTGGGTCATCAATATGGCCAAAAGTCACCTGACCCCCCCCCCCCCCCCTCAATCTCTAGAATATTTGGGGGTCCGGTTCGACACAGCTTTGGGGTTTGTTTTTCTTCCCGAGCAAAGGCGATGCAAGCTTCGGAACCAGGTCCGTCTACTCCTGAGGATGCCTCGCCCCCGCGCTTGGGACATTGTCCAGCTGTTAGGGTCGATGATGGTCACCTTGAAAGTGGTGCCATGGGCGAGAGCGCACCTGAGACCTCTGCAGTGCTACCTGCTTCAACGATGGTCTCCAGTTTCTCAGGATTATCAGTGCAGACTCACGTGGCTCCCTGCGGCCCGGCTCAGTATGGAGTGGTGGCTCTCAGACAGCATGCTGTGGCGAGGAATGCTGCTAGCGCTCCCCGATTGGTGCCTGGTGGTAACAGATGCCAGCCTGAAGGGCTGGGGTGCACATTGCCGGGGAAGGCATGCCAAGGGTCTCTGGACACCCGAGGAGTCGGAGTGGTCCATCAATCGCTTGCAGTTTAAGGCGATTTTCCAGGCTCTTCTGGCTTTTCACTCGACCCTGGAAGGATTGGCTGTGAGAGTTCTGTCGGACAACACGACAGCAGTGGCCTACATAAATCGACAATGCGGCACTCAGTGCAGAGCACTGGCTGCGCAGATTTGCCATTGGGCCGAGCTACATCTGCAGTTTCTGTCAGCAGCTCACATTGCAGGTCAGAGCAAACGTGCAAGCCGATTAAGCAGGCATCAAATCGACCCAGCGGAGTAGGAAATGGCAGACAAAGTTTTTCTTCAGATCTGTGGCAAGTGGGGGACGCCCATAGCGGATCTTATGGCCTCAAGTGCAAATGCCAAAGTCCCATGCTTTTACAGCAGACGGAGAGATCCTCGCTCGGTGGGGTTGGATGCCTTGCCTCAACCCTGGCCTCAGGGCTTCCTGTATGTGTTCCCTCCGTGGCCCTTGATAGGGCGAGTACTCCTACGGATTCGGCTACATCAAGGAGAGAGGGTTCTCATTGCCCCGGATTGGTCCAGGAGGCCGTGGTATGCGGACCTCCGGTGGATGCTAGAAGAGGCTCCCCTTCCTTTGCCTCTGGTACCGACTCTGTTGTCACAGGGACCGGTGACCATGGAGGACGCCTGCCGCTTTGGTCTTACGGCATGGCTATTGAGAGGGCGCAATTGAGAGACAAGGGTTATTCCAGTAAGGTCATTTCCACTCTCCTACAGGCCCGCAAGCATTCCACTTCCGTGGCTTATGCCAGGATTTGGTACCAATTTGAGGCTTGGTGTGCTGCTAAAGCGATTACACCTATGCGGGCTTCTGTCTCGCCGATACTTGACTTTTTGCAGGATGGTTTACAAAAGGCCTTGCCTATAATTCCCTGCGTGTTCAAGTGGCAGCCTTAGCATGTTTTCGAGGGAAGGTCGCTGGCCTCTCCCTGGCTGCTTATCCAGAGGTGGCACCGTTTCTTAGAGGGGTGCTTCGGCTCCGTCCTCCCATGCGGGCTCCGTGTCCAGCCTGGAACCTGGGGTAGTTTTAAAGGCCCTTCAGTGTTCGCCCTTCGAGCCGCTAAGGCGAGCTTCAGAGAAGGATGTGACCCTAAAGACGGTCTTTTTGGTGGTCGTTACTTTGGCAAGACGGGTGTCTGAGCTCCAGGCGCTGTCCTGTCGAGACCCTTTTCTGCAATTCTCAGAGTCCGGAGCTATGGTACGTACGGTGCCTTCCTTCCTGCCTAAGGTGGTTTCAGCGTTTCACCTAAACCAGCCTATTTTCCTGCCTTCCTTTTCCAGAGAGGCATTTCAGGAAGCCTTTGGGCAATTGCACCTCCTAGATGTGCGAAGGGCTCTGTTGCAGTATCTGCGCATGTCAAATGCTTTTGGGACCTCTGATCATCTTTTTGTCCTGTTATCAGGTCCTCGCAGAGGGTCTCCAGCGTCTAAAGCCACTATAGCCCGTTGGCTCAAGGAAGCTATTTTTTCAGCCTGTCTGCTGTCTGGCCGGCCTCCGCCTGAAGCCTTCAAGGCACATTCCACAAGAGCGATTTCCTCTTCTTGGGCTGAAACTGAAGCACTCTCTCTTCAAGAGATATGCAGTGCAGCGACATGGGCTTCTAAGCTCTCTTTTGCCCGACATTACAGGCTGGATGTGGCTGTCAGGAGAGACGCACATTTTGGAGCACAAGTGCCAGCGCGTGGTGTGGCTTGTTCCCACCCTATCTAGGGATTGCTTTGATGCATCCCATTAGTAATGGATTCATCTGCTGCTGATGACAAGGAAGGGAAATTAGGTTCTTACCTTGGTAATTTTCTTTCCTTTAGTCATAGCAGATGAATCCATGAGCTCTCCCTCAGAGATTCTTTGTGTGATTGATGTTGTTTTATGTTCAGTTTTTCCTGTAGATATGTTCCCTCATTGGGAGAAGTTGGAAAACAGTCTTCAGGATTTCTGTTCTGTTCTAGGAGGTTGAGTTTGTCCCTCCTTTGTGTTGTTGCTTTTGTTCTGGGGCATTCATCCGCTGTGAGGAAAGTTCATGTTATGCTACTTTGCGGTGTAACACTGCTTTGGAAGCTTCAAATACTGGCGAGGCAGATGGAGCTAGCTGATCATGAGGCACTATGGTTTTTCTGTGCTATCGCCCCCTGCTGGTTGATGGGCACAACCCATTCGTAATGGATTCATCTGCTATGACTAAAGGAAAGAAAATTACCAAGGTAAGAACCTAATTTTCCCTTCCAGGTTGACACGATCCTCCAGAGTGAAATTGGTAAAAGACAGAAAGGGTAAATGAGCGGTTGGCAAATAAAGAATCGGTGGAAAGTTTTCTAGTGTCTCTATCGGGGAGAGAAGAACGAGTAGGGCAAGGCAGTTTCTTCAGCAGGTCGTAGGTAAAAGGGATGAGGGAGTGATCTGCCCAGAGGAGGGAGACCAGAATAAGGAAGGGAGTAGAATCAGCTGAAGAGAGAATCACGTCCAGTGTGTGCCCTCCCTGATGAGTGGGTTGGTCCACATGTTGGACCAAGCTTAAGTCAGAAAAAAGATTAAGAAGCTCCAAAGTAAGGTAAGAGGTTTGGTCGTCAACATGTATATTAAAGTCCCCAAGGACTGAGCATCAGTGGTGAAATGGTCACGAGCAAGGTTTATAGCAATTTAAATGAAGAGGCTGAGGGCTGAGGGGAAGGTAGAGAAGTAAGAAATACAGAGGTGGAAATGAGACAAGGGAAAACTGCAAGTTTTCAGTTGGGCCCTGCAAGTCAGAGGCAAAGCCTTGGAGGAATATATAACAGCAAGGCCCCCACCGTGACAATATTGGTGAGATGGAGGGAACAGCCTGCTGGGGTTGCCTGATAGATACAACAAGCATCTGTCTCAGATAATCACTTTTCCGTAAGACAGAGTAAGTCCAACTTATAAGAAACAATAAGATTATGAATGAGAAAATGTTTGTTCCGCAAGGCAAGAGATTAAGGATCCCAAGAGAGAAAGTGGGCAAATGGGAGAACAGAGAATGTAGGCTAGAGAGCCCACCGGGGGGGGGGGGGGGGGGAGTATAGGTATCATTCTGATGAGCGAGCAGGCAGAGACAAAGGGAGAAGGGGCCTATTACCCCAAAGTACTGGGATTGGCGAACTTGTCAAAACCTTTTTTTTTAAACCCAGGTACGCTAACCGCTGTTAACCACATCCTCTGGCAAAGAGTTCCAGAGCTTAACTATTTGTTGAGTGAAAAAATATTTCCTCTTATTTGTTTTCAAAAGTATTTCCATGTAACTTTCTTGAGGGTCAAATTGTCTTTGTACTTTTGGAAGGAGTAAAAAAAAAAAAAAAATCAATTTACTTCTACTCGTTCTACACCACTCAGGATTTTGTAGACCTCAATCATATCTCCACTCATCCGTCTCTTTTCCAAGCTGAAGAGCCCTAACCTCTTTAGCCTTTCTTCATTCGAGAGGTAATCAATAGAAATAAAACATGGAAAAGAAAATAAGATCATACTGTTTTTATTGGACATAATACATTTCTTAATACCTTTTTTATTGGACATAAATGTATCATCTTATTTTCTTTTTCATGTTTTGTTTTATTTCTATTGATTACCTTTAAAAGTGGACTAACACGGTTACCACACCTCTGTACTCATTCGAGAGGAATTCCATCCCCTTTATCATTTTGGTCGCTCTGCTTTGAACCTTTTCTAATTCTGCTATATCTTTTTTGAGATACACAACCAACTGAATGCAATACTCAAAATGTGGTCGCACCATGGAACGATACAGAGGCATTATAGTATTTTCGGTCTTATTCACCATCCCTTTTCTAATAATTCCTAGCATCCTTTGTTTGGGCGCCGCCTTACATTCAGCAGAAGATTCCAGCATATTATCTACAACGATACCTAGATTTTTTTTCTTGAGTGCTGACCCCCCCCCCCCCCCCCAAAGGTGGGCCCTAGCATCAGGTAACTATGATTCAAATTATTCGTTCCAATGTGCGTCACCTTGCAATTGTCCACTTTAAATTTCAACTGCCATTTGGCTTCTTAAGACTTACAATTATTTCCTAAGGTCTTCCTGCAATATTTCACAGTCCGCATGTGTTTTCACAACCTTGAATAGTTTTGTGTCATCTGCAAATTTGATTACTTCACTCATGTAACACTAGGGGGCGCTGTGCTTATGACAACACAAAAGCCACCAGACACAATATGCGGTATATCGCTTTTATTGGCGATACATATGTGAACACATACACCAAGATACTTACAGCACCCGCAATTCAGTCGGCATCTGGGAAGACCACCAGGGAAGCACTAGCTCTTCCTCAGAGATTGCAGGGAAATACCCTTCACTGAACAAGGCGTCCCTACGTTCAGGCAAGCTTCTAAAGAAGGTCCGTGCTCCCCCCTCTTTTATAGTGTGAAACAAAGGTGCCTTTCCCAGACTTGCACAAGCTGGCATCCCTTAAACTACTAGCCTGTTTCCCATAACAGAGAATATCAACACATAATTACAGCCAAAACATTCCACTCATTCCATCCCCAGCTGACCTTCAATCCCATGTATTACAACTCACCTTTCTGATTTCCATATAAATATCCTATATAATAAAACTCACCTCCAACGTTCTAAAGTGCTTGGGACCGTGGCTCCCTCAGCACAGAGGTGGTCTGCGAGGCAGCATCAAACTCAATGACGTCAGCAAACCCAGCAGATCGCAGGAACTGGCTGCTGGCGCGTGCAAAAAAAAAAGAAAAGGTGAAAAAAAAAGGCTCGAGAAGCACTCCCGACCCTGCCATGCTCTAACGAAATCAACAACCGCCATCCACAACGCTCGCACCGCACGAGACTGCCGCCCAGCTGAGGAGAATACCGCCGTCCGGACCCACACCAAAAAAAAAAAAAAAAAAAAAGGTAAAGAAACAGCCTCCAGCAGCCCTCCGGACCCGCACTAACAAAAAAACCAAGGTCAACAGACAGCCTCCAGCCGCCTCAACAGGGGATGTCAAAAAAAGCAAAAAGACTTCAGCAGGCTGTGCAAGAAGATAAAACAAACTGCAGCCTTCTCTGGACGAGGTTCACGCCGCCCTGAACTGCCCTCCCGATTCTGCAGCACTAACAACAGGGCAAACTGGACGAGGTTCATAGACACCAATCCTGCAGACAGCAGTGCAACGTAAACGAACAGGTACAATTAAGGGGGCAGAAACTTTAAGGGAGAGGCCATGGAACTTGAAGGGGAGACAGACAAACACATGGGGAGGGGGTGAGAGAACAGAAGGGGAGAGGAAAAATGATGCACATGGATGAATGGAGGGCATGAGAGAGAGCACAATCGCTGGATAAAAGAAAGAAAAGGAATTCAAAAACGAAACACGGGGGGGGGGGGGGCACCCTTACATTGCCACTCACAGGAGGGAAGGGGGAAAACTTCTAACAGAAAGGGGGGGACTGCACTTCACACAGAAGGAGGGGGACATGCACACATATACACACACACACAGTCTTTCATTCTCTGTGTGTCACTGTGACACATACTCTGTCAAACACACACACACACACTCTGTCTCACTGTCACACCCACACTCTCACACAGGCATACACTCTGTTTCAATGCCTACTGTAACACACACACACTCTCACATTCACTCTCTCTCACACAGACACTCTCAAACACGCTCTCAAACATATACTGCACCTGGGAAGACAGTTGCTTCACATGACGGAACAACACAGCAACAGATGATTTACAAATTTAACAAATATTCCTTCTCATTCTAATACTTTTCTGACAACTCTATAGTTACCAAAAAAAAAAAAAAAAACCATTGCTAGTGCCCGTTTCCTTTCAAACAGAAACGGGCCTTTTTTTACTAGTGTTAAATAACACCGGTCCCAGTACCGATCCCTGCGGCACTCCACTGTTCACCCTCCTCCATTGAGAGAAATGACCATTTTACCTACCCTCTGTTTTCTGGCCAATAACCAATTCCTAATCCACATCACATTTCCTCATATCCCATGATTCTTTAATTTTCTCAGGATTCTCTCATGAGGAACTTTTTCAAAAGCTTTCTGAAAATCTATACACTACACCAACCAGCTCACCTTTATCCACATATTTATTCACGCCTTCAAAGCAATGAAGCAAATTGGTGGGACAAGACTGCCTTGGCTGAACCCATTCTGACTGTCTCATTAAGCCAGGTTTGTTTGTGTGTTCCTTAATTTTACTCTTCATAACAGTTTGCACTATTTTGCCCGGCACTGATGTCATGCGTACCAGTCTGTTATTTCCCAGATCACCCCCAGAACTCTTTAAAAAAATTGATGTTACATTGGCCACCCTCCAATCTTCAAGTACTATGGACGATTTTAACGACAGTTTTACATATTACTAAGCAGATCAGCAATTTCATGATTGAGTTCTTTGAGTACCTTCAGATGTATGCCATCCGGTCCAGGTGATTTACTACTCTTTAATTTGTCAATTTGGCTCAGTACTTCTTCCAGGTTCACCGAGATTTCTTTCAGTCTCTCCTCATAATCCGTAAAGACCGAAGCAAGGAATTCATTCAGTTTCTCTGCTATGGCTTTGTCCTCCCTGAATGCCCCTTTTGCTCCTTAGTTATCTAATGTCCCACGGATTCCATCACAGGCTTTCTATTGCTAATATACCTGAAAAAGTTGTTAGTTTGAGTTTTGTCTTCTGCGACAAGTTTTTCTTCATATTCTCTTTTAGCCTTCTTTATTTAATGCTTCGTATCTGACTTGCCAAGAGCTTATGATTCTTAATTTCTTCGTGTCCTTTTTCCTTTTTTTGAAAGACAATCTTTTGGCTTTTATAGCCTCTCTTACTTCACCTTTTAACCATGCTGGCTGCCATTTTCTCTTCTTTCCACCTTTGCAAATACGTGAAATGCATCTGGTCTGGGCTTTCAAGATAATATCTATATATATATATATATATATATAAAAGGCAACCCCAATGTTCTGAAGCCTCCAAGGAAGTTGAGGCGCCCGAGATATCCGGTGTGCCCTGGAGTGTCTGCACCGCCCTCGCGTCAAAACGTCATGACGTCAAGGGCGGAGCTATTGACACTCCAGGGCCAAAACGGCCCACAGCGAACAAGGCAAGTAGCTTCGAGGGACGGAGGGAGGGGGCCCCTTGCTAGCGCCCGTTTCATTCCGCTCAGAAACGGGCATTTTTTCCTAGTTTTTGAATAATGCCCACGCCTGATTCAGTGTCCTAACCCTAGCAACCGATCCTTTTAGCAGGTTTTTAACCATTTTTCTCATTTTATTGTAGTCACCCTTTCAAAAATTAAATGTGGCTACTGTAGATTTCCTTTGCGGATTCATCCCAGATAGTATGTCAAACATGATCATATTATTATCACTGTTTCCCAGGGGACCCAGCAAAGCCACCGTTTGCACTATGCCCTGCATGCCTCTATGGGCCTGATCCAAAATGGCCTCCTCTGGTCGTTTATCTCCCTGGCGCTCCCTGATGTTACATTTATCCAGTCAATATTGGGGTAATTGAAATGCTTGGATGAGAGAGAGAGAAAATATTCCCCCGAGGCAGCTATGAAACAGCGAAACAGGGCTTCCCTGTCGGGATTTGAGGAATTTTGAAAAAGTACAGCATTGGGACCTGGATTGAATTATGAATGGTGAAGACATCAGTATATTGAGCTAAGTACATTTTCCAAGCTTGGATAAGTGAATTGAGTCTCCTACAAGGTTTGTGGTGACACATGGCAGTGCTCCTTTGAAAATTTATGTGGAGTTTTATTTGTGAAGACATATGATTGTAAACGGCTCCCTCATTATATCTAAGGCGTGTCCTTTAAAAACGAGGTGGAACCGATTGTTCTGAAGTCTTTTTTTTTCTCCACTTTTTTATGGTGTGCCTGCCAGAGTGCCCTCAAACTCATTGTGTATGAGGTAGAATTGTTGGTGTGTTGTTGATATTTTATTCTACCTATTCCGGATAATTGCAGGGTAATTGAAATCACCCATTATTATAGTGTTGTCAAATTTGCCAGCTTTCCTAATCTCTCTAAACATTTCTTCATCTGTTTGTTCTGTCTTGGCCATAGTCTGCAGTTGAGACAGAGTTAGGGAAGTCATTGCTTGCCCTGCTACTATTTGAGTTTCTGCCAGGTACTTGTGACCTGAATTGGCCACTGTTGGAAGCAGGATACTGGGGCTAGATGGACCATTAGTCTGACACAGTATGGCTATACTTATGTTCTTATAGATTATTCAAATTTAAATTGCTATTCAGACAAATCTGAATAATGTATTTGGGCCTGAATTGAATACCAGTATTCAGTACAGCCCTCATACTAATTCCTCATTTACATGGGAAGGAGGTTGAAGAACCACTTTATGTAACTACACAAATGTTAAATAACTAAGGCTTTATAGTTCATTCTTGTGACCAAGGTTACCACCACTAGGAAGAAGTTCTAAGATAAAAATACTTTACAGGTGAAAATGGGCAGTTTCATAGTGCTTTCAGCACAGTGTTAATGTCCTATGTCACAGGAGGCTTTTGTAATGGTGATTCTTTTTCATGCTGCTAGACTGGTCCAGATGAGTGGCTTATGCCCCTCAACCAGCAGATAGAGACAGAGAACACTAACATTTCAGTAATATCCGTATAAGGTGTGGTGCATCTCTGGAACTTATCAGTATTTCTCTGCCTTCAGCAGTTCATGCAACAAAACGAAATGTTGTGGCAGTTGGCCTGACCGCTCAAGGCACCTTTTCCCTGATGGAGCAGGGGAACTTTCTCTGTGGGCTTTCCTTCAGTCAGGTAGTGGTCCTACAAGGGCCATGACAAGGAAAGGGTCCAGGGGCCTTGAACATCATCCCATAGAGCTTGGTCTTCTGAGATGTTAGCTGGCAGCACTGTTCTCTCTAAGCTGAGCAGGAGTCCTCCATCTACAGTCCTGCCTGTGGGTGATGCTGTTTCAGTATCACTTTTATTCCTGCCAGTGGGTGGTGATGTTTCAGTATCGCAGTTTTAATAATGGACAGACAAGCTCTGCAGGACACCAGGGAACCTGCATGTCCTTAGTGATTGAAACACAATATTGAAACACTCCCCCCCCCCCCCCCCCCCAAACTAGCAACAGTGTAGTTGGAAGACTCCCCCTCAACTTAGATAAGTACATAAGTATTGCCATACTGGGAAAGACCAAAGGTCCATGAAGCCCAGCATCCTGTTTCCAACAGTGGCCAATCCAGGTCACAAATACCTGGCAAGATCCCAAAAAAGAACAAAACATTATATACTGCTTATCCCAGAAATAGTGGATTTTCCCTAAGTCCATTTAATAATGGTCTATGGACTTTTCCTTTAGGAAGCTGTCCAAACCTTTTTTTTTAAACTCCGCTAAGCTAACCGCCTGGGGAGCGTGCCAGGTGCCCTTGACCTGGATTGGCCACTGTCGGTGACAGGATGCTGGGCTAGATGGACCTTTGGTCTTTCCCAGTATGGCACTACTTATGTACTTATGTACCACATTCTCTGGAAACAAATTCCAGAGTTTACACGTTGAGTGAAAATAATTTTCTCTGAATCGTTTTGAATTTTGTACATTGTAGCTTCATAGCATGCCCCCTAGTCCTAGTATTTTTGGAAAGTGTAAGCAGACACTTCACATCTACCTGTTCCACTCCATTCATTATTTTATAGACCTCTATCATATTTCCCTCAGCCACCTTTACTCCAAGATGAAGAACCCTAGCTGCTTTTTAGCCTTTCCTCATAGGGAAGTCGTCCCATCACCTTTATCATATTCATTGCCCTTCTCTTTACCTTTTCCAATTCCACTATATCTTTTTTGAGATGAAGCGACCAGAATTGAACACAGTATTCAAGGTGCGGTCGCACCATGGAGCGATACAAAGGCATTATAACATCCTCATTTTTGTTTTCCATTCCTTTCCTAATACCTAACATTCTATTTGCTTTCTTAGCCGCAGCAGCACACTGAGCAGAAGGTTTCAACATCAACGACGACACCTAGATCCCTTTCTTGGTCTGCGACTCCTAATGTGGAACCTTGCATGACATAGCTATAATTCGGGTTCCTCTTTCCCATATGCATCACTTTGCACTTGCTCACATTAAACGTCATCTGCCATTTAGACACCCAGTCTCTGTTTCGTAAGGTCCTCTTGTAATTTTTCACAATCCTCCCGCAATTTAACGACTTTGAATAACTTTGTGTCATCAGCAAATTGAATTACCTCACTAGTTGCTTCCATCTCTAGGTCATTTATAAATATGTTAAAAAGCGGTCCCAGTACAGACCCCTGGGGAACCCCACTAACTACCCTTCTCCATTGAGAATACTGACCATTTAACCCTACTCTCTGTTTTCTATCTTTTAACCAGTTTTTAATCCACAATAGAACACTACCTCCTATCCCATGACTCTCCAATTTCCTCTGGAGTCTTTCATGAGGTACTTTGTCAAACACCCTCTGAAAATCCAGATACACAATATTGTTCTGTCCTCCGACAGCCTCGCACTAGTTTATAACGTGATCCTAAAATGTGTGTAATGCCTTTACTGTTATTCTCAGTCCCAAGGACTATCATTGCTGCAGTTTCCCCACTGGAAAAATACATGAGCAATGCACTGTGGGTAATGTAGTTCACAGGCAGTGCAACCACACTTGTTTGGCTGTGTAAGAACTGCTATCACTGGTTGTGAGGCTGCTCAGACCTTCTCTCTCTCCCTCTCTCTCTGCCAAGCTTGGCTCTTTTGTCTTCCTGTTCAGTCTTACTATTCTATCCACAGAGGTCAGCCAGGTATGACCTTTCCCTCCTATCTCTAGGACTACCCCTTGCTATCCGATAGCAGTCTCTGTCCCCATTGGTCTCTATCTGCTCCTCCCTGTGTGAAGCCCCACCACTTCTTTGTCCTTTCAGCCACGAGGGGCTTCTTCCTCCATTACAGCCAGGGACATGGAGCCAACACCATCTCGCTCCAGACAGCTCTGTCCTGCTCAAACTCCCTGTAACGAACCTGGATTTTTTACCCTGTAAATATCTTCTTCCAAATGAGATATTGCACATTGCAGTCACCCAGCTTTGGACTATTTCTACCTGTTCAACTATCTTCTCCTCCCCCTGCAATACAACTACCTCTCTTCAGATCTCCACCTCCCACAGCCTCCAGATTAAGAAGTCTCTGTATCCTGAACATCTATCTGTGAGTAAATTATCTGTGATTTATTCAATAAAAGAAACTTCATAAAATAATAGAGACTTCAGGTGATTGCTGGGCCAGGGTTATGCTCCATGATATTGGGGCTTCTAATTACCAAGCTCCAAGAGTCATGACAAATATCAACCGGCTCACCTTCATCCACATGTTTGTTCACCCCTTCAAAGAAATGTAGTAGATTGGTGAGGTAAGATTTCCCTTCACTAAATCCATGTTGACTTGCAATCTCATTAATCCATGCTTTTGAATATGCTCTGTAATTTTGTTCTTTATAATAGTCTCTACCATTTTGCCAGGCACCGACGTTAGACTCACCGGTCTATAAATTCCCGGATCTCCTCTGGAACCTTTTTAAAAAATCGGCATTACATTGGCCACCCTCTAATCTTCCGGTACGACGCTCGATTTTAAGGATATTACTAATAGCTCTGCAAGTTCATTTTGTCCTGGGCTTCCAGGATGGTGTTTTTGAACAGCATCCACTTGATGTAAATTTTTGAACCTCGCAGCTGCTGCTCAAGTTTTGTTTTGTTTTTTTTGTTTTTTTAACCATTCTTCTCATTTTATCATAGTCTCCTTTTTTAAAGTTAAATGCTGACGTATTTGATTTCCTAGGTATAATTTTAAATCTAATATCAAATCCGATCATATGATCACTGTTATCAAGCGGCCCCAGCACCATTACCTCCCGCACCAGATCATGCGCTCCACTAAGGACTAGGTCTATAATTTTTTTTCTTCTCTCGTTGGCTCCTGTACCAGCTGCTCCATAAAGCAGTTCTTGATTTCATCAAGGAATTTTACCTCCCTAGCGTGCCCCAATGTTACATTTACCCAGTCAATATCAGGGTAATTGAAATCACCCATTATTATTGTGTTGCCCAGTTTGTTTGCATCCCTAATTTCCTTTAACATTTCTGCATCAGTTTGTTCATCCTGGCAAGGCGGATGGTAGTACACTCCTTTCACTATCTTTTTCCCCTTTACACATGGAATTTCAATCCACAGTGATTCCAAGAAGTGTTTTGTTTCCTGCAAAATTTTCAATCTATTTAATTCAATGCTCTCCTTAATATACAATGCTACCCCTCCACCAATTCGATCCACCCTATCACTACGATATAATTTGCTCCCCAGTATGACAGTATCCCACTGGTTATCCTCCTCCTACCAGGTCTCAGAGATGCCGATTATATCTAATTTTTCATTTAGTTCAATATATTCTTACTCTCCCTTATTTCTTAGGCACCTGGCATTCGCATATAGGCATTTCAAACTGTGTTTGTTGTACCTGTTTACATCATGCGCAGTACTTGACAGTATTAATTTGTAATCTTTTGTCTGCTTTTTATTTTTATTTAAGGACACCTGATCTACTATGGTCTCTTTTGCAACCTCACTATCAGGATACCCTATCTTCCCTGTTTTGGTGATATCTTTGAAAGATACCTTATCCCGAACCATGCGCTTTTGAGTGACTGTTGACCTTCTCCCCCCCCCCCCCCCCCCCCCCCCCCACCCATTTCTAGTTTAAAAGCTGCTGTATCTCCTTTTTAAATGCTGATGCCAGCAGCCTGGTCCCACCCTGGTTAAGGTGGAGCCCATCCTTTCGGAATAGGCTCCCCCTTTCCCAGAATGTTGCCCAGTTCCTAAAAAAATCTAAAACCCTCCTCCCTGCACCATCGTCTCATCCACGCATTGAGACTCCGGAGCTCTGCCTGTCTCTTGGGCCCTGTGCATGGAATGGGTAGCTTTTCGAAAAATGCTACCCTAGAGGTTCTCGATTTGAGCTTTCTACCTAAGAGCCTATATTTGGCTTCCAAATCCGCTCCAAACTCTCTTTTTTTCTTTTTTTTTTTTTGGTGTGAGCAGAATAGAAATCTCTGGTAATGTAATGAGGAAGTAACCCATCCTCTCTTGCCTGTTCCCCTCCCCCTTTTCAGTGTAGAAGTTAAAAGTATTGTGAGGAGCGGATGAACTGATGAAACAGGAAAGGTGTTACTACTACTACTACTTATCACTCCTATAGCGTTACAAGGCATACGCAGCGCTCTACACCATATATCAAAAGACAGTCCCTGCTCAAAGAGCTTACAATCTAAATAGGACAGGCAAACAGAACAACTAAGAGGTAAGGGAATTAAAAAGGTGGGGATAAAAGGGTACATGGCAAGTGAGTAGTGGTTAGGAGTCAAAAGCAGCGTTAAAGAGGTGGGCTTTTAGCCTGGATTTGAAAATGGCCAAAGATGGGGCTAGGCATACAGGCTCGGGGAAGTCTATTCCAGGCTTGAGATGCAGCGAGATAAAGGGAACGGAGTCTGGAATTAGCAGTAGAAGAGAAGGGGCCAGACAAGAGATTTAGCCACAGAACGGAGTACCCGAGGGAGGGCTTAGGGAGAGACAAGAGTGGAGAGGTACTGGGGAGTGGTAGAGTGAATGCACTTGTAGATCAAGAAGAGAAGTTTGAATTGAATGCGGAAACGGATAGGGAGCCAGTGAAGTGACTTGAGGAGAGGGCTAATGTGTGAGCATAGCGACTCTGGCGGAAAATGAGTCACGCAGCAGAGTTTTGGACTGATTGAAGAGGAGAGAGATGGCTAAGTGGGAGGCCGGTGAGAAGCAGGTTGCAATAATCTAGGTGAGAGGTGTGGCTAAGGGTTCTGGTAGAGTGCTCAGAGAGGAAGGGACGGATTTTGCTGATGTTATAGATAAAGAAACGACAGGTTTTGGCAATCTGCTGAATGTGAGTAGAGAAGGAGAGAGAGGAGTCGAAGATGACCCCAAGGTTACGAGCTGATGAGCCAGGGAAAATGAGTGCCATCCACAGAAATAGAGTTACGGAGTACATCAAAATACTTTTTCACATTACCATATGATATGTCTGGTGCGTGGAATGTCCTCCAGAGTGGGATGGAGAAGTCTAAGGTGTAGAGCTAACATCAACACCTGACTGCCATGGTAGAAGCTTAAGTGTCCCTTATAGGATGCATGTATAAGAGGGGTCAATACTTCGTTGCCTCTGCTAGAATAGTTATCAGATGAGGCAACGTGTCAGAGAAGACAGACTGAAATTTTTTTTGGAATGTTATGCATTTACATGATTTTTTATTTAGAGGGTAAATAGGCACCTATTTTTAAAAAACAAAACCTTATAGGAGCTGATGTGCCTTTATAAGACAGTAGGGGCAAATCAGCAAAATTTGCAGCCATACTTACATTTGTTCCGGAGCAGGTGTAAATATTACCACATTAAGTGTGCATGTATTTTATAATAAATAAAGAGCACACATACTTTGCCCAGTCTCCACCCCAGAACATGCCTATACACAGGTCGGGTAAAATTATGTGCCACCTTTGCACTGTGCGCACTTCACATGTGTAATCCTTGGCATAATTTTATAGATGCACTTTTATGTGCATAAGGCAGATTTTTAGGTATAGAAAAGTTTATAAAATTACTCCTATATTGAATGTCAAAATCATTTAATGCAATGCAGATAAATTGCATTGTCCTCTGGTTCAGTGGCTGGCTCAGCATGAGAGCTGTTAGCAGTAGAGGGGCCCTATCATTTTCTAAGCCATTTGATATTCATTAGTTTGTATTGTTTTCTTGCATTTCTAGTTGTAAGGTCTGTTTCATGAGGTGCAGAGCTGGATAAGTTTTGGCTGATTGTTGCACAGAGGAGGATTGTATCTTAAGACCCAATAGCGAGAACCTAATTTCTCAAAGAAATTGTGAGTATGTGCAAGGTATCTACCTGAAGACAAGAAAAAGTTAATACGTTGAGATCTTAATGCTGAATTTTTAGACTGTATTTACAATAATCGATGCCAACAAGCGGGATGTTTTTTGCAACTTCCAGTTTTGACAGTGTAGTGTGGTTGCAGGAACAAGGAGACAGGAAAACCTTTCAGACACAGTGTAGGGTGCCCCCTCTTCCCATAGGGCCTGGCTGCAGGGCCTCTCTCCCTTTGTTCTGGGAAGCCTGCAACACCATTTGGGCCTGTCCTTTGAGACAGACACTGAAGGCTGTTCTTTATCACTCTGCTGCAGTAAAGCGTACTACTCACTAATGAAGGAACTAAGTAAGCAGTTCCTATTAAGTATGAGCTGTTAAAGGGATTATTTTCCCTGTTCTTGAATTCTGGAGTCTCAAATAATTTAAATTGTACAAGAAGTTCATTTTCTGTTTTTTCACCACAATTCAGGGGAAAGCGCGAACGCAGTCCCCCACTACCAGAAATTATGCAGTCGACTTTCCCGCATTTGGGGAAATCGCAGGGGTCAACCCACCCGAAGTGCAATGGATGAGCCTCACCCTGGGAGAACCACCTTCCTGATCATGGTATCTCCCCTGCCAGGTAAGTATGAGTTGTTTTAGAAAAGTTTGGCATGTCCCCTCTTGGCCAGCACTGTACAGATAAGGGAGGTATTTTCACTGTCTGCTAAAAGTCAACTATTCAAGTAAGAAAATCCTTCAGAGTTCTTCCACAGTGGCAACATTTATTTACATCATTTAAATAACCCCTTAAAGGATAATAAAATTGTTCCCTCATTTAACCATTTTCTATTTCCCAGAGTGCTGTGTTTTCAGTATTTGCATGTGGTGACGCGCCTTCATGCCAGTAGGGCGATTCCTAGCAGTTGGGTTTTTTTCTGTATGTGAAGCTAATCGTGGTTATCTGCACTTTTAATTTTCGCTTTCTATTTTTGCCGACAATAGTTTAGGTTCATTGTGGAAAAAAAGGTTAATG
Organism: Microcaecilia unicolor; assembly: GCF_901765095.1. Classification (NCBI taxonomy): domain Eukaryota; kingdom Metazoa; phylum Chordata; class Amphibia; order Gymnophiona; family Siphonopidae; genus Microcaecilia; species Microcaecilia unicolor. The sequence goes on along the minus strand of NC_044032.1, from coordinate 95,258,209 downwards.
GCTAAAACAAATTACTTTAGGCACATCACATGCTATGATATTGCGGATTTTATGCGAGTCTGCAGGGTATTCTGACAGAAAAGGTGGGGGTAGAATCCTTTTCACAGTGAGAGTCGAGAATAAAGGCTAATTTCCTACTGAAGAAGCTACTGAAGTGAAGTTCCAGAAATGTTTTCCTTTTTTAACTGTTAACAGAATAGTTTCCCCAGTGCGACTGCTAAGGGAAGGGAGAAAACATTATAATGGGGATGAAGCTTCTGAATAATACAAATGCCTAAATATTTACAGTGATTTCCTATGTTTAACTACTGCAAATGTTGAATCTATAGTTGTAACAAGTATGTAATGCACACATGCCCTGATTCTGAGCAGTAAGCCAACAGCACAGAAAACTAGCTCTCAAAGGAAATGATATTCAAATTAGATACATGTTGTTAAAATGAAAGCAAGGGGAGAACGTGCTTGGCGCATCCGCAGAAGACTTTCACGGTAAGCCCAGTTCCCGTGCATATGCTCCAGGCAAACCTACACGTGAAGCACACAATTGGCATGTGTTTTCTGCACATTTAAATATAAATTTTTCGATTTTTTTTTGTTTTGTTTTACTTAGAAGACATATTTAAACACAGGAAACATGCGCCAGTGTGTGCTTTCACTTTTGGCTCTGCTCGGACTTGTGCACATTTATTTTTCACTACTGTAGCTTAGGGACTTTCACAGGTGTCTTTCTGCTTCAAAATTAAAACCCGGCAGATTTTAAAGATAGAATCGTTAGAAATCCTCTCTTCAAAGATATTTTTTCAGAGTTAAGGAAGACTTTGTTTTGTACGCTGTTCTCTGAGCATTGGGAGTGATTAGGAAATTACCTCATAAGAATAGCTATACTGGGTCAGACAATGGGGCAGTCTAGCCCAATATTCTGTTTCCAACAGTGGCCAATCCAGGTCAAAAGTACCTGGCAAAAACCCAAATAGTAGCAACATTCCATGCTACTGATCCCAGGGTAAGCAGTGGCTTACCCATGTCTGTTTCACCAGCAGTCTATGGACTTTTCTTCCAGGAACTTGTCCAAACATTTTTTTAAAACTCATATATACTTACCGTTACCACATCCTCCAGCAACGAGTTCCAGAGATTAACTATTTGTTAAGTGAAAAAATATTTCCTCCTATTTGTTTACAAATTATTTCCATGTAATTTCATTTGAGTGTTCCTTGGTCTTTATTCTTTTTGAAAGAATAAAAAAATCAATTTACTTCCTTTCAGGATTTTATAGACCTCAATCATATCTCCCCTCAGCCATCTTTTTATGAGAGGCATTCCATACCCTTTATCATCTTCTTTGAAACTTTTCTAATTCGGCTATATTTTTTCATGCAATATGGCGAACAGAACACAATACTCAAGGTGAGATCGCACCTTGGTCTTATTTACCATCCCTTTCCTAATAATTCTTAGCATCCCATTTGCTTTTCTGGCCGCCGCACATTGGGCAGAAGACTTCAGCTTATTGTCTACAATTGCACCTAGATCTTTTTCTTGATTACTGACCACCCCCCCCCCCCCCCCCCCCCCCCCCAAGGTGGACCCTAGCATCAGGTAACTACGATTCATGTTATTCTTCCCAATGTACATAACTTTGCATTTGTCCATTGTGATAAAGTCACATCCAGAATAGTTGGGTTAAGGCAGTTTCAGTCTGAAATACAAGTCCCAGAAGGCATTGCAGGCAAGGAGCCAGGGGGGTGAGATGAGGAACCCAGACTGGACTCCTAGCTGCAGTAGGGGAAGACATGGGTGTAAGCTGGCAGGATGTGTAGAGTGGCTGCTACTGGGGGGAAAGAGAGATAGGAAGCCCTGGGTGCAGGAGCTCCTCATTAGTCTGGTGCTTAACTCAGCTGGTATGGGTGTGGGGGAAGCTAGTGGAAGGAGACTGGTTGTGAGAGCAGAAGCCAGGGATTGATTAGGCAGATGAGAAGGAGTCCCAGGGGAGTTCAGTTCAGGAGGAGGAGAGAAGTAGTTGCAGGCTGAAAATCCTTGGGCACGAGAGGTCCCTAAAGTACTGAAGCAGGCTGAAAATCCTTGGGTGTGAGGAAGTCCCTAAAGTATTGAAACCTCCTGAAATTAAAGGCTTTGTGATTTAACTGGGATGATGAACTGATTGAACTGTTTGTCTTGGGAATTGAACTAATGTTTATTTTGCACTGGATAAAGAGCCCAGACTGAAGCTGACTGTGAGCCTGTATTGAATCCTGGTAGGTGCTGGTAGCCTACTGCTTAAAGGGGACTATTGGCCACACACTTTCAGGTGGCTTACATGTGCTTAAGATTAAAGGTGAATGCTGCTGTTGGAACCGTGTATCAGGTCTACTAGAAACCTGCATGGAATAAAAGCCTTAAAATTGAAGTTGCTGGTGGACATTTGTTTTCTTGACTGTACCAGGAGCCTGTGGCTGAAGGATATTATTCTATCCTTGGCTGCACCTAGAGGTACATGGTTACACCATATTAAATTTCATCCGCCATTTGGATGCCCAATCTTCCTGCAATTTTTCACAGTCCTTATGTGTTTTAACAACCTTGACTAGTTTTGTCATCTGAAAATGTAATCACCTTACTCATCGTTCCAATTTCCAGATCATTTATAAATGTGTTAAATAGCACTGGTCCCAGTACAGAGCCCTGTGGCACTCCACTATTCACCCTCCTCCATTGATAGAAATGGCCATTTAACCCTGCCCTCTGTTTTTTGTCCAATATTCAATTCTTATTCCACAACAGAACATCGCCTCCTATCCGATTACTCTCTAATTTTCTCATGAGTCTCTCATGAGAACTTTGTCAAAAGCTTTCTGAAAATCTAGATACAGTACTTCAACTGGTTCACCTATATCAACATATTTATTCACACCTTAAATGAACTACTATTACTACTACTACTTCTTATTTCTATAGCGCTACTAGACGTACGCAGCACTGTACGCTGGACACAGAGACAGTCCCAGCTCGACAGAGCTTACAATCTAATTAGGACAAACAGGACAAATAAGAGATAAGGGAATTACTAAGGTGGGAATGATAAAACATGGGTACTGAACAAGTGAGTAGGGGTTAGGAGGTAAAAGCAGCGTCAAAAAGGTAGGCTTTTAGCCTAGATTTGAAGACGGCCAGAGACAGAGCTTGACATACCGGTTCAGGAAGTCTATTCCAGGCATATGGTGCACCAAGATAAAAGGAACAGAGTCTGGAGTTAGCAGTGGAGGAGAAGGGTGCAGATAGGAGAGATTTACCCTGTGAACAGAGTTCCCGGGGAAGAGTGTAAGGAGAGATGAGAGTGGAGCAAAATGAAGCAAGACTTTCCTTACCTGAATCCATTCCCATTAAACCATGTTTGTGTTCTGTAATTTTATTCTTTTTTTTCCCACTTTAAATTTTTATTAGAATAACTCTGCATCAGTCAGTTTCTCAAAGAGCACAGCCTGCTCACATTCGCCCATGCAGGGGCTCATAACTACTAAACTACTACATCTACTAAATCTGGAACTAACTCATCCACTATATCTACTGTTACAAAACTCATGATATCAAAATCATCCCATGAACAGTATCTACTACCCAACTAAACCAAGCACCCCTAATATACAACATCCCCTTCCCTATCCCTCTAACCATCTCCCAACTCAACCTGAGAACACCCCCTGGTTCTTTGGGGCACTCTCACTCCCCCTCCTATAATACTCCACAAGCCTAAATACTTGTCAGTCGCTGTTGTAATCGAGTCCATCCACCTTTATGTTGCCATGCCCCCTCCCTGCGGTATGTCGTTAGTCTCTCCATTTGTATTAACTGACCCAATTTACATTTCTAGTCACTCAGTGTCAGGGAGGGGGGTCTGTCCTCTTCCAATACTGTGCTATGAGGCACTTGGCTGCTGCCAACCCCTCAGTGCAACCATTTCCACTCCTCCCAAGTGACCCTCTCATTATATAAGCCGAAAAGGCACATCAAAGGGCTGCACACCAGCGATGACCCAATCAACTTTACTAATGCTTTCATAACAGCCTGCCAAAAGGGTACCACCCTGGGACATGTCCACCATATGTGTATAAAGGAACCCCTTTGTGAATTACACCTCCAACACAGATCCGATGTACCAGGGTACATCCTGTTCAATCTCTCAGGTGTGTAACACCATCTGGATAAAACTTTATATGCATTTTCCTGCACCAAAACACATACCGAGGCTTTCTGCACCTCCCCACAAATAACTTCCCACTCCTGATCAGAAAAGCTGCAATTTAAATCTTCCTCCCAAGCCCCCTGAAAACCAAATGGGCCTGGGATCATATCCCCTCAAAAATTTATATATCACTGATTGTTGCGTTCTCGAGGGCCTTGGCATTCTGTCAGGGGTCTTCCCCAGGAACCCTGGGTACGTGAGTCCTTGGACCACGGCCGAGGAGCGGCAGTGGCAGGCAAGATCCCCTTCGGAGAAGAGACAAGACTGGACTGGAACCCCGGACTGGAGTCCTGCACTGGAACACTCAGGACTGGAAGGCACCGGACCGGAACACACTAGAGTAGGCTTCACCTACGCTTAGCTGCCTTTCCCCGAGGGTTGAGCCCTCAGGTTCGAGCAGCCGGTAGGGCTTACAGGAAAACCAGAACTGGAACCAGCAACAGGAACAACCGGAGTCAGAATCCAGCGGTGCTCCCAGGTACCTAGGCTAAGGCAAGGCAGACAGGCAGGGAAGAGGACACAGGAGCTACATACAAGCTAAGCTCAAGGGAATGGGAATGACAGCTACGCTTGCCAGAGGAAGGGTTAGACTGGAGCTTCAGTAGCTAACAGATAGAAAGGAGAGAAATGGCTGCAGCATCAGCCGCTGACCAACCTCAGACAGGGAGCAGCACCACTGCACAGGGATAACAGAAAGGCTAGAAGCCCACAGGGAATAATAAACACAGAGAGGCTGAAAACCCACTGAGCAGTAAACACAGAAAGGCCAGAAGGCCCACAGAGCAATAAACACAGAAGGGCCAGAAGGCAAGGCCCACAGGTGATAGTAACTCGCAAAGCAGAAGGGCTGGAAGCCCACAAGAAAAGACAAGGCAAGCTAACTGTGCAAACAGAACACTAACCTCGGGACCTAAGGCACTGCGGAGGCATTGGCAATGCAAAGGCAAAGGCTGTAGTCTCTAAGTGCTTAATAAAGCCCTTCAACACCAGAGGCGCAGCTACAGCAATCTTTAAGTAACTACGGAGGCTGTTCAGGCACAAACCACAGAGCAGACAAAAAGCACAGTGAAACACAGAGAGTCTTCCCACACCCAGGTGTAGTGTAGTGGAGCAATTAGAGTCATGCTGGAAGCAGCCAGTACACACAGAGAGAGAAAGAGCTAACCCAGACAACACCCACAGGTGCAGTATAGTGAAGCAATTAGTGTCATGCTGCTGGATGCAGCCAGCACAGAGAGCCAGAGCTAGCTCAGAAAGGACAGACAGAAGAAACAGGAGCCAGCTAGGAAGCTGAACCCCAGGAACAAGGTAAGTCTGAGGGTGGTCACGGCCACAGACGTGACACTATCGGTCTGGGGACCTTCCTCAACAAAAGCCACAGGTTTTCCAAACTTTCCCTCTCCTGAGGATCCCCCCGCAGCACCAGCCCGGAGATTCACAATGCCCGCTTGCTGCCACCGCACAAAACTAGCATTTTCTCTCCCCGCCCCAAGTTTTGGCTCCCATCTCAAAGGCGCCAGAGTTGACACCCCATCAGACTGTCACCATTTCCTCCCCACTCCTCCCCACAATTCAACCAAATGCCTCACATATGGGTTCTCTATTCCTGCCAAGATCACTCCCACTCCTTCGGTAGTCCATAAATAAGAGCTCATCGGCCTGTCGGGCTATGCGATTCCTCCAACTGTGTAGCAGGCTTAATTATCCCCCTCTCCCAGTCCATAATCATCCTCAATTGGGCAGCAACATAATACCATTCAGTCTTAGATACTGCTCTACCCCCCCCCCCCCCCCCACCCTCAGGGCACCCCATAGCGCCCAGCCAGCTAAACGGGGATGCCTCTCTCTCTCCCCCCCCCCCCCCCCCCCCCCCCCCCCATATAAACTGTGCCACCAAGCCCTGCAGTTGTTTAAATGTCCGTTTCGGAACCTCCACTGGTAGCGCCTGAAACAAAAATAACAATCTAAGCAGCATGTTCATTTTCACCACTGCCATACGCCCCCACCACGAGAGCCACAGTCCCTTCCACCGGGACAACTCCCCCCAAATTTGGTCTATTATCTTCCCATAATGAAGACTATACACCCTACCCAAATCACTAGGAATCTGAATCCCCAGATACCGAATGTGGTGCTTGGCCCACTTAAACGCAAACAATACTCTCAATCTACCTTTTTTCCCCCTGTTTCAAAGAAATCCCCAGTAGCTCACTCTTATCCATGTTAACCCTTAGGCCAGCATAGCATTCAAATTCCTTAAAAATCTCCAGTACCACAGGTAATATCCACTCAGGATCCACCTGAGGAGGAAATCTTCAGCCGGTGGGGTTTGAGGATCTCTGCCAGTCATAGAAAAGTGTGCCACAATTTTGGGTTGGCCCGAGTCCAAATAGGGTGGGCCCTGGCCCACCCATGGCTACGCCACTGGCGGCTGCACTCCACTTTGCTCTCATATCAAACCATATCATGTGATGATCACTATTGCCTAGCTGGGCACTCACCTGGACATTGGAAACACTGCCTCCATTTGTGAGCACTAGATCCAGCGTCAACCCTTCCCTCATAGGTTCCATCTTTGTTTGTCTGAGTAAGGCACTTTGACAGGCATTCACGATCTACTTATGTCTTTACTGTTCTGCCCACAGGATGTTCCAATCCACATCAGGCAAATTGAAATCTCCTAGCAACAGTGCCTCTGCTTTCATACCAGGCATATGGATACAGTGGTGGAAATAAGTATTTGATCCCTTGCTGATTTTGTAAGTTTGCCCACTGACAAAGACATGAGCAGCCCATAATTGAAGGGTAGGTTATTGGTAACAGTGAGAGATAGCACATCACAAATTAAATCCGGAAAATCACATTGTGGAAAGTATATGAATTTATTTGCATTCTGCAGAGGGAAATAAGTATTTGATCCCCCACCAACCAGTAAGAGATCTGGCCCCTACAGACCAGGTAGATGCTCCAAATCAACTCGTTACCTGCATGACAGACAGCTGTCGGCAATGGCCACCTGTATGAAAGACACCTGTCCACAGACTCAGTGAATCAGTCAGACTCTAACTTCTACAAAATGGCCAAGAGCAAGGAGCTGTCTAAGGATGTCAGGGACAAGATCATACACCTGCACAAGGCTGGAATGGGCTACAAAACCATCAGTAAGACGCTGGGCGAGAAGGAGACAACTGTTGGTGCCATAGTAAGAAAATGGAAGAAGTACAAAATGACTGTCAATCGACAAAGATCTGGGGCTCCACGCAAAATCTCACCTCGTGGGGTATCCTTGATCATGAGGAAGGTTAGAAATCAGCCTACAACTACAAGGGGGGAACTTGTCAATGATCTCAAGGCAGCTGGGACCACTGTCACCACGAAAACCATTGGTAACACATTACGACATAACGGATTGCAATCCTGCAGTGCCCGCAAGGTCCCCCTGCTCCGGAAGGCACATGTGACGGCCCGTCTGAAGTTTGCCAGTGAACACCTGGATGATGCCGAGAGTGATTGGGAGAAGGTGCTGTGGTCAGATGAGACAAAAATTGAGCTCTTTGGCATGAACTCAACTCGCCGTGTTTGGAGGAAGAGAAATGCTGCCTATGACCCAAAGAACACCGTCCCCACTGTCAAGCATGGAGGTGGAATTGTTATGTTTTGGGGGTGTTTCTCTGCTAAGGGCACAGGACTACTTCACCGCATCAATGGGAGAATGGATGGGGCCATGTACCGTACAATTCTGAGTGACAACCTCCTTCCCTCCGCCAGGGCCTTAAAAATGGGTCGTGGCTGGGTCTTCCAGCACGACAATGACCCAAAACATACAGCCAAGGCAACAAAGGAGTGGCTCAGGAAGAAGCACATTAGGGTCATGGAGTGGCCTAGCCAGTCACCAGACCTTAATCCCATTGAAAACTTATGGAGGGAGCTGAAGCTGCGAGTTGCCAAGCGACAGCCCAGAACTCTTAATGATTTAGAGATGATCTGCAAAGAGGAGTGGACCAAAATTCCTCCTGACATGTGTGCAAACCTCATCATCAACTACAGAAGACGTCTGACCGCTGTGCTTGCCAACAAGGGTTTTGCCACCAAGTATTAGGTCTTGTTTGCCAGAGGGATTAAATACTTATTTCCCTCTGCAGAATGCAAATAAATTCATATACTTTCCACAATGTGATTTTCCGGATTTAATTTGTGATGTGCTATCTCTCACTGTTACCAATAACCTACCCTTCAATTATGGGCTGCTCATGTCTTTGTCAGTGGGCAAACTTACAAAATCAGCAAGGGATCAAATACTTATTTCCACCACTGTATCTTCTATCAGATCTTTGTCCACTTTCTCCATTTATACCAGAGGTCTGTAGATAACACCTATCTTCTCTTTCAAGAACATCCCTCTGCTCAGTGTTCAGCGGCAGCAAAGAAAGCAAATAGAATGTTAGGTATTATTAGGAAAGGAATGGAAAATAAAGATGAGAGTGTTTATAATGCAATACTGTGTGCAAATTTGGTTACCGAATCTCAAAAAAGATATAATGGAATTAGAAAAGGTGCAGAAAAGGGCGACGAAAATGATAAAAGGGATGGGACGACTTCCCTATGAGGAAAGGCTGAACTGGCTAAAGCTCTTCAGCTTGGAGAAGAGATGGCTAGGGAAGATATGATAGAGGTCTATAAAATAATGATGGAGTGGAACAGGTAGACGTGAATCACTCATTTACTCTTTCTAAAAATACTAACACTAGAGGGCACGTAATGAAGCTACAAAGTAGTAAATTTACAACAAATTGGAGAAAATATTTCTTCACTGAACGTGTAATTAAACTCTGGAATTCGTTGATGGAGAATATAGTAAAAGTGGTTAGCTTAGCGGGGTTTAAAAAAAGGTTTGGACAGCTTCCTAAAAGAAAAGTCCATAGACCATTATTAAGATGGACTAGGGGAAATCCACTGCTTATTTCTAGAATAAGCAGCATAAAATGTATTGTATTGTTTTGGGATCTTGCTGGGTACTTGTGACATGGATTGGCTACTGTTGGAAACAAGATACTGGGCTTGATGGACTTCGGTCTGTCCCAGTATGGCAATGCTTATGTTCTTGTTAAAGCTTTTTCCTTTCCCTGAGTTTCATGCTTTTCAGCTGATATGATATTATTTTTCACTTACATCGCCACTTTCGGCCCTCCCTATCCTTCCTAAAAGATTATAACCCAGTATTGTCACATTCTGTTCATGAGTTATTAAATTATGTCTCTGTAAGAGCAGCAATATCCAAGTCTTGAAATATCATGGCTTGCAAATCTTGAACCTTTTTACTTAGGCTACAATCATTTGTACTCATTGCTTTCCTTGTGTTAAGTGTGTTTAGATGGTTTCTAAGCCCACTGCTATCATATTTTTGCTGGGGGTGACTTTCAGAATTCCCTTTCTTCCTATTGTCACCCCTGCCCTCTAGTTTAAATGTCCAGAAACATACCATCTGAATTTCTCCCCAAGGATCCTTCTTCCCATCACAGAAAGATGTAGCTCGTCATTATAGTACAGCCTGTGATTTTTGCCAAGTACTGCCACATTCTCATATGTATCTGAAACCTTTTTTACACCTAGCTTCATGTCATTTATTGAACCCCGCTGTTTTACTTAATCTTTTCTCTTTCTTCCCATATGTAGGGATAATTTCAGAAAAAGCTTCAGTCCTAACCAAAGGCTTGAGTCCCTCCCCGATCTTCTTGAACGCTCACAGGCCGAAGATCAAAGGTAAATTTATTTATTTATTTGTTGCCCTGCCCTCCAACATAGAAAGATCTCATCAAGTATTAGAAAGAGCTCCAAGTTAGGCGGCACAATTGAGAATCCTGGCCGATTGGCACCCAGCAGCTAACAAAAAATGGCTACATTGGGAAAGGGCATGGCTGGGGATGAGGGAGGTGGGGGATCTCTTGTGGATATCCAGTAAAGAATTGGGGAGTATAGGGCGCAGAATGCCCATTGGACTTAGCCACATTTTATCCACTTGGTGCCAAATTAGGAAACAGTGGTTCCCGGAGCGTACATATTTTCATCAGACAGGGATATGCAGGGCACCAGGCTTTCCTTTAGGGGCCACTGAGATAGCCTTTAAACACTGGGCACGGGCGGGTCTTCACAAGCTGGGCCAACTGTGGGATGATAAGATAATAAGCTTTGCAGAGCTACAGGAGGAATATGGATTGCAGGCTAGAGATCAGGTGTTTTACTGTTGCATACGTAACTACCTCCAAACCAAGGCCCAAGAAGAACTGGAGCTGGGGGAAACATCTTTGGAATTGGCAATGGGGAAAGGAGGGGGAAGGGGAAGTATCTCACGCATATATTTAGCATTACTCCAACATACAGACCCCCAAGGAACATATATCAATAGATGGGAGGGAGTATTGCAGGGTACATTCTCAAAGGAGTGTTGGAAAAGGGGTTATCGCTATCTTTTTTAAACCCTCTATGGCCCAAAATGCAATTGAAAATGGATTTAAAATTTTTTACTGGTGGTACTATACGCCAGATAGATTACAGCAAATATATCCAGAGACATCAGGAGACTGCTGGCGACAGTGTGGGGCTAGAGGCACATTTATGCATATTTGGTGGGAATGCCCCAAGATAATAGAATTTTGGAAGAATGTGATAGCAATGATAACGACAGTACTTCAGTGCCCCTTCCCCTGCAAGCCGGAGTACTGCCTCCTTCACTTCAAGCCAGCTTCAGCGACAGGGCCCCAGCACAAACTAGCCATACAATACCTGGTGGCAGCTAAACTGGTTATAGCCAGAGAATGGAAAAGCCCACAGCCGCCTGAAATGAGGCTGGTTATACAAAGAGTGGACTTCCTGTACCAGATGGCAAAGCTGACGGCTATGAGAAGAGGGCGAATGGGAGCCTTTAGCAAAGTGTGGCAACCATATGAACATTTGCATGAACAGACAATAGCACCACCATGATACGGGGGGGGGGGGGGGAGGGGAAGGGAGGGAAGGGAATACTAGCAATAAATGGCATAAAATTGTAGCGTATTGTTATGAGTGATAAGATGTAAAAATGAGAAATGCTTTGTATAACTGAAAATCAATAAAAACAGTTAAAAAAAAAAAAAAGAAAGAAAGAGCTCCAAGTTGATTGAGGATATGACTACATGCGCAGTGTACAAACCTGGTAATGTAGGATTCCCAAGTCAAGTAGAATTGATGCTGCGCCTTAGTTATGTTGAGAGTCTCTATGTTGCAACTCAAAGCATGAAGTCTGTTGCGCCACTGCCAGTATGCAGGAGCCCTTTGCAAGGTCCAGTTGGCAAGTACACATTTCTTACCCACTAAACAAGCCTTATGAACGAAAAGATTCTGGTGAACAGTCCCAGCCCCCAACGGCGCAGTCCCTCCCAGGAGAACTCCCTCGGGCCTCAAACACACCTGTTGGTTCAATATGTATCCCAAATATCGCACCACCCTTATCCAAAAAGCTCTTACCGCTGGGCAGCTTCATATAGCATGATAAAAATTACCTGGTGAGCGTTCGCATTTATTACATTGTGGAGATTCTACCCCTCCCATCCGATTTAACCTTGACTGGGAAGTACGTGTTCTGTAGATCACTGTAGCCTGACATTCTCTGAGCTCTGCACTACAAGTCCTTTTAGGAATATTACGCAGACACCACAGTAAATCTTGCAAAATAATCAAGCTGTGTAAATCATCTGTCCAGTGCTGAGCCACAACAGTGAGATCCCTCCCAGGACAATACTTCACTAATCTGTTATGTAGTAATGATATCGAAATAGAATCATTAGTCTCCCCCCCCCCCCCCCAATGCCTTAGGAAATGGCCAATGGAGACCAATCCTTTATCCACCCACCGAGTCATACGCAAGTTATCTGATCCCGTTGGGAAGTCCCCATTTCCACGAATATGCAAAAAGGTGCTAGATCTGGGATCAAAAGACCAAAGCTTTGCCATATCTTTCCACAAGGACACTAAGGGCTGCACCAAAACACTTGTACATATATGAGCCGGCAACTCTGAGGGCGGAATGTGCAAGACATAGTGTAAATGCAGTGGGTTGCACAAAGCAGTTTCCATAGATACTGGTGTATATAGATGTGAGCCAAAAAGCCAATCTCCCAAATGGTGCAACAAACAAGCCATATTATATAGCCTGATATCTGGAATACCAAGGCCTCCCCTATCCCAATTACACATCAAGTACTGGAGACGAATCTGCGGACGTTTTTTCCCCCAGCAGAAGCGAGAGGTCAAGCCAGACACAATCCGCAAGTCCCCCTTAGTCATATATTAAGATAAAATCTGCAAAAAATACAACCATTTAGGAAATACTATCCTACCAAACAAAGAAACGCGGCCTGACAAAGAGAGCAGAAGCCCTTCCCATCTCTTGAACAACTCTTTAGTAAATGAGAATAGTTTAGCAGTGTTAACAGAATATAAATTTAGAGGGTTCCCTGTAAGTTGGATTCCCAAATATGTAAATGATGTCCTAGCTCTCTTAAAGGGGCAGTTTAACCTTTTCCATTCTTCCTCTACCATATGAAGAGCAAGAACTTCGGACTTATCTTAGTTGAGGCGAAAACCAGCGTAATCACCAAACTCCGCGAAGATCTCTAGTAAAGCCGGCAAGGATGTTTTAGGCTTACTTATAATCACCAATAGATCATCCGCAAATGCTGATATCTTGAACTGTTCTGAGCCTAGCTGAATCCTCTGCACATCTTTCACTCCCATAATGTCCCTAATCAGGGGATCCAACACCAAAACGAAAAGAAGCGGAGAAAGGGGACATCCTTGTCTCGTACCCCTTGCTATCTTTAATACATCCAATGACAATCCATTTGTCCATACTTCCGCCACCGGAGTCAGGTATAAAGCTCGTATAGCTGACAGAAAAAAACCATTTATCCCATAGGATTCCAAAGTCGCAAACATAAAATTCCAATTTACCCTGTCGAACGCCTTCTCGGCGTCAAAGCTAATAAGCAGCGCCGAAGTGAGACTACGATGCAACAGTTCCAAAGATGCTAAACTTTCTCATGGTGCTACGGACCATTCTTTCACGAAGCCCACCTGTGGCGCGGCCACCAAGCCAGGCAAGACTCTGGCCAGGCGATTCACCAGAATCTTGGCAAAGAGTTTAGTTTCATAAGGGAGCAAAGAAATTGGTCTGTACGACTCTGCCTTGAGTGGGTTTTTTCCCCGGTTTTAGCAGTACTATAATCTGCGCTTTTTTCAAAGAATCCAGCAACACTCCCTCAGTGACAAATTGATTGAAAACCACTGTCAAGCATGGCGTTATGTCGGATACTAAAATTGTAGTTAACCCATCCGCACCAGGCGCTTTATGAAGGGGGCTAGCCTGAATATTCCATCGTACCTCATCTTCCGTGATAGCTCCGTTAAGTGCCTCTTGTTATTTCCTCGTTAACATAGGGAGATCCTGCCCCATTAGACACTTCTCACTTTGCAGGCCTATATCCGCTGGAAAAGAGTATAAATGCTCATAAAAGTTTTTTAAAACTCTATTAATCCCCTCCGGCGTATGATAGTAAAACCCCGCAGAGTCTCGTATTTGAGTAAAATGTCTTAAGCCCACCCACCTGTTTCACCAATCGTGCAAGCAACTTTCCCCTTTTTTTTTTAGCATGTTTATACAATTGATACCTATAATAAAAAAAATGACTTTTGGGTTTTAGAATGAATCACTTGATTTAAAGCCGCTTGTGTTGCCTAAAGATTAGCTTTATTGACCTTAGTCGGCAGCTCCCCAAATCTTTGCCTGTCCCGTCTAATCTGTACTTCCAAACGGAGTACCTCCGCATCTCTCGCTCTACGTTTATGTGTATAGTAAGATATAATGTATCCCCTCAATACTGCTTTTGCAGCCTCCCAGAAAAAAATAGGATCTGTATGAAAACTTTCTCTATTAAAATCTGCATAATCCTTCCAATGCTTGCTTAAGTAAGTATAAAACTGAGAATCATAATATAATTCCCTGAGAAATTTCCATTGAAAGTGTCCCCTTGGTTCTATGTTCCAAGAGAGGGAGATCCAGATCAGTTCATGATCAGACACTTGGGTAGGCCCTTTCTCCGCCTGATATAGCGCTCCCGAACAACACTTCGAAATAAAAAAATAGTCTATACGCGATTGTGTATCGTGTTCTGGAAAGATGCATATAATTTTGCTTCCCCAAATGAAGCAAACGCCACTAGTCTATTAACTCCAAAGCATTATACAACCAAGGAATACCTCGACTATAGTTCACCGGACCCACCCGCGAGGAGCCAGAACTGTCCACCAAAGGGTCAAAGACTGCATTAAAATCTCCTCCCATAACAATTGGAATCTGATCAAAGGATTGTATTTGTTTAAATATATTCTGATAAAAGCTTTTGTCATATTGGTTGGGCGCATAGATGTTCACTAATAAACATAGGCTTCTTTTTCAGAAGCACCTTCACAATGATATATCGGCCCATGGGATCCACAATTAAACACTGCTTTTCCCCTGCTTTCCTTTGTTTCGCAGGGCCTTCTATTTAGTTACCAACCCACCAACGGCACAATTTTTTATGTTCTAAAGAAGTCAAATGTGTTTCTTGGAGCATTGCAATGTGTGTTTTTTGCCTCTTCAAAACCTGCAATATCTTGCTACGTTTAATAGGGGAGGAGATACTTCCTACATTCCAGGACACCAATTTAACCATAGGCCCCCCCTATTCTTGCGCTTAGCTTGATAGTAAAACCCACAAGGAACCCTTCCTTAAACCCATGGAAGTGTCCCAGCCTACACCCTCCCTTCCACAAACAAATTCTTGCACGAGGTAGACTGAACCTCCATGACCCCCCCCCCCCCCCCTTTGTAAATTCTGGAGCTGTCCCGTTCCCCTCCCGTAACTCCCCACCCCCCACCCCTTCCCCATCCAAACCCCAAACAAAACTCCTAATACCCTTCAAACCCCCCTTAGTTTCGAGTCGAGTTAAGACTCTTCACGTATTAGTGCCCTCTCCCCCCCCCCCCCTCCTACAGTAGGACCTTTTGCGCTGAGTTGTGCAATAATGGTGGTGCAGTATCCTATCTCTTCCCCCCCAACCCCTCCCTCCAGACAAATTCAATAAGACCCCCTCAGACAATCGCATTCAACCTCCTGTTGCTCTGCTCCCAATTCAAAACATATTCCACCAAATCCGAATAGTCTCACAAACCCTGCTGGGATGGATGGGCTCAACACCTACCCTAATTAACATACAAGCAAAGGAGAACTAAAAAAAAAAGGGGGGGAGGGGGGCAATAACAGAAACAGTAAATAAGCTCGGCTACATCATCTCAATTCAGTTCAGAACAGTTTCAATCCTAGAACAGCTTTGTAGCTTTAACTGCAAGTCAATACCCCTCTAGCATGCAACAATCAAATGGTGAATGTACATAACCTCCCCAACCTCCCCCTCCACAAAGGGAAGAAAAAGTTTGAGGAGTTGTGATATCAGGAGATTTTTCCAAGGCCCCTTCAGATCAGTCATAAAAAGATATCCCCTCCAGTAGCCAGCATATCCAGACCATGGCCTACCATCCTGAGATGATGTCATCCACGAAAAGAAATAGACAATATCCAAGTATATGTGGCACTGGCCAAATTTCAAAGTCTGAAATTGCCGCTCTGCTCAATGGAGTAGTCGCATTTGTAATCACCTCAAGTGACCCCTGTTCTGTCCTCTGACAGCCTCACACTAGTTTATAATGTGATCCTAAAATGTGTTCAGTGCCTTTACTACTGTTCTCATTTCTAAGGACTTTCATTGCTGCAGTTCTCACCGCAAAGATATGTGAGCAATGCATTGTGTGTAATGTAATTCACAGGCGATGCAGCCACACTTGCCTATCTGTATAAGAACTGTGCTATTGGTTGTGCTGCTGCCTCTCTTTCTCAGCCAAGCTTGGCTCCTTTGTCTACCTGCTATCATTTCCTGGTCATTCTTACTATCTCTGTCCTGAGAGGTTAGCCAGGTATGACCTTTCCCTCCAATCGAGGGCCGTCCTCTAGGACCACCCTTGCCACCCGGTGGCAAGCTCTGTTCCCATTGGCCTTTACCTCCTCCTCCCTGGACCTGTGTGAGCTTTCTTGACCTCCCTGTCCCTCTCGCCATGAGGCATTCTCCATCTTGCTTCAGGCCAACACTTGTCCTGCTTCAAACTCCCTGAAACGAACTTGGTTTTTTACCTTGAAAATATCTCCCTAATGAGATATCGCACACTCCAGTCACCCAGCTCTGAGTCATTTCTATCTGTTCAGCTATTTCTCACCTCTGCAATAAAGCTGCTTCTGTTCAGATTTCTACCTCCAACCACTGCTACAGCTCTCAGAATTACGGAGTCTCTGTGCCCTGGGGCAACACTTCTGAACATCTGACTGTGAGTAAATTATCTGTATTTATGCAATAAAGGAAACTTCAGAAAAATAATAGAGACTTCAGGTGTGTGCTGGTGTGCCAAGGTTATACTTCAAGATATTGAGAGTTTAAGTTAACAAAGAGTCTTGACAACCCCCATTCAGGGTCTCCAGGAACTCTTTTGCTGCTTCTGCTGACTTGAATACCTTGTCTGCTGTCTCATGGAACACTATGTTACTCTCAGTTTAGCAGGGTATACTAAGGAAAACTTTTGCCTCCGTTCGTATATAGCAGTACAGATTGGTGCAAAAGCCCTTCTTGCTCGGCCACCCTTGCCGAGTAATCCTGAAAGCACAGTATTTTTTGGTCTTCATAGGAAAGACAAGACCCAGCTCGCAATGCCCGCAGTATTGCTTGTTTATGTCCTTAATGTAGTATTCTCATGATCACCACACGTGGGTTGGCTGGGAGTTGCCTGTGTGGGCCTAGCCTATGTGCTGTCTCCACTCTCAGGGGCCCTGACAGATTATTAAGATTTAAAGTTTTCAGTAACCAATTCTCAAGAAAACTCACCAGGTCTGAGTCCCGTAATTGTTCAGAGAGGCCAATCAATCTCTGATTATTGCGTCTGGACCTATTCTCCAAGTCATCCAACTTCATTTCTAGTTCTAGCAGCTTTTTCTGCATTGCTCCTGCAGGCTCCATCATCCGATCCTCCAAGTCGCTGATTCTTTGCTACATCTGGTCCAGATCTAAATGGAACCCATCCAATCTTTCATGCGCCGCCTCTGCCCGATCATACAATGCCTGTAACTTCTTACCTAAAGCTGCTTCCACTGCTGCAGTAACCTTCGCCGTAATCTCCGCCATCCATGCAGAGCAAACCGTACCATCCAGCGGAACCTGCGCGTCCGCCATTTTGCTTTCAGTTGTTCTTCCCCTCTCCTTCTCCTTTCTTTGTATTTTAGCTGCCATTCCGTGAAGAGGCACCAGCAATATTACCAGCAACACTTGCCTTCTTCTCAGAGGCAACTGCACCAAGTCTGCAATGTCTGCAAAAGCACTTTACTGCTGGATTAAATAGTTTGATTAGGGGGAAGTGGAGGAGCTCCACTTTTCAGCGACCGCTCCCCAGCATGGCACCACATGACCTCTTTTGTTTTGTTTTTTTTATAACATAGGATAGACAATTGTCAAAAAATCTGTTAAGAAAGGGGGACACAGGGAAGAGAACTGATTAGAATTTATCAAACGATCTGAAACATACATTTGAAAATATAACAATTAAAAATAACTTAGCTTTAGGCTTGCACTGCTTCCTTAAAGACAGACAGACTAGCATAAAATAAAACACATGGCAAAAGTACAGTGTTAGATTTGGAGGACAGAAATATAGAACTTATAGAAACCAGTAGTTCTCCAATTCAGAGGAAAGGAAGTTTTTTTTTTTTTTTTTTTTAATATAGGAGAGGTTCACAGAGATTTCTTTCAGTTCCTCCACATGATCACCCTTGAAAACCATTTCTTGTACAGATAAATGTCTAATCCTTTTAAAAAGGAGATGGAGCAGGTTTTAAACTAGAATGGGGGTAAAGCCGGCAGTCTCCCAGGAGCGCATGGTTCGGTGTGGAGTATCCTTGAAGGATACTATTGAAACAGGACATTTAGGGAATCACAGTAGAGATGTTTCAACAATACTGAAAGTAAACCAGGTGTGCTTTAATGAGAGAGCAGTATAAAGGATGCACATTATCCCCCTTCAGCTTCTAAGCATCTTGTAAATCAAAGGAAAAAAAAACACAATTTGAACTACCTATATACAAATGCTAGAAGGCTAAAAAAATAAGATGGGTGATTTTATAGTATATAGCACTAAATGATAAGGTAGATATAATAGGCATCTCAGAGACTTGGTGGAAAGAAGACAGTCAATGGGACACTGTGTTAGGGTACAAATTGTATCGCCGTGATAGGATCAAATTGAAGAGATGGTTGTGCTATATCATAAAGAGGGAATTGAGTCAAATAACATAAACATTCCACATGAAACAGTAGCATGGAATAATTATGGATAGAAATTCCATATGTGAAGGAAAGAAGTATTCTTGTAAGGCTGTACTACCGTCCGCCGGGACAGAACAGACAGATGAAGAAATGTTGAGAGATTAGGAAATTGGCAAATTGGGCAACATTATAATATAATGGGTGATTTAAATTACCCCAATTTTGACTAGATAAATTTTATATCAGGGAGTGCCAGCAACATGTTAGCACTGCAGTCTCTGTTCTGGCTGTGTGGGTTGTTTGTGCCTTGGAGTTCTATGTGCTGCCTATTTTCCCTTCTGATTTAGTTTCCTAATAGTCCCTGTTGTGCTGGGCTCTTCCTGGTCTGCCTTGTTTCTGTCAGTCTGGTTCAGCTTTGCCTGCTTCAACTTCTGCTTCCGCTGTTTGTCCATCAAGTCCTGCCGGCCGCCTGCACCCAGGGGCTCAACCCCTGGGGAACGGTGGCCAAGCGCAGATGAAGCCCTGGTTAGCTGTTCCCAGTATTCTGTTTCTTCTGCACCACTTGCAGTACCCTATTGCTGCCAGCTGATTCCTGTGTCTCCTCCTTCGGTATCTGGGTCCTGCCTATCTGTTGGTGCAGTCCGAATATTGTCTGTAGTTCCCTTTCCTTGGAGGTGTTTGGCCCCATTCTTTGGGTGCCTGGAGTTCTGGGTGAGTACCCTGAGTTCTATTATTGTCCTGTTGTGGTTCAGTCCACCCCAGGCCTTTCCTAGACCCCTGTTGACTTTGGCCTGGGCTTAAGGGCTCACGACCAGTGGATCGGAGTGACAGAACATAAAATTTGTAGATGTGATAAAAGATGACAACTTGGAGCAACTGGTCCAGGAACCGACCAGAGGGGGAGCCATTTTGGATCTGGTCCTTTGTGGCGTGCAGGGTATAGTGCGAGAAGTGGTGGTGTTGGTCCTCTGGGAAACTGTGATCATAATATGATCAAGTTTGAGCTACTATCTGGGATGAACCCACAAAGAAAATCTACTGTAACTGCGTTTAATTTTCAAAAGGGCAACTATAATAAAATGAGGAAAATGGTTAAAAAGAAACTAAAAAGATCTGCCTAAGGTTAGGACACTAAATCAGGTGTGGATGTTATTCAAAAAATACCATCTTGGAAGCCCAGATCAGATGCATTCCACATATTTGCAAAGATGGAAAGAAATTGACAGCCAGCATGGTTAAAAGTTGAATAAAAGAGGCTTTACTGCCAAAAGATTGTCTTTCAAAGAATGGAAAAAGGACCCAAATGAAGAAAATAAGAAGCAACATAAGCACTGGTAAGTGAGATCCTAAGCACTGATAAAGAAGGCTAAAAGAGAATATGAAGAGAAACTTGCGCGGAGGCTAAAACTCACATTAACAACTTTTTAAGGTATGTTAGAAGCAGCCTGCAAAGGGAATCCGTGGGACCGTTACATCACGAAGGAGCAAAAGGGGCACTCAGGGAGGACAAGGCCATAGTGGAGAAACTGAATGAATTCTTTGTTTCTATCTTTACGAAAGAAGATATAAGAGATTTGCCTGTATCAGAAATGGCTTTCAAGGGTGATGATGCGGAGGAACTGAAAGAGTCTCAGTGAACCTGGAAGATATACTGAGCCAAATTGATAAATTAAAAGAGTAGTAAATCACCTAGACCAGATTGCATACATCCAAAGGTACTTAAAGAATTCAAGCATAAAATTGCTGATCTCCTGTTAGTAATATGTAACTTGTCATTAAAATCATCCATGGTACCTGAAGATTGGAGGGTGGCCAATGTGACGCCGCTTTTTTATTAAAAGGATTCTAGGGGTGATCTGGGATATTACAAACTGGTAAGCCTGAGATCCGTGCCAGGAAAATAGTGGAAACTATTATAAAGAATAAAATTACAGAACACACAAACAAACATAGTTAAGGGGACAGAGTCAGCATGGGTTCTGCCAAGGGAAGTCTTGTCTCGCCAATTTGCTTCATTTCTTTGAAGGCGTGAATAAACGTGGATAAAGATGAGCCAGTTGACGTAGTGTAAAAGTTGGGAAAGGAGAGAGGTGCTGTTGCTGGGACATTTCAATCTGCCGGATGTAGATTGGAAGGTTCCATCTGCAGAATCGGAAAGAAGTAGAGAGATCGTGGATGCTTTTCAAAGTGCTCTGCTCAGACAAATGGTGACGGAACCCACGAGGGAGGGAGCGACGCTGGATCTGGTGCTCACAAATGGGGATAGCGTGTCAAATGTCCGAGTGGGTTCCCATCTCGGCAGCAGTGACCATCAAACGGTTTGGTTTGATATGACGGCTGAAGTGGAGGGCGGCCACTCAAAACTCAAAGTCCTGGACTTCAAGCATGCTGACTTTTTAGTAAAATGGAGGAATACCTAAGGAAGGAGCTGATGGGCTGGGAGGACATACGAGAAGTGGAAGGACAGTGGTCCAGGCTGAAAGAAGCTATAAATAGGGCCACAAACCTTTTATGTAAGGAAAGTAAATAAAAGCAAGAGAAAAAGGAAACCAATATGGTTCTCCAAGCAAGTGGCTGAGAAAATAAAGGCTAAAGAGTTGGCGTTCCTGAAATACAGAAAAACTCAAGAAGAAGAACACAGGGATGAATACCGGATGAAACTGAAAGAAGCCAAGAGAGAAGTCTGGCGAAAGCGCAAGCAGAAGAACAAATGGCTAGAAATGTAAGGAGGGGTGACAAAAATTTCTTCAAGTATATTAGTGAAAGGAGAATGACTAAAAAGGGAATTGAGACTAAAAGATACTGCGAACCGCTATGTGGATAATGATGAAGAAAAAGCAAATTTGCTAAATAGATACTTTGTTCTGTTTTCACAGAAGAAAATCCTGGAGCAGGACCGCGATTGACTGGCAAAAGTACAAATGAGAATGGAGTGGATATAGCACCGTTCACGGAAGAGAGTGTGTATGAACAACTTCAAAATCTAAAGGTGGGCAAAGCCACGGGACCGGGATCCATCCCAGGATATTGAGGGAGCTCAGAGAAGTTCTGGCGGGTCCTCTTAAAGATTTGTTTAATAAATCCTTGCAGACGGGAGAGGTTCCGAGGGATTGGAGAACGGCGGATGTGGTCCCTCTTCACAAAAGTGGCGATAGGGAAGAAGCTGGAAACTACAGGCCGGTAAGCCTCACCTCGGTTATTAGAAAAGTAATGGAAAGGATAGTGAATTTCCTGGAAACCAATAAGTTGCAAGATCCGAGACAATATGGTTTTACCAAAGGGAGTTCATGCCAAACGAATATCATTGAGTTCTTTGATTGGGTGACTGGAGAACTGAATCAGGGACGAGCTATAGACGTGGTGGGGCATAATTGAACGAAAACGTCTATCTCCATGGGCGTTTATCTCCGAGAACGGGTCCGTGAAGGGGCGGACCGAACCGTATTTTTGAAAAAAAATAGACGTCCATGTTTTATTCGACAATTTGTGAGCTGGGCGTTTTTGTTTTTCAGTGATAATGGAAAATGAAAGCGTCCAGCTCAAAAACGAATAAATCCAAGGCATTTGTTCGTGGGAGGGGCCAGGAGTCGTAGTGCACTGGTCCCCCTCACATGCCAGGACACCAACCGAGCACCCTAGGGGGCACTTTTACAAAAACAAAAAAAAAGGTAAAAGAGCTCCCAGGTGCATAGCACCCTTCCCTTGTGTGTTGAGCCCCCCAAATCCCCCTCAAAACCCACTTCCCACAAGTCTACACCATTACTATAGCCCTAAGGGGTGAAGGGGGGCACCTACATGTGGGTACAGTGGGTTTGGGGCGGTTGGACGACTAAGCATTAAGCAGCACAATTGTAACAGGTAGGGGGGGGGGATGAGCCTGGGTCCACCTGCCTGAAGTCCACTGCACCCCCTAACAGCTGCTCCAGGGACCTGCATACTGCTGCCAGGGAGGTGGGTATGACATTTGAGGGTGAAAATAAAAAGTTGTGAAACATCATTTTTTGTGGTGGGAGGGGGTTAGTGACCACTGGGGGAGTCAAGGGAGGTCATCCCCGATTCCCTCTGGGGGTAATCTGGTCATTTAGGGCACTTTTTGGGGCCTTATTCGTGAAAAAACAGGGTTCCAGGAAAAGTGCCCTAAATTCTAGCTACAAACGCATACTTTTTTTCCATTATCGGCGAAAGGCGCCCATCTCTCGGCCGATAACCACGCCCCAGTTCCACCTTCGACACGCCTCCGACACGCCCCTGTCAACTTTGTACGCTTCCGCGATGGAGTGCAGTTGAAAACGTCCAAAATTGGCTTTCCATTATACCGATTTATTCGTTTTTGTGAGATAAACGTCTATCTCCCGATTTGGGTTGAAATCTAGGCGTTTTTCTCTTTCAATTATAAGGTGGATAATCTACCTAGATTTTAGCAAAGCTTTTGACACGGTTCCCCACAGGAGGCTCTTAAATAAACTGGACGGGCTGAAGATAGGACCCGAAGTGGTGAACTGGATTAGGAACTGGTTGATGGACAGACGCCAGAGGGTGGTGGTTAATGGAATTCGCTCGAATGATGGAAAGGTGAGTAGTGGAGTGCCTCAGGGATCGGCGCTGGTGCAGATTCTGTTCAATATATTTGTGAGTGACATTGCCGAAGGGTTAGAAGGTAAAGTTTGCCTATTTGAAGATGATACTAAGATCTGTAACAGAGTGGACACCCGGGAGGAGTGGAAAACATGAAAAAGGATCTGAGGAAGCTAGCAGAATTAGATTGTAAACTCTTTGAGCAGGGACTGTCTTTCTTCTGTTTGTGCAGTGCTGCATACGCCTTGTAGTGCTATAGAAATGCTAAATAGTAGTAGTAGTAGAATGGTCTAAGGTTTGGCAATTAAAATTCAATGTGAAGAAATGCAAAGTGATGCACTTAGGGAGTAGAAATCCACGGGAGACATATGTGTTAGGCGGTGAGAGTCTGATAGGTACAGACGGGGAGAGGGATCTTGGGGTGATAGTATCTGAGGATCTGAAGGCGACAAAACAGTGTGACAAGGCAGTGGCCTTTACTAGAAGGTTGCTTGGCTGTATAGAGAGAGGTGTGACCAGCAGAAGAAAAGAGGTTTTAATGCCCCTGTATAAGTCGTTGGTGAGGCCCCACCTGGAGTATTGTGTTCAGTTTTGGAGGCCGTATCTTGCTAAGGATGTAAAAAGAATTGAAGCGGTGCAAAGAAAAGCTACGAGAATGGTATGAGATTTGCATTACAAGATGTATGAGGAGAGACTTGCTGACCTGAACATGATGTATACCCTGTAGGAAAGGAGAAACGGGTGATATGATACAGATGTTCAAATATTTGAAAGGTATTAATCCGGAAGCAAACCTTTTCCGGAGATGGGAAGGCGGTAGAACTAGAGGACATGAAATGAGATTGAAGGGGGGCAGACTCAAGAAAAATGTCAGGAAGTATTTTTTCACGGAGAGAGTGTTGGATGCTTGGAATGCCCTCCGGTGGGAGGTGGTGGAGATAAAAACGGTAACGGAATTCAAACATGCGTGGGATAAACATAAAGGAATCCTATTCAGAAGGAAGGGATCCTCAGGAGCTTAGCAGAGATTGGATGGCAGAGGTGGGGCTGGTGGTTGGGAGGCGGGGCTAGTGCTGGGCAGACTTATACGGTCTGTGCCCTGAAAAAGACAGATAGATACAAATCAAGGGGCTGGTGGTTGGGAGGCGGGGGCTAGTGCTGGGCAGACTTACACGGTTTGTGCCCTGAAAAAGATACAAATCAAGGGGCTGGAGGTTGGGAGGCAGGGCTAGTGCTGGGCAGACTTATACGGTCTGTGCCCTGAAAAAGACAGATACAAATCAAGGTAAGGTATACACAAAAAGTAGCACATATTAGTTATCTTGTTGGGCAGACTGGATGGACCGTGCAGGTCTTTTTCTGCCGTCATCTACTATGTTACTATGTATCTAGATAGCTTTTGATAAAATTCCTAATGAGACTCCTGAGAAAATTAGTCATGAGATAGGAGGCAAGGTTCTGGTGTGGATTAGGATTTGTTTTTGGACAGAATATGGAGGGTAGGGTTAAATGGTCATTTCTCTCAATGGAGGAGGGTGAACAGTGGAGTGTGCATGGATCGGTACTGGGACAAGTGCTATTTAACATATTTATATGGAAATTGGAAAGATGAGTGAAGTGACTAAATTTGCAGATAACACAAAACTATTCAAGGTTGTTAAAACATGTGTGGACTCTGAAATATTGTAGGAAGTTCTAAGAAATTAGAAGACTGGGCATCCAAATGGCAGATGAAATTTAATGAGGACAGATATAAGGTGATGCACATTGGAAAGAATAATCTGAATCATACTTATCTGATGCTAGGGTCCACCTTGGTGATCAGCACTCAAGAAAAAAATCTAGGTATCATTGTAAATAATATGCTGAAGTCTTCTGCTCATTGTTCAGCGATGCCAAAAAAGCAAGCGGGATGCTAGGAATTATTAGGAAAGGGATGGTGAATAAGACTGAAAATACTATAATGCCTCTGTATCTCTCCATGGTGTGACCGCACCTTGAGTATTGCATTCAGTTCTGGTCTTTGTATCTCAAAAAAGATATAGCAGAATTAGAAAAGTTTCAAGGACTAGTGACCAAAATGATAAAAGGGATGGAACTCCTCTTATATGAGGAAAGGCTAAAGAGGTTAGGGCTCCTCAGCTTGGAAAAGAGATGGATGAGGGGAGATATGATTAAGGTCTACAAAAGCCTGAGCAGTGTAGAACGAGTAGAAGAAACAGATTTTTTTTAACTTGTTCCAAAAGTACAAAGACTATAGGAGGGACACAAGTAAGTTACATGGAAATATTAAAACAAATAGGAGGAAATATTTTTTAACTCAACAAATAGTTAAGCACTGGAACTCTTTGTCGGGGGATGTGGTAACAGCAGTTAGTGTATCTAGGTTTATAAAAGGTTTGGACAATTTCCTGGAGGAAAAGTCTATAGTTAGCTATTGAGACAAACATGAGGAAGCAACTGCTTGCCCCGGATTGATAGCATGGAATGTTGCTACTAATTGGGTTTCTGCCAGGTACTTGTAACCTGGCTTGGCCACTGTTTGGAAACAGGATACTGGGCTAGGTGGACCATTGCTCTGACCCTGTATGGCTACTCTTATTTTCTTATGTAATCCTAATATATTAATGATTTTTTTTCTAATACTGTTATGAAGTCACTACTCAGCAGCTATAGCAGAAAATTCAAGCTTTAAAGTACTTAAAAAAGGAAGCCTCAAACATTGCATGGGAAACCTACATTGGCTAATTATAAAAACCTTTAACGGGGATCACTATCACAGGCTTCAGCATAGCAGCACAAACAATAGTGGAAAAACAACTCCCAACAGTGTTTATGGGAGAAAAAAGCCAACTAGCACTCAAATCAATAGCAAGAGAATGACTTCAGACTTAGTCTTATGAAATTAGTTATAAAGAAAATGTCCCCAAACACACACCAAAAAAAGACTTTTTATATTGGAGAGGAAACAAAACAATGCACTGTATGCAATAGAGTTGCATTCCTATAACAAGAATATGCAGGGAAAGAATGAAAATTTTCTTCTTGTACTGATGACAGTCATCTCCTTTAACAAAAAAAAGTAACACTGTGGGGAGCCAGAATCAAAAAAAGAGAACAAAGTTGGAAAGTTGCAGACTGGACAAAAATCTTGTCAATTTAATTCTACAAAGTTTGTCACTGCTGACTAAAAATATTGAAAAGTATTCCCCATCACTTGATGTATCTTCCTTGGACTGGGTGAGAGTTCCGTTTTGTGTTAAGTTTGTGCAAGTCATCAGAATTAACTGTTGCAGAAGATGATGAACTGATGGAAATCAGAACTGATAAAAAAAACTGAAACACTTAACAGATAATGCCTCATTCTGGTTGTCTCTCTGAATGGAATATCCCAACATCACAAAGACGACAATGAAAGCACTTCTTCCTTTCTCAACATTTTATCTCTGTGAGGCTGATTTGAACAGTTTGTGGCTTCAAACACTGCAGGAGGACTTGAAAGAGTGGAAGGTCTGCTTGTCAACCATCCGCCCTCTCTGTACAGGAGGCATCATGAAACATCGCTAAGCACAGATTTCCCACTGATTTATTTATTTTTTTAAAGATAAAAGGGTGCTGGGGGTTGTGTGTACTTTAAAATTCTTGTACTTGAATGCGTGTTGTGGCTATAAAGATAACAATGATTTTATTTAATTTTATACACGGTCTTAATGCTGTTTTGTTAAATGATAAAAAACTGATGGTGTATCTTGACAATCTTTACACCTTGTAAGTGTGCCACAAGGTGAAAAAATGTTGAAAATCACTGATCTGGGTGGTTTAAAATAAGGTAAAATACATAGAACATAGAGGAGTGAAATAAAACAATATACACAACAGTAGTATAGGTTACATACTATGTGTTAGGATTGCAGGTGCTGTGTATCTCAGTGGGAGAGAGGATGATGTACATAATATATATTCCATATCATCATGCTGATCAATCCATAGACTGGTGGGTTGTGTCCATCTACCAGCAGGTGGAGATAGAGAGCAATCCTTTTGCCTCCCTATATGTGGTCATGAGCTGCCAGAATCTCCTCAGTATGTTCTCTATCTCAGCAGGTGGTGGTCACACACAGCAGCAGCTCTGGCTAGGTCTCCAAGCCTAATTTTTAGGTTTTGTTGAGTACCTGGAGTTGAGGGCTCTTCTTGAGCAAGTGCAAACCTGGTGGTGCCAGGTCCCTCCCTTTCTCCCCCCTCCCGCTGGCTCCGTTAAAAAAAAAAAAAATTTGGACGTCCTTAAGGGCGTTTATTTCAACGTTTATTTTAATATTTATTGCAGCTACTCACTGGGACACCAGTTCGTTACAGCTCGGAGCGAGAAGCAGGTAATTTTTACCTTTTTGTAGCGGGCAGGGGGTTCCCCGATCGGTCTCCACGTGGCCTATGGCGTCGGAGGGCGAGGGCGCAAAGAATCGCTCCCTGGACCGCGTGTGCGCTTCTAGCGGGGATGCGGGGGTCTTAAAGTCTGATTCGCCCTTGTTGGGTGTCAGTTTGGAGGCCGGTCAGTGTCCCGGTTCTTCCTCCGGTGCGGCGGTTTTTCCCGCCATAAACGCCCATCCCCCGCTGCTCGCCTCCGCCATCTTGGCCGGCCACTCTGCTCGGACGGCTGCTTCTTGGGCCGCCCTTGAGGTGGGAGACGTTAATGCTATGGCCGCCCTTGATTTGGGCGACGGCAAAAAAGCGGCCAAAGTTAAGCGCCGTTCTTCCCGCGCGGCTCCTTCGCACAGTGTCGCGCCGGACGCCATTTTGGATGCGCAGCATGTTTCTCCCCCGCTCTTGCGAGCGCCGGTTGAGGGTGCGTCTAGGGCTGTTGCCCAGGCTGCTGAAGTGCACAGTCTGGGGGGTTTCTCCCCCGAGTTCATTTTGCTGCTGCATCAGGCCTTTCTTATGCAAAACGCTGCCCCTGCTTCCTTGTCCGATAAAGGGGTTGAGGCCCCCGGAAGTAAACGCCCTCGGGTGGATTTCCAGGCCTTAGAGGACTCTGTCTCCTCTGATGTAGATGAGTGCAGCGTATCTGGGTTCTCCCAACAGTCCTTTGGGGATACCTTGGAGGAGACTGATTCCCGCTCGGATGGAGCGGATGACCCCTCTGCAGCGCGGATCTTTCGCTCAGAGGACTTGCCCAACCTGTTAGTGCAGGCCATGAGCATTTTGAAGATTTCCTCTCCGGAGGACGTCTCTCCCTCAGCCCCTGTTGGCTCCGCCATTATGCTGGGGACGAAGCGCCCGCCTAGAACCTTCCACGTGCATGATGCCATGCACACCTTGATTTCGGCTCAATGGGATGTCCCGGAAGCGAGCCTCAAAGTGGCTAGGGCTATGTCCCGCCTCTATCCTCTTCCTGAAAGTGAACGGGAGGCCTTTCTTTGGCCTACCGTGGATTCTTTAATCACTGCGGTGACTAAGAAAACGGCGTTGCTGGTGGAAGGTGGCACGGCCCTAAAGGACACACAAGACAGAAGATTGGAGGCGGCCTTAAGGTCGTCCTTCGAGGCGGCTGCTTTAAGTTTGCAGGCCTCAGTTTGCGGCTTCTATGTGGCCAGGGCGTGCCTGACGATTGTGCAGCGGGCTTCCCCCTCGGATCCTTCCTTGAGGGCTGATTGGCCGGCCCTGGAATCGGGTTTGGCCTATTTGGCAGACTTGCTGTATGATGTCTTGAGAGCCTCGGCTAAAGGTATGGCTCAGACAGTCTCTGCGCGGCGGTGGCTTTGGCTGAAGCATTGGTCTGCTGACCACGCCTCTAAGTCCCGCCTGGCTAAGTTGCCTTTTAAAGGCAAGCTGCTCTTTGGGGTCGAGCTGGACAAAATTGTGACCGATTTAGGCACGTCTAAGGGCAAGAGGTTACCAGAGGTCAGGGCTCGGGCCAGTGCTCGCCCCGGTAACTCCAGAGGACGGTTTCAGGAAGCCCGTCGGTACCGCCCGGGCAAGTTGGGCTCCTCTGCCCCCTCTTCCTTCAAGAGGAACTTCTCCCCCAAGCAGCATTCCTTTCGCAGAGACCGCCGTCCCGGAGGTGCGCCCTCCAGTCCTCCCCCAGGGTCTCGTACCCAATGACGGGGCCCTGGTCCATGGCCCAGTGCAGATTGGAGGACGCCTGTCCTCGTTTCTGGGCGAGTGGACCAGAGTAACTTCAGACGCTTGGGTGCTGGAAGTCATCAGAGACGGCTACAAGCTAGAGTTCTGCCGACCCTTAAGAGACGGGTTTGTACTCTCTCCCTGCAAGTCTCCGGTCAAAGCTGTGGCAGTGCAGCAGACTTTGGACAATCTGATCCGCCTGGGTGCGGTCGTTCCGGTGCCAGAAAATCAGCTTGGCAAGGGACGTTACTCCATTTACTTTGTGGTACCAAAGAAAGGAGGTTCTGTACGGCCTATCCTCGACCTCAAAGGGGTCAATCGGGCCTTGAAAGTTCGGCACTTTCGCATGGAGAGACTCCGCTCTGTTATAGCTGCAGTGAAGGCAGGGGAGTTCCTGGCATCCTTGGACATCAAGGAAGCGTACTTGCATATTCCCATCTGGCCTCCTCATCAACGCTTTCTGCGTTTTGCAGTCCTGGGCCGACACTTCCAGTTCAGAGCCCTCCCGTTCGGGTTGGCTACTGCTCCGCGGACCTTCTCCAAAGTAATGGTGGTCATCGCGGCCTTCCTGCGAAAGGAAGGAGTACAAGTCCATCCTTATCTGGACGACTGGTTGATCCGAGCCCCCTCTTATGCAGAGTGCGGCAAAGCTGTGGACCGGGTGGTTGCTCTTTTAAGCTCCCTGGGGTGGATCATCAACTGGGAGAAAAGCCAGCTGCGCCCGACTCAGTCCCTGGAGTATCTGGGAGTTCGATTCGACACCCAAGTGGGCAGAGTGTTCCTGCCGGACAATCGGATTGTCAAACTTCAGGCTCAGGTGGACCAGTTCCTAGTAGCCTCTCCTCTTCGGGCTTGGGACTATGTGCAGCTGTTGGGCTCTATGACGGCCACGATGGAAGTAGTGCCCTGGGCCAGGGCTCATATGAGACCACTACAACACTCTCTGCTGCAGCGCTGGACTCCAGTGTCGGAGGATTATGCTGTGCGCCTTCCCTTGGACCCAGCAGTGCGCAAGGCTCTGAGCTGGTGGCTGAAGACAGACAAGTTGTCTGCAGGAATGCCTCTTGTGACCCCGGAGTGGATTGTCGTCACGACGGACGCCTCTTTGACGGGCTGGGGAGCCCACTGCTTGGGAAGGACAGCGCAGGGGCTCTGGTATCCTGCAGAGGCAAAGTGGTCTATCAACCTCCTGGAACTCAGAGCCATTCGGTTGGCGCTTTTGGAGTTCCTCCCGGTACTGGCGTTGAAGCCAGTACGGGTCCTGTCGGACAATGCCACGGCTGTGGCCTATGTCAACCGCCAGGGAGGTACCAAGAGCGCCCCTCTAGCCAAGGAGGCCATGAATCTATGCCGGTGGGCGGAAGCGAACCTGGAACAGCTGTCGGCGGCCCACATTGCCGGAGTCATGAATGTCAAGGCGGATTTTCTCAGTCGCCATACCTTGGATCCTGGAGAGTGGCAGTTATCGGCTCAGGCGTTCTTGGAAATCACGAAGCGCTGGGGCCAGCCGAGCCTAGATCTGATGGCGTCATCGGCCAGTTGCCAAGTGCCACACTTTTTCAGCAGAGGACGGGACCCTCGATCTCTGGGAGTAGATGCTCTTCTCCAACAGTGGCCGACACAGGAGCTTCTCTATGTGTTCCCGCCGTGGCCCATGGTGGGCAGGGTGCTAGACCGGGTGGCAAAGCATCCGGGCCGGGTCATCCTGGTGGGTCCGTACGGGCCCAGACGTCCCTGGTATGCGGACTTGATCAGGCTCTCAGTGGACGGTCCTCTGCGGCTGCCAGCGGAGCAGGGCCTGTTGCATCAGGGTCCTGTGGTGATGGAGGATCCCTCCCTCTTTGGTCTTACGGCCTGGCTATTGAGCGGCAGCGTCTGAGGAAGAAGGGCTTCTCAGACAAGGTCATCGCCACTATGCTGAGAGCGAGGAAGCGCTCTACTTCTACTGCTTACGCCAGGGTTTGGCGTACCTTTGCAGCGTGGTGTGAAGCAGGCTCACTTTCTCCCTTCACTGCTCCAATTTCTTCAGTGTTGGCGTTCCTGCAAGAAGGTCTGGAGAAAGGCCTGTCGCTCAGTTCCCTTAAAGTCCAGGTAGCGGCTCTGGCTTGCTTCAGGGGCCGCCTGAAGGGTGCTTCCCTGGCTTCGCAGCCAGATGTGGTGCATTTTCTCAAGGGAGTTAATCACCTGCGCCCTCCTCTGCACTCAGTGGTGCCTGCGTGGAATCTCAACCTGGTGCTAAGGGCCTTGCAGAAGCCGCCTTTTGAACCCTTGTCGAGGGCATCTCTGGAAAGACCTGACGTTGAAAGCAGTCTTTTTGGTGGCTATCACTTCAGCCAGAAGAGTTTCCAAGCTCCAGGCGCTTTCATGTCGAGAGACTTTTCTGCAGTTCACTGAGGCAGGAGTGTCTATTCGCACAGTGCCTTCCTTCCTGCCCAAGATTGTTTCTCGCTTCCATGTGAATCAGCAGCTCTGTCTCCCATCCTTTCGTAGGGAGGACTACCCAGAGGAATTCTCTGCTCTCAAATATCTAGATGTGAGACGAGTCATCATCAGATACTTGGAAGTGACCAATGATTTCCGGAAGTCGGATCATCTGTTTGTCCTGTTTGCAGGTCCTCGTAAGGGTCTGCAGGCTGCTAAGCCTACAGTGGCAAGATGGGTCAAGGAAGCCATTGCAGCGGCTTATGTGGCTGCGGGGAAGGTGCCGCCTATCCAGCTGAAGGCTCACTCCACTAGAGCTCAGGCGGCCTCGATGGCAGAGGCCGGGTCCGTCTCCTTGGAAGAGATTTGCAAGGCGGCAACTTGAGCATCGGCCCATACCTTCTCCAGGCATTACCGCTTGACTGTGGCTGCTCGGGCGGAGGCCTGGTTTGGAGCTTCAGTGTTGCGATCAGGGATTTCAATGTCCCGCCCTGGGTGAGTACTGCTTCGGTACATCCCACCAGTCTATGGATTGATCAGCATGATGATATGGAAGGTAAAATTATGTATCATACCTGATAATTTTCTTTCCATTAATCATAGCTGATCAATCCATAGCCCCTCCCAGATATCTGTACTGTTTATATTCTGGTTGCATTTCAGGTTCAAGTTTAGTCTTCAGTTCCTGTTCAGGAGGACTTCGTGTTCAAGTTTTTTTCAATTGGATTCTTCAAGAGTTGAGAAGAGTTTGTGTTACAGTGAGCTGCTGCATTCCTCGCCCCTCCGTTTTACGGGGCTGGATTGAGACCTA
Organism: Microcaecilia unicolor; assembly: GCF_901765095.1. Lineage (NCBI taxonomy): Eukaryota > Metazoa > Chordata > Amphibia > Gymnophiona > Siphonopidae > Microcaecilia > Microcaecilia unicolor. The sequence goes on along the minus strand of NC_044032.1, from coordinate 95,225,612 downwards.
AATTCTGCCGGCGCTCCCTCCCGCTTCGTGCGGCTGTAGGGCAGCTTTGTATCCCTCCCGCTTCGGCGGTGGTAGGGTCAGTCAGCTCCTCCCGCGGTTGCAGTTGCAGGATAAGCCAGATCCCCCCGCATCGGCGGGGTGGTGTCCCTCCCCCGCTCTGCGGGGATGAGCTGGACGGATTTCCCCTCCCCCACTTGTGTGGGGATGAGCTGGGTTAATTCCCCTCCCCCGTTTCGGCGGTGGTGAGCTGGGCAGAATGTCCCTTTGTGGGTGTAATTCTCTAAGTGCTGAGTCCTGCGGATGGAGCTTGGATATCGACATACTGAGGAGTTTCCGGCAGCACATGACCACATATAGGGAGGCAAAAGGATTGCTCTCTATCTCCACCTGCTGGTAGATGGACACAACCCACCAGTCTATGGATTGATCAGCTATGATTAATGGAAAGAAAATTATCAGGTATGATACATAATTTTACCTTACTATGCTGAGGTTATAATAAAAATCCTTCTCGGACTATTAGCGTGGTGATGTACTGTTCTCCATTTTTAGAGAATGCTTTGTTTTATTTTGAATTGCAAATGCTTGGTTACGACAATTTTCTTTGAGAGGTGGTATATTAAACTAAGTAAACCATAAGATTGCATCATATATGACTGCCTTCATGGGGTTGGTGAGGTGATGAGTTATCGACTGCCCTGTTAGTGATACTGGTGTTTAATCATGAAAGAGTAATCTGCACAGCATGGATGATACAAATGAAGATAAGTGTATTGGAGGTGGTGGGGTTGCCTTCCTAGAATGTGAGGGTGGAAAAGTATATTCTCTTGGGGGGGGGGGGGTGCATGTGGGACTTTGTTTGCTGTGTCATGTACTATGTTGCTATGTTGAAAGGTTCCCGATGAAATAGGAAACTCTATCACAGATGGTGAGATGTAGCTGCAAGAAGACTCTTGGGGCCCTGCAGACAAAACCTGTTACATTGCAGATTCAGCTGGCAACTCAGGCAAGTACAGTAATTCTGGAACAGTTGACTCAAAATCATGATCACATTTTTTAATTGTCCAAGAGCCCTAGTATTCTACATTAGTAGACTCAAAACATAGTCGAATGGAGTTGATGAAAATACAGATGTTTTCTACAGGTGATTCCCTCACATGTTTTATATATGCTTAATAAGTTTTAAAAAATTGTCACTGTGCAGAGTGTTTGATTTCCATGATTAAAAAGAAAAGAAATATATTATGTAAAGTTGTAGGTTAGGCCATAGTAGATTTAGGATAAAAAATGTGCTTGTAGTAATTGTATTCTTTTATCCTCTATAGATGGGAATGTCTATTCAAATCCCATAGATATCCCCCCTCCCCCATGAGCAAGAGTAGGGGGATGGGTGGGGACATGCCTTTAAGGATAGGTTGGCAATTTGAAGAGGCGAGTTCCAAAACCTGTTATGTACTAAAAGCTGATCTCTGGATAAATGCAAGTTTTTATTTTCAAGCCAACATAAGAAATTTTCACAGACTATCATATACTGTAATTAATAAATGTCTTTTAGTGCAAATTTCACACAATGGCTACCATAAATAGGCAAGCTGTAAAAGAATGTGGGGAAAGAAAAGGAAATAGTGTAACTGGAGGGAGTGTGCCTGGGGAGTGAAAGACAGAATAGCTTGTCAGTGGTGTGCTGGAACCAGCTCCCAAGAGCCAGTTGTTAAATTTTTTTAGCATCTTGCCAGCTGGTTGTTCAGTGCGAGCCGGCTCTCCTCCTTCCCTCCCCCCTCCCTGAGCTACAGGGTCCCAGGCTCCCAGTCCAGTGTACATACCTGAAGAAGGCAAGCACCCTGGTGGTCCAGTGGATTCTTTGGGGCAGGCAGAAAAGACTGCCAGTCTTTCCTGCCGGCGCTGACCCTTCCCTCCGCTGCCAGATTGCTCTTTAAAAATAGCCACCGAGACTTCCAGCAGCGGCCTTGCAAGACTTCTGCTGAAGTCTTGGAGCTTGCCCTTGTAAGTCTCAGCGGCCATTTTGAAAAGCGATGCAGCAGCGGCAGAGTCAGCGCTGGCAGCGGGCAGGAAAGACTGGCGATCTTTCCTGCCTGCCCTGAAGAATCCACTGGACCACCAGGGTGGTTGCCTTCAGATATGTACACTGGACTCGGAGCCTGGGACCCTGTAGCTTGGGAGAGGGTGGAGAGCCAGCTCATCCTGAAGAGCAAGACTTGTTTTCATTTAAGGTTGCAGAAGTACAGTTGATATTTGGCCAGGCTCAGACTGTTGCAGTCTACACAGGTACATGTTGAATTACATAGATAATGGAACTTAACTGTTTGAAAAGGTTTTCAAAAATATCTGGTGAATGATTGTACCTTCAGCCCAGTTTCTACTTTTTTATGAAGGAGGGGGGGCTGCTTAAGAACATTTATCTGATCCCAGCATTAATTTTTCTATGTGATATCATCTAACCATGTTCAAATCTCAAAAATAAAAAATCATGTCACATGATCTTTTATTTTTGAGTTTTGATATTTAGACATGGAATTGAATTTTTTAAAAGTTACTCACATATGATTACTTACTTTACCCCTTTTTCTGGTGTTATACCTAAAACCTTTCTATCAAATTGCAAAAGCAATACATGAGCGCGCATAAACCGAATAGGATTTATTTGATTAGAAAACCATCAAAATATCTTCACATGAGAATCAGGTGCTCAATGGAAGTTTATATTTATTTATTTTATTTATTTATTTATTTATTTATTTATGGCATTTTATTCCACACTAAACATGAATTAGATTGGAACCTGGGAGCATTTAATGATTTTTTTCCTGGAGAGGGTAATGCATTGCCCCTTCCCCCCCAGGCTGTCTCCCCAGCTATAGCCAGCTCTGCAATTTGTGGGGGGAGGCAGAGGTGGACCGGGAGAGAGAGCCTGTTAAAAATTTACCAGCACACCACTGGAATAGCTGGTGGTGGAGGCAGTGGCGTACCAAGTGGGGGCGGTCCGCCCTGGGTGCATGCCGCTGGGGGGGGGGGGGTGCCGCGTGCCTGTTGGCTCTTCGTCTTCATGCTCCCTTTGCCCCAGAACAGGTTACTTCCTGTTCCATGGCAGAGGGAGCATGAAAACGAAGAGCCGGCAGGCGTGCGGCACCCCCCCCCCCCCCCCAGCAGCGTGCACCTGGGGGGGGGGTTCTTTCGCCGGGGGTGGTGTTGCGCTGTTACGGGGGGGCGGGGCACATCGGCGATCCGCCCCGGGTGTCAGCCCCCCTAGGAACGCCACTGGGTGGAGGGGCACTTTGAAAAATTTGCCTGGGTTCTGTTTACCGTAGTGTAGACCCTTTCTCCACGTGCCAATCAATTTTAAAAGTCAAAAAGTCCTTGACAGTCACATTTGCACCACTGAATAATCTGTCAAAAGCTGAAGTGATATTTTGATCCTGACTCCTTCAGCAGGGTTGAGAGAACAAAATCATCGCTTCTCCATTGCAGAAACACCCACCATGCAAACAGCCCCCCCTCCCCCCCCCCCGGGATGATCTGTTTGGCAGCACCACTGGATTTTGTGGCCAACATGTAACAGTGTGAAATACCCAGAACTATATGAATTTGCCTTAAAGACCATTTTGTTAGAAAGGATTTGAAAAAAGCACAACAGTGCGAGATACACTTAGCCAGGCTCTGCTTTTCTACAAAGGCGTGGACAGTTTGTGTCATTCTATAACACGTCACCATATGCAAATATATGTGCATGGGATTCTGGGAGGTACAATATAGTGTCTAAAACACACTTTAATTGTTGTTAGTTCCTAACATTAAAAAAAAATACTTATTTCATTCCTACTGAACAGAACGTGGAGGGATGTTCTTATTGTAATACATTCATGTTGAGCAGACTGTGAAATTACCTCCCCTGTGTATACAATGCTGGCTGAGAGGGGACATGGCAGACTTTTCCACTGTATCTCATACTTACCTGGCAGGGGAGATACCATGATCAGGAAGGTGGTTCTCCCAGGGTGAGGCTCATCCATTGCACTTCGGTTGGGTTGACCCCTGCGATTTCCCCAAATGCGGGAAACTCGACTGCATAATTTCTGGTAGTGGGGGACTGCGTTCGCGCTTTCCCCTGATACATTGGTTGAAAGAAAGAGCTTACTATTTTATTACATATTAACATGGACTAGTATTGATGTATCACGGTTTTTTAGTATTTTGTGTCCCCCCATTTATCTGTTTTTATGTTAATTGTTGCATATAAATTCCCTGCACCCCAAGCAGGGCTGCTTGTGCCCTTAACTATCAGCACCCAACTCTGTCTCAACCCCCTGTACCACCTTCCCTCAGTAGTTTTAGCCTTTAACAAATGCTCTACTCTAGCTGCAGTCTCAGTCTCTGCCCCATTCCTTAAAACCCTGGCTATACCAGCAGAAGTCTTAGACACACTCACCAACAGCAATGCAGTTTTATTCCCAAAAAAAGCCAGTCAGCCACAGCTTGCTCTTAACAAAAAAAAGGAAAAAATACATTTTGTTGGAGATTAAATCAGCATGCTGTTCCCTGAAACCCTGTGGCTGCCATGCCCCTTCTTGAATTCTGTGCTACAGCGGGCTCAGATACCAGTGTTTCCCAACTTTTTCAAGCCAATTAACCCCCTAAGTCTAACAAATTTCAACTGAGTACCACCGATCTACACAGAGTTTTTTTTTGTTTGTTTGGGGTTTTTTTGGTGGTTGTTTTTTTGTGTTGCCATATGGGGACAGACCAAAGATGCATTCTCCGAGGACAAGCAGGCTGCTTGTTCTCACTGATGGGTGACGTCCACGGCAGCCCCTCCAATCGGAACACTTTTCTAGCAAAGTCCTTTGCTAGTCCTCGCACGCCGATGTGCACCGCGCATGCGCGGCCGTCTTCCCGCCCGAACCGGCTCGTGTTCGTCAGTCTTCTTTTGTCCGCGCTCGGTACGGTCGTGTTACGTCGTTCGCACCCCTTTAGTCGACCTTGCGCGTCTTTTTGGCTTTTTTGCTAAAAAAAAAAAAAGGGAAAAGGATTTCGGAAGAAGGCCTTTTCGGTCTTTTTCCCCTTCCGGTATTTCCAGTTTTTGCCCCGTTAAGTTTCTTTTCGTTTTCGGGGTAGGCCCTTTTGAGGCCTCGGGTCGAATTTTTTTTTCTTCCCCTCTTTTTTGGTGCCTTACCGCAATTACAAGTTTTGATTTCGCCGGCGTGATTTTTCCACCCATGTCATCGAAGTCTCCCAGCGGCTTCAAGAAGTGCACCCAGTGCGCCAGGGTAATCTCGCTCACTGACAGGCACGCGTCGTGTCTTCAGTGTCTGGGGGCTGGGCACCGCCCGCAGGCCTGTAGTCTTTGCGCCCTTTTACAGAAAAGGACTCAGGTAGCGAGATTGGCCCAGTGGAACGTTTTGTTCTCGGGCTCTTCGTCGGCACCGGGAGTATCGAGTGCATCGACGTCGGCAGCGTCAAGACCTCCGTCCTCGGCCGCGAGTGCATTGAGGCATCGACCCTCTGCATCGGGGCCGAGACATCGGAAGGCTGCGTCGGCATCGGTGGTACCGGGACCTGCTGATGTCGTTGGACGGTGGTGCTTCGACTGGAGTGCAGGTGAGGGCTGTCCATTCCCCTGCTGGTGGCGGTGAGCCTTCGGGTGGGTCTCCCCCTATCCTGAGGGCTCCTGCGGTACAGCCCCCCCGAGACCGACCGACCTTCGGCCTCGGCCCCGAGGAAGCGACGGCTGGATTCTACGTCCTCCTCATCGGTGCCGGGAAGCTCCGGTGACATGCTGCTTTTGAAGAAGTCAAAGAAGCATCGACACCGGTCTCCTTCCCGTGTCGGTACCGTGAGCTCTGGGTCGCCAAGGGAGTCGGCACCCAGTAGGCATCGGCACCGAGAGGAATGCTCACCCTCTGTTCAGGAAGTGTCGATGCGCTCCACTTTGGACAGCCCGGAACAGACTCTGACATCGACACCTGCATCGGCTTCCATGTCTTTCTCTACAGCCGCTCTGCACGAGAGTCTCCGGGCCGTTCTCCCAGAGATCCTGGGAGAGCTGTTGCGCCCTTCCCCTCCGGTACCGGGGGTGCTTGCGCCACCGGTACCGTCGAGTGAGGCGCCGGCTGGCCCCTTGCCCGGGTTGAGGTCTCCGACATCAGTGCCGCTTGCGGTACCGACTGCGGTCGCCTCCCAGGAAGTCTCCCCGTCGGCGGAGGGAGCTTCGCCGGTGCGGGCGAGGGAGTCTACCTCTCGACGTTCACACCGTGGCCGTGGTTCCACGGAGTCGAGCCGGGCACGGCTTCAGACACAGGTCCGTGAACTTGTGTCTGATACCGATGGTGAGGCCTCGTGGGAGGAGGAGGAGTACATCAGATATTTCTCTGACGAGGAGTTTGATGGCCTGCCTTCTGATCCCACTCCCTCCCCTGAAAGGCAGGTTTCTCCTCCCGAGAGTCTGTCTTTTGCGGCCTTTGTCCGGGAGATGTCTACGGCCATCCCCTTCCCGGTGGTTGTGGAGGACGAGCCCAGGGCTGAAATGTTTGAGCTCCTGGACTATCCTTCTCCACCTAAGGAAGCGTCCACAGTACCCATGCATCATGTCCTGAAAAAGACATTGCTGGCGAACTGGACCAAGCCATTAAGTAATCCCCACATTCCCAAGAAGATCGAGTCCCAGTACCGGATCCATAGGGACCCAGAGCTGATGCGCACTCAGTTGCCTCACGACTCTGGAGTTGTGGATTTGGCCCTAAAGAAGGCTAAGAGTTCTAGGGAGCATGCTTCGGCGCTCCCGGGCAAGGACTCTAGAACCTTAGACTCCTTTGGGAGGAAGGCCTACCATTCTTCTATGCTCGTGGCCAAAATCCAGTCTTACCAGCTCTACACGAGCATACACATGCGGAACAATGTGCGGCAGTTGGCGGGCTTGGTGGACAAGCTCCCCCCTGAGCAAGCCAAGCCATTTCAGGAGGTGGTCAGGCAGCTGAAGGCGTGCAGAAAATTCCTGGCCAGAGTGGTGTATGACACCTTTGATGTTGCGTCCAGGGCCGCTGCTCAAGGTGTGGTGATGCGCAGACTCTCATGGCTGCGTGCCTCCGACCTGGAGAATAGGATCCAGCAGCGGATTGTGGACACGTCTTGCCGTGCGGATAACATTTTTGGAGAGAAAGTCGAACAGGTGGTAGAGCAGCTCCACCAGCGGGATACCGCTTTCGACAAGTTCTCCCGCCGGCAGCCTTCAGCTTCTACCTCTTCAGGTAGACGATTTTTTGGGGGAAGGAAGACTGTTCCCTACTCTTCTGGTAAGCGTAGGTACAATCCTCCTTCTCGACAGCCTGCGGCCCAGGCTAAGCCCCAGCACGCTCGCTCTCGTCAGCAGCGTGCGCCTCAGCAAGGCCCCTCGGCTCCCCAGCAAAAGCAAGGGACAAGCTTTTGACTGGCTCCAGCAGAGCATAGCCGACATCCAAGTGTCAGTGCCGGGCGACCTGCCGGTCGGAGGGAGGTTAAAGCTTTTCACCAAATGTGGCCTCTCATAACCTCCGACCAGTGGGTTCTCCAAATAGTCCGGCAAGGATACACCCTCAATTTGGCCTCAAAACCTCCAAATTGTCCACCAGGAGCTCAGTCTTACAGCTTCCAACACAAGCAGGTACTTGCAGAGGAACTCTCCGCCCTTCTCAGCGCCAGTGCGGTCGAGCCCGTGCCATCCGGGCAGGAAGGGCTGGGATTCTATTCCAGGTACTTCCTTGTGGAAAAGAAAACAGGGGGGGATGCGTCCCATCCTAGACCTAAGGGCCCTGAACAAATATCTGGTCAAGGAAAAGTTCAGGATGCTTTCCCTGGGCACCCTTCTTCCCATGATTCAGGAAAACGACTGGCTATGCTCTCTGGACTTGAAGGACGCATACACTCACATCCCGATACTGCCAGCTCACAGACAGTATCTGCGATTTCAGCTGGGCACACGTCACTTCCAGTACTGTGTGCTACCCTTTAGGCTCGCCTCTGCGCCCAGAGTGTTCACGAAGTGCTTGGCTGTAGTAGCAGCGGCACTTCGCAGGCTGGGGGTACACGTGTTCCCATATCTCGACAATTGGCTGGTGAAGAACACATCTGAGGCAGGAGCTCTACAGTCCATGCAGATGACTACTACTGGGGTTTGTGATAAATTATCCAAAGTCCCACCTTCTCCCAGTGCAGAAACTCGAATTCATAGGAGCTCTGCTGGATTCTCGGACGGCTCGTGCCTATCTCCCAGAGGCGAGAGCCAACAACTTGTTGTCCCTCGTCTCACGGGTGCGAGCGTCCCAGCAGGTCACAGCTCGGCAGATGTTGAGATTGCTGGGCCACATGGCCTCCACAGTTCATGTGACTCCCATGGCCCGCCTTCACATGAGATCTGCTCAATGGACCCTAGCTTCCCAGTGGTTTCAGGCTGCTGGGGATCTAGAGGACGTGATCCACCTGTCCACGAGTTTTCTCAAATCCCTGTATTGGTGGACGATTTGGTCCAATTTGACTCTGGGACGTCCTTTCCAAATTCCTCAGCCACAAAATGTGCTGACTACGGATGCGTCCCTCCTGGGGTGGGGAGCTCATGTCGATGGGCTTCACACCCAAGGAAGCTGGTCCCTCCAGGAACGCGATCTGCAGATCAATCTCCTGGAGTTGCGAGCGGTCTGGAACGCTCTGAAGGCTTTCAGAGATCGGCTGTCCCACCAAATTATCGAAATTCAGACAGACAACCAGGTTGCCATGTATTACATCAACAAGCAGGGGGGCACCGGATCTCGCCCCCTGTGTCAGGAAGCCGTCAGCATGTGGCTCTGGGCTCGCCGTCACGGCATGATGCTCCAAGCCACATATCTGGCAGGCGTAAACAACACTCTGGCCGACAGGTTAAGCAGGATAATGCAACCTCAGGAGTGGTTGCTCAATTCCAGGGTAGTGCGACAGATCTTCCAGGTGTGGGGCACCCCCTTGGTGGATCTCTTTGCATCTCGAGCCAACCACAAAGTCCCTCAGTTCTGTTCCAGGCTTCACTCCCGCATCTTGCTTGCTTCCAGGAAAGATTCCACTAAGAGGAGTTACTTCTTTCTATGGAGGAGGTTTGCCGTCTGGTGTGACAGCAAGGCCCTAGATCCTCGCTCTTGTCCTACACAGACCCTGCTTGAATACCTTCTGCACTTGTCTGAGTCTGGTCTCAAGACCAACTCTGTAAGGGTTCACCTTAGCGCGATTAGTGCATACCATTACCGTGTGGAAGGTAAGCCGATCTCGGGACAGCCTTTAGTTCGCTTCATGAGAGGTTTGCTGTTCTCAAAGCCCCCCATCAAGCCTCCTACAGTGTCATGGGATCTCAATGTCGTTCTCACCCAGCTGATGAAACCTCCTTTTGAGCCACTGAACTCCTGCCATCTGAAGTACTTGACCTGGAAGGTCATTTTCTTGGTGGCAGTTACTTCAGCTCGTAGAGTCAGTGAGCTTCAGGCCCTGGTAGCCCAAGCCCCTTACACCAAATTTCATCATAACAGAGTAGTCCTCCGCACTCACCCTAAGTTCTTGCCAAAGGTTGTGTCGGAGTTCCATCTGAACCAGTCAATTGTCTTGCCAGCATTCTTTCCCCGTCCTCATTCCTGCCCTGCTGAACGTCAGCTGCACACATTGGACTGCAAGAGAGCATTGGCCTTCTATCTGGAGCGGACACAGCCCAACAGACAGTCCGCCCAATTGTTTGTTTCTTTTGATCCCAACAGGAGGGGAGTGGCTGTAGGGAAACGCACCATATCCAATTGGCTAGCAGATTGCATTTCCTTCACTTACGCCCAGGCTGGGCTGGCTCTTGAGGGTCATGTCACGGCTCATAATGTTAGAGCCATGGCAGCGTCGGTAGCCCACTTGAAGTCAGCCACTATTGAAGAGATTTGCAAAGCTGCGACTTGGTCATCTGTCCACACATTCACATCTCATTACTGCCTGCGCAGGATACCCGACGTGACAGTCAGTTCGGGCAGTCAGTGCTTCAGAATCTGTTCGGGGTTTAGAATCCAACTCCACCCCCCTAGGCCCATGTTTTATTCTGTTCCAGGCTACACTTTCTGTTAGTTGGATAAGTTATTAGGTCAATCTCAGTTATGTCCTCGCCGTTGCGAGGCCCAATTTACCATGTTTGTTGTTTTGAGTGAGCCTGGGGGCTAGGGATACCCCATCAGTGAGAACAAGCAGCCTCCTTGTCCTCGGAGAAAGCGAATGCTACATACCTGTAGAAGGTATTCTCCGAGGACAGCAGGCTGATTGTTCTCACAAACCCGCCCGCCTCCCCTTTGGAGTTGTGTCTTCCCTTGCTTTGTTTTGCTACATATGGGACTGACGAACACGAGCCGGTTCGAGCGGGAAGACGGCCGCGCATTCGCGGTGCGCATCGGCGCGCGAGGACTAGCAAAGGACTTTGCTAGAAAAGTGTTCCGATTGGAGGGGCTGCCGTGGACGTCACCCATCAGTGAGAACAATCAGCCTGCTGTCCTCGGAGAATACCTTCTACAGGTATGTAGCATTCGCTTTAAGCCCAGTATCCTGTTTCCAACAGTTGCCAACTGAGGTCACAAATATCTAGCAAGATCCCAAAACGGTACAATACATTCTGTGCTGCTTATCTTAGAAATAAGCTGATTTTCCCAAGGCCCTATTAATAATGGCTTATGGATTTTTCTTTTAGGAAGATATTCAAACCTTTTTTAAACCCCACTAATCTAACTGCTTTTACCACATTCTCTGGCAACAAATTCCAGAGTTTAATTACACATTGAGTGAAGAAATGTTTTCTCCAATTTGTTTTAAATTTACTACTTTGTAACTTCATTGTGTGCCCCCTAGTCCTAGTATTTTTAGGGAGGAAGACGTATCAGGCCACAATGCTCGCCTCCCGAATTCAGTCATACCAGCTTTTCATGAGCGTCCACTTGCGGAATTCAGTGAGGCAACTGTCCAGCTTGGTTGATGCCCTCCCTCCGGAGCAGGCCAAGACTTTTTGCCAGGTGGTCAGACAGTATAAGGTGTGTTGTAAATTCCTGACCAGGGGTACTTTTGACACTTGATGTAGTATCCAGAATCGCTACCCAAGGTATAGTGATGCGTAGACTCTCATGGCTGTGTGTCTCTGACCTGGACCGTTCGGTTCAGCAGCGAATGGCGGATGTTCCTTGCCGGGGGGGGGGAAACAACCTTTTTGGTGAAAAAGTAGAGGATCTTGTTGATCAGATCAAGAAGCACAATGATGCTATAGATTCTCTCTCCCGCCGGGCATCTTCTGCTACAACCTCCTCAACTAGGAGGTTTTTTGGAGGGAAGAGGAGTGCTTCCTATTCCTATGCTAGGAATAGGTACACTCCGGCTTCTCGGCAGTCTGCCCAGGCTCAGCCCCAGCGCGCTCATTCTCATCAACAATGTGCACCAAAGGCCTCTGCTGCTCCTCAGCAAAAGCAAGGGACAGACTTTTGACTGGCTCCAGTTCACCATAGCCACTGTAAAAGTGTCTGTACCGGACAACTTGCCAATTGGAAGTTTGTGATAAGGGGGCAGAGGGGCCAAGAGTGAGTGAATGAGCATTTGGTTTGTGAGCTGTGAGTCCCCAGGGATGTGCTGGGAAGTCTGTGAAAAGGTAGGGTTACCATATTTTGTCCTCTGAAAAAGAGGACACATGTCACGCCCCCTGCCCCACCCACACTACGTCCTTTTCGAATCCTCATTTCGCCCCATCACATAGTCCCAGTGGCGTACCTGGGGTATTTGACACCCGGGGACAATCATTTTTTAACACCCCCTCCAAAATCCAGTATTATACATACTGAGAATACAAAACACAACAAATGTCATTCAGGACCTATATTGCAATTCTACCATATCTTAAGCAGTAACTTCTATGAGTCACACAAGTGTACCTAGGAAAAGGCAGCATCTTAAACATTGCAGTGAGCAGTAGAGCATCAAACATCTATTGTAAAACTAAACCAACAAGAATAGCACAGATCGTCGATCCTGCATAGTCAATGCCAACAGAAAACCATGTCTTTTTCACAGACACAGATACATCCTAAGCCACTATAAAATAAGTAACCACAAACTGATTTTAATCATTGTGAACGCCAAGACCTGCTAGTGAGCATTAGCAGTATAGCAAATTTTAAATAAAACATAAACAATATAAATATTTAGACAAAAATTAAACTGAACCCCAAGAAGGCAGAGTCTGCATACAATGCAACACCACAGAAACAGTGATAGTGATGTATGTCCCCTAGTACTGTGCAAAATATAAAGATAGATGTAAATTTGAAAAAACTAGTAAATACCAATCCTCACTTTACAAATTAACAAATAGAAATAAAACAAATAAGGAAAACAAGACAATGCCATTTTATTGGACTAATACATTTAGCATTCAGAGGCCAAAACCTCCTTCCTCAGGTTAATACAGTATATTGCTATTACAGTATCCTGTCCTGACCTGAGGAAGGGGGTTTTGGTCTCTGAACGTTAGTCAAAATGTATTAAAATTAGTCCAATAAAAAATTACCTTATTTCCATTTTCTATTTATAAACATGCTTTAACACTGCTACAATAGTACTTAAAGCAGAAAAAATAAAAAAATCTTTTATTTACCTTTACTGTCACTGGTTTCTGCTTTCCTCATCTTCTCTTCACTCTCCCCCTTCCATCTGCCCCTTCCATCCAGTGTTTGCCTTCTCTCTCTTCCTCCCTGCCCCTGCAATCCAGTGTCTGCCTTCTATCTTTCTGCTCCTTCATCCAGCATCTGCCCTCTTTTCCTTCCATCCAGTGTCTGCCCCTTCCAACCACTATCTGCCGCCTTTTTTCCTTCCATCCAGTGTCTGCCCCTTCCAACCACTATCTGCCGCCTCTTTCCCTTCCATCCAGTGTCTGCCCCTTCCAACCACTATCTATCGCCTCTTTTCCTTCCATCCAGTGTCTGCTCTGTCTCTGCCCATTCCATCCACCGTATGCCCCTATCTGTCCTCTCTCCCCCCCCCCCTTCCAACCAATGTATGCCTTCTCTCTTGCTTCCATCCTGGATCTGCCCTCTTTGTCTCTGCCATTCCATCCTCTGCCATTTCTCTATTTTCCATCCAGGGTCTGCCCTTTCTCTCTCTGCCCAATCCATCCACTATCTGCCCTGTCTCTCTCTCATCCATCCATGGTCTGCCATCCCACCCTCTCCCTTCCCTCCAGGATCTGTCCTCTCTCTGTTTCTGCCCCTTCCATCTGCCCTTCCTATCCCTTCCAACCAGAATGCGCCCTTTCTCTCTCTGCCCCTTCCATCTACCATGGGCCCTTTCTCTCCCATCCATCCATCCAGGGTCTGCTCTCCCTCTTTCTCCCTTCCATCCAGGTCAGGATATGTCCTCTCTCTCTCCCCCCCCCCCCCCTTCTATCCACCATCTGTCCTTTCTCTCCCTTCCATCCAGGGTCTGCCCGCCTCCCCCTCTCTCTGCTCCATCTTCCATCCACCGTCTGCTCCAGCACCTGCACCACGAAGACGAAATCGTTGTCCTCGAAGAAGCCCTGGCTGCTCTGCTCATCATCGACGTTACGTCGTCGTCTTTTCTCTCCGGCGAGGGCGGGGCGCGGCTGCTGCAGGCAGTTAAGAGAAGCCTGCAGCCCGCCTCCGCGGGGCTTCTATTGGTCCGAATTGCCAGCAAATTGGACCAATAGAAGCCCCGCGGAGGCGGGCTGAAGAGGGGAGGGGAATGCTGTTGGGCTTCGGTCACACTGTGTTGGCGCTAGGAGGAGACGCAGAGAGCGGTGCCGCTGAAGAAGATGAAGACAGTGCAGTAGATAAGTTATTTAGTTAAAGGAAGGGCGAAGGCAGGGACGGGCGCTGCTCACCCGCACGCCCGTTTGTCCAGAAATCCGGACAGACGTGACAGATATGCCCTCAAAAAGAGGACATGTCCAGGGAAATCCGGACGAATGGTAACCCTATGAAAAGGGGGAGGAGATGCCAAGAGGGAGTGAGTGTCCCCCCACCCTCCGGGATGTGCTGGGAAGTATGTGAAAAGGGGACAGAGGGGCTAAGAGTTTGTGAATCAGCATTTGGTTTGTTTGTGAGCTGTGTTTCCCCCCCAATCAGCATTTGGTTTGTTTGTGAGCTGCCCCCCCCCCCCCCCCCCCCCCCCGGCTGTGCTTGGAAGTCTGTGAAAGGGGGAGGAGATGCCAAGAGGGAGTGAATCAGCATTTGGTTTGTTTGTGAGCTGTGAGTCCCCTGGGAGGTGCTGGGAAGTCTGTGAAAAAGGGGAGGAAGGGCCACCATAAAACCCTGCTCGACCACCTAAATTGCAACCTATTCTACAGACCACCATGCAACTGGAACGAAAGCCAGGTGGACTTCATGGATTTCGCTTCAAAAAAAAAAAAGAAAATATATATATATATATCCAACTCCAATGCACTAGTATTAGGAGACATTAACCTTCACCTTGAACTACTACTTAACACTTCTAAAGCGCTACTAGGTGTAACACTAGGGGGCGCTGTGCTTATGACAACACAAAAGCCACCAGACACAATATGCGGTATATCGCTTTTATTGGTGATACATATGTGAACACATACACCAAGATACTTACAGCACCTGCAATTCAGTCAGCATCTGGGAAGACCACCAGGGAAGCACTAGCTCTTCCTCAGAGATTGCAGGGACATCACTGAACCAGGCGTCCCTTATGTTCAGGCAAGCTTCTAAAGAAGGTCAGTGCTCCACCCTCTTTTATAGTGTGAAACAGAGGTGCCTTTCCCAGACTTGCACAAGCTGGCATCCCTTAAACAACCAGCCTGTTTCCCATAACAGAGAATAACTCTCCCAGACCTGCACAGGTTGAAGGTGCCTTTCCTAGAGGTGAAGGTGCCTTTCCCAGAGGTGCTGGCATCCCTTAAACAACTAGCCTGTTTCCCTGTTTCCCATAACAGAGAATATCAACACATAATTACAGCCAAAACATTCCACTCATTCCATCCCCAGCTGACCTTCAATCCCATGTATTACATTCCACCCCTTGATATTCTCTGCTTATGAGGAGACAGAAGTATACATAGTATTATGGACCACCGTAGGTCGTTTCCAAATTTTACAAGTCAAAATACAATTCCAAATCACTAGCAGGATGCTAACTAATAGTACTACAAGTAAAGGATGAGTGATCCATTTTAGGAAAGCATCTGCACTAGGAGAATGTCCCAATAATGGATCCCACCAATTATGATGTAATTTACTTCGAATATTTTCTGCCACTATACGAACAGTGTGATTGTCAAATTGAGCATCTACTTGCATGACTCTTAAGGTGTGATTCACACCTTGAATATACTCATTAATAAGAGAGGATATATGCAACATGTGGGTCAACTTACTATAATTTACAGCTAAAATTGGCTCCGTAAAGAAGGTATAATTGTACTGTATGAAAGCAGAATTAAATAAATCCGGATATAATACATACTTTTGTCCTTTCCACCAAAATACTGATATGCTAGTAAAACAGGAACTGACTCCTGACAGATCGGTCAGGAAGGTATTATTTGACAAAGTTGTGAAATTAGCAGTGGAAATACATAATGTCCGCGGACTAATTTCTACAAAGAACTCATAGTTGGCAGGGAAAACAGTAAATGTGCATTCCCCAAAACGTGGGGATAAGCAAGGTTCAAATTGTGGTGGCTGGAAAGGACAAATCATGCGATTTCCCTGCTCATTACACATATCCAATTTATATGTCTCATTATATACAGTTATATACTCCCCATTCATATGCGGGGCCCAAAAGGTTACGATACCAGAAACATTCACTAATACTGGAGATATATAATACTTACATACTATATGAGTATGGAAAATCTTATATGAAGATAAAACCCCTGTACAGAATCGATCAGTACAGACTGTACTCTCTGAATGTGGGAACAACCACTCATCAACCGGAATATATCCAGCGAAAAGGGTCTGCAACTGGGTATGCATCCCCAATTGTAGAGCCATCTGGACTCTGTCCCGCTGATGCAAAGCGTACAACATCTGTAATGAACACCAAGTATAATTCAATGCTTTTGTCAAAGTAGTGTCAGTATAATTTTCAAACTTAAAAGTTTGGGCTAATAAATTATTAATGTCTGCTATCGCAGGCACCATTAATTGTCCTGTTCCTGGAATGGCAGGTAACTAGTTGGCTAAAATATTCAGTTCAGTATGCAAGTCCTTACCTAGATAGTGTAGTTTACTAAACAGAGTATCTGTATCTACAGTATTCAGAATTCCCAGTCCAGTTCCCGCACCCCCCAAAATAGTATCATACCATGCTCGCCGTATCCTAGTACAGCGAGGCAAGTGTGGAAATGTAACATTGTAAGTTAATACTGTCTTTCTATACTGCATAGACATGTTTTTGCATGTAATGGGAATGCGTGACAGTGGAGCAGGATTAGTCATATTACTAACAGCAAGCAACACATGCAAGAAGTCCATCCAGGGTGTAAAACGGTTTGCAATTGGTGTAGCATTAGTGAAAATCCATTCAGCAGTTCGATTCAAAGTAATATTTACTATAGAGCTGTTACAAGTTTGGAGGAACTGCATTTTGCGTGTCCGATTCCATAGTCTCCATATCTGGTCCCGGAATCCCATAGGCTGGATGCACATAACCCAGGACGTAGCATTATGGATAGTCACATTCACAAAACTGGATGAAACAACTACAAAGCGCTGTTCAGTTTTATGAAACACAGCTTGGGAAGCAGTTACGTTCAATACCGGACATGCAGTATGACATGTATAATTACCTTGCTGTAAGGTCGAGTTATTTTTGTTGCTCCACCAATAGTGGACACGCGAGGTCACTCCCAGCACCCGCTCGCCGGGAGTACGGGCATCGAGTTCCCAACCCAAACAGAGAAACAGTATGCCCTGAAACAAAAAGAAATGGAGAAACACATATAAATCCTATTCCCTTAAATAACAATGATCAGCAGGAACATTCGTCCAACTCTGTTGTCCTGGCTGAACTACTGTAACAGTATTGTCCTCCCCTCGGGCTATAATTTCAGCAGGTTGAGGAGGACCTGGGTGTGCAGGGTCCTGATGCCATACCCGACCACCCACACCCCTCCCAGTAGATCCAAACCCCTGTGTACCTCGCTCAGTGACTCCCACAAAATCAGAAATTTGAGTAAAAGAGGAGGAATTGACAGGAATTATCAACAATTGTGCTATCCTATCCCCAGCCTGCACCATTACATCCTCCTCAGTGTGATTCATCAGAAGGACTATGACCTCCCCCTGATAATCTCTGTCAATGACACCTCCCACAGGAAGTAAGCTACGAAGAGCCCAACTGGAACGGGCCACAATCTGAGCATAATGGCCAGCTGGGAGAGATAAAGCAAAGCCGGCTGGAAATTTTGTCACCACTCGGGACGCACAAAGAGTGTCAAAGAGGGCTACAAGATCAAAACCAGCAGCGTCAATCGTATGACGGAGCGGTATAACAGCTTTCGGATGTAAGAGCTTAACTCCCAGGGTGACATGTGTACTGGGCAAGACTTGAAGATGGGGAGTCAACATACGCATCAATGGTGTTTCACTCTCCCCTATTGGACGATTATTGAGGATAGTAACTGCTGGGTACAAATATTTGCGCCATTGCGCAAGAGTATGAGTAGGAGTTAATTTCCGGATCTGTGTTTTCAACAGACCGTTCATACGTTCCACAAGACCAGCAGCTTGTGGATAATAGGGAATATGGAAAACCCATTCAATGTTAAATTGGGCGCAAAAGGCAGTAACAGGATGATTTTTGAAATGAGAGCCATTATCACTTTGAATTTGCAGTGGAACGCTATAATGTCTACATATGGATTCCAAAAGAACAATAGTCTGCTGAGCTGTAGCTCTACGACAAGGGTGGACTAGCAAAAATCCGGAATAAGTATCCACGGCAACACAGACATATTGACATCCCTGCGAAATTGGTAAAGGGCCAATATAATCTAGTTGCCAAATTTGACCAGGTAACTTACCTCGAGCAAGTGTACCTTTGACTGGGTGTGGTATAGGGCGTTTAGTCAAATGTTGACAAACAGGACAGTGAGCAATAACATTTTTAATGGTAGAAAGAGAAAATGCTAACCCACGCTGCCGCGCCCAGTGATAGGTGGCTTGCTCTCCGAGATGTCCACATTTTTGATGTGCCCAGCTTGCAATACCGGTCTCTTCTTCACCCCGATGAATAGTAGAATCATCTGTTCCAGAGATGACATTCGTGTGAATAGTAGCTAAGGAATCTGCTGTCTGATTAAAAATATGATCAGAGGTTATAGGGGAAACATGTGCATCAACATGATAGACATAGGCAGAAGTAGATTGCAAAAATTCACTAATTTCTTGCCATAACTGTGATCCCCAAACCAGTTTAGTATGAATATACCAATCATTCTGTTTCCATGTAGGTAGTAACCAGGTTGTTAATCCATTTGCCACAGCCCATGAATCAGTATATATGTATGCCTCTAGCGCATTTTGTTTAAGTACCAGATAGACTGCATATAATTCAGCATATTGACTACTCCCATCTGGGCCCGTGCTCTGCAATATCTGTTGTGTATGAGGATTGTAGGCCACACTTTTCCATGCCCGCTTACCATCAGTATACTTGGCTGTACCATCAGTAAACCAGGCATACTGACGTTGGTCAATATTTAATTGGTCGTAAGGTACTCCCCATTTAGCAACACGATGGGTGGCACTACCACTACCACTCCCAGACACTAATACTTCCTCCCCCTCACCTACGGGAATCTGAGCAATTTGTTCATGTAATTGCGAGACCCCATTGGGACCACTTTTAGTCTGCCTATTTTGGATGTACCACTTCCACTTTATAATAGATGCCTCCTGTGCATGGCCAATTTTATGAGTATGTGGTTCACTATTAATCCAAGTTAAAATTGGAATTTCTGGTCTCAAAATTACTTCATGCCGCAAAGTTAGTTGTTCACTTTCCACAAGAGCCCAATAACAAGCCAACAATTGTTTCTCAAAGGGTATATATCGTTGAGCTGCATCGGGTAATCTACGTGTCCAAAATCCTAACGGACAACGTTTCCCATCTTGTTTCTGCCACATGCTCCAATTGGCATACTCTGCATGCACTGATACTTGTAATTCAATTGGATCATTGGCACGTATTGGCCACAGACTGACACTTTGTTGTACTACTAACTTGGCTTGGTCAAAAGCCTGTTGCTCTGTAGCACCCCACTGAAATACACATTTCTTTTGTGTTACTCTGTATAATGGCTGTAACACCTGCCCCAAGTGTGGGATATGTTTACGCCAAAATCCAAACAACCCAATAAATTTCTGTGTTTGCTGTTTGGTAACCGGTACTGGAAATTCTGCTATTTTGTTTAGTGCTTTCTCAGTAATTTCCTGGTGTCCCTTATTCCAATTAATTCCCAGAAACGTCACTGTCTGGGCGGGTCCCTGGATTTTTGCTGGGTTAATTTCCCAACCCTTATTCTTCATGTGTTGTACTAGTTGTTCTAGCCCAGAGGCCACTAACTCCTCTGTATCCACTTGGATTAGTATGTCATCACTATAGTGGGTTAACTCTAGACCTGGTGGCAACGATAGTGCATCTAGATGTTGCGCTACCACCCTATGACAAATTGTAGGACTATGCAACCATCCCTGTGGCAACTGTGTAAAAGTGTACTGCCTTCCCTGCCACGTAAATGCAAATTGCTCCCAAAATTCCTCTTTTAAGGCTATTGTAAAGAAGGCATTTGCTAAATCTATCACTGCATACCATTTTCCTTTTCTATTTTGTATGTTCTCAATTAAAGTTACAATGTCGGGGACTGCAGCATGCAACGGGGGTGTAACCTTATTCAATTGACGGTAATCTACTGTCATCCGCCAGGATCCATCAGATTTCTTCACTGGCCATACTGGATTATTCCATTTGGTAGTAACTGGGACAATAACCCCTACCTCTTGTAATTCCTGTATTGTTCGCGTAATTTCTGCAATACCACCAGGAATCCGATATTGCTTTTGTGCAACTAATTGAGTGGCGGCTGGTATGGTGAGAGGCTCATCAACAATTTTTCCCACTAATACTGCGTGAATATTATAAGTGGAAATATACTTCAAACGCCGGGGAACTGCGGGAGACGTTCCAAATTGCCAACTTCCCCCTTCAATAGTAAGTTTTAAACCTCTCAGAATATCCATACCAATTATATATTCTGGCACTGGCGTAATCATTACAGTATAAGTTTGGAGCTGTAAATCCCCAATTTGCATAGCCAGTTGTGTTTCCACTGCAGGAATACTCTTCCCCTCTAGTCCTACAATATTACACTTTGGTCCTTTAAACTTAGAAGGGTTACCAGCTATAATTGTTGCTTCTGCTCCGGTATCTATCAAAGCTCGTACTTGTTGAAAATTTCCCGGACTCCATTGTATTACAACATCAATATAGGGACGCGGATCAATTTTTACATTGCATCCCCGTACTAGTCAATCCTCTCTAAACGGATTGGTTTCTGCTTTAGATGGGGGCAGAGTAGTAGTAGATGGAAGTGTCATTCTCTGCAGGAGAGTACGGACCTCATGATACAAATCTGAATAGTCCGGACCCTCCACAGGTGGGGCTGAAGGAAGTTTTTCTTTTCCCACTGTCCGGGTTTTCCGAACCGGTTTCATCCCTCTCTTATCCAATCCTAATTTTTTATATTGCTGCCATAACTCTCCAGTGGGAATTCCATCTATTTTCTCCCGAGCCACCCCCGCTTGTAGTAGAGCGGCAAACATATCTTTACGAGATACTCGCTCTACCTCTGAACCTTGCCCCTTCGGCCCTTCCCCAATTCTCTGCCCCTCATTATTTTTCCTATCTGTCAGCTTCAGACTCCAATCCCCCAAATCTCCTAATTGCTCGATTTTATCCATAATGCCCTCCAACGGGTTATCTGTTTCATTCATCAACAGAGTCAAAATAACTTGTTTATACATTGGAGGAGACTCTTTAATTACTTTGTTTCTAATTGCCGCTGACATAGGCACTTGGGTAAGTGTATCCATCTGTCCTGTGACAATACACACTTTCATTGCCTCTTCCTTTAATCGCTGGATACAATCTTTCAAAGTATACCAAGGCTTGTCATCCCCAGGCCAATCTGATTCTAAAGGGTACTTTCTACGACACCCTGTTCCCACTAACTCAATCAGAGTAGTAGCCTCTGACCCATTCCCATCAGGCATTGCTAAACTATGTTCCTGAAATGCACTTTGAATTATAGCATCTCGAGATAAAGGTATAAATTTCAAACAGTCCTCATTGTCCATCCGTATCCCCATTGCCCCAGAATCATGCAGCCTTACACACCAAGCAATAAGGGATTCATTTGGACGCTGCTGGAATTGCTGCATGATATTGAGAATTTCTTGTTGCGTATAGTCTTCTGCTAAATCCATGCGCACTGGTGCTGCCCCACCCAACTGTGCTCGTCGCCGAATTATCGGCTTCATTTCCGGAGCAGCACTTTCCTCACCACCTGACTCACTCTCGGGTGTGGAAGACCAGATATCCCCATCCCACGTCTCAGGATCCCATCCGTTAGGATTCTGTGTGGCAGTAGCCATCACCTTTGCAACCTTTACCTTACTCACACGCCCTCTCCTTTTCCGATACTTATACTGCGCTACTCGCACCGCCGCCCGCTCAGCAATTTGCTGGTACCCCGTACACTTATCCATCATCAATTTGCCCTGACACTGTGACATTACCAAGTCGCTTTTCAATGTCAGAATCTCAGCCTGTGATTCCAACAGCTTCTGTTGTAATAACAGATTCTGCTGGTGCATCAGGCGATATGCTGACAACAAAATCCACCCTCTCCGACCCACTGTTCTTAACTCTTTCCCTTTAACCACAGGAGCATTTTGTAAACATTTCAACACATCCTCACACATTCCCTCTCCTAAACATACCTCCCAATTCTCACTCAACCCCGTATCTGTCGCCCATTCTGTTGCCAATGCCTGATATGGGTATTTATCCCATCCAGGAATTGCAAACAGCTGCGGAAGCTGTGCCTGCACAGCCTCCTGATGAGATTTGCTCTTCTTCCCTTTCTTCAACATATTCACAAAACAATAAAACAATAAAACAAGTATATATTCACAAATGTAATCACCGTAACAACAATGCGATATCCTGCTGACTATGCCAAATTGTAACACTAGGGGGCGCTGTGCTTATGACAACACAAAAGCCACCAGACACAATATGCGGTATATCGCTTTTATTGGTGATACATATGTGAACACATACACCAAGATACTTACAGCACCTGCAATTCAGTCAGCATCTGGGAAGACCACCAGGGAAGCACTAGCTCTTCCTCAGAGATTGCAGGGACATCACTGAACCAGGCGTCCCTTATGTTCAGGCAAGCTTCTAAAGAAGGTCAGTGCTCCACCCTCTTTTATAGTGTGAAACAGAGGTGCCTTTCCCAGACTTGCACAAGCTGGCATCCCTTAAACAACCAGCCTGTTTCCCATAACAGAGAATAACTCTCCCAGACCTGCACAGGTTGAAGGTGCCTTTCCTAGAGGTGAAGGTGCCTTTCCCAGAGGTGCTGGCATCCCTTAAACAACTAGCCTGTTTCCCTGTTTCCCATAACAGAGAATATCAACACATAATTACAGCCAAAATATTCCACTCATTCCATCCCCAGCTGACCTTCAATCCCATGTATTACACTAGGGTTACGCAGCGCTGTACAGTTTAACAAAGAAGGACAGTCCCTGCTCAAAGGAGCTTACAATTTAAAGGACAAAATGTGCAGTCAATCAAATTGGGGCAGTCTAGATTTCCTGACTAGAGGTATAATGTTATGTGCCGAAGGCGACGTTGAAGAGGTGGGCTTTGAGCAAGGATTTGAAGATGGGCAGGGAGGGAGCTTGGCGTATTGGCTCAGGAAGTTTATTCCAAGCATAGGGAGAGGCGAGGCAGAAAGGGCGGAGCCTGGAGTTGGCGGTGGTGGAGAAGGGTACTGAGAGGAGGGATTTGTCCTGTGAGCGGAGGTTTCAGGTAGGAGCGTAAGGGGAGATAAGGGTAGAGAGGTAATGAGGGGCTGCAGATTGAGTGCATTTGTAGGTTAGTAGGAGAAGCTTGAACTGTATTCGGTACCTGATCAGAAGCCAGTGAAGTGACTAGAGGAGAGGGGTGATATGAGCATATCGGTCCAGGCGGAAGATAAGACGTGCAGCAGAGTTCTGAACGGATTGAAGGGGGGATAGATGGCTAAGTGGGAGGCCAGTGAGGAGTAGGTTGCAGTAGTCAAGGTGGGAGGTAAGGAGAGAGTGGACGAGAGTTTGGGTGGTGTGCTCAGAGAGGAAAGGGTGAATTTTGCTGATGTTGTAGAGAAAGAAGCGACAGGTCTTGGCTATCTGCTGGATATGCACAGTGAAGGAGAGGGAGGAGTCGAAGATGACTCCGAGGTTGCGTGCAGACCCAAACCACTACCAGTGCAAGATAGTGCAAGGACTTCCTTCATCTATGTGATCTTACATGGCCACACATGCAAACAACCCACGCAAAGGGTCATACACTCGACCTCTTCTCACACAAACTGTCCACTGATCAAAACCTAACCATAACATAACCTAGATCAGTGATGGCGACCCTATGGCACGCGTACTAGAGAGGGCACGCGCCGTCACCAGGGCCGCTGAGAGGGGGGCAGGGGGGACAAAATTCCCCGGGCCCAGGCCTCCACCCAGTCCCCCAGTGGTATGCCTCCACCCAGTGGTGTGCTGCAGCCGTCTCACAAGAGCTGGCTTTTGAGGGCGAGCCAGCTCTCCTCCCTCTCTCCCCCGAGCTACAGGGTCCCTCTGAGTACCTGAAGAAGGCATTCTTCGGGGCAGGCAGGAAAGATCCCCAGTCTTGCCTGCCCGCTGCCGGCACTGACCCTCCCCCACTGCCAGATCGCTTTTTAAAAATGGAGGCCGCCCTTATAAGTCTTGGCGGCCGTTTTGAAGAGCGATGCAGTAGCGCCGCGGGACAGTCAGCGCCAGCAGCGGGCAGACAAGACTGGGGATCTTTCTTGCCTGCCCCGAAGAATCCACTGTACAACCTGGGTGGCTGGAGGGGGGGCAGGGGAGCGAGGAGAATCGCTGGGCAGGGGTGGCTGGAGAGGGGGCAGGGGAGCGAACAGAATTGCTGGGTATGGGTGGCTGGAGGGGGGCAGGGGAGATGGGTGGATGGAGGGGAGGGCAGGGGGGAGAGGAGGGTTGCTGGACATGGATGGAGGGAAGGGAAGAGTGAGGAAGGAGATGAGATGAGGAGAAAAACTGCACCATGGATGAAGCGGATGTAGGGCAAGAAATGAAGAAAGGTGGAAAGTAAAGAAATAAATGGAAAGGAAGCCCTGGAAACGGATTTAAGAGGACAGATAGCAGCAGAATCGGATACTGGGCCAGCATGATCAGAAAAACAGTCACCAGACAACAAAGGTAGAAAAAAATCATTTTATTTTCATTATAGTGTTTGGAATATGTTTAGAATCAGGTGCTCAACATTAAAAGTTTATATTTATTTACTTATTAATGGCATTTTACCCATATTAAACATGAATTAGATTGGAACCTGGGATCATTTAATTTGCAACAGCAAAAATCACATTAATTATTCAAAAGCATGCCAAATGCTTTTAAAGTTCTGTTATTCAGGTTAAATTGCCCTGTTGGCTACTACTACTACAACTACTACTATTCAGCATTTCTATAGCGCTACAAGGCATACACAGCGCTGCACAAACATAGAAGAAAGACAGTCCCTGCTCAAAGAGCTTACAATCTAATAGACAAAAAAAAAAAAATAAAGTAAGCAAATCAAATCAATTAATGTGAACGGGAAGGAAGAGAGGAGGGTAGGTGGAGGCGAGTGGTTACGAGTCAAAAGCAATCTTAGAGGTGGGCTTTCAGTCTAGATTTAAAGGTGGCCAAGGATGGGGCAAGACGTAGGGGCTCAGGAAGTTTATTCCAGGCGTAGGGTGCAGCAAGACAGAAGGCGCGAAGTCTTGAGTTGGCAGTAGTGGAGAAGGGAACAGATAAGAAGGATTTATCCATGGAGCGGAGTGCACGGGAAGGGGTGTAGGGAAGGACGAGTGTGGAGAGATACTGGGGAGCAGCAGAGTGAGTACATTTATAGGTTAGTAGAAGAAGTTTGAACAGGATGCGAAAACGGATAGGGAGCCTGTGAAGGGTCTTGAGGAGAGGGGTAGTATGAGTAAAGCGACCCTGGCGGAAGATGAGACGGGCAGCAGAGTTTTGAACCGACTGGAGAGGGGAGAGGTGACTAAGTGGGAGGCCAGCAAGAAGCAGATTGCAGTAGTCTAAACGAGAGGTGACAAGGGTGTGGATGAGGGTTTTGGTAGAGTGCTCGGAAAGAAAGGGGCGGATTTTACGGATGTTGTAAAGAAAGAAACGACAGGTCTTGGCGATCTGCTGGATATGAGCAGAGAAGGAGAGAGAAGAGTCAAAGATGACCCCAAGGTTTCGAGTTGAGGAGACAGGGAGAATGAGAGAGCCATCAACAGAAATAGAAAACGGGGGGAGCGGGGAGGTGGGTTTGGGGGGGGGGGGGAATGAGAAGCTCGGTTTTGGTCATATTTAATTTCAGGTGGCGTTGAGACATCCAGACAGCAATGTCAGACAAGCACGCTGAAACTTTGGTTTGGATACAAGGTGAGATATCAGGGTAGAAAGGTAGATTTGGGAGTCATAGCATAGAGATGGTAGGAAAAGCCATGGGATGAGATTAATGAACCAAGGGAAGAAGTGTAGATAGAAAAGAGGAGGGGACCAAGAACAGAACCCTGAGCTACGCCGACAGGCAGAGGGATAGACGTAGAAGAGGATCCACCAGAGTGAACACTAAAGGTGCGGAGGGAGAGGTAGGAAGAGAACCAGGAAAGGACAGAGCCCTGGAATCCAAGTGATGACAGGGTATCGAGAAGTATGCTGTGATCGACCGTGTCAAAAGCAGCGGAAAGATCAAGAAGAATGAGGATGGAATATTGGCACTTTTCGATAAATAACACTGGTAAACGGCATTTTTGTTACAAAGAATGTGAATGGTGTTCTTAGCTAAGTCATGGGTGCTGAATTCGAAAATGAAATCAGTTTTTGCCTATCGGGCTCAGTTTTCTTGTGACACGCTACCCTTTTTATAAAAATCCTTGAAAACGCTGCATTTTGGTACCCTGCTGTGCAGGGCCGCCGAGAGGGGGGGGGGACAAAATCCTCAGGGCTTGGGCCTTCAAGGGGGGCCCAGTGCCAGTCCCACCCGCCCTCTGACCGTCTGCCACCGGACCGGCCCCTTGTATTTAAATCACTGCGCGGTGCGACTCTCCCTTTCACCTCCCTGTGAGGCGGAACTCCTCCCTTCGGATCGCCTTCCCTCCCTGTATCCCGCTCTCAGGGGAGCAGCAGCAGCGACCTCGGAGGGGGGAGGGGAGCAGCGACCTTGGGGCGGGGCTGCGGCGTGGGGCGAGGCGGCCTTGTCCTGGGCCCGGCTAAGTTTCTCGGTGGCCCTGCTGCTGTGGATTAATTTAATTCAGCAGTTGTAATTGTTGGAAAAACAATTGAAATATACTAGGAATTACAATACAAAACCCTTAGTTTAGAAAGCCACCACCAGGAAATAAGGGAGGTTTGGCAACATTGCCCATGAGTCATGCTCGAACATGTTCAAACACATTCTGTTGCATCAGTTGCCACCTGTATCTCAGCATTGAGAGTTCAGTCAACAATTGCAGTTGGAAGTGACTGCTTGTAGTTCTACGTTTGTGAAGGTTTGTGTTTTGTGTCATTTCAGAAGAAATGCCTCGTACCTGTACAAGTAGGCCAAATTCTTTTTGTTATATCTGTGGAGAGTTTACTCTGAAATCACAAAAACGAAAACTTAATCCTCTTGTAAAAAAAAGTGCTACGAACTATATTTCAGGTGTAAGGTTGGTGAACAGGACCGCAAATGGGCTCCCCACATTTGCTGTTTGATATGTGTTACACTCCTGACAGGCTAGTTAAAAGGAAGACGTCGCATGCCCTTTGCTGTTCCCATGATTTGGAGGGAACCAACGGATCACACAACAGACTGTTATTTCTGTCTGACAAAAATAGCAGGAATCACCTCGAAAACTGTGCAATATCCTAACTTACTATCTGCTATAAGACCTGTATGTCACAGTGAAGAATTGCCAGTACCAGTGCCTCCTGAGAATTTGATAGTGAGTGAAGATGAATACAGTGACGAACATGCAGAAGACAGAGAAGGGGATGTGCATACCGACCCATCATTTCAGGACCTCTGTGAATCAAATGTGCCCCACTTTTTGACACAAGGGGATCTCAACGATCTTTTTCGTGATTTAAATTTGTTGAAGCAACAGGCTGAGCTTTTAGGTTAGAGATTAAAAGGATGGAATCTTCTTTCTTGCGATACGAAAGTGAGTGTTTTTCGTGACCGACATGCTATTTTTTCTGAATATTTCTCCAAGGAAGGTGACATGGTCTTTTGTAATGATCTTTTACTGGTCTTTTACTCTTATGTTGCTTATATCTTTGATTTCTTTGTGAACTGACAGTTTTTTTGGAACTCTTGTAGCAGAAGCGTGTCATTTTGCCAGATACATATAATAGCTACATAGGCCGACAGAAGCATTTACAAAAACCATTATCACATGAAAATTGAGGCTGATACAGAAATTCTGAAATGAGATCTGAATTCAGGGAAGAATTATCTTCCAGAAAATGTACGTTTTGTTCTTGTTACAGAAAAAAAGTTCTTTTTTGTAGACCAGTGTAATTAGATTTTGGGTTGCTGTTTGGGCACTCGGTCTCTGAAAGGTTCGCCATCTGGGCACTCGGTCTCTGAAAGGTTCGCCATCACTGACCTAGATGGACAGAAACAGCATGGACCGGCCATTACAAACTAAACTTATCCCTAAAATGGCGAAAAGGGTCTCTCTCCACACACAAGAACACACAACTCACACCACGAGAGGCCAAATAGACCCGGGCACTTTCTGGCAACAGATATACAACGATTGGACAGCACAAATGGAATCCATATATTACCTCTCAGAATGGCACAAAAGATGTAGACACTAGACGAAATAGCACCCTTACAAACAAGAACGTCACGCAGACACAACTCGATACCGTGATTCAATGAAGAACTGAAAAAACTAAAAACACAATCTAGGAAACTGGAACGTGCATGGAAAAAAAATAAAAAATGAACACACTCAACGCATGGAAACAACTACAAAGGAAATACAAATACTCAATAAGGCAGTCCAATTGGTCGTACTACAAAACTAAAATTGAAACGGACTACAAAAACACAAAATTATACCATCTCGTGAACAAACTACTAAAGAACGCCGGTTACCACAACACTGACATCCCATCCGCAGACAACCTTGCTAAATATTTCAATGAAAAAATTGTAAACCTACGCAAAACCCTACATTCAGAACCTCACGGACACAGATAACTTCATTAATGGTCTAGACCCAACCCATGGTGAATACTCTGCTGATCGAATATGGTCACATTTCGCACTCCTCAGCTCCAACAGTTACCCAGGCGATTAAAAAATACTACAACAGCTACTGTCAACTGGACACCTGCCCCAGCTACCTAATACAATCTGCCTCCCCCTATCGCTTCATAACAGATCTCACATCCCACTTCAACTTGCTTCAGCACAGTATCTACCCTAAAGAAAAGGCAACATCCTGCTCACCCCCAATACCAAAAGGCACAAAGAAAAGTACAAACCACATTACCAACTACGTTACAATACAATAACGAAATTCACTCTACTACATGAGTCTTTTCTCAATTTCCGATCTGACACAGTCACTCTATTCTCAATAATTTCCGATCTGACACAGGCAATCTTTGAAAGGCTAATCAAGAAATGGTATTAAGCTACCACACTCTTCTTCTTAAGATAGAAAATATTCAAACACGACATTTCTTTCTTTCAACTGAAAATTACAGGGGAAAGCGCGAACGCAGTCCCCCACTACCAGAAATTATGCAGTCGACTTTCCCACATTTGGGGAAATCGCAGGGGTCAACCCAACCGAAGTGCAATGGATGAGCCTCACCCTGGGAGAACCACCTTCCTGATCATGGTATCTCCCCTGCCAGGTAAGTATGAGTTGTATTGAACACATCTACCAGGTCCCCTTTCAGTAAGCACTGTACAGTCAGGGGGAAGTATTTTCACTGTCTGCTGAAAATCAGTTCATTCATAGAAAATTGTTACTCTGAATTGTGCATATAATATAAAACATTAATATATCCACTGAACAAATCTTTAAAGGAATTAAATTATATCGTAGATGCTCTGTGCCGTTTCCCAGAGTCCCATGCTGTATTAAGATTTGCATACTGCCTGTATGCTTTAAAGATGACACAGATCCTTCAGTTCTTTGTATGGCTCTAGCCAATTGTTTTTCTTAATGTATAGGGGGTTTTGGTTTTCTTCAACAATTGAATAATTTTCTGTACTATTTAAAAAAGAGAGGTTTTAGTGGCAAAAGCAAATCTTTGAGCATTTTACAGGTTTGTGAGATTCCTGATGTGATCAAACACCCATATTCTCTCTCTCTAACTGATTTGGTTTCATTTGATATATGCGCCCCCTGCTTTCACCCATTCTCTCTTTCTCATATGCAAACAACCCCCCCCCCCCCCACCACCACCACCACCACCACCACACACACACCTTCACTCATCTTTGGTTCATTTTTATATCTATTGAGTATAATCCTCCTTTGTTTTAATTGTACTCTTCATGCCTAACCTGGCTTCAGCTTCAAAGTCCTGTGGTGAGATTTCTGCTTCGGGTTGAGGAGGGGCTAAAGGCAACCTGGAAGGAGGCAGCAGACTGTTTTGTTAAGTGTCCTTTTAAGTGCATAAAGCATTTCCATATTAAGACATTGGGATCTTGCCAGGTATTTGTTACCTGGATTGGCCACTGTTGGAAACAGGATGCTGGGCTTGATGGACCTTTTGTCTTTCCCAGTATGGCAATACTTATGTATTTATGGCAGACCAATATCCTGTATCCTACATTGGACAGTCCAGGTCACAAGTAAGTACCTGGCAAAATTCCCCCCCCCCCCCCCCCCCCCCCAAAAAAAAAAAGTAAAACAGATTTTATGCTATCCCTAGTGGTTAGAGTGGTGGACTTTGGTCCTGGGGAACTGGGTTCGATTCCCACTGCAGGCACAGGCAGCTCCTTGTGACTCTGGGCAAGTCACTTAACCCTCCATTGCCCCAGGTACAAATAAGTACCTAAGCCGCATTGAGCCTGCCATGAGTGGGAAAGCATGGGGTACAAATAAAAAAAAAAAAAAAAAAGCACTGGATTTTCCACTTACGGACTTTTCATTTAGGGACTTCTTCAAACATGTTTTTAACTCCTACTATGATAAACCAAAACCCTCTTCTCATCTTCCTCCGCTCTCGATCTCAGTTGATAACACCCTCATTCTTCCCGTCTCATCCGCCCGCAACCTCGGAGTCATCTTCGACTCCTCCCTCTCCTTCTCTGCGCATATCCAGCAGACAGCAAGACCTGTCGCTTCTTCCTCTTTGACATCAGCAAAATTCACCCTCTCCTCTCTGAGCACACCACCTGAACTCTCATCCATGCTCTCATTACCTCTCGCCTTGACTACTGCAACCTACTCCTCACTTCCGCCTGAACCGATATACTCGTATCACCCCTCTCCTCAGGTCACTTCACTGGCTTCCGATCAGATACCACATACAGTTCAAGCTTCTCCCTCTCACCTACAAATGCACTCAGTCTGCAGCCCCTCATTACCTCTCTACCCTCATCTCCCCTTACTTTCCCACCCAAAACCTCCGCTCACAGGACAAATCCCTCCTCTCAGTACCCTTTTCCACCACCACCAACTCCAGGCTCCGCCTATTCTGCCTCGTCTCACCCTATGCCTGGAATAAACTTCCTGAGCCCTTACGCCAAGCCCCCTCCCTACCCATCTTCAAATCCTTGCTCAAAGCCCACCTCTTCAATGTTGCTTTCGGCACCTAACCTTTGTACCTTTCAGGAAATCTAGACTGCCCCCACTTACTACTACTACTTAACATTTCTAAAGCGCTACTAGGGTTACACAGCGCTGTACAATTTAACATAAAGGACAGTCTGACTGTACATTTGTCCATTAGATTGTAAGCTCTTTGAGTAGGGACTGTCCTTCTATGTTAAATTGTACAGCGCTGCGTAACCCTAGTAGCGCTTTAGAAATGTTAAATAGTAGTAGTAGAATAATGACAAGATGGCAGCTAACTAAACGGTCACGAAAGTTCCACCTCTTAGGGCCAGATGCATCAACCAAACGTAAAAAAATCTAAATCGTAAAAGTCCCTAACGAATTTGAAAAAACGAAGAATGCACCAAAAAAACAAGTCGCACATGTTCGGTGCGGTATTGTAAAGTACAATGCATTAAACTGGTGTAATCCCCTTTGGTAATCGGCCCCTAAAGCATGCGCAGAGCAGCCAAGCGTTATGTTGGCTGCTCTGCACATGCCACAAACATCAAAACAACAAAAAAACCAAAACACAAAGACATGTTTCAGGAGGGGGCAAAAGCGCTCATCAGGAGCGTCCCTGTATGGACAGCCTTGCCCCCCCCCCCCCCCCCCACCGAGGTCACAGCTGCTTCCCCCTGCAGCATAGAAATCCAAACTTTAGCAGCCCCGGCTCCTCTCCATTCCTCTCCTCCTTTCTTTTGCCCACAGCTCTGCCTCCCGCCGCCCCCCCTGAGGTCGTCACCGCCGCTCCTCCCCCCCCCTCCACCGGGCCTCCCCCCCCCCCCCCCCCCGCCTTACCGGGCCTGCGCAGCGCCTCTCACTTCTGTGTGAAGGCGCTGCACGGGCAAGAAGAACATCTGATCACCGCGAGTCTTCAAGACGTCTCTCCTTCCCTGACCTGGGCCCGCCCCCCCGTCTGTCGTAAGTTACGGGGACAGGCCCAGGTCAGGGAAGGAGAGACGTCCTGAAAACTCGCAGCGATCAGATGTTCTTGCCCGTGCAGCGCCTTCACACAGAGGTGAGAGGCGCTGCGCGGGCCCGGGAAGGAGGGGGCCTGGTGGAGGGGGGAGCAGAGGATGGCGGGAGGCGGAGCTGTGGGAGAAAGAAAGGGAGGGGGGCCGGGGCTGCTAAAGTTTGGATTTTTATGCTGCAGGTGGAAGCGGGGAGCAGCGGCGACCTCGGGCGGGGGGCACGGGGATGGAGGATGGCGGGAGGCGGAGCTGTGGGAGAAAGAAAGGAGGGTGGGAGGGAGCGGTCCGGGGCTGATAAAGTTTTAAGTTTTGGGCTTTTTAATGCAGGGAGAGCGGGGAGCAGCAGCGACCTCGGGGGGGGGGGGCAAGGACGCTCCTGACGAGCGTTTTTGCCCCCTCCGTCCCGTTTTTTTTTTTTTTTTTACATTACAGTTTGGAAGCCGGGCAGCCCTAACGAGAGGTACAGACCTCTCGTTAGCTTTCCGGTGGTTTTCCTGCGTTAGGGCAAGCGGTAAACTTTGATGCATCTCATTCTAAACAATTTGCTCATCTGCATTCCGTTTTCGTTAGCTGCTGTCATCTTCGGAAAAAGGCCTTTAATGCATGTCACGGTTTAAAACTTGTTCGTTAAAGGGTTGTAAAAGGGTCGTTAAAGTTTAGTGCATCTGGCCCTTACAGACCTCTCCAGAAACCTTGCTGGAATCGTTTGGAACGAGACCATTTGATCATCAGTCCCGTTTAAGCCCAGCTCGAAGATCGCCTTTGGAACTGGGTCATCCTCAGTGTACCAGTGGGCTTCCTGGAGTGAATCCGACACCAGAGATCACCCGAAGTTCCCTCCTGCCTCGTGCTGCAACGCTGCCCATCCGGACCTTACTCCCACTATAACTAGTCACTGCCCAACTGAACCACTACAGAGTCAGAAAACTCACCAACCTAGGAAGGAATTGATGATCCTCAGTGTGCCAGCGGGCTTTCCGGAATTCTGCTCGGCTGGACCTAACTCCCACTATACCTAGTCGCTGCCTGACTGAACCACTACAGATTCAATAACCTCACTTACCTCGGCAGGAACAGGTCCATTCAACCGTTGGATTCGATCCACAAGACCCCCGATAGGACTGGGTCACCCAGATACATTAGCGGGTTTTCCAGAGCGAATCGACACCAGAGGTTTCCTGAGGTTCCCTCCTACCTCGTGGCTGCAACATTGTTTACGCGGCCCTGATTCTCACTGTTCCAGCGACGGTGCCTATCCAGTCTACCTCCTGCCACGAGCCTGTAACGCTGCATATCCTATCTCCCTCCTGCCTCGCGACCACAATCGTTACCTGGTTGGTTTTTACTTCTTCGGACCCGGTCGCTGCCTATTAGCACCCGATATCCCATTGTGATTAGGCGGATGACCTTGCCTAAAACAGGAACTGAACTGCCCAAACCTAAGAATGCCCTGAGCCTGAGTTGAAGGAAGCTTGCCCAATGAATCAGTTGCTGTCGATTGTCAAGGAGACACGAATGACCTGTGAGTATTGCGACCAGCCGACAAAGTTCCAGTTCACGAACATCGTTATTTACTATTGACTCCTGGAGCCTCAGCTGCCACTCTATAAGACCTAAGATCTCTGAAACCAGATTTCATCCTTTTACTACCTAAATCCTGATTTCATCCTATTAGTACCTAAATCCTCATAGCCCTTTCTCCAGAATAACAACTGAGCATCTATTGAACTTGACTGAGAAAACATTGCTGAAACCTCTCCTACTTTAATTACTGTAACTTCTTCGGCAGTACAGTTAGCCCAGATAAGCTCATTCAAGGGTTGCATTTCTTGCATCTATACACAGTACAAATTTGGCTATTGATTTTAACCATTCTGATATTCTCACTGTATACTTGAGTTTCATATACTTTATATATAATCTATACTGATTTATGTATATGACATTTAACTGTATTCTTATCTCGGAGTGTTTTGTTCTGTATACATATTATCTTTGTCTTCCTCTACCTCCACACCCATTCACATACACCACATCCACACATCTGGTCACCCAGTTTTTTTTCAACCAAATTATCCTAATCCCATCCCTTTATTTCCACCCACCCCTTCCAAATTTAATAAAACTATCCACTCCTACCTTATCTTCTTATTCCCACACATCCTAATCATATTACTCCTTCTGACACTCCAGTATTTGCCTCTTATCCAATTCAGAAACATTTGCCATCATGATCCTCATAAAACTACTCATCATCACCCACTCTCTTGCCACCATCCTAGCAACACTCAACTTTTCCCCCACGGAAATCAACATAGTACCAGTTCTTCAACATCACATAAGAACTCCCAAACTTATCTCATCCATACGGACCAGCAACAACCACAGAAACCCACCATCATCCAGGCAATCATCATCAGCATCCAGAACAACTTCATCTAAAGCTAAATCACCTAATACAAGACATCTTATCAAAATTAATCCTTCACTCTCGATTGCTGAACCACAGTTGCCTGTCCGAGTAGGTTACATCAACGCTAGTGTAATACATGGGATTGAAGGTCAGCTGGGGATGGAATGAGTGGAATGTTTTGGCTGTAATTATGTGTTGATATTCTCTGTTATGGGAAACAGGCTAGTTTAAGGGATGCCAGCACCTTTGGGAAAGGCACCTTCAACCTGTGCAGGTCTGGGGGAGTTATTCTCTGTTATGGTGGTTGTTTAAGGGATGCCAGCACATCTGGGAAAGGCACCTTCAACCTGTGCAAGTCTGGGGGAGTTATTCTCTGTTATGGGAAACAGGCTGGTTGTTTAAGGGATGCCAGCACCTCTGGGAAAGGCACCTTCAGCTTGTGCAGGTCTGGGAAAGGCACCTCTGTTTCACACTATAAAAGAGGGTGGAGCACTGACCTTCTTTAGAAGCTTGCCTGAACGTAAGGGACGCCTGGTTCAGTGATGGTCCCTGCAATCTCTGAGGAAGAGCTAGTGCTTCCCTGGTGGTCTTCCCAGATGCTGACTGAATTGCGGGTGCTGTAAGTATCTTGGTGTATGTGTTCACATATGTATCACCAATAAAAGCGATATACCGCATATTGTGTCTGGTGGCTTTTGTGTTGTCATAAGCACAGCGCCCCCTAGTGTTACAATTTGGCGTAGTCGGCAGGATATCGCATTGTTGATACGGTGATTACATTTGTGAATATATACTTGTTTTTTGTTTTATTGTTTTGTGAATATGTTGAAGAAAGGGAAGAAGAGCAAATCTCATCAGGAGGCTGTGCAGGCACAGCTTCCGCAGCTGTTTGCAATTCCTGGATGGGATAAATACCCATATCAGGCATTGGCAGCAGAATGGGCGACAGATACGGGGTTGAGTGAGAATTGGGAGGTATGTTTAGGAGAGGGAACATGTGAGGATGTGTTGAAATGTTTACAAAATGCCCCTGTGGTTAAAGGGAAAGAGTTAAGAACTGTGGGTCGGAGAGGGTGGATTTTGTTGTCAGCATATCGCCTGATGCACCAGCAGAATCTGTTATTACAACAGAAGCTGTTGGAATCACAGGCTGAGATTCTGACATTGAAAAGCAACTTGATAATGTCACAGTGTCAGGGCAAATTGATGATGGATAAGTGTATGGGGTACCAGCAAATTGCTGAGCGGGCGGCGGTGCGAGTAGCACAGTATAAGTATCGGAAAAGGAGAGGGCGTGTGAGTAAGGTAAAGGTTGCAAAGGTGATGGCTACTGCCACACAGAATCCTAACGGATGGGATCCTGAGACGTGGGATGGGGATATCTGGTCTTCCACACCCGAGAGCGAGTCAGGGGGTGAGGAAAGTGCTGCTCCGGAAATGAAGCCGATAATTCAGCGACGAGCACAGTTGGGTGGGGCAGCGCCAGTGCGCATGGATTTAGCAGAAGACTATACGCAACAAGAAATTCTCAATATCATGCAGCAATTCCAGCAGCGTCCAAATGAATCCCTTATTGCTTGGTGTGTAAGGCTGCATGATACTGGGGCAATGGGGATACGGATGGACAATGAGGACTGTTTGAAATTTATACCTTTATCTCGAGATGCTATAATTCAAAGTGCATTTCGGGAACATAGTTTAGCAATGCCTGATGGGAATGGGTCAGAGGCTACTACTCTGATTGAGTTAGTGGGAACAGGGTGTCGTAGAAAGTACCCTTTAGAATCAGATTGGCCTGGGGATGACAAGCCTTGGTATACTTTGAAAGATTGTATCCAGCGATTAAAGGAAGAGGCAATGAAAGTGTGTATTGTCACAGGACAGATGGATACACTTACCCAAGTGCCTATGTCAGCGGCAATTAGAAACAAAGTAATTAAAGGGTCTCCTCCAATGTATAAACAAGTTATTTTGACTCTGTTGATGAATGAAACAGATAACCCGTTGGAGGGCATTATGGATAAAATCGAGCAATTAGGAGATTTGGGGGATTGGAGTCTGAAGCTGACAGATAGGAAAAATAATGAGGGGCAGAGAATTGGGGAAGGGCCGAAGGGGCAAGGTTCAGAGGTAGAGCGAGTATCTCGTAAAGATATGTTTGCCGCTCTACTACAAGCGGGGGTGGCTCGGGAGAAAATAGATGGAATTCCCACTGGAGAGTTATGGCAGCAATATAAAAAATTAGGATTGGATAAGAGAGGGATGAAACCGGTTCGGAAAACCCGGACAGTGGGAAAAGAAAAACTTCCTTCAGCCCCACCTGTGGAGGGTCCGGACTATTCAGATTTGTATCATGAGGTCCGTACTCTCCTGCAGAGAATGGCACTTCCATCTACTACTACTCTGCCCCCATCTAAAGCAGAAACCAATCCGTTTAGAGAGGATTGACTAGTACGGGGATGCAATGTAAAAATTGATCCGCGTCCCTATATTGATGTTGTAATACAATGGAGTCCGGGAAATTTTCAACAAGTACGAGCTTTGATAGATACCGGAGCAGAAGCAACAATTATAGCTGGTAACCCTTCTAAGTTTAAAGGACCAAAGTGTAATATTGTAGGACTAGGGGGAAAGAGTATTCCTGCAGTGGAAACACAATTGGCTATGCAAATTGGGGATTTACAGCTCCAAAAGTATGCTGTAATGATTACGCCAGTGCCAGAATATATAATTGGTATGGATATTCTGAGAGGTTTAAAACTTACTATTGATGGGGGAAGTTGGCAATTTGGAACGTCTCCCGCAGTTCCCCGGCGTTTGAAGTATATTTCCACTTATAATATTCACGCAGTATTAGTGGGAAAAATTGTTGATGAGCCTCTCACCATACCAGCCGCCACTCAAATAGTTGCACAAAAGCAATATCGGATTCCTGGTGGTATTGCAGAAATTACGCGAACAATACAGGAATTTCAAGAGGTAGGGGTTATTGTCCCAGTTACTACCAAATGGAATAATCCAGTATGGCCAGTGAAGAAATCTGATGGATCCTGGCTGATGACAGTAGATTACCGTCAATTGAATAAGGTTACACCCCCGTTGCATGCTGCAGTCCCCAACATTGTAACTTTAATTGAGAACATACAAAATAGAAAAGGAAAATGGTATGCAGTGATAGATTTAGCAAATGCCTTCTTTACAATAGCCTTAAAAGAGGAATTTTGGGAGCAATTTGCATTTACGTGGCAGGGAAGGCAGTACACTTTTACACGGTTGCCACAGGGATGGTTGAACAACCTGGTTATCTACATGGAAACAGAATGATTGGTATATTCATACTAAACTGGTTTGGGGATCACAGTTATGGCAAGAAATTAATGAATTTCTGCAATCTACTTCTGCCTATGTCTATCATGTTGATGCACATGTTTCCCCTATAACCTCTGATCATATTTTTAATCAGACAGCAGATTCCTTAGCTACTATTCACACGAATGTCATCACTGGAACAGATGATTCTACTATTCATCGGGGTGAAGAAGAGACTGGTATTGCAAGCTGGGCACATCAAAAATGTGGACATCTCGGAGAGCAAGCCACCTATTGTTGATAATTCCTGTCAATTCCTCCTCTTTTACTCAAATTTCTGATTTTGTGGGAGTCACTGAGCGAGGTACACAGGGGTTTGTGTCTACTGGGAGGGGTGTGGGTGGTCGAGTATGGCATCAGGACCCTGCACACCCAGGTCCTCCTCAACCTGCTGAAATTATAGCCCGAGGGGAGGACAATACTGTTACAGTAGTTCAGCCAGGACAACAGAGTTGGACGAATGTTCCTGCTGATCATTGTTATTTAAGGGAATAGGATTTATATGTGTTTCTCCATTTCTTTTTGTTTCAGGGCATGGTCTGGTGGCTTTTGTGTTGTCATAAGCACAGCGCCCCCTAGTGTTACAGCTAGATCAACAGTGAACAAAACCGAAACCATCACAGACTGGATTACTTCAGACAACCTAGACTTACTCTTCATCACAGAAACATGGATCCGCGATTTTGAAGATCCCATCATTCTTGACTTATGCCCCCCTGACTATAAAATATCTCACTGGCCTAGAATAGACAAAAGAGGGAGTGGCATAGCACTTATTCACAAAACTAACTTCTCAGCAGAATCTGTCTTAGAGTCCATCTCACCACAAATTGAAATTGCTTCAATTAAACTCTTCAACTCCACATTATGTGACCACTTAACCTGCATACTATTCTACAGACCTCCCAACAACTGGAATATGAGTCAAACTATATTCATGGACTTTATATCAAACGCATCTCCTTCAAATACTCTTCTGACCAAAACTTCCTCATATCTGAGATCCATTGGTCCGCTTTACCTTGGTCCAATCATTTCAAAGCCACCCTATCTTTATATTGGCGTAAAAAGGACCAAACTACAATATGTGATCCTTTAACAATTAACACCAGAGGACGGATTGACAAAGATACCTTCTGGCACCTAATCTATAACAATGACTGGTCAACACGTCCCAATTCAAATCATTTCCTCACAGAATGGGCTATCAGATGCAAACTCATCCTGGACAAAATAGCACCTTTACACCCTAGAACTCTACGTAGAAGTAACTCTTCTCCATGGTTTAACGACACATTAAAAAAACTCAAGTCACAAACCAGAAAACTTGAAAAAATTTGGAGCAAATCAAAGAATAATCTCACTTTCAATGCATGGAAACAATCACAAAAAAATTACAAGACCATCAAGCAAGCTAAAAGATATTACACAAAGAAGATCACAGGCACTGGAACAGACATAAGGAAACAATGAGGCATATTTTCAAAGCACTTAGCCTTCCAAAGTTCCATAGAAACCTATGGAACTTTGGAAGGCTAAGTGCTTTTTGAAAATATGCCTCTATATCAACTTATAAAAAATCTTCTTAACACTGTCCCAATTACAACATCTTCATCAGATTGTCCATCTGCTGACCAATTAGCCAAATACTTTAAAGACAAAATCACCAACCTATGCAACACAATCCCCAAAAGCGACACAAGTATCGATTGCTTTCTTGATGAACTAGACCCAGACACAGAAGGAATTCCAGCTGACCGCTCCTGGACAAACTTCACCCTGCTTACCACTGAAGAAGTTTCATCTGCAATATCCAAACTCTCTAAGTCCCATTGCCACCTTGATTCATGCCCTAGTTACCTAATGGAAAATTTACCAACTCGCTTCATTTCAGACCTCACTTAAACTTTCTCCTTCAACAAGGATCCTTCCCCATCGAACACGGTGTCATACTTCTTACACCATTACCAAAAAACAACAAGAAATCAGCAGATGGCATCACCAATTACTGATCTGTGGCCTCCATCCCCCTATTGACCACACTAATGGAAAATAGAGTAATCTTTCAACTCAATAAATTCATACAAAAATTCTCCATTCTTCATGAGTTACAGTCAGGCTTTCAACCTGCCCTCAGCATGGAAACAGTACTGCTTACTTTAATATCCAAATTCAAACATGAAATATCATTTGGAAACAGCATCCTCCTTCTGCAGTTTGATTTGTCTAGCGCATTTGACATGGTGAATCATGATATTCTTACAAAATTACTAGATAAACTAAGAATTGGCAGAAACATCATTAAATGGATAAAGGGTTTCATCACCTCCAGATCCTACAGAGTCAAATATCCTCATCAACATCTTCTCCTTGGTCATCAAAATGTGGAGTACCCCAAGGATTGCCATTATCCCCGGTCCTTTTTATCCTTATGATGCTTCCTCTAGCCAAGTCCCTATCTAAATGTGGCCTGTTGGTGGAGGCATACTTATGAAGGCCTAGACCAAGCAGTTTCAGTACTGCTAAATATCTAATATCTAAGAATGTCTATAGACAATAAGAGGTGAAGGCTTCTTTTTTTTTCTGTGGATTACTATGATATAAGCAAGGCCATATGCAAGTACCTTACCCCTCCCCTACCTTCCTCTGGCAGGTAATTGAGAGACAATGAGTCATGGCATTCTCAGTTTACATGAGTGTGTTTAAGAGCCTCTAGGAGACTTTTAGGATGCATAACTAATTTCCAGGTGACAAGGGGGCGGGGCTGGCAGAAGAGAGAGACAGAAATCCTGCAGTCAGGACAGGATATAAGAATGACATATGGCAGGGGGGGTCGGTGGGAACAGAGTCCTGAATCCTTTGAAGTAAAGATTGCTTTGATTGAGGATGTGCTGAGGATGTATATATTTTTATGTGCCTGATGTATTCTTGTATGATGTGTTCCTGAAAAAAACAGTTCTTTGTATTTTGGGCTGAGAAACCCTATATAACTGCCTGGTCTGGAAGACAAAGGTTGTCGATGAAAATCTTCCTTAAGTCTATCTCAATAGATTGAGGAATATGCGACCATTTCCATGGCTCCCCCTTTTTATGTTCCCTCACTACCCTGCTTCTTATGTGCTACTCCTGACTTTCTATTATTTCTTATTTTTCATGTTCTTGGGTAAGAATAAATGTTGGTAATATGAGAAGCTTCTCTTGTTTATGATTATTTTTGGTATTTACCCAGCCGGTGGTACTAAGAAATCAGTTGGGGAATTTGTGTGGGTGAGGTGGTGGGTTTTTTGGTTCTGAGACCCAGCACCAACAGGCCCAAACAGGCCTCAACCCCTTAATTTATGCAGATGACGTCACTATATTCATCCCTTTCAAATTCAGCTTAACAGAAATTTCTGAAAAAATAATCAGTGGAATGAATATATTATCCTCATGGGTCAACGCATTTAAGATGAAACTGAATAAGGACAAGACACAATGTCTAATCCTTTCATCCCAGTACTCTACACTTAATCCAACTACACTCATTACCCCAGACGTTAATATTCCCATCTCTGACAACCTAAAAATTTTAGGAGTAATATTAGATAACCATCTAACCTTTGAGATTCACGCAAAAGGTACGACAAAGAAAATGTTCAATATGATGTGGATGCTAAAACGAGTGAAACCATATCTCCCCCTAAAAACCTTCCGCAACCTAGTTCAATCCACTGTACTTACCCACGTTGACTACTGTAATAGTATCTTCCTTGGAGCTAAGGCTCATATCCTGAAAAAAATTCAAACTGCCCAGAACACAGCAGCCAGACTCATTTTTGGCAAGTCGATTTGAAAGCGCAACACCTCTCCGTGTAAAACTTCATTGGCTCCCTATTAC
Source organism: Microcaecilia unicolor (assembly GCF_901765095.1). Taxonomy (NCBI): domain Eukaryota; kingdom Metazoa; phylum Chordata; class Amphibia; order Gymnophiona; family Siphonopidae; genus Microcaecilia; species Microcaecilia unicolor. Next base: position 95,183,760 of record NC_044032.1, on the reverse strand, counting down.
TGAACGAATTCACTTCAAAGTCCACACCATAATTCACAGGACTACGGTGAAGCCCCAGATTACATGTACAAATTGATTGACCTTCCTGCCAGAAATGAATCGCTGTCTTCTCGAACTTATCTCAATCTGCATCTCCCTAATTGCAAAGGACTCAAATACAAGAATGTTTACGCATCCAACTTCTCTGTCTTAGGCAGTCAGCTATGGAATGCCTTACCAAGATCTATTCGAGTAATCAGGGACCTGCTACCTTTCCGGAAACTTCTAAAAACTTCCTTCTTCAAACAAGCCTACACAAATGACCTGAAGACTGAGTCCAAATGTACTACCAGATCTGACCATGAAGACTGAACCTAGAATGTGCTCCCTATTTAATCCTTTCTAACACATCCCTCTTCCTACCCCTCCCTATACGTTCTCCCATACTCAACAATACGCCATTCCCAATATACACCCTCCTCTTTTTTCCCCCCACCTTTACTTCCTCCCTTCTTGCCCATCTTACCTATCCATACCTAATCGACCACCCCTTTTCTCATCAGTTTATAGCTACATCCACCCTATGCTACTCTGTTTACCTGATATATAAGCCGCATTGAACCTACTATTGAGTGGGAAAGTGTGGAGTTATAAGCCTTACAAATAAATAAATAAATAACCACTTTACCACATTCTCTGGGAATATATTCCAGAGTTCAATTCAACGTCTAGTGAAGAATTATTTTCTCCAATTTCTTATAGTAGTTTAAATTGTATGCTCCCTAGTGCTTGTATTTTGAAAAGAGTAAGCAAGCGATTTACTGTACATGTACCCATTCCACTTCTCTCAATCTCCAAGCTAAAAAGCCCTAGCCTAGTGGTTCCCAAACCTGGTCCTGGAGGCACCCCAGACAGGTTTTCATGATATCTACAATGAATATTAATGAAAGAGGTTTACATGCAGTGGTGGCAGTGCATGCAAATCTCTCTCGTTAATATTCATTGGTGGATATCCTGAAAACCTGACTGACTGGGACAGGTTTGGGAACCAATGTCCTAGCCTGTTTAGCCTTTTCATATAGGGAAGATTCCCCTTTATCATTTTTGTTGCCCTTCTCTGTACTTTTTCTAATTCTGCTACATATTTTTTCAGATGCGGTGACCAAAACTGCATACAATGTTCTACATGCAGTTGCACCGTGAAGTAATACAAAGGAATTATGATATAATTTTTGTTCTCCAGTCCTTTCCTAACATTGTTTGTTTTGTTAGCCGTCGCTGCACACCGAGCAGAAGGTTTCAACGTATCAACAATGAGACCTAAATTCTCTTTCTAAGGGGCAGCTCCTAATGGGGAACGAACCTTGCATCATGTAGTTATGGTTTGGGTATCTTCTTCCTTATGTATATCACTTTGCACTTGCTCACATTAAACATCTGCCATTTGGATGCCCAGTCTCCCACTTTTGCAAGGTCCTTTTGTAACTCTTCACAGTTCTCTTGTGATTTTACAACTTTAATAATTTTGTGTAGTTGGCAAATTTAATCAACTTGTTTATTCTTGCCATTCCAGATTGTTTATAAATATGTTTAAAAGCAGTGGTCCCAGCACAGACCCCTAGGGAACCACCCACTGTTTACCTTTCACTAAAGAGAATACTGACCATTTAAATCTGTTTTCTATCTTTAACGAGTTCTTAATCCATTAAAGGTTACTGCGTACTATCTCACAACTTTCTGATTTCCTCAGGAGTCATTCATGAGGTACTTTGTCAAATGCCTTCTGAACTCCAGATACGCAATTATCAACTGTCTCACCTTTATCCACATTTTTATTCACCTCTTTGATGAAATGTAGCAGATGAGGCAAGATTTTCCTTGGCTAAATCGATGTTGGATTTGTCCCATTAATCCACGCCTGTATATGTTCAGTAACTTTGTTTTTTTACAATAGTCTCTATCACTTTGCCCAGTACCAATGGCGGGCTCACCTAAGACATTTTGCTCTTTGATGCAACAACTGCATAGCCATGGCACTGTGCACTGTTTTTTTAGTGACAACATACATTTTTATAAATGGTAATTTGCAAGCTATTTGCTCGTTGCATTGAGGAGCAAAAAATGTGTTCAGATTGCATTAGAATCTGTACATTAAGACATCAATGGTATCTGCATTTGCTCCTTCACTTGTATGCATTCTGGGTTCCAGAAAACTATATTCAGGTGCAGTATGTTACGTTTCCATTCCCAAGAAGCTATGGAAGAGTTAAGACACAACAATTTCTGCCTAATCATTAGCAGAATTATTTGTATGGTGATATTGCTAAGTGGAGGAGAGATAAGAACAATTTCTTTTTTTATATCTGTACTAGAAAAAAAGGCCCGTTTCTGACACAAATGAAACGGGCGCTAGCAAGGTTTTCCTTGGAGTGTGTATGTTTGGGAGAGTGTATGTGAGAGTGACTGTTTGAGAGTCAGAGTGAAAGTGTGAGTGTGTGAGAGAGAGAGTGAGTCTGGGTGTGAGTGTGTTTGTGAGAGAGTGTGTGTGTGTGAGAATGAGAGTGTGTGCAAGTGTGTATGTGAGACAGTGTGAGAGAGAGTGTGTGTGAGACACAGATTCTCTGTGAGAGTGAGTGTATGAGACCAAGCGAGTGTGTGAGTGACTGTGTGGCACATAGAGAGTGAATGTGATACAGTGTGAGACAGAGTGTGTGAAAGTGAGAGTCAGAAAGACATTGTATATGAGAGAGAGAGTGTGAGCCGTGCCCTCCCAATCCATGGCCATCTGTCCCCTGCCCCCTCCATTCATCCTTTTCCAGCAATTCCCCTCTCTCCCTGAGCCCTGCCCTCCCAATCCATGGCCATCCATGTTTCTCTGTCACCTGCCCCCTCCATTCATTCCTATCCAGCATTTCCCCTCTCTGCCTGAGGCCTGCCCTGCAATCCATATCCATCCATGCCCATCTGTCCCCTCCATTCATCCCTATCCAGCAATTCCCCTCTCCCTGAGTCCTGCCCTTCCAATCCATGCCCCTCTGTCACCTGGCCCCTCCATTTTTCCCTATCCAGCATTTCCCCTCTCTGCCTGAGGCCTGCCCTGCAATCCATATCCATCCATGCCCATCTGTCCCCTCCATTCATCCCTATCCAGCAATTCCCCTCTCCCTGAGTCCTGCCCTTCCAATCCATGCCCATCCATGCTCCTCTGTCACCTGGCCCCTCCATTTTTCCCTATCCAGCATTTCCCCTCTCTGCCTGAGGCCTGCCCTGCAATCCATATCCATCCATGCCCATCTGTCCCCTCCATTCATCCCTATCCAGCAATTTCCCTCTCCCTGAGTCCTGCCCTTCCAATCCATGCTCATGTCACCTGGCCCCTCCATTTTTCCCTATCCAGCAATTGCCCTCTCTCCCTGAGGCCTGCCCTGCAATCCATATCCATCCATGCCCATCTGTCCCCTCTATTCATCCCTATCCAGCAATTTCCCTCTCTCCCTTAGTCCTGCCCTCCCAATCCATGCCCATCCATGCTCCTCTGTCCCCTGCCCCCTCCATTCATCCATTTCCAGTAATTCCCCTCTCTCCCTGAGCCCTGTCCTCCCAATCCATGCCCATCCATGCTCCTCTGTCCCCTGCCGCCTCCATTCATCCTTTTCCAGCAAGTCCCCTCTCTCCCTTCCATGACCCCCCCTCGCATCCATGCTCCTCTCTCTCCCATGTCCCAGCCTGGCCCGCCCTCTTCTCCCCCCCCCCCCCTTCGCATCCATGCCCCCCCCCCTTCGCATCCATGCATCCCTTTTTTTTTTTTTTCTTCTTTTTAACTTTACCTCCGTGGCGGTTCGTGCAGCGAAGCGTCAGGGAAGGAGGGGGCACTCCCGACGTCTAGCTTTCCCTTCGCTGTGTTCCGCCTTCTTTTGAAGGCGGAACACAGCGAAGTGAAGGCAAGGCGGAACACAGCGAAGGGAAAGCTAGACGTCGGGAGCGCCGCCTCCTTCCCTGACGCTTCGCTTTTGGATTTGTTTGGTTTGAGGCGAGGGCGGGGCAGAGACGGCTGGCTGGCTTGAAGGCTTCACACCACGAACCCTTCAGCCTGGGAGTGACGTCAGATGGCTTCATGGCTTCACAGAACGTTGTCCTCAGAACGTTGAGGGTGCGTTTTATTATATTAGATATTTATTTAGATTCTTAGAGAAGCGATACAACAATAGTCAAACAATGTACGTAGTTTAAACTCCTTATTTCAGATAAGCTACTTAATACATAAACCACTCTAACTGTTTACATCAATCATAACCCTGCAAGAGTGGGGATTCACAATGCCATAAATGATATTTTCAGAGAGAAATATACATAAACTCATAAGCAGACCTCATCATCAAGGAGTGAAATGGACAGAAAAGTGTGCCGTTCTTTCTCCCCCTAAACTGCTATAAGCATTTTCTTAATATCACACTAGCAAACTATGACACAGTGAGCTGTGTGAGTGACAGTAGAAGCTGCCATTTAAAACTGACGTCTTGTCTTGTGAAAAATTGCAGACACTTTCTCCAGATCTGCAGTCTGCCAGACTTTCCTCCACCAGTGATGTATGGCTAGGGCTCAATCTTTCTCCACCCGGCTGTCACAACCAGCCAGGCAGCAAGGAGTAGGTGAGAAGAGAGATTTTTTGATAGAATTCTCAACCCAAATAAAGTAGAAAAGCCCAACAGCATCATGTGTTTCTCTAAAAGAAGAAGTTTCCCAGTCACGCGATAAAGCTCTCTTCTAACCTGAGACCAAAAGATCTGTATTCTGGAGAAGGCTTACTGGCCCTTTGGAGAGGATTAGAGATACTCCTTGGGAGGACCTTAGTGATCTTAGAGGTGTGTAGAGGGAGAACCTGTTCTTCAAGAGGCCCATTTTATTTAAGGAGTTGTACAGCAAAATCCTTGCGCGTCATACATCCCTGCCAACAGGTATCCGGATTTCTCCCCCTGTATCTCATTCAATTTTACTGGGGTGAGATACATTCGAAACACAATTATATATTGTTTGTCTAGATGAGTCAGACACCTAGACATTCTAGCATGGGCAGTCCGTAACTCCCCCCAAATACCTTCCCGCCAGCCGGGGTCAGCTTGCTCCCAATGTGATTTGTACAGAAGCTATCCCCCAGATGATTTCCCCATAATCCTATATAAGGCTGCAACCAGGCCTTTGCCCTTATGCCCTTGAGATACTAATTCTTCCAGCAGAGTTAAGGGTCTAAGGAAGACCCATTGATATGCTTGTAGATAATGATAGACCTGCAAAACAGAGAAGACCCTTGTTTTTCCTACCGTACCTTCCTCTATCTCCTCTCATGGCCGAAATTTACCTTGTCTAACAAAATCATATACTCTTCTCATTCCCGATTCTGCCATCCACTGGAACCGTTTCGAATCTATCCATCCAGGCTGAAACTCCGCGTCACTCAGTATGTCTCTAATGGGAGAGGTATCTGGGGATGATAACCATCGAATGAGTTAGATTAAACCAAACAGCCAGGGTGGGTCCCACTAGCCAATGCTCCTTCCATTTATAGGGCAGGTGGTCCCTTTTCTGGAATAAGAGAAAGCAAATAGGGTGAACCCCCATCATACTTTCCTCCATCTGTATCCAGTGCTGGTCCCCGTCACCCCATAATCAGAAATAGGCATTGCAGAGCTCATAATAGGGGATACAAACATACATTCTCCGAGGACAAGCAGGCTACTTGTTCTCACTGATGGGTGACGTCCACGGCAGCCCCTCCAATCGGAAACTTCACTAGCAAAGTCCTTTGCTAGTCCTCGCGCGCCCATGCGCACCGCGCATGCGCGGCCGTCTTCCTGCCCGAACCGGCTCGTGTTAGTCAGTCTTCTTTTGTCCGCGCTCGGTACGGTCGTGTTTTGCGCCGTTCGCGCCCCTTAAGTTGACCCTCGCGTGTCTTTTTGACTTTTCGCTAAAAAAAAAAAAAAAAAAAAAAAGGGATTCCGGAGAAGGGCCTTTTGGTCTTTTTCCCTTCCCCGTATTTCTAGTTTTTGGCCCCGTTAAGTTTTCTTTCGTTTTCGGGGTAGGCCCCTTTGAGGCCTCGGGTCGAGTTTTTTCTCCCCATCTTTTTGGTGCCTTACCGCAATTACGAGTTTTGATTTTGCCGGCGTGATTTTTCCGCCCATGTCATCGAAGTCTCCCAGCGGCTTCAAGAAGTGCACCCAGTGCGCCCGGGTAATCTCCCTCACTGATAGGCACGCGTCGTGTCTGGGGGCTGGGCACCGCCCTCAGGCCTGCAGTCTTTGCGCTCTTTTACAGAAAAGGACTCAGGTAGCGAGATTGGCCCAGTGGAACGTTTTGTTCTCGGGCTCTTCGTCGGCATCGGCACCAGGAGTATCGAGTGCGTCAACGTCGACAGCGTCAACACCTCCGCCCTCGGCCGCGACGGTATCGATTGCATCGAGGCATCGACCCTCTGCATCGTCGGGGCCGAGGCATCGGAAGGCTGCGTCGGTGGTACCGGGACCTCCGCTTCTGCTGATGTCGTCGGATGGTGGTGCTTCGTCTGGAGTGGTGAGGGCTGTCCATTCCCCTGCTGGTGGCGGTGAGCCTTCGGGTGGGTCTCCCCCTACCCTGAGGGCTCCTGCGGTACAGCCCCCCCCCCCCCCGAGACCGACCTTCTTCGGCCTCGGCCCCGAGGAAGCGACGGTTGGATTCTACGTCCTCGTCGGTACCGGGAAGCTCCGGTGACATGCTTCGTTTGAAAAAGTCAAAGAAGCATCGACACCGGTCTCCTTCCCGCGTCGGTACCGAGAGCTCTGGGTCGCCGAGGGAGTCGGCACCCAGTAGGCATCGGCACCGGGAGGACCGCTCACCCTCTGTTCAGGAGGTGTCGATGCGCTCCACCTTGGACAGCCCGGAACAGCCTCCACGCCCGGAACAGACTCTGACTTCGACTCCTGCATCGGCTTCCATGTCTTTCTCCACAGCCGCCCTGCACGAGAGTCTCCGGGCCGTTCTCCCAGAGATCCTGGGAGAGCTGTTGCGCCCTTCCCCTCCGGTGCCGGGGGTGCTTGCGCCACCGGTACCGTCGAGTGAGGCGCCGGCTGGCCCCTTGCCCGGGGTGAGGTCTCCGACATCAGTGCCGCTTGCGGTACCGACTGTGGTAGCCTCCCAGGAAGGCTCCCCGACGAAGTCGGCGGAGGGAGCTTCGCCTGTGCGGGCGAGGGAGTCTACCTGTCGACGCTCCCACCGTGGCCGTGGTTCCATGGAGTCGAGCCGGGCACGGCTTCAGACACAGGTTCGTGAACTTGTGTCTGATACCGATGGTGAGGCCTCGTGGAAGGAGGAGGAGGACATCAGATATTTCTCTGACGAGGAGTCGTCTGGCCTTCCTTCGGATCCCACTCCCTCCCCTGAAAGGCAGCTTTCTCCTCCCGAGAGTCTGTCTTTTGCGGCCTTTGTCCGGGAGATGTCTACGGCCATCCCCTTCCCGGTGGTTGTGGAGGACGAGCCCAGGGCTGAAATGTTTGAGCTCCTGGACTATCCTTCTCCACCTAAGGAAGCGTCCACAGTACCCATGCATCATGTCCTAAAAAAGACATTGCTGGCGAACTGGACCAAGCCTTTAACTAATCCCCACATTCCCAAGATGATAGAGTCCCAGTACCGGATCCATGGGGACCCAGAGCTGATGCGCACTCAGTTGCCTCACGACTCTGGAGTTGTGGATTTGGCCCTAAAGAAGGCTGAGTTCTAGGGAGCATGCTTCGGAGCCCACGGGCAAAGATTCTAGAACCTTAGACTCCTTTGGAAGGAAGGCCTACCATTCCTCTATGCTCGTGGCCAAAATTCAGTCTTATCAGCTCTACACGAGCATACACATGCGGAACAATGTGCGGCAGTTGGCGGGCTTGGTGGACAAGCTCCCTCCTGAGCAAGCCAAGCCATTTCAGGAGGTGGTCAGGCAGCTGAAGGCGTGCAGAAAGTTCCTGGCCAGAGGGGTGTATGACACCTTTGATGCTGCGTCCAGGGCCGCTGCTCAAGGTGTGGTGATGCGCAGACTCTCATGGCTGCGTGCCTCCGACCTGGAGAATAGAATCCAGCAGCGGATTGCGGACTCGCCTTGCCGTACGGATAATATTTTTGGAGAGAAGGTCGAACAGGTGGTAGAGCAGCTCCACCAGCGGGATACCGCTTTCGACAAGTTCTCCCGCCGGCAGCCTTCAGCTTCTACCTCCACAGGTAGACGTTTTTATGGGGGAAGGAAGACTGTTCCCTACTCTTCTGGCAAGCGTAGGTACAATCCTCCTTCTCGACAGCCTGCGGCCCAGGCTAAGCCCCAGCGCGCTCGCTCTCGTCAGTAGCGTGCGACTCAGCAAGGCCCCTCGGCTCCCCAGCAAAAGCAAGGGACAAGCTTTTGACTGGTTCCAGCAGAGCATAGCCGACATCAAAGTGTCAGTGCCGGGCGATCTGCCGGTCGGGGAGAGGTTGAAAGCTTTTCACCAAAGGTGGCCTCTCATAACCTCCGACCAGTGGGTTCTCCAAATAGTCCGGCAAGGATACACTCTCAATTTGGTTTCCAAACCTCCAAATTGCCCACCGGGAGCTCAATCCTACAGCTTCCAGCACAAGCAGGTACTTGCAGAGGAACTTTCCGCCCTTCTCAGCGCCAATGCGGTCGAGCCCGTGCCATCCGGGCAAGAAGGGCTAGGATTCTATTCCAGGTACTTCCTTGTGGAAAAGAAAACAGGGGGGATGCGTCCCATCCTAGACCTAAGGGCCCTGAACAAATATCTGGTCAAGGAAAAGTTCAGGATGCTTTCCCTGGGCACTCTTCTTCCCATGATTCAGGAAAACGACTGGCTATGCTCTCTGGACTTGAAGGACGCCTACACGCACATCCCGATACTGCCAGCTCACAGACAGTATCTGCGATTTCAGCTGGGCACACGTCACTTCCAGTACTGTGTGCTACCCTTTGGGCTCGCCTCTGCGCCCAGAGTGTTCACGAACTGCTTGGCTGTAGTAGCAGCGGCGCTTCGCAGGCTGGGAGTACACGTGTTCCCCTATCTCGACGATTGGCTGGTGAAGAACACATCTGAGGCAGGAGCTCTACAGTCCATGCAGATGACTATTCGTCTCCTGGAGCTGCTGGGGTTTGTGATAAATTATCCAAAGTCCCACCTTCTCCCAGTACAGAGACTCGAATTCATAGGAGCTCTGCTGGATTCTCGGACGGCTCGTGCCTATCTCCCAGAGGCGAGAGCCAACAACTTGTTGTCCCTCGTCTCGCGGGTGCGAGCGTCCCAGCAGATCACAGCTCGGCAGATGTTGAGATTGCTGGGCCACATGGCCTCCACAGTTCATGACTCCCATGGCCCGCCTTCACATGTGATCTGCTCAATGGACCCTAGCTTCCCAGTGGTTCCAGGCTGCTGGGGATCTAGAGGACGTGATCCACCTGTCCACGAGTTTTCTCAAATCCCTGTATTGGTGGACGACGCGTGCCTATCAGTGACCGAGATTACCCGGGCGCACTAGGTGCACTTCTTGAAGCCGCTGGGAAACTTCGATGACATGGGCGGAAAAATCACGCCAGCGAAATCAAAACTCGTAATTGCTGTAAGGCACCAAAAAGAGAGGGAGAAAAAACTCGACCCGAGGCCTCAAAAGGGCCTATCCCGAAAATGAAAGGAAACTTAACGGGGCAAAATCTGGAAATACGGGAAGGGGAAAAAGACCGAAAGGCCTTTCTCCGAAATCCTTTTTTTTTTTTTTTTTTTTTTTTTTAAAGAAGCGAAGTCAAAAAGACGCGCGAGGGTCAACTTAAGGGGCGCAAACACGACCGTACCGAGCGCGGACAAAAGAAGACTGACGAACACGAGCCTGTTCGGGTGGAAAGACGGCAGCGCATGCGCATGGGCGCGCGAGGACTAGCAAAGGCCTTTGCTAGTGAAGTTTCCGATTGGAGGGGCTGCCGTGGACGTCACCCATCAGTGAGAACAAGCAGCCTGCTTGTCCTCGGAGAATGTGGATTTTAACATGTGACAAGTCCAAAACTAATGCTACATGAAGGTGTGTATTCCTACTATTTTTTAAATTGCACATTAATATTCAGGCAGTAAAAGTGGTATTATATACTTGATTATGGTCTTTCTGTGGCGTTTCAGGGACATAGACCATAGAAGTCCGCCTGGCCCTATCCTTATGTTCCAACTGCTGGAGTTGCTCTTGAAGCCCACTCCAACCTATTCACCTTCTCATTTGCAGGACACAGACCGTAAAAGTCTGTCCAGCACTGTCCTCGTGTTCTAGCCACTAAAGTTGCTGTCTAACCCTTTCCAGGCATCCTAAACCAGATTGCCATATATGAGACACAGACCGTACAGGTCTCCCAGTATCGGCCCTAGTTCATCACACCACAGTCACCATCTATGTGTCACGTGACACATCCACACACAAGCAGCCATTTAAAGTTTAGGTTTTTTATAACTTCCATTTTCTAATTAGAGATTCTCTGTGTTCATCCCATGACTTTCTGAATTCCGTCACCATTTGTGTCTCCACCACCTCCTTAATGGAGACTTTCTGCATCTGTGCTGTTAAAGCAAGGAGCAGGAGGAGGAGGAGGATACAGCACTCAAAGAACTTGGTACTCTGTAGGTGAGAGGATGGCGCAAGTACAGCATACACTTCCACGAGAACCCCGCAGGAACTGCTTCTGTCCCCACGGGATCCCCGCAGGAACTGCTTCCATCCCCGTGGGAGCTAATATTCCAACAGGCTCGAAGAGAAGGTCCCCTAAAATTTAAAGACTCATATTTGGCTGTTTCAGGATTATAGTGCGGAGTTGGACAAGAAGCGTATGATGTTTCAAGAGGTGAAACTCCTTTTACATTCGCATAAAATACAAATGGCAATGTTATATCCAACCATTCTTAAGATATGGGGAAGGGAGAACAAAATAACTTTTTCTGATGCAAAAGAAACTTAGCGTTTTTTGCTGTTTCATTTTCCAGATGATCTGCCATTTTAATCTAATAATCTTAAGAGACCGGAACATCGGTGGGAGATTGATCGCTCAAAGGGTATTGGCAGAAAGCAAGAATCTCAAGTCAAATCCCAATAACATCTACAGGAGGGAGTACTGGCCCCTCTGATACTGGTAGAAACTACGGAGATAACTGTTTAACAATGATCTTTCGAAAATGTAAGAAGTGGGCACACAGTATGCAAGGTGTGGTCGCACCATGGAGTGATACAAAGGCATTATAACATCCTTGTTTTTATTTTCCATTCCTTGCCTAATAATACCTAACATCCTATTTGCTTTCTTTGCTGGTGCAGCACACTAAGCAGAGGGTTTCAAAGTATCAACAATCACTCCTAGGTCATTTTCCTGGTCGGAATATTTCCCTTGGGAAGAAAGGTTTAATTCGTCCATCAAAGTGTCAGTGCCGGGCGATCTGCCGGTCGGGGGGAGGTTGAAAGTTTTTCACCAAAGGTGGCCTCTCATAACCTCCGACCAGTGGGTTCTCCAAATAGTCCGGCAAAGATACACTCTCAATTTGGTTTCCAAACCTCCAAATTGCCCACCGGGAGCTCAATCCTACAGCTTCCAGCACAAGCAGGTACTTGCAGGGTGTCTCCCGTGTCTTGCTTGCTTCCAGGAAAGATTCCACTAAGAGGAGTTACTTCTTTCTATGGAGGAGGTTTGCCGACTGGTGCGACAGCAAGGCCCTAGATCCTTGCTCTTGTCCTACACAGAACCTGCTTGAATACCTTCTGCACTTGTCTGAGTCTGGTCTCAAGACCAACTCTGTAAGGGTTCACCTTAGCGCAATCAGTGCATACCATTACCGTGTGGAAGGTAAGCCGATCTCAGGACAGCCTTTAGTTGTTCGCTTCATGAGAGGTTTGCTTTTGTCAAAGCCCCCCGTCAAACCTCCTACAGTGTCATGGGATCTCAATGTCGTTCTCACCCAGCTGATGAAACCTCCTTTTGAGCCACTGAACTCCTGCCATCTGAAGTACTTGACCTGGAAGGTCATTTTCTTGGTGGCTCGTAGAGTCAGTGAGCTTCAGGCCCTGGTAGCCCAGGCCCCTTACACCAAATTTCATCATAACAGAGTAGTCCTCCGCACTCACCCTAAGTTCTTGCCAAAGGTTGTGTCGGAGTTCCATCTGAACCAGTCAATTGTCTTGCCAACATTCTTTCCCCGTCCTCATTCCTGCCCTGCTGAACGTCAGCTGCACACTTTGGACTGCAAAAGAGCATTGGCCTTCTATGAGCGGACACAGCCCAACAGACAGTCCGCCCAATTGTTTGTTTCTTTTGATCCCAACAGGAGGGGAGTGGCTGTGGGGAAACGCACCATATCTAATTGGCTAGCAGATTGCATTTCCTTCACTTACGCCCAGGCTGGGCTGGCTCTTGAGGGTCATGTCACGGCTCATAATGTTAGAGCCATGGCAGCGTCGGTAGCCCAGTTGAAGTCAGCCACTATTGAAGAGATCTGCAAAGCTGCAACGTGGTCATCTGTCCACACATTCACATCTCATTATTGCCTGCAGCAGGATACCCGACGCGACAGTCGGTTCGGGCAGTCAGTACTTCAGAATCTGTTTGGGGGTTTAGAATCCAACTCCACCCCCCTAGGCCCATGTTTATTCTGTTCCAGGCTACACTCTCAGTTAGTTGGAAAAATTGTTAGGTCAATCTCAGTTATGTCCTCGCCGTTGCGAGGCCCAATTGACCATGTTTGTTGTTTTGAGTGAGCCTGGGGGCTAGGGATACCCCATCAGTGAGGACAGCAGGCTGATTGTTCTCACAAACCCGCCCGCCTCCCCTTTGGAGTTGCGTCTTCCCTTGTCTTGTCTTGCTACATATGGGACTGACGAACACGAGCCGGTTCGGGCGGGAAGATGGCCGCGCATGGGCGCGCGAGGACTATCAAAGGCCTTTGCTAGTGAAGTTTCCGATTGGAGGGGCTGCCGTGGACGTCACCCATCAGTGAGAACGATCAGCCTGCTGTCCTCGGAGAATAACTTCTACAGGTATGTAGCATTCGCTTTAACACACTTTAGTAAAAGGGCTCCTTTATAACTTATTAAATACTACACAGGCAACTGAACTCTAATAAAACAGAATTCTTTCAGCATTTAACTTATCTAGACATGCTGTTAATCTAGATCTATATTATACAAATAAATGTGTTTTAAAGTTGTCTAATAAGCAAGAAATCAACAACAAAACTGTTGAGGGCAAAACACTAAGTCAGTACTTTAACATATGTGTCTCATGCCAATTTAAGAAGCGCTCCAAAGATGATCTTGGAAATTGCAATCCAGCAAGCCTGACATCAGTCATCAAGAACAGAATTAATGGAGCTTAAGGAGAGAGTATGCAACATGTTAAGAAATCAGAGTTGTGCCTTACTAATCTGGTCAAAAGCATTAAGGGCTAGATGCACAAAAGTCCTCGGAAGAGCTGTTCCCTTACCGATTCCATAGCAAATCGGTAGGGAACGGCCATGCATCAAGGAAACGGAATGCAAATGAGCTGCTCGTTGTAGCTCACTTGCATTCTCTATTTCCTCGGGAAAACAGTCGGCTGGTCGAGCATGCGCAGAGCAGCCAAGCGTTATGCTGGCTGCTCTGCGCATGCCAAGGACGTCCTTTATGGACGTCCTTCACTAAAAAAAAAAAAAAGGTGTCTCTGATGAGCAAAAAAGACGTCATACTTCTTAATTTTTACTCTCGCTCTTCTGTTTTAAATCTTCCTTTGAGACATTTTTCCCTTCCTCATCGGCAGCTGAAGAGAGGGCTAATGGACGATTGTGAGACCCCCCCCCCCCCCCCACGGCCTCTCAGCCAATCACAGCGTGTTTAGCTGACACCATTGAGAGCTAAACGCGCTGTGATTGGCTGAGAGAGACCTGGAGGAGGGGCATAATCAAGCACCCTTGAAGAAAAGCCCATCCTGCTCATCAGGGACGTCCTTCTAAAGTGCCTAACATGGATGTCCTTCACTAAACCAAAAAAAGGACGTCCCTGACGAGCAAGATGGGCTTTTCTTCAAGGGTGCTCGATTATGCCCCTCCTCCAGGTCTCAGCCAATCACAGCGTGTTTAGCTCTCACTGGTGTCAGCTAAATGCGCTGTGATTGGCTGAGAAGCCGTGGGGGGGGCCTCACAATCGTTCATTAGCCCTCTCTTCAGCTGCCGATGAGGAAGGGAAAAATGTCTCAAAGGAAGATTTAAAACAGAAGAGCGAGAGTAAAAATTAAGAAGTACGACGCCGTTTTTTATTTTTGTTATTGTTTTGCATGAAGGACGTCCATAAAGGACATTCCGGACAAGCACTTGGTCGGTTGGGGTTTTTATTATTAAGAGAAGGACGTCCAAAAAGAACGTCTTTGGAGTGGGGGTTTTTTTTTTTCTCAGGTGAAGGACGTCCAAAAAGGACATCCTGACGACATTTTTTTTCTTCTGATTCTTTCCTTTGCCCCAACGAGAGGTATAGACCTCCTGTTAGGTTTTCCACGATAAGGGGGTCTGAAAACGGTAGTGCATCTCATTATAATAGCCTTGCAACGGTAGTGTAGCTCATTATAATAGCCTTTGGATCATCTGCATTCCGTTTTCGTTAGCTGCTACTGTGATTGGAAAATAGCTCGGAGAAGCCTTTAGTGCATGCCACGGTTTACTACTTGCTCGTTAATGGCTTGTTAAGTTTAATGCATCTGGCCCTAAGTGTACAGCGCTGTGTACATCTAGTCGTGCTATAGAAATGATAAGTAGTAGTAAGTGTGTAAAGAAGTTCCTGGAGGAAAAGTCCATAGTCTGCTATTGAGACAGACATGGGGAAGCCACAGCTTGCCCTGGAAATGGAAGCATGGAATTTTGCTACTATTTAGGTTTCTGCCAGGTACTTGTGACCTAGATTGGCCATTGTTGGGAACAGGATACTGGGCTAGATGGACCATTGGTCTGACCCACTATAGCTATTCTTATGTTCTTAAGTAGGTAAGGGCAAGTCAGTCTCCTCAGCCTTTGACAGGGTGGCAGAAGTACCTCCAGCTTCTATCTTGCACACAGAACACACTGAGAGACAATACAACTGAGCAGATGAGTAAATCATAAATCACATCAGTCATACAAAAATGTATTTATAACAACCCCTAAGACTGCAAACAGGATGGAATATAACATTTCATAAACATAAAAAGAAAAATTAGATGCACAGATTCATACAGGTTCCCAACAGTAATTTGTCAGAATCCAAGTTTATAAAAAGCATCCACTGTTTTTACTCCTTATATTTAATAAGATGTGGCAAAAGCTGTACTTTATAAATAGTGTAATTAGCTTCCATAGCTGCTTCAGCCTTCTATTACAGTTTAAATTTCAAGCAGATATGAAGAAACATGTTTTTCAGGAGTCTGTGTTAAATCATCACGGTTGGCAAAACTGTTGTACCTTATTCCAGTTTATTCTGTTACTCACATTAAAACCGCAGCCTCATGGTCTGTAGTTTTCCCCAAAGCATTTGTGGGAAATATAGGCAGATCCAAGGCTGAACTCAGAATTACAAACCCCGAAGTAGTGGAAACTTAGCTATTGGACTAGCTTCCTGTTTTGGCTTTTTAAGTTGACTGGCTTACTTACAAAATGTACTTGCAGAGTAGTTGCCAAAGCAAAAGGTACAGATTATTTGTTTCAGGGCTGTTATTAGATTCTCTCCACCTGTATTGGAATCATTTCTTTAGATCTGGGCATTGTTCATAGATAGTCCTACTAGGGTCCATGATTATTGAACAGATGCCAAGGGTGAAATGCAGAATGATATTTGCCACCATAGTGAAATTGAAGCCCAGTGCATGAGGTTTTGTAGTGGTGCATCTACGGTATAACTTTGGAAAAGATCTGCATGTTTTGCTTTCTGAATACTGCTGAGGCTCTAGGAAGTTTGGGGACCTTGGCATATAGGGTAACAGTTTTTACTTCCCTCCCATCACTCTTGGGTCCAGCATCTCTCCCTCTCTCTCAGTGCCCTATCTTCAAAAGATGAGATTTAGGCTTGCCTCAAATTTCCTTTCCTTGAGTCATGATAGACCAGTCCCCAGCCAGCAGATAAGAGGTAGAGAAAAAAAACAAGTTCTGGTAACATCTCCGGTATAATAGCAGGTGCAGCCTGGAGCTAGTCAGTAAAATTTTAAACCGACACGGGAGAGGTTCTTAGGGATTGGAGAACGGCAGAGGTGGTCCCTCTTCACAAAAGTGGTGGTAGGGAAGAAGCTGGAAACTACAGGCCGGTAAGCCTCACTTCGGTTATTGGAAAAGTAATGGAAGCGATGCTGAAGGAAAGGATAGTAAATTTCCTGGAAGCCAATAAGTTGCAAGATCTGAGACAACATGGTTTTACCAGAGGGAAATCGTGCCAAACGAATCTCATTGAATTCTTTGATTGGGTAACTGGAGAATTGAATCATCGACGTGCTATAGACGTAATCTACTTAGATTTTAGCAAAGCTTTTGACACGGTTGCCCATAGGAGACTCTTAAATAAACTAGATGGGCTAGGTCCCGAAGTGGTGAACTGGATTAGGAACTGGTTGACGGACAGACAACAGAGGGTGGTGGTAAATGGAGTTCGCTCGGAGGAGGGAAAGGTGAGTAGTGGAGTGCCTCAGGGATCGATGCTGGGGCCGATTCTGTTCAATATATTTGTGAGTGACATTGCCGAAGGGTTAGAAGGTAAAGTTTGCCTATTTGCGGACGATACTAAGATTTGCAACAGAGTGGACACCCGGGAAGGAGTGGAAAGCATGAAAAAGGATCTGAGGAAGCTAGAAGAATGGTCTAAGGTTTGGCAATTAAAATTCAATGTGAAGAAATGCAAAGGGATGCATTTAGGGAGTAGAAACCCATGAGAGACTTGTGTGTTAGGCGGTGAGAGTCTGATAGGTACTGAGGGGGAGAGGGATCTTGGGGTGATAGTATCCGAGGATCTGAAGGCGACGAAACAGTGTGACAAGGCTGTGGCCGTAGCGAGAAGGTTGCTAGGCTGTATAGAGAGAGGTGTGATCAGGTGGGGGAAGAGGGGTTGGTGGTTGGGAGGCGAGGATAGTGGAGGGCAGACTTATACGGTCTGTGCCAGAGCCAGTGATGGGAGGCGGGACTGGTGGTTGGGAGGTGGGAAATACTGCTGGGCAGACTTGTACGGTCTGTGCCCTGAAAAAGGCAGGTACAAATCAAGGTAAGGTATACACATATGAGTTTATCTTGTTGGGCAGACTGGATGGACCATGCAGGTCTTTTTCTGCCGTCATCTACTATGTTACTATGAAACCCAGAACACAAGGACCTCCAAACCCCACCGGGAACCTTGGCAAGCTATATATAATACGCAAGCAAAAGCATATCACTGAAACATAGCACTCCCAAGCCCATGTGTACAATTCGATTTGTTCCTCAACATGATCCTCCATGGAGGGGCAGAGACCAGTCTATAGACCTGCTACTGCAATAGGCTCCCCAAACAGCTCTGTAGTCAGCCAGTCTTCTGATGGGGAAACTGGCCTAATCTATGAAATTAATAGGTAAGCTTAAATCTCACCTTCCTCATCATCCAGTTAGACCAGTCCAGATCAGGAAGATGTAACATAGCTCATCCTTCAGGGCAGGTGGAAGACAGAGCTCCCTATATCACCACTCTACCAAAGGTGCATTCAGCTTTGGCCCACACCTCAAGCTTCTAGTGCTTCACAAAGGAGTGCAAGGAGAACGAGGTTACCACATAAATTTCCTCCGGGGACACCGCTAAAGGAGCCCCTAAAATAGCTCATCATTACTATATGAACCTTGAGAGAGTTCAGCCCAAGATAAAACCCCTCCTAAAGGAATATTGGGATGGCTGAGTTGTCAGACTTCCAGGGGGAGAGCAACTGCCATTCACACCAAGTCTACCAGGCCTACTAATTTTTCAAATATGTCAGAAATAAGACTTTATGAGCTTGAAGCAAAGTATCCACCACTCTTGGTGTGTAGCCTTCATGGCTGAAGCAACATTTCTGAAGAGCCATGCCCTAAGCCTGAAGGGATCCATGTCCTCCACCACAATTGGCCCCTGGCAGAGAAGCCCCCAGTTTCTCAGCAGGGGGAGAGGTGCTTCAGCCAGCAAGTGAATGAAATCTGCATTCCACGGATACCTCAGCCAGTCAGGAGCTACTAAAATGACCAGCATGGGATGACAATCTGAATCAACATCATCCCTACCTGCAGCCTATGAGGAAATACAGAGGAGGACTTGGCCTGGTCAGGGCTGGACTAAATGCATTAATCACTTGAGAGCCCCTGGAACCTTGTGACTGAAAGACTGCAGGCACTTTGCTTTGGTGGCTCATGCCATGAGATCAAACTCTGGCCTCCCCCAGTGATCCACAGTGACCTCTCAGACTTTCTGCACTCAAGGACCCATGCCCCTGGATCCAGGTCTTGATGGCTGAGAAGGAATGCATGTACATTGCCCACCTTAGTGATGTACATTGCTGAGAGAGCCAAGAAATTAACTCTGTCCATACACACAGCCAATGGATCTCCAGAACTACTGATGTATTTGGGGTCCCACCCTGCTTGTTAATGTAAGCCATCATCGTTACATGGTCTGAGAAGACTCGTACTGCCCTCCTTTGCATGAGGGGTAGGGAGTGCTAATGTGAATCTGGCCTCCAAGAAATTGATGAACCAAAAAGTCTGCCTCCACTGACCACATGCCATGGCAGGTAGGGGTCCTTTTTCATTCATAGGTGGGGGAGAGAAAATAAACACAAAATGTTCCTTAGATTTAACAAAGTTCTCCAGTGGCCTGCTTCTGCAGGCCATGATGTACATTACTGACTCTCAGCACAGCAGTAAACTTTACTCAAATCTGGCCTCGTTCCCCAGAGTTACCAGTGTAGCTGCTAGCAGTTACTTGGGTTAAAAATCCAGATTACAAGGTTCTAAGTCGAACTTTGCCTACCTGATTGTAGCAATTTATTTATTTAGATTTTGCTCACACCTTTTTCAGTAGTAGCTCAAGGTGAGTTACATTCAGGTACACTGGATATTTCTCTGTTCCAGGAGAGCTCACAATCTTAAGTTTGTACCTGAGGCCATGGAGGGTTTAAGTGACTTGCCCAAGATCACAAGGAGCAGCAGAGGAATTTGAACCGGCCACCTCTGGATTGCAAGACCGGTGCTCTAACCACTAGGCCACTCCTCCTTGCAATTCACACATAGGTGGTGGAGGTAAATACAGTTAGGCATTATTCCTTCCCTCTGGCCCTCAACCTAACTGTGTGTCAGGCTTTTATACATCCTGGACTGTGCCCTCCTGGCACTTCCCCCTTGAGTGAGACTGTGGATTTTAAGGTGGCTCTGACACTGTGAAAGATTATCCTTAAGGGTAATTGGCAGTGAAGGCACCAAGGAGGCACAGACTCCCTTGAAATCCACGATGGAGTGGATCATGCCCCCTCCTTTCTTGGGGACAATGAAATAGAGTAATGAACCCATCCCTGCTTGAAAGGGGACACTTCCTCCACCACACCCAGAAGCTGCAACAGGGCCAGAGGGTCATGAACCACCTGATGTTTGATTAGTGCTGCATGGAGAGACCAGAAAGGCATCTGAAATTGGGGAAGGCAAACTCCCAAGGCATGGATCAAAGTTTAAATCAGTTCATCAATCACTTCCTGTTGCCCAACCTCACCGAGATTAAATTTTATTGAACATTACAAACATTTCTTCAAAAAAATGCAAAGAAAGCCAATTATTAACTTAATGGTGAGCACCTTTAAGCTATCATTGGCTTTCTTTTAATTTTTTGAAGAAATGTTTGTAATGTTTAATAAAATTTAGTCTCAATGAGGTTGGGCAACAGGAAGTAATTGATGAACTGATTTAAACTTTGATCTGGAATAGCTCTCTGCTATAAAAGATCTTATAGCATTTTACATATAGGTCTGATGCTGTTGTATCCTTTTATTACAGTCATTTTACTGACATAATTAAATTTGTTTCTTATATGTATTGAAGTGTTAAGTCTGCCCTCTCTATTTCTCTCCCCCCCCCCTTTTTTTTTTTTTTTTTAACATTTTTGGGAGAATGAGTCGCTTCCCCCCCCCCCCCCCCCCCCCCCCGGGTTCTTGTTTTCATTTGCAATGGCATATGTGGTATGTATTCATGCCTATTTGTCATTTCTATAATGTTCTTTCCACCAAGTTTCTCCCCTTTCTTTTCTTGACAACATTTGCTGCTGATGCTCATCAGTCAAGTTCACATGAACTTTCAGTGCATCTCCTGGGATAGACCAACATGATTTAATATTTCGTAAGGTTTCAGGGCTATCTATGGTAGCCCATGACATTCAGCTTTTCCCAGGGCATCTAGAAAAGAAAGGAAAATGAATATTAAAGTTAGCAAAAATACAATAGCAATATATCCTTGTCTAAACACTGTTGGATTTCTAATAACTATACAGAGGACTCTCCCATGCCTGTCTTTCAGAGTGTACATATTGAGGTCTATAAGTCTGTTCCCATATGCTTTATGACAGAGGCCACTTGTCCCCATATGCTTTATGACAGAGGTCACTGACTAATTTTGTAGTTGCCTTCTGGCCTGACTCTATCCTGTTTATATGACTTTTTGAAAGTGCAGTCTCCAGGACTGCAGATCATATTCTAGAACCTCACAAGAGATTTATACAAGTGTACTAACACACCTTTTTTTTTTTCCCCAGCTGGCCATTCCTCACAAACATCCTTCTGACTTTGGCTGTCACCTCTTCTTCCTATTTGGCCACCTTAAGATCCATCAGATATGATTATGCCCAAGTCCTGCTCTTCTTTCACACACATTCACTTCACCCGCCTGTACTAAACTCGCTTGGATTTTTACTGCCCCAGCGCCTGACCCTGCAAAAATCCAAAGGAGCAGTTATAGTACAGGGGCTGAAGTACTAATGTGTATAAAAGAGCAGGACTTGGTGTTCCTATTTGGTTACATTCTGTTTTGGGGTGTTAGTACTTTTGCAGATGAAGGTGATTGCTCCCAAGCCATTTTCCACAGAGGGGAAGCTCTACTTTATCTTAATCTCCCATAGCCTTTTTAGTTCATCAGAAGACACTCTTACTTAAGTCAGAAGTTATGTCTTCTCTTCAACTTGAATAGGTCCCTTCCTCCTTGTAGTGGAATTTCCCAGTGCTCTGGGGGAGGATGAGGCTGAAGTAAAGTAAGCATTGTTTCCGCACTTCTGCCTGACAGTTCATCTTGATATTGCTTACTGTAGGACAAAACTTGCACTAAGGGAACTTTCCTTCTTAACAAACCTGTTCTGAAATTTGGAAAGAGTAAGAAACTCAGTGTTAACAAACAAGAATTCAGCTGATTTATGAGCAAGGATGAAAAATTGGCACCTAACCACCATGATGCCTGAAAAACTTATATAGTAACATTCTGGGCAATTCTTATATTAGTTCAATAAAAACATTTCACTGCCTGCAAAGAACTCAACAGCAGCAAATCAGGCACGAGAGACATAAGGTCTGACCATTGTCCCAAATGAAAACCAAACCCACAGAACAAACTAAGAATAAAACGAATGGTTAAATGTATTCATACATGTTAATTTTCTTTCCTTGAGTCCTACAAGATAAGTCTGCATCAGTGGGTTGTGTCCCTTTCTGACCAGCAGATGGAGGTAGAAAAAGCTGAACTTTGAGTGATATCACCAGTATAAGGGCTGGTGCCTGCTGGGATACTTCAGCACTACTTTGCTCAAGCAGTACAGGATTCAAGCTGTTGACAAGTCCTCCGGAAATGAGTGCCAGAGCTTAATTCTTTGAGTGAAAAAATATTTCTTCCTATTTGTTTTAAGTATTTCCATGTAATTTCATTGAGTGTCCCCTGGTCTTTGTACTTTTTGAAAAAGTTAAAAATTGATTCTCTTTTACGCATTTTAGACCTCTATCATATGCCCCCTCAGCTGTCTCTTTTGTAAGATGAAAAGGCTAACCTCTTAATCCTTTCCTCACGTAGGGAGAGTTTCATCCCCTTTACCATTTTGGTTGCTTTTTTTTGTTTGTTTTAGCCTTCTCTAATTCCATGTTGAAATCAGTGTGCACCAGCAGTGGCCAAAATCAAACATTAATAGGAATTGTTAGGAAAGGGATAGAAATGACAGATAATCATAATGCCATTGTATCGCTCCATGCTGAGACTGCATGCACCTTGAGTATTTTGTACAATTCTGATCTCTGTATTTCACAAAAAATATAAATATATATATATATATATATATATATATATATATAAAATAGAATTAGAAAAGGTTCAAAGAAGGGTAATAAAAATGATTAAGGGGATGGAACTCCTTCCCATCTGAGGAAAGGCTTAAGAGGTTGATGCTAACATACATAGTAGATGATGGCAGAAAAAGACCTGCACGGTCCATCCAGTGTGCCCAACAAGATAAACTCATGTGTGCTACTTTTTGTGTATACCTTACCTTGATTTGTATCTGCCATTTTCAGGGCACAGACCATAGAAGTCTTGCCCAGCACCAGCTCTGCCACCCAATCTCGGCTAAGCTTATGAGGATCCCTTCCTTCTGAACAGGATTCCTTTATGTTTATCCCACACATGTTTGAATTCCATTTTCATCTTCACCACCTCCTGCGGGAGGGCACTCCAAATATCCACCACTCTCTTCGTGAAAAAATATTTCCTGACATTTTTCTTGAGTCTGCCCCCCTTCAATCTCATTTCATGTCCTCTAGTTCTACCGCCTTCCCATCTCTGGAAAAGGTTCGTTTGTGGATTAATACCTTTCAAATATTTGAACGTCTGTATCGTATCACCCCTGTTTCTCCTTTCCTCCAGGGTATACATGTTCAGGTCCACAAGTCTCTCCTCATACGTCTTGTAATGCAAATCCCATACCATTCTCGTAGCTTTTCTTTGCACCGCTTCAGAGAATTAGTTACCATTACCATGGATTTACAGCAATAAATCCATCGTAACTGCAACACTCCTTTCACAGTTGCCATGGATGTGGGAATAAAACTTGCTGAAAAGCCTTTCCCTTCAGTAAAGGAAAAATTGTTTGCTCCCTTCCGATCCTCCTACCCATGGGTCTGTCACTTACATTTTCCTATGGCTGGCAGCAATTCACACAGACTGGCTCCATGGCCTTCCTTTTGCTGTGTCCTGCTCTTTCTATTGCAACTTCTTGTTTTGACCTTTAAACAGGAAGTTGCAGTAGAGAAAGCAGGATGCAGCAGGAGGAAAGCCACAGAGCCAACCTCTGTGAATCGCTACCAGTTGCAGGAAACTATAAGCGACAGCCCCGCAGGGAGAAGGATGGGAAGGGAGACAAGTTGGAATGATGCTGGACCCATGAGTGGAGGGGGTGTCTGCAGGGAAGGGAGAAAGATGCAAAGATGCCGGGCCAAGGGGATGAAAGAAGAGGGTGTCAATACTGAACTTGCAGCAGGAAGGAGGGCAGACAGATGAGCCAGATGCTGGAAGGCGTGGAGGAGGGAAGCGGAGTGAGGTTGGAAAGAAGAGACACATTGGTGCGGAAGAGAGAGGAGAAGCTGGACACAGGGAGGTAACAGAAACAAAGGAGAAATAATGTGCATAGGGACACAAAGGGGATATGCTGAGTAGGGATGGCATATGGACAGAGGGGAAATGTTAGACATGGGAGAGAATAGGAAGACAGAAAGGAGATAGGGGCCATAGGGACATAGATGAGTGATGTTCAACATAGGGAGATAGAGAGGTGATGATGTATGTGGAAATATGAACACAGGAGAATACTGGACAGGGACGTATAAGGACACAGAAAAAGGAGATGCTGAATGTGGGGGATGATAGGAACACAGATGGAAGATGAATGGTGGACATGGAGAGAGAAGAGGTGTCAAATGCACAGGAGAACCTGGTGAGTTAAAAAAAAAAAAAAAAAGAGAGAGAGAAACGGAAACCACAGCCTGAGACTAGCATGATTTGAAAAATAAAAATGACCCGACAACAAAAGGTAGAATTTTGAATTAGAATAGGTCAGATCTGAACTGTACATCCTGCCAGAGCTGCTGTTAGACATGGCTGGGGACCAGCACAGAAATTTGAGAAAGAACCCCAAAGCCCATTACCAGACTGCACTTTCTTCTACTTCCGGCAGGTTTGGGGTTCTCTATGATCAGGGGCCAAGAGGAGGTACTCTAGTCACACTGCCTTAATACCATCCCTGGCCTGTGCCATCTTATAATTTTTGCACAGGAGAGAAGTAAATTTAAGCTCTGGAACTCATTGCTGCATTAAAAAAAGGTTTGGATAAGTTCCTGGAGGAAAAGTCCATAAAACGCTATTAAGGCAGACACTGGTAAAGATAATATTTACCCCTAGGGAGTGAGATGGGGAATGGGACAGCTAGTAGATTTGATAGGTAGCTGAAAAAGTAAAGAGAAGGGTGAGAGGGTGAAAATTGAGTTGATAGGCATAAAATATAGGAAAGAGCAAAAAAGGAGTGATCAATGTCAGAGACAGGTATAATGAGGGAATAGACAGGAGAGAGGAGAAAAGACAAATGGACAGCAGCCTTTTGAAAGAGAATTAGATGACAGACAGGAAAGCAGAAAACAAGAACCAACATGATGAAAAAATAAAATGGCCAGACAAAGGTTGAAAAAAAGCATTTTATTTGGAATATTTTAAATGGGAAATGTGCTTAGCAAATGTCTTTGTATTGTGTTCTGTAGAAAACAAAATTAATTTCTAGGTTTTTTGGTCTAAATATTTTTATTTTTAATTTATGATTTCTGGTTCTATATTTGGTAAGGGTCTCTTGGTGTGATAGTAATGGCAGGTGGGGAAATCAGAGGGGAAGCAGGGAGGAAAGGGAATCGGGGGCCCTCCTTAATTTTCAGACCAGGGCTTTAGCATGTCTGACACCAGTCCTGACCCTTGCTGTATAGCTAGTGAGGGATCACCAGTTAAGGACCTCCTTCAAAGACAGCCAGAACTCTCTTCTACCAAGCTCTGCAGACGGTGCCAGTATTCGTAGCTTAGGGACGTTGCTGCGGCCTACCAAGCTTGGTAAAAAAAGAGTTTTGGCCACCTTCAGAGAAAGTCTTTAGCTAACAGAGCGTGGGGAATCCTCATTAGCTAAAGTATTTATATTTTGAGGTGAGGGTAGGGCAAGGCAGAGATATTTGTGCCCACCCAGTCTGGGCCTAGGTTCACCCAAAATTGGCTGTCTGGCTATGCCACTGGAAAATTAGGGACTCCCTTGAGGTCTAGAATAGGGCACAAGCACCACCACCCCTTCTTTGACCATGAAGGCATAGAGAACACGTCTTCCAAAATGCCAATGCTCCCTGACTTAACATCTCTAGAATCCACTGCACTGAGGTTATAAGGGTGCACTCATGTTGGAAGAGGTGCAACCTGCATTCCCCCCAACCCCAAAAGTCCTCAGGCCTTCTTGCACCTGGAAAAGAACTGCCCCTTAATGCCCTTGGGGACAAAGGAGCCATTGCCCATCCTCCTACCCTGATGAAATCTCTCCCAATCTGGAGGCCATGATGTCCCAGGATGAGCCAACACCTTCAACCTGTCCTCTGGCAACTGCTGAGGCTTCACCTTGCCCAGATCCTTCACCAGCAAAAGGCATCCCCGAAAGGGGCAATTTACTGAGCTGCATACCCTGTTCAGTTAGAGCCACAGCCACCTCTAAGCTATCACCAACATAACTGGCCTGTTAAACCCATGAGGCTTGCCAAAAGCAGTTCTCTGTTAAGGTTGTACTCAAATGGTCTGGGAGTACAAGGAGGATCCAGGGGACTCCTGACACACGCCCAACTACAATGAACATTTGACTGTAGTCCACATTTTGGGTAAAAGACGGATATAGCGGGATCCTCCCGGATTCAATTAAAAACACCTTTAAAAGTTTGTTTTTTCTTTGCCCAGTTGTTTAGATAAGGACGTTTTACACATATGCATAAAAAAAAAATTGTTTTTGAAAGAAGACTGTTGATGTATTCAACGCTGAAGATTATTCTCCCAGACCCTCGTATTTGCATAGCAATCTTGTCCTCCTTAAAAGTTGCGGGCCCCCATCGTACGACGGTAATGTTACATCACAGAGGGCGTGACAGCGGGATCTAGCATTCTCGGGGTAAGAAAAGTTTAGTGCTAGAACGAGCGCTTCTTTGTTTTGATGGCCGCTGCTACTTACAGTATGCAGCGATCACTAGCCATAATCCAGCACTGCGGTTCCCTATTCTCCTCTTTCCTGGCGAATCTTGAAGGAGGTTTAATAGACTGGAGTGGAAGTGAGCCTATCTAGTCCACTGTAAGCAAGGAAGCCTTTTGGTTAATCTCTGTTTCCACTCCCCCGTGCAGCCGTCATTGGCGTTCACTCAAAACACAGCATGCAAACCTATGAGCTGCTGCATCCACGTTGTCGTTCTTTATTGTTTGTCCATCTGTAACAAGTCTAACACTGTTTTTGTTGGATAGGCAGTGTCTTGCAAGGTGTGAGAGAAAAGACATAACTGAACATCACTAAAATAACTTCAAAAATTATTGTAGCTAGTTAGAAACAGCAATGATAAATTCTGTAGCTTGTGCTCATTTTTCTTCACTGTTATTCTATACAATTCAGATGGCCAGATTTCAGTGAGATTGTGAGAATATCCTGTTTCCTGATAGGTTCATCTTAACTGTTGTAGTAATCTGCTTTGGGAAGCCTGGTGTTTATAAATGCTTTGGGAAGCCTGGTGTTTATAAAGACAGTGGAATATATTGAAATTAAATGGAAGTAGAATTAAACTCTCCTTTCATTGGGGCACATGGAATCACATATTCATCTGTTTTGTATAAGTTTACATTTTAGATATACGAATGGATTATTCTGTTTTGAATATGTTTCAGGGGCAAGTGGTTTTATAAGTCCAAATATAAATATTTTGTTTCATGCAGATCTCTTTTGTTTAAACATAACTACATGGGCTAGAAGCCCCTAATGCAGTCCATTGGTTTTCTTATATTTTGTTCTTGTGATCACTTATACTGTGCCAAAACTGAAAACAGAGATAAGAGTTGAGATTAAATGAGGGGACATGGGATAAGCTTATCCGGTCCACAGGAGACAGTATGACTATAAAGTTGAAGCCAGTCCCACTGCAGCAGCCATCTCCGTTTGTCAAAAAACAATAGCAAAGGAGATTTGCATTCTCTCTTTAGGGGGTGGAAGATCTAAGAGCAGTTGTGGGGGCTGGTGGAATTTTCAAGGGTCTCTGAAGTGGGGGGGGGGTTATTTTCCAAAATATATGTCAGTACTCCAGAAGCTGCTTTGTTATTTCCAGTGCTGTATTGTGGTTTTCATTGGAGCGCTAGATGCCTGCTGTTTTCTTCATGATGACAATAAACATAGTTCTCTATAAAAATACGTGCAAAGGTTTTAATGCCCATGTGTGTCATATTTCACAGAAATGTGATTTATTTTAAAGCTTCCCCTATGAACATGTAACAAATCAGCAAAACAGCATTAAAAATTATTCTACCTGCTAGACACGGCAGAAACTCTTTTTGCATATGCCCAGAACTTTATCGAAGGGCTGCTTACACCTAGATCCAGCTGTATTCATTGTCTGAGGGGCAGCATACACCTCAATTCAGCTGTTTCTCATCAGAAGGGCCGGATCCTGGTGTATGTGGCCCTTCTGATGAGAAACAGAGCTGAATCTAGGTGTATGCTGCCCCTCAGACAATGAATACAGCTGGATTTAGGTGTGAGCAGCCCTTCCAGAAAGTTCTGGACATATTACTACTAGTACTTATCATTTCTATAGCGCTGCTATACGTACGCAGCGCTGTACACTTGAACATGAAGAGACTGTCCCTGCTCGACAGATATGCGAGTTTCTGCTGTGTCTAGCAGGTACAATAATTTTTAATGCTGTTTTGCTGATTTAAAATTTTATGTTATACTAGTGAAAAAGGCCCGTTTCTGACAGAAATGAAACGGACGCTAGCAAAGTTTTCCTCGGAGTGTGTATGTTTGAGAGAGTGTTTGTGAGATTGACTATGTGAGAGTGAATGTGCGAGTGTGTGTGTGTGAGAGAGAGACTGGGTGCGAGTGTGTGTGTGAGAATCAGAGTGTGTGCCAGGGACCCTCCTTCCTCCCTCCCAGTTCCAGGGTTCCCCCCCCCCCCTTCTGAGTTCCAGGGTCCCTTCCAGTTTTGGGGTCCCCACCCTCCCAGGTCCAGGGTCACCTTCCCTCCCTCCCAGTTCCATAGTCCCCCTCCCGGTTCAAGGGTCCCTCCCCCTCCCTGCTTGGTAGGGGGAGAGGGTTGCTCTTTGCTGTCAACCTAAGGAGACACTGCTTCTGGCGTCCAGCAGCTAAGTCCTGTCGTGACCCACAGGCAGCTGGAGCTCCCTCATACTCTTTCAGTGACACACATTGACAGGTAACGGCGGGGCTGACGCAGCCACGGGCACTTACCTGGATAAACTTTGTATTGTTGACAAATGATCTGAAAATACAGAGTTTAAAATTGCTGTTTCTACCATGTAGAATAATTTTTAAAGCTGTTTTAGTGATATTTAATTTAGATTTCATGATATTCATATGTACAGATGGGTAGCTTTCAAATAAATTAAAAAGGTGTGCAGTAAGAAAACAAAAACCTTTTGTCTTTTACCTGTTAAGGCGCAGTTTATCCAGTAGAAACAGCTTTAGACGTGTTTCAGATGGAAGAAGAAAAAAAAGACGACAATGTGGATCAGCAGCTCCTAGGTGTGCTTGGTTTTGAGTGTATGGGAATGACGGCTGGGTTGGAGAGTGGAAACAGGTTAACCAATGGGCTTCCTTGCTTACATTGTAGTTGATTGGGTCAGTTCCACTCGTGTGTAGTAATTGTCCTGCTGAAAGGCCAGTTGGAGAGGAGAGGGGGTGCGGCGGAATGGTGAGCAAGCGGCTGCAGGAGGGTGGGCGGGGAGCCAGGGTGCAGCAGCAATTTTGTTTGGTTTTGAGTGTATGGGAATGACGGCTGTGTTGTGGAGTGGAAACAAATTAACCAATGGGCTTCCTTGATTCGTTGAGTGTCAGTGGTCCGCCCTCAACGTCATCACACTTGACGCGAGGGCGGGGCAGACACTCATAGGCAAACCGGATATCTACACCACCACAAAGGGAGATGTTTCCGGCTTGCAGGTGAGGCTTCAATAGAACGCTGGAGGTGCATTTTATATAGATAGATGTTTATAGGGGAAGCTTTAAAATAAATGACATTTTTGTCAAATTAAAAAAAAAAAGACACACACAGGCATTAAAACTTTTGCAAGAATTTTTACAGAGGACTATCTTTATTGTCATGAAGAAAAAAGCAGGCATCTTGCGCTCCAATGAAAACCACAATACAGCACTTGAAATAGCAAAGCAGCTTCTGCAGTAATGACAAATATATTTTGAAAATAACCCCCCCCCCTTCACAGAACCTTGAAAATTCCACCAGCCTCCCACAACTCCTCTTGGATTCCCCCACCCCCCACCCCCCCAATCCCCTTACAAGAGAAAATGCAAATCTCCTTTGCTATTGTTTTTGACAAACGGAGATGGCTGCTGTAGGGGGAACGGCTTCAACTTTATAGTCATACTGTCTCCTGGACCAGATAAGCTTATCCCATGTCCCCTCATTTATCCTCAAGGCAATAAGAGTTTTCAATTTTGGCACAGTATAAGACATCACAAGCCAAAATATAAGAAAACCACTGGACTGCATTTGGGGCTTACAACCCATTCAGTTATATTTAAACAAAAAAGATCTACATGAAACAAAATATTTATTTTTCTTTGGAGTTATAAAACCACTTGCCCCTGAAACATGTTCCAAAACAGAATAATCCATTTGTGTATCTAAAAGGCAAACTTCTACAAAATAGATGAAAATGTGATTTCATGTGCCTCAATGAAAGGAGAGTTTAATTCTACTTCCATTTAATTTTAATATATTCCATTGTCTTTATAAACACCAGGCTTCCCAAGGCAGACAGTTAAGATGAACCCATCAGGGAAACAGAATATTCTCACTGAAATCTGGCCATCTGAATTGTATAGAAGCACACTGAAGAAAAATGAGTAAACTACTGAATTTATAACTGCTGTTTCTACTAGCCAGGGCCGTAGCTATGTGGGGCCACGAGGCCCTGGCCCCCTCTACATTTGACCCCTGCCGCATCAGATACCTTGTTTGCTGGCAGGGGTCCCCAATCCCCGCCAGCCAAAGCGTTTTCTTCAGCGCCGGTCAACTCTGGCACCTTTGTTATGGGATCATCTGTTTCTGACGCTTTATGTCCTGCACCGTGCATGTAGCCACGTGCAGGACATAAGGCGTCAGAAACAGATGATCCCACAACAAAGGCACCGGAGTCGACCGGCACTGAAGAAGACTCTATGGCTGCCGTGGCTTGGGGACTCCTCCTACCAGCAAACAAGGTACCCGATTGTGGGGGGGGGGGGGGGGGGGGGTTGTGGCGGCAGTCCAAAGGGGCAGGTGGAGGTTGCAGTGGGAGGGGTCCAAACAGTGCCCCCCATCCCGCTGAGGTCTGGCTACACCCCTGCTACTAGCTACAATAATTTTTAAAGTTGTTTTAGGGCTATTCAATTTTGTCTTTTCTCCTCCACCTTGTAAGGCACTGCCTATCCAACAAAAACAGTGTTAGACAGTACTTGTTACAGATGGACAGACAATAAAAAAGGACAACGTGGACGTAGCGAACGGCAATGACAACTGCACAGGAGAGTGGAAACGGATTAATCAAACGTCTTCCTTACTTACAGCAGGGGCGTAGCCAGACACCCAATTTTGGATGGGCCTGGGCAGAACTCCACCCTGTCCCACAAGTGATTTTGTCTCTCCCTCTCTCGCCTGCATGCCATATGGTCTCTCAAAAACATCCCCTCTCCCCCGCATACCTTTTAAGTAGCAGATTTTCACCGGCAGCAACTAATACACACTGCTCATGTTGGCCCCACAGCCTTCCCTCTGATGCAACGTCCTGAGTGTTTCCACATAGGCAGGAATACATCAGAGGGAAGGCTGTGGGGCCGGTGTGAACAGTATGTATCAGTCGCTGTTTGCTGCAGGTGCTGCTATTTACAAGGTATGCAGGAGGGTCAGTTGTTGGGAGTTCTTGGCTGGTGGACCTTGGGGATCCCTGCCAGCCACATCATAGGTGTGCTGCTACTTAGCTACGCCACTGACACAGTCGGCTAGATAGGCTCACTTCCACTCCAGTACACCTCCTTGAACAGATTCGCCACGGAAAGAGGAGAATAGAGAATCGCAGCACTGGGTGGCTGGTGATCGCTGCGCTGTACTATAAACAGCAGCGACCGTCAAAACAAAGACGCGCTCCAGTTGTAAGGTTGTACTTAGATCCGGACGATCCTGGGGATGTAGCTTTTACACCGTCCCCACATTTTAGGAACTTTATTTCCACATGAATGACTCACACAAAAAAATGTTTAAGAAAATTATATTCCGGCGTGGTTACAAAAGGAAATCTTTTTATAAAATGGCAACAGCAAACTAAAGCCACAACCCACAAGACAGATTCAAAGGCAGTAAGTGTGGGCAAGGGCACACACGTGTAATGTAACACCATGTACGGCATGCGTATATGAAGTTGACTCAGTAACCATCCCCCGATTCGTGACGCTTTACTAGACACACGCGCAAGGCCGATCTCAAAATGTGGGTCTGGACATAATGGGACGGGAGGAGCGGTCTCCTTAGAAGATTTTGAATAAGGCGCAAGGCCGATCTCAAAATGCAGTTCTTCTGGGTACAATGGACGGGAGCGATCTCCTTAGAAGACTGAATAACTCGGTATCTCCCCTTCTCCCTCAAACCCGCAGCCCCACTTCGGTCCTCCTGTCCTCTGCATCCTACCTTTCAGATCGTTCATACCAAAACCCGCATGCTCCTTCTAAATCCAATGAGGTAAAAACCTCGGGTTCCTTGCCCCGAATCCCCTCCATCTCTTTTCCGATAATAAGACTTTCAGTTTCCGGTAGGGCGGGACCTGACAGGAAAGACGTTGTGTCAGAAGGGGCGGGACTCCGGGGAACGAAAACTGCGGGGCGGTCACGTCACGAGCGCCCTGAAAAAGAAGGTAGGATGCTGATTGCTGAAAGATGTGGAGTGTCAGAAAGAGAGATATGGTAGACCGGAGGGGACGTTAGGTGTGCGAGGACAGTTAAATGTGTGTGTCTTGGTATTTTTATTATTGTGATGATTTCTAGGGCGTAGGGCTTATTATACTTTTGAGTTCTCATTCGGTAGAGAGCATTCGTCTTGAAAAGAACTAATGCAAAAGTAATGAATATGATTGACAAAATCCACAATAAGTTTTTTTCGCTGTCAGAGTATAGTGTTGTACGTTTTAAATATTCAAAGCTTTTTTGGCAAGACATTTTCTCGTGGGTTTGCTTTGTGATTTGTATATTTAGATTTTCTAGTTAATTCTTGCTGCTTGGGTATTTTTTGATAGGTTGCTCAAGCGTTTGAATTTTTTTTTTCCATTTCCACTTAATTAAGATTGAGCTTCTAACTTTATGGAAAAACTGCAAAAATAGGTTTGGTGAAAATCCAAATGGTGAATATTATGCTTTTGTTTTTGTCTTAAAGTTCAACGACTTTTAATGCATGCTGAAGAAAACAAATATATGTTTGCATCTTTCATACGATAAATCTCTGTGGGACCTTAAATCCAACCAGCCCAGCAGGGCCTCCTTAAACACTAGCCCAGAACGCCAAAATACTTCACCTCCAGTCTGTCTCCATACTTTCTCTTCCTCCTCTCCCTGTGGGTCTGACACCTGTTCCCTCACCGCTCTCAGGCCCTCATGAAAAGCAAACTGTGGCGCTAGAGGCTGTTAACGCCATACTAGCGCCGGAGTTTGCTGCCGACCCATGATCAGAGCCCTCGAGCACGTGAAACAACGCACTCGAGGGCTCTTAGTGCATGTAGCATTCAAATACATGCTAAACAGGGCTCTTAGCGCAAGTAGCTTGCAAATGCATGCTAATCAGCACTTAACGCATTCATCCCCAATGATCAGCGTCCAGCGCGCCAAAGATTAGGTTGCTGGCCACGGCAAAATCTACGCCAGCTCCGAGCTGGCGTTGGGGTTTGCCGATCATTGGGGAGGAATGGTGAGCCCTGTCCAGCATGCAGTTGCACTCACCCTAAGTTTTTGCCAAAGGTAGTGTCGGAGTTCCATCTGAACCAGTCAATTGTCTTGCTAACATTTTTTTCCCCGTCCTCATACCCGCCCTGCTGAATGTCAGTTGCACACATTGGACTGCAAAAGAGCATTGGCCTTCTATCTGGAACGGACAAGCCCATTCAGACAGTTCGCCCAAATGCTAGGGGAGTGGCTGTCGGGAAATGCACTATTTCAAATTGGCTAGCAGATTGCATATCCTTCACTTATGCCCAAGCTGGGCTGACTCTTGAGGATCATGTCACGGCTCATAGTGTTCGAGCCATGGCAGCGTCAGTGGCCCACTTGAAGTCAGCCACTATAGAAGAGATTTGCAAGGCTGCAACATGGTCATCTGTCCACACATTCACATCTCATTACTGCCTTCAGCAGGATACCCGACACGACAGTTGGTTTGGGCAGTCGGTGTTGCAGAATCTGTTTGGGGTCTAGAATCCAACTCCACCCCCACTAGGCCCATTTTTATTCTGTTCCAGGCTGCAATCTCAGTTAGTTGTTATTTTTCAGGTCAATCTATGTTGTGTCCTCGCCGTTGCAAGGCCCAATTGACCCTGTTTGTTGTTTTGAGTGAGCCTGGGGGCTAGGGATACCCCATCAGTGAGAAGAAGCAGCCTGCTTGTCCTCGGAGAAAGCGAAAGATGCATACCTGTAGCAGGTATTCTCCGAGGACAGCAGGCTGATTGTTCTCACCAACCCGCCTGCCTCCCCTTTGGAGTTGTCTCTTCCCTTGTCTTGGTTTGTAAGTTGACTGAGGGGCACGTTCATGCGACGGGCGGGAAGATGGCCGCGCATTTGCGGTGCGCGGACGAGGGCTCTAGCAAACTTTGTTGCTAGGAAAAATTCCGGACCTGGGGCTGCGATCGGACATCAACCCATCAGTGAGAACAATCAGCCTGCTGTCCTCGGAGAATACCTGCTACAGGTATGTATCTTTCGCTATCCCGAAGTAATCTAGTAGTCTTAGTAGTATATTATGGTTTACCATGTCGAACGCACTAGACATGTCGAATTGGAGGAGAAGGATGCTTTTGCCTTTTGCTATTTCCTGCTTGAATTTGGCTAGGGAGAGTCATTAGTACTGTTTCAGTGCTGTGTAGGGGGTGGAATCCTGATTGAGATTCGTGTAGTATTGAGAATTTGTTTATGTAAGCAGTAAGTTGTTTGGTTACCATGCTTTCCATCAGTTTGATTACCAGTGGGATAGATGCTACTGGACTGTAGTTAGTGATTTCATTTGTTTTTTTTTCTTGGTATCTTTTGGTATTGGGGTGAGTAGGATATTGCCATTTTCCTTATGGAAGAGGCCTTGCTGAAGCATGTAGTTTAGGTGGGATGTTAGGTCTGCTATGAAGCGGTCAGGGGCGGATTTTATTAGGTAGCTGGGACAGATATCTAGTTTACAGTGAGTGTTGGAGAATCTACTAATTGCCTGGGTAACTGTTTCGACGGTGAGGAGAGTGAAGTTTGACCAGGTTTGATCCGCTGGGTATTCTCCAGAGGTTGGGTCCAACTCATTAAGGAAGTTTTTGATATCGGTGTTGTCCTGAGGTAGTGTGTTGCGTAGGTTTACGATTTTTTCATTGAAGTACTTGGCAAGTTTGTCTGCGGATGTAGTGACCAAGGTGGTGTCTAGGAGTTTGTTCACGAGTTGGTATAGTTTCTTCGAGTCTTTGTAATCTGTCCCGATTTTAGTTTTATAGTATGATTTTTTGGTGTGTCTTATTGCGTATTTGTATACTTATACGGTCTGTGCCAGAGCCGGTGGTGGGAGGCGGGGATAGTGCTGGGCAGACTTATACGGTCTGTGCCAGAGCCGGTGGTGGGAGGCGGGGATAGTGCTGGGCAGACTTATACGGTCTGTGCCAGAGCCGATGGTTGGGAGGCGGGGCTGGTGGTTGGGAGGCGGGGATAGTGCTGGGCAGACTTATACGGTCTGTGCCCTAAAGAGCATAGGTACAAATCAAAGTAGGGTATACACAAAAAGTAGCACACATGAGTTGTCTTGTTGGGCAGACTGGATGGACCGTGCAGGTCTTTTTCAGCCGTCATCTACTATGTTACTATGTTTCTATATGTCGAGTGTGTGTTCATCTTTTGTTTTCCTCCATGCCCGTTCTAGTTTCCTGGCTTGCGTTTTTAGCTTTTTCAGTTCGTCGTTGAACCATGGTATCGAGTTATGCAGACTACTACTACTACTAATAGCATTTATATAGCGCTACCAGACGCACACAGCGCTGAACATTTGACATAGAGAGACAGTCCCTGCTCAAAGAGCTTACAATCTATGTAAAACAGACAGACAAGACATTACGGGCAAGGGAATTACAGGGTAAAGAGGAACAGGGGAGGAGGAGGGCAAATGAGCAGCGGTTAGGAGCCAAAGGCGGTAGTGAAAAGGTGAGCTTTCAGCATAGATTTAAAAACAGGTAGAGATGGAGCTAGACGTATGGGTTTGGAAAGATGGTTCCAGGCATAAGGTGCCGCAAGATAAAAGGAATGAAGTCTGGAGTTAGCGGTGGAGGAGAAGGGGGACAACAAAAGAGATTTGTTCAGAGAGCGGAGTTCACGGGGAGGAATGTAGGGAGAGAGGAGACAAGAGAGGTAGTGAGGGGTCATAGTGTGGCTGCATTTAAAGGTCAGTAAGAGGAGTTTGAACTGTATACGGAAGCGGACAGGGAGCCAGTGAAGTGACTTGAGGAGTGGGCTAGTGTGGGCATAACGATTCTGGCGGAAAATAAGTCGAGCTGCAAAATTCTGGACAGATTGGAGAGGAGAAAGATGATTGAGTGGAAGACCAGTGAGAAGTAAATTGCAGTAGTCCAGGCGAGAAGTAACAAGGGTGTGAATAAGGGTTTTGGTGGCATGTTCAGAAAGGAAGGGGCGAATTTTGTTAATGTTGAAGATAAAAAAAGTGACATGTTTTGGCGATTTGTTGAATATGAGCAGAGAAGGAGAGAGAGGAGTCGAAGATGACCCCAAGGTTACAAGCCGAGGAGACAGGGAGGATATGAGAGCCATTAACAGAGATAGAGAATGGGGGAAGAGGGGAGGAGGGTTTAGGGGCAAAATGAGAAGTTCCGTTTTGGCCATGTTTAATTTGAGATGGAGTTGAGGCATCCAGGCAGCAATGTCAGACAAGCAGGTAGAGATTTTGTCCTGGATTAAGGTTGAGATTTCAGGGGTGTAGATGTAGATCTGAGAGTCATCAGCGTAAAGATGGTAATGAAAACCATGGGATGAGATCAGGGTACCAAGGGAGGAGGTATAGATGGAGAAAAGGAGTGGTCGAAGGACAGAACCCTGAGACACACCTACTGAAAGCGAGAGGGAAGTTGAAGAGGATCCACCAGAGTGAACACTGAAAGTACAGAGTGAGAGGTAGGAAGCGAACCAGGAAAGAACGGGGCCCTGGAATCCAAGCGAGGACAGCTTATCGAGGAGTAAGGTGTGGTCAACAGTGTCGAAAGCAGCAGATAGGTCAAGAAGGATGAGGATGGAAGAGACCTCTGGATTTAGCCAGAAGCAGATAATTAGAGACTTTAGTAAGTGCAGTTTCAGTAGAGTGAAGAGGACGAAATCCAGATTGAAGTGGGTCAAGAATAGGTTGAGAAGAGAGAAAGTCAAGACAACAGCGTTGAACGACGCGTTCAAGTAATTTGGAGAGGAAAGGGAGATGGGGCGATAGTTGGAGGGACAGGTAGGGTCAAGTGAGGGTTTTTTAAGGAGTGGCGTGACAATAGCATGTTTGAAGGTCGTAGGAACAGTTGCAGTGGAGAGTGAAAGATTAAGGATGTGACAGATGATAGTAGGAGAGATAGAGGCATATTTTCAAAGCACTTTGGGAGGCTAAGTTCCATAGGTTTCTATGGAACTTTGGGAGGCTAAGTGCTTTGAAAATGAGCCTCATAGTGTTAAGTAGGTAAGTGGGGATGGGATCAGAGGAACAGGTAGTACATTTAGAGGAGGAAAGAAGAAGGGCAGTTTCTTCAGTAGAAACTTCTGAGAAGGAGGAGAAAGAAGGAGAGTAGGGGGTGTGGAATAAGGGAGAGAGAAGTGGGGAGGGTTTGGATGAAAATTCAAGGTTAATCTTACAGATTTTATCATGGAAGTAATCAGCTAGAGTCTGTGGATAAAGAGAAGGGGGGAATAGGAGACGGAGGTACTTTGAGAAGAGAGTTCAGTGTGGCGAAGAGAAGTCGAGGGTTAGAACCGAGGGAATTAATGCAGACCTAAGGTTCTTGTACGTAAGGGTTTCATCTGGTATGTTTTTGCATCTTTTATCCCATTCTGTGAGGTAGTATATAGAGTCCATTTGTGCCGTCCATTCGTTATATATCTGTTGCCAGAATGTTTTCATGTTAACTTTACCTCTTGTGCTGTAGGTTGTGTGTTCTTGTGTGCGGTATGAACCCTTCTTCCGCCAGTTTAGGGATAAGTTTAGTTTGTAGTGATCTGACCATGGTGTTTCAGTCCATTTAATACCTGTTATTAGGTTCTGGTCTGTTGAGAGTTTGTGTGCGATGAGGTCTAGTGTATGCCTTTTGACATGGGTTGCTTGCATATGTGGCCATTTGAGGCCCCATAAGTGGAGGAATTCCTTACATTCTCGTGCGTAAGTAGAGATTGAGTCTTCTAGGTGAAGGTTAATGTCTCCTAATACTAGTATATTGGAGTTGGTTACACGTGTTTGAAATGAAGTCCGTGAAGTTAGTCTGGCCTTCGTTCCAATTACCTGGTGGTCAGTAAAACAGGACGCAGTTCAAGTGATCACGTAGGGTTTTATTGTGGATTCTGATTGAGGCAATTTCAAGTTGTGGTGTTATGGACTCGGAAGTGGTTTCAGTGGTAAAGTGGGATCGATAGATTAGTGCTATGCCTCCACCTCTCTTATCCTTCCTGGTCCAGTGTGTGATTCTGTATCCTGGTGGACACAGGTTTAGGATTATAAGGTCCTTTTGGTCATGAATCCAGGTTTCATTGATAAAAAGTAAGTCAAGGTTTTCTGACATGATCCAGTCTGTTAGTGTTGCTGTTTTGTTTACTGCGGATCTGGCGTTGATATGACCCACTTGAATTGTTAGATATGGGTCTTCTGTGTTTGGTGTCGTGTCGATTTTTATTAGTTGTCTTTTCTTTGTTGTTGTGCGTTTGTTAGGACCTTTCTTTCCCTTCTGTTGGGGCTGTCCACGTGTCGGTGTTTTTCCTTTGTTTAAGTTGGTATCAGTTTGATGAGGTGTGGTGTATCTGATCGGTCTTTGATGATTGTGTAATATGGGTATGACATTACTCTCTGTGAGTGGGGTGGTTAGTGTTAGGTGGATCAGTGTGGAGGAATAGATTGCTAGGAGTAGTTTAACGGTATTTGGTTGCTGTGGAAGATGCAAGGCCATATGCAGTTTTGTTTTTGGGGCTTCATTATTCCAGCCACTCTGAGGAATATGGTGATAGCAAACTTGTCCCGCCATGATCACTTCGTTTACCATCTTTCTTCTGAAGTTAGAAACAGGTTTGAGGGCGGGGGGGGGGGGGGGGGTGGAGAAGACACCTATTTAGTTGAGGCCTGCTAGTCCTATGCATTTCAGATTTTAGAAGGCATCCAGCAAAGGTTCAGGTCGCGGCAGCAGGTAAGTATTGCTCATTGATGCCCCCGCCAGGGTGCAGAGGTTGGAAGAGAGAGCAAGACTGCTGGCAATGGTGGTAGTTGCCCAATTTTATGGAATGGAAGGCATGCTATGCTGGAAGCAGGAGGCTTCATGGATGCTGGGCCCAAACTTTTGCCCATAGCTAATAATGCTTCTGGTGGAGTTGATGACGGAAGGGACAGGGCTGTGTGTATATATGTGTGTGTGTATATATAATCATTCCCTACATGCATGGGATGGCCCTGACCAATAGGTGCCACCATTCTGTGAGATTCTATGCATACACTCCATCCATTCCAAGAAGGAATAAGTGCTGCATCCACAGTATCCCAAGTCACAAACAACCTTTTTTATAGGGTTAGATTAAGATAAAGGCAAACCAGACATGTGCCTAAGGCCTGCATGTTTAAAGGTGGCCTGTTAGATGTGTTCGCTGCCCATAGCATGGTCTTTATTTCATTTTTCTCTATTCCCTTTGCAATACTCGAATGCTGGTAGAATTCCACAGGTAGCGCTTCTTTCATAAAAATATAAGAGTAGCCATACTGGGTCAGACCAATGGTCCATCTAGCCCAGTATCCTGTTTTCCAAACAGTGGCCAACCCAGGCCACAAGTACCTGGCAGAAACCCAAATCATGGCAACACTCCGTACTACAAATCCCAGGACAAGCAGTTGCTTACAATGTCTGTCACATTAGCAGACTATGGACTTTTTCTTCAGGAATTTATCCAAACCTTTTTGAAACCCAGATATACTAACTGCTGTTACCACATCTTCTGGCAAAGAGTTCCAGAACTTAACTATTTGTTGAGTGATAAAATATTTGCCCCTATTTGTTTTGAAAGTATTTCCATGTAACTTCCTTGAGTGTCCCCTAGTGTTTGTGCTTTTGGAATGAGTAAAAAATCGATTTACTTCTACTCGTTCTACACCACTTAGGATTTTGTAGACCTCAGTCATATCTCCCCTCATCTGTCTCTTTTCCAAGCTGAGCCCTAACCTCTTTAGCCTTTCCTCGTACGAGAGGAGTTCCATCCCCTTTATCATTTTGGTCGCTCTTCTTTGAACTTTTTCTAATTCTGCTATATCTTTTTTGAGATGTGACGACCAGAACTGAACACAATACTCAGGGTGCAGGAGCACCATGGAACAATACAAAGGCATTATAGTGTTTTCGGTCTTATTCACCATCCCTTTCCTAATAATTCCTAGCATCCTGTTTGCTTTTTTTTTCCGGCCGTCACACACTGAGCAGTAGATTTCAGCATGTTATGTACAATGACACCTAGATCTTTTTCTTGTATGCTGACCCCCCAAGGTGAACCCTAGCATCAGGTAAGTGATTCAGATTATTCTTTCCAATGTG
Organism: Microcaecilia unicolor; assembly: GCF_901765095.1. Classification (NCBI taxonomy): domain Eukaryota; kingdom Metazoa; phylum Chordata; class Amphibia; order Gymnophiona; family Siphonopidae; genus Microcaecilia; species Microcaecilia unicolor. Next base: position 95,143,426 of record NC_044032.1, on the reverse strand, counting down.
CTTCACCTTGCATTTGTCCACATTAAATTTCATCTGCCATTTGGATTCCCAGTCTTCTCTTCCAATTTCCTAAGGTCTTCCTGCAACATTTCACAGTCCGCACGCATTTTAACAACATTGAATAGTTTTGTATCATCTGCAAATTTAATCATTTCATTCGTTCTCATTTTTATATCTTTTATAAATATGTTAAATAGCACTGGTCCCAGTACAGATCTCTGTGGCACTCCACTGTTCACCTTCCTCCATTGAGAGAAATGACCATTTAACTGTACCCTCTGTTTTCTATCCAATAACTAATTCGTAATCCACACTAGAACTACTACTACTACTACTACTACTATTTAGCATTTCTATAGCGCTACAAGGCATACGCAGCGCTGTACAAACATAGAAGAAAGACAGTCCCTGCTCAAAGAGCTTACAATCTAATAGACAAAAAAATAAATAAAGTAAGCAAATCAAATCAATTAATGTGAACGGGAAGGAAGAGAGGAGGGTAGGTGGAGGCGAGTGGTTACGAGTCAAAAGCAATGTTAAAGAGGTGGGTTTTCAGTCTAGATTTAAAGGTGGCCAAGGATGGGGCAAGACGTAGGGGCTCAGGAAGTTTATTCCAGGCGTAGGGTGCAGCGAGACAGAAGGCGCGAAGTCTGGAGTTGGCAGTAGTGGAGAAGGGAACAGATAAGAAGGATTTATCCATGGAGCGGAGTGCACGGGAAGGGGTGTAGGGAAGGACGAGTGTGGAGAGATACTGGGGAGCAGCAGAGTGAATACATTTATAGGTTAGTAGAAGAAGTTTGAACAGGATGCGAAAACGGATAGGGAGCCAGTGAAGGGTCTTGAGGAGAGGGGTAGTATGAGTAAAGCGACCCTGGCGGAAGATGAGACGGGCAGCAGAGTTTTGAACCGACTGGAGAGGGGAGAGGTGACTAAGTGGGAGGCCAGCAAGAAGCAGATTGCAGTAGTCTAAACGAGAGGTGACAAGGGTGTGGATGAGGGTTTTGGTAGAGTGCTCGGAAAGAAAGGGGCGGATTTTACGGATGTTGTAAAGAAAGAAACGACAGGTCTTGGCGGTCTGTTGGATATGAGCAGAGAAGGAGAGAGAAGAGTCAAAGATGACCCCAAGGTTTCGAGCTGAGGAGACAGGGAGAATGAGAGAGCCATCAACAGAAATAGAAAACGGGGGGAGCGGGGAGGTGGGTTTGGGGGGGAAAATGAGAAGCTCGGTTTTGGTCATATTTAATTTCAGGTGGCGTTGAGACATCCAGGCAGCAATGTCAGACAAGCACGCTGAAACTTTGGTTTGGATGCAAGGTGAGATATCAGGGGTAGAAAGGTAGATTTGGGAGTCATCAGCATAGAGGTGGTAGGAAAAGCCATGGGATGAGATTAATGAACCAAGGGAAGAAGTGTAGATAGAAAAGAGGAGGGGACCAAGAACAGAACCCTGAGGTACGCCGACAGGCAGAGGGATAGAAGTAGAAGAGGATCCACCAGAGTGAACACTAAAGGTGCGGAGGGAGAGGTAGGAAGAGAACCAGGAAAGGACAGAGCCCTGGAATCCAAGTGAGGACAGCGTATCGAGAAGTATGCTGTGATCGACAGTGTCAAAAGCAGCGGAAAGATCAAGAAGAATGAGGATGGAATATTGACCTCTGGATTTAGCCAGTAATAGGTCATTGGAGACTTTAGTAAGCGCAGTTTCGGTTGAGTGGAGAGGGCGAAAACCAGATTGTAATGGGTCAAGAATAGCATGTGAGGAGAGAAAATCAAGGCAGCGGCGGTGAACAGCACGCTCAAGTAATTTGGAGAGAAAAGGAAGGAGGGAGATGGGTCGGTAATTAGAGGGACAAGTAGGGTCAAGTGAAGGCTTCTTAAGGAGAGGTGTTACCACAGCATGTTTAAAGGCAGCAGGGACAGTCGCAGTGGAAAGTGAGAGGTTGAGAATGTGACAGATAAAAGGAATAAGAGTAGGAGAGATGGCATTAAGAAGGTGGGTGGGAATGGGATCAGAGGAACAGGTGGTACATTTTGAGGAAGAAAGGAGAAGTGTAGTTTCCTCAATAGTAACTTCAGGAAAGGAGGAAAGGGAATGAGGGGAAGGAAAGAGAGGGGAACGGACTAGTGGAGGGAGAGCTGGTGAGGTAGAGAAAGCAAGGTTTATCTTTTGAACCTTGTTGTGAAAGAATTCAGCAAGGGTCTGAGGAGATAATGAAGGTGGAGTTGGGGGAGGGGGCACCTTGAGGAGAGAGTTCAATGTGGTGAAGAGAAGTCGAGGATTAGAGCCAAGAGAGTTGGTCAGTTGGATATAATAATCCTGTTTGGCACGTAAAAGAGCAGATTGGAAGGAGGTCAGCATGAACTTAAAGTGTAAGAAATCAGCAAGGGCCCGAGATTTCCGCCAGAGGCGTTCGGCGGAGCGGGTACAGGAACGTAGGTAGCGGATATTAGAAGTCAGCCAAGGTTGGGGTTTTGTACGCCTTACAGGGCGGGTCATCAAAGGTGCAAGAGTGTCTAAGGCAGAGGATAGAGTATTGTTGTAAGAAGAAACAGCCTCGTTGACAGACGTGGATGGTGCCACAGTAGAGAGGAGGTTTGAAACATGGGAGGATAGAGATGAAGGGTCAATGTCGTGAAGATTCCTAGATAAATTAGATAGGATAGGACGGGACTGGGAGGGAGGAGATTTAAGTGTGAAAGTTATAAGATGGTGATCAGAGAGGGGAAGATCGGAGGCAAGGAAACTAGAGGGTGAACAGTTGGAGGAGAAGATGAGATCAAGACAGTGACCATTTTGATGAGTGGGGGAGGTGGAGCATAGTTGGAGATTAAAGGACGACGTTAAAGCGAGTAACTTGGAAATATAAGAGTTGGAAGGATCATTAGCAGGAATATTAAAGTCACCAAGGATGAGAGAGGGGGAGGAAGGATCATGGAAGAAGGCAAGCCAGGCATCAAAGTCACTGAGAAAGGATGAAAGGGACTTATCAGGGGGACGATAAATGACCGCTATTCGAAGAGGCAGAGGAGAGAAAAGGCGGATAGAGTGGACTTCAAAGGAGGAAAAACAGTGAGATTGAGGTGGAAGAAGGGGTTGAAATCTGGAGGAGGGAGAGAGAAGTAGTCCAACACCGCCCCCACGGCCAGCAGGGCGAGGAGTATGTGAAAATAGATAACCGCCATGGCATAGGGCTGCGACTGAAGCAGAGTCATCAGGGCAGAGCCAGGTTTCTGTTATGGCGAGCAGATGGAGGTGATGCGAGATAAAGAGGTCCTGGATATAGGGGAGTTTGTTACAGATAGAGCGGGCATTCCATAGGGCGCAAGAGAAGGGCAGAGAAGAGGAGGGGAGTAGAGGAATAGAGATGAGGTTAGAGAGGTCACGGTGAGATCTGTAGAGTTTGGATAATAGTTGGTGAGGAGGGCCAGGATTGGGATTGATGTCACCAGCTGAGAGTAAGAGAAGGAGTAAAAGAGAGCGGAGGAGAGTAGGAGAGGTGTGGCCACGAAGGCGTCGAAGGCGAGAGGTATTTAGGTGGAATGGGGAAGGCAAAATGGAGGGAAGAAAGAGACGGAGATTAAAAGCCAAGAGGGAGGAAGAGGGTAGGAGAGAAGGTGAGGTGATGAAGTCAATGGATGGGAAGTGAGTTCCTGTAGTGGAGAGAGGTAGGGGGTGAGGGAAAAGATTAGGAAGGGACAGAGCTAGGAAGAGAATGTGAATAGGGGCCATAAACGATTAAGGTACTTTAGCAACTGGAAAAAGATTAGATACAAAGAGAAAAATGCCCGGCGCGCGGCACCTAGAGCAGAGGCCCTGAGTGGATCGGGGTGGACCTGGGTGTCACCCGGAGAAGGCTGTAAGGATATGCAGATGAGCTGCAAGTCCTCCACAGCACCTGAAAGGCAGCCGGTGGTAGAGGTGGGTACCTCTCAGCTGAGGAAAGGCTTACCAGGGGTTAGGCCGAAGCCAGCATTCCTCCCCCTGAGGGTCGCCTTTCCTCCTATCCGATGACTCTTTAATTTTCTCAGGAGTCTCTCATGAGGAACTTTATCAAAAGATTTCTGAAAATCTAGATACATTACCTCAACTGGCTCACCTTTATCCACATGTTTATTCATGCCTTCATAGAAATGAAGCAAGTTAGTGAGGCAAGACTTCCCTCGGCTTAACCCATGCTGACTCTGTCCCTTTAAACCATGTTTGTCTACATGTTCTGTAGTTTTATTCTTTATAATAGTTTGCACTATTTTGCTTGGCACCAACATCAGGTTTACCGGTCTATAATTTCCAGGATCTCCCCTAGAACCCTTTTTAAAAATTGGTGTCACATTGGCCACCTTCCAGTACTACTGACTATTTTAATGACGGGTTACGTATTACTAACAGCAGATCAACAATTTCATGCTTGAGTTCTTTGAGTACCCTTGGATGTATGCCATCCGGTCCAGGTGATTTACTACTCTTTAATTTGTCAGTTTGGCTCAGTACATCTTCCAGGTTCACTGAGATTTCTTTCAGTTCCTCTGCATCATCACCCTTTTAAACTATTTCTGGTACAGGCAGATCTCTTGCATCTTCTTCCGTGAAGACAGAAGCAAAGAATTCATTCAGTTTCTCCACTATGGCCTTGTCCTCCCTGAGTGCCCCTTTTCCTCCTTCTTTGACTGTTACCACTGCCGCCTCATGCAGCTTAATTCAGACGTAAAAATGGCGCAGATCACAATAGAAGGAGGTGTAGAAGAGCACCTGATCACAACTGTATATGGAATTGGAAAGGATATTTTCCTTCCTGGAACAGCAGATGCAGAGACAAGGTGATGGTTTGTCACATCTACAATTGCCACTGACGGAGGTTTCGTCTCTTTTCCATAAGTGGGCCACTGGGCTATGGCCCAACCAATATTTGGCCCAATACAGCATCCGGAGAGCTTGAGGGTGGAGCTAGAGATTGATTTGTTTGGCCCTTCCAGCCCCCCAAAAATATTCCATTCCCTTCCATGTACCTCTCTGTGATCTCCATATGGTAGGAGAAGGCAGTAACATATTAGGGATTAAGGGCAGGTACATGGAGGAGAGTCCAAAACTTTGTTGGAGGCAGCCACAGATGTTGTCTACCATTTCTGTATCTGTTCTAGGAAGCAGCCAGAGATCCTGAGGTCATGCCATCTACATGACAGTTACAACACTGGCCCTTAGACCATGGACCAGCTTGCCATATGTATCATTTTTTTTTTTCGTAAAGTGACTATCCTTAGTATATATGGCTTTTTCAGATGCATATAGGGAAAAATAATCCCAACTGCAAATAAAATGCTGGGTTTTGAGTTAATAACCGCCACCTGTGGAGGATAACACGTTGAAAATTTCAGAACAGTGTGCTACAACAGTTTACAAACTGTGCCTCTGTATAAGACCCTGTTGGTAGACTGGAATCATTCCACTTTTGGTGAGAACATTTTCATATTTTGGGCACTCTGGAATGCCCTTCCCGCTGATTTGATGGATATTCTGCTACCAACTTAACTCACTATTTCGGTTGGAGTTTGGTTAGCCATGATATTGAATCTAATGTCCAGTATTGTTTCAAGAGTAGTGTATCTTGCAATATGTGGTTTTTGATTAGTGAGTTTTATATATTTTTTGTGTTGTCTGTCTACTTTTGTTTTCTTTAACTTGCATATGCTTATTTACCTTTAAACAGGATGATGTGGCAAGAGATGTGAAATTTTATTTTTATTTATTTAGAGGTCTTATTTTAGGAGGTGATAATCCAGTGGCGCATCAGCTGTACCCTTAGCTTCGTGAGTCCAAGTACCTCTGGTGAAGTTTAGTTTATCTGCATGACTTAAGGATAATTTAGCAGTACATCAGCTGTACCCATTTCCTGGTGGATCCAAGTACATCTGGTGAAGTTTAGTTTGTTTACACAATAGGCCACCTTTGCTGGTGCACAGTTTTATCTTATTGTATTGTAAAGGGCTTTGAAGTGTGAGCAGGAAAAAAATACAATGCTGACATGAAAGTAGTACTATTCACACAAAAGGGAGAATAAGGAAAATTACAACTTCAGGCCTGTGGAAGATAGAGAGGGAAGAAAACACAGAGTAAGGGAAAGAAAAAGGAGCAGGAGATAAGTTTATTCCACAGTCTCTAATCAGTGCCTTCAAAGGCTAAGAAGCAAAACGGATGAGCCTTGAAGGAGATGAATTGGGCTTTGGTAAAGTCAGTGTGCATCAGCCCAAACCTGTGAGGTTTCCTCCACTATCCCAGTTGCAAAAATGTGATCTACAAGTCAATCTATATGTCAAGATTCTCTTATCTCTGTACAAAATGGTGGAATTCCCTCCTGAAATTCATCAGATGGGAACCTAATTATTTGATATTCCTGAAATACCTTAAAGTCTCTGTTTAAGCAATTTCTCACAGATGATCATAGTTCATTTAAACCCTTAACTGAACAATTACTTAATTTCTCAGTTCCGTTCTACTTGTTGTTATACATGGATGAATATAAATTGTTACCTTTTTTGTCTAGCATTGTTTTCCGTATTACCTATTGTAATTACTCCACATTTGTTTTGTTGTTACTACGTAATGTCTACTATCCCACATCAATTTTTGTACTGCTAATCACAATAAGTTAACCCTATTGAACCTGATCTATTGGGATAATGTGGGATATAAATTAGTAAATATAGTGCAAGCGCAAATTGAAAGTTCCGCTTGGGCAGTGAAGCTGCTTCCCCTTCTTTCTCCCTTCTGCCCCACACCACATACTTTTTATTGTTGGGGGAAGGATCCCTACTGAACTTGATACACAGAGGGTTATATACTGGTGCCCAAATGAAAATTGCAGTTCTATGGAAATAAAGACTTTATACATTTATATCCCTTCCTATCTGTGCTAAAAATCACCTTTTTATGACATTGTAGCCATCTATAGTAGGTCTTGCTAACTCCCACCAGGAAAGCCAAGGGGACTAGCACTAGTCGGTTTGAAAATTTGTATTTGAGAAGTATAACAGTATTGTATAATCAAAATAAGTAAAGGCATATTTTACAGATCAGTTAAGTTTATAGTTTTGTATCTGATTCTTGTGGTTTTTGTGATGATATTTTTATTGTGTATGTTATTAAATTGGATACCACCTAGTTTATAGGTGGTCTATAATTTTTTTAATAAAATGAAAACAAAACCCATATAAAATATCAGAATTTACAGTAAAGAATTTTATTTTGGAAAATACTCGAAATTGTAGTTGATATTTATGTAGGTTCTGTTTTCCTCAGTAGCTGTGGTGTTATGTAGGATTTCCTTCTGTCCATTTTGGTTTGCTAGTATTATTTGTACCCCACTTTAAATTTTTTATTTGCTTATACTGTAGTGTTATATCAAAATGTCAACCCTATTGGTGCTGCTCTTTGTTGTTGTCTTCCCCTGTGCCCTGATTCTCCCGCTTAGGTGGGAGTTGGCTGGGCCTAGATCGTTCCAATGTGCAGGGGTTTACCTCTTGCTTTCAACTTCCACCTGACCCTGTAATATTTGTTTGTTTCTTTGGATGCCAAAGTTTCTTTTAATGACTCATGTTTATAGCCTAAGATGACAAGGGGAGGTGTAAACAGTGGATCTAATAGAAAAGAGTTAAGTTTTATGTTGGAGCTATATGTATATTATATCATAAGCTCACTCTCCACATTTCTGCTTGCATGGGTCAAAATATTTTAAACCACCTGGAAATAAGAAGGTCTTTTTTTTTTCTGTTGTTTCCAGCTATGGATGATGATGGCCAAGCACTTCTGGACCCTACAGTATTTGAAGAGAATGATCCTGGAGTTGAGAAATCTCTATTTCATCCACGATCCAGGAGGTTAGTAGAGCAATATATTTGATATGCCTGGAACAAAAACATAAGTAATAGGTTTTGTATATGCAAACGTATTTTTGTTGGTTTTTAGTTTAAATCTTTTTATTGAAAATGGAATACACAACTGAAGATGAAAATAGTAGGTGGCTTGGTTTCTTATAGCTCCCCACCATCAATACAAAATAATAAGAAGACTTCCCCCCCTGCAAACCCCTCACCTCCCACCCCCGACATTCCATCCCTCAGTGCTACAACATAATACTAATACTACAAATAATTCAATAGAAAACTCCTTGCTGCAGGCAATATAGACTGTAAATATGGGTTCCAAAAAGAAAGGTACATTCCTTCTCATTTCGCAGAAGTAGATGTTTCCTGTGCCTCCCACAGTACTAGGCTATAGATACAGGAACACTATGATTAAAAGGACAGAGCCTCGGGATTTGATCTATGAACATGGTATATATTTCTTTCCCACTACTAGAAACGTTCGAAGAAACACTTGTTTTCCCCTCAACCCCCAACCCATCGGTCAGGTTAAACAAAACAAGTTCCACCATTAAGTGAATCCTGTGATGGAATAGACTGCTCATGTAAAGCGCTATTTCAGATCAAAAATGTTGTATGTCCCACATGGCATGATAGAAGTCATTATCTGCCCCATTTATACAAGTTGAAGAGGGAAACCTCCCTGCCGTACCCATCTGCACCTGGGTGAAATATGCCCTATGGAGCACACGGAACTTACACCCTGTATCAGGAGTGGTATTTTTTTTTTTTTAATAGTGTAGGCCACATTCCACTCCATTAGCGACTTTCCTAGAGCAGACTCCCAGCTTGCTTTTACAACTGTAAAGTCCTTCCCGCCTCCCAGGACCTGAATTAATTGAAAAAGACCTGTAATGGTTAGCCATTTTGTAGCCGTTCACTCAAAAAAAAAATCCCCATAATTTTCCCCCCAACTTCAATTTTAAGACATTGAGATCTAGGGATTTGATGTAATGTTATATCTCCAGAAAAAAAAAGTGTCTCTAAATATTTTAGAAGGTGTCACGTGACTCTATGGTGCTGAGTAGACATTAGTGCTCTTGGCTCTGCAGCCCTCCAGCCCTTTTGGCTCTGGGGTGCTTTATATCAAATTGGGGCGCTGAAGTGTTGGACTACTTTCAGCAGTTGAGCCCAGTCATCGAAAGACATTAGATGGCTACAAAACCGAAGGGAGAAGGACCATATTCGTGGAGGTGAATCAAGTGAGGCTTCAACATGGACGGAGATCACTGCGATTGTGGAAGCCTTGCTTGATTGTAAATTAGAAAGAAATATATACAGACTTGAAAGCATGGTGAACGACTAGAAAATCTTACCTACTACTTTCATTCAGTGGCACAACGCCTAGTCACCTTAGAGGCGGATGGTGGCTGTGACTCAGGAGAACCGGAGACTTAACCAAAATGTGCCAGCTCTTAGAAGACAAGGTTGACGATTTAAAGAATTGCAACCAACATAATTTGCGTTTAATTGGTCTGCCAGAATCTATTGCTGAGTCAGAACATTGGGGGTTCTTGGAAACGTGACTGCCGCAGGGCCTGCAACTTTCCAACACAGTGAATTGAATGGGCCCACAGGATCAGGCCCTGTCATGACCAAAATTAGTGATCCAGAGCAGTGATCTTAAGTCTACTTAATTTCGTCCATAAAGAAGAAATATTGAGAGCCATACAAGCATGCCAAATGTGGAATATCGGAACAACAAAATATTATGTTTAAGGATTACTTGGGTAAATTGACAAATATGAGAAGACAATTTTGCTCCCCTGTTCTCTCAGCTAGTGCAGGCAGAAATCTCTTGCATTATTATATTCTGCCAGACTGAAAATCACACATCAAGACAAAATGCAAATTTTCCTTGAACATTAGGGATGCTCAGCAGTTTTTACAACATAACATTTTGCCTGTACATGGTTCCCCGGGGGGGGCAGCCTGATCTTCTGGGACAACTGGATGGTTGCTGGAATAATATATTAACGTTTAGCTTTGCTGTCACAGTGTTAGCTGGATACTTGATGGATTTGTTTGAAGCTTAACCATACGCTCTACCACCCTTGTCATTGGTGGGCTTATTATAGATTATTTATTTAGTCATTCAGTTCTATGTGGTTTACAATAATTAAGACTAGAAATCCATATAAGATATATTTTTTACAAGTATGAAGAAAACATAAACAGATTTTAAAAAGAGCAAACAAAAATATCCTAGCATTTGCTGTTTTGTTCATCTAACAATGCAAACATTTGTTCAAAAGGAATGCCTTGAGAATTTTGCAAAATATTAGTTGGTAATCCTTTTTATTTCACTAGGGATGGTGTTCCACCATTTTGAACTTGTATGTGAGAAATCTCTGTTCAATATGGATTTATATCTAATGTTTTTATAGTTAGGAAAATATAATATGAGAGAGTTTCTTGATCTAGTAGACATAATAGTTCATTTAGGTCTTCTTTTACAAAGCTGCGCTAGCAATTCTCACACAGCAAATGAGGAAGCCCACATGAATTGAATGGGCTTCCTCTTGTTTACTCAGGAAGAGGAAGTCCATTCAATTCCTGTGGGTTTCCTCTCATTTGCTGCATGGGAATTGCTAGCGTGACTTTGTAAAATAAGTCTATTGTGAAACTGACTACCTGGGAACCCCATGGCTGTCTTTGTCTTAATGATCTTTAGGTCTGGTTTATAGTCATAGAGATACCAGAGGGGATTGACCAGATGTTATCTTTTTTTTTTTTCTCCCTTTTGTGCATAAACATGATGCCTCATGAGAAGTGCAGGGACTGTCTTTCTTCTATGTTTGTGCAGCGCTGCGTACGCCTTGTAGCGCTATAGAAATGCTAAATAGTAGTAGTAGTAGTAAGTGATTCTCATTGACCAGTTAATAGTTTGGTATAATAATGCTGTTTGGAATGTACTGATGGAAGTTATGGTTTATACTGTACATATATGCTTATTATTTTTGGCTCAACATTCATGGGCACATATCCTAAATTGTTTTCCATGTTGACTAATGGAGAAATTAACATAGTAACATAGTAGATGACGGCAGAAAAAGACCTGCACGGTCCATCCAGTCTGCCCAACAAGATAAACTCATATGTGCTACTTTTTGTGTATACCTGACCTTGATTTGTATGTGCCATTTTCAGGGCACAGACTGTAGAAGTCTGCCCAGCACTATCCCCGCCTCCCAACCACCAGCCCCGCCTCCCACCACCAGCTCTGGCACAGACCGTATAAGTCTGCCCAGCAATTTCCCCGCTTCCCAACCACCAGCCCTGCCTCCCACCACTGGCTCTGCCACTCAATCTCGGCTAAGCTCCTGAGGATCCATTCCTTCTGAACAGGATTCCTTTATGTTTATCCCACGCATGTTTGAATTCTGTTACCGTTTTCATTTCCACCACCTCCTGCGGGAGGGCATTCCAAGCATCCACCACTCTCTCTGTGAAGAAATGACTAATGGAGAAATTGGAAATGATTTTGCTCCATTTAATTATTTGAGAATTTGTTAACATTGGCGCCTAGTTTTACACATTGGATTGGGGTGGGGGAGGGCTGGGGTACATGGCGTCCTGGACAGTATTCTTGTGTTGGAAGGGAGGGAGTGGTTAGTGGGGGGGGGGGGGGGGTCTTAGGGCTTCTGAGAGGTTGGGATGTAGAAGGATGAGGGGAAAGTTTTTATGGGTGACAGTCATTATATTGAGCAAATTATGTAATTTCAAGGGGCTTATTGGATATTCTGATTCAACTTTGGGTCATCGGTCGGAATTGGAGGCTGAGAGGACCCCTGCCTTTCTCAGTTATATCTTATCTGCTAATTGGTTATCATGGATGAGTGTCTCACCATGGCATTGAAAGTGGTGTCATAGAATGTAGGAAGCATTTCTTCTCTAGTGAAAAGGAAAAAGATTTTACATGCATTGCACAGGCAGTCTACTTCCATAGCTATGCTTCAGGAAGAACATAGGAAACTGCAAACCTGGTGGCTTGGGGAATATGTTGAGTCCCCTTCTGTTTCCAAAAAAGGTGGGAGTGATTTTGTTCCACAAAGGGCTGGTGGTGGAGAAACATGTTGCAGACCCGGGGAGGGGGGGGGGGGGGTTGTAATGTAATCATACTAGTAAAGGTAAATGGTTACAGTATTGTTTTGTGTAATATATATATATATATATATATATATATATACACACACACCCCCTAACACCTACAGAAATTTTATAATACAATTCTTAAATACATAAGTTATGCCACACTGGGAAAAGACCAAGGGTCCATCGAGCCCAGCATCCTGTCCACGACAGCGGCCAATCCAGGCCAAGGGCACCTGGCAAGCTTCCCAAACGTACAAACATTCTATACATGTTATTCCTGGAATTGTGGATTTTTCCCAAGTCCATTTAGTAGCGGTTTATGGACTTGTCCTTTAGGAAACCATCTAACCCCTTTTTAAACTCTGCCAAGCTAACCGCCTTCACCACGTTCTCTGGCAACGAATTCCAGAGTTTAATTACGCCTTGGGTGAAGAAAAATTTTCTCCGATTTGTTTTAAGTTTACTACACTGTAGTTTCATCACATGCCCCCTAGTCCTAGTATTTTTGAAAAGCGTGAACAGACGCTTCACATCCACCTATTCCACCACTACTATTTAGCATTTACTCCACTCATTATTTTATATGCCTCTATCATGTCTCCCCTCAGCTGTCTCTTCTCCAAACTGAAAAGCCCTAGCCTCCTTAGTCTTTCTTCATAGGGAAGTCGTCCCATCCCCGCTATCATTTTAGTCGCCCTTCACTGCACCTTTTCCAATTCTACTATATCTTTCTTGAGATGTGGCGACCAGAATTGAACACAATACTCAAGGTGCGGTCGCACCATGGAGCGATACGGCATTATAACATCCTCACACCTGTTTTCCATACCTTCTCCTGATAATACCCAACATTCTATTAGCTTTCCTAGCTGCAGCAGCACACTGAGCAGAAGGTTTCAGTGTATTATCGATGACGACGACACCCAGATCCCTTTCTTGGTCCGTAACTCCTAACGTGGAACCTTGCATGACGTAGCTATAATTTGGGTTCTTTTTTCCCACATGCATCACCTTGCACTTGCTCACATTAAACGTCATCTGCCATTTAGCCGCCCAGTCTCCCAGTCTTGTAAGGTCCTTCTGTAATTTTTCACAATCCTGTCGCGAGTTAAAGACTTTGAATAACTTTGTGTTATCAGCAAATTTAATTACCTCGCTAGTTACTCCCATCTCTAAATCATTTATAAATATATTAAAAAGCAGCGGTCCTAGCACAGACCCCTGAGGAACCCCACTAGCTACCCTTCTCCATTGTGAATACTGCCCATTTAATCCCACTATCTGTTTCCTATCCTTCAGCCAGTTTTTAATCCACAATAGGACATTTCCTCCTATCCCATGACCCTCCAATTTCCTCTGTAGCCTTTCATGAGGTACCTTGTCAAACGCCTTTTGAAAATCCAGATACGCAATATCAACCAGCTCCCCTTTGTCCACATGTTTGTTTACTCCTTCAAAGAATTGAAGTAAATTGGTCAGGCAACATTTCCCCACACAAAAGCCGTGCTGACTTGGTCTCAGTAATCCATGTCCTTGGATGTGCTCTGTAATTTTGTTTCTAATAATAGCCTCTACCATTTTCCCCGGCACCGACATCAGACTCACCGGTCTATAATTTCCCGGATCTCCTCTGGAACCTTTTTTGAAAATTGGCGTTACATTGGCCACCCTCCAATCTTCCGGTACCACCCTCGATTTTAAGGATAAATTGCATATCACTAACAGTAGCTCTGGAAGCTCATTTTTCAGTTTTGTCACGGATGAATACCATCCGGTCCAGGAGATTTGGTACTCTTCAGTTTGCTGAACTGCCCCATTATGTCCTCCAGGTTTACCGTGAAGTCAGTAAGGTTCTCCGACTCGTCCGCTTGAAATACCATTTCCGACACCGGTATCATCTCCATCACTTTGAGGGGATACCCCTCTTGTTGGGGGGGGGGATCTCAATAGGGTTTCTGATACTAATTTTGATCAAACCTGTAACCCTCAGAATGAACAAATTGATGTGACTAAGGATATACTTTTGCCGTGCGAAACCCTAGATATAGTGGATAGTTGGAGGGTGCTCCACCCCATACACCATGATTTTACATACCACTCTTGTGCTCATGGCACACATTCCTGCATTGATTATATATCATAGGTTGTTATACCCCAGCGTCCTCAAAGCTACTATTGGTCCTACTGAAATATCCAACCATGCTCTAATATGGGTGGAATTAGCCTTACAAACTGATTTTGTGGGGTGAGGCAGTGGAACTTTCCATTGTATTTATATATAGACCCAAAATTTTGGAGAATACATTTGCACTAAATGGAAAGACTACTAGTCTTTTAATAAACATCATAAGGGGGATGCTATTCTTTATTGGGGGAAACAGCAAAAGCTGTACTAAGGGGGGGGACGTTATAGCCTATTCTAGTCTCAAAAAGGAAATGAGTGATAAAGCCATTTTAAGGTTGGGAAAACAATTAATGACCTTAACCCTAGTGTACCTAATAAATCCCAATTGATCACTACTCAAACCGCTTAACGAACTTACACACCAACCCCTGGATTCTATATATGACACCTTCTGTGCAGAGATATGTGCATATCTTGGCGGCACAAGGTAATAACCATTTTTAACAGCACTTAACAAGCACTAATTGGCAATAATTACAATTTATGTGTGGAAATTGCTAAGCATATTCTATAAAGGAACTGTGCCTCAATTACATGCATCTACCTTCACATACCTCTGCACAAAAGCATGGAATAAACTACCGAATACTATAAAAATAACACGTGACTTGACAGACTTCAGGAAATTATTGAAAACGCACTTGTTCGAAGAAACTTACAATAAGAATCCTCCTTAACGACTTGATTATTCTATATCTAAACCAACCACTTACTGATCCCTCTGAATTGATTATATTAATGTTATTATCATTATTGGTCATTATATTTTACTTCTTTTTATTATGAGTTATGTAAATCATATCTTCCTTATTTCTTACATAGTAATATGTTAAATTAGAACAAACCTCTTACTCTGTTCATAATTATATCTTCCTTGTCATCAAGCAGATGCAGCCATTACAGATGGGTTGTGTCCATCAACCAGCAGAGGGCGATAGAGAGCATACTTTTTTCAGTGCCTCATACCAGCTTGCTCCACTGCCTCTCTTCAGTATTCTCTATCTCCCCTAGCAGAGTGGCTGCAGCTTCTTCGAGCTCCATCTAAAATCTGCCTGGAGGTTGCTCCTGTGCTTTTGCCAGTTGTTAGCAGGGGTGTTGGAGGCTATAGCAGCTTCACTTTAAAGGCACATAGGTTCGCCCTTTCCCTGCCTTACCCATACCTCCGTGGATGTGGACACATTGCTTAGCTTTCCCTGTTCTTCTCCACCAACAGTGGATGCAGGCACATAGGTTCGCCCTTTCCCTGCCTTTCCCACTCACCTGAGCCTCCGGAGTTCTATTTACCTCTGCTTTCCTCACAGCGTAAAAAAAAAAAAAAAAAAGGAACAGAGGATTTTCCTTGCCTTTTTCTGTGGGACCGGAGCTGTGATACTCGGTCCAGTGAGGTAAGAGTGTTTTCTGACTCCTCCGGGGTGGGCCCGCGATCGGGGCGATTTTGGCGCGAACCGCCATTTTGAATTTTACCGCCGTTTTCGGTGATGGCTGCGGAGACAGTAAAGCGCTGTTCCAAGTGTGGCAAGCGCAGATCAGCAGCGGGGCTCTGTAAATCGTGCTGTACAGACATTAGAACCGGCCCGAGCGTGGCGAGCGACGATTCTTCGCGCTCTGAGCTGGCAGCGGACGCCATTTTGAATTTACCACATGGCGCGACCTCTGCTGAGACAGAGAGTCCTGAGCCCAGGGGGAAGCCTCGGAGTGAGGCTGATATGAGAGCTACTAGCCCCGGCAGAGATCCGGGTGCCCAGGGTGAGTTTTTCTCCCCTGATTTTGTCTTCTTAATGCATAAAGCATACATGCTTAAAAGAGCTCTCCCACTAAGCCCTGCAGGGGCCTCTTCTAATGCCCCCCCCCCCCCCCCCCCCCGGTGGATTCTAGCCTGGGTATGCCCTCTGAAGCGTTATTCCCTGATAATTGGCAGAATATGAAGCGCAGAAGGGCTCTTTCCCCTTCAGAGAGTGCTGCACCTCCGTTCCCCCCCCCTGTGGTCGGGCTGCGAGGATTCGGAGGACTCTGGCAGGCCTTCATGGTCTGAGGAGCCAGAGTCTGGTGCAGAAGTGACTCAGGATCTGGACGATCCCTCCGCGGTGAGGATTTTCCACCGTGATGAGCTGCCAGCGCTTATTTCTGATGCCCTGCAGGCTCTCTCTATTGAGGACCCTGCCAGTGGCACAGCCTCCTCTGTGAATCCTAGGATGACTAGTACCAAAAAGCCTGCTCGAGCCTTTCCTTTCCATGACTCCATCCAACAGCTTATTTCGGCTCAATGGGCTGACCCCGAGGGACCTTTGAAAGTTTCCAGGGCTATGGGGCAATTATACCCTCTGAGTGAGGAGCATATGGCTCGCTTTGCTATGCCTAAAGTGGATGCCCTAGTCACAGCTGTGACAGAGAACTACCCTCCCTGTTGAAGGAGGTGTTGCCCTGAAGAATATTCAAGACCGTAGACTGGAATCAGCACTTAAACGGTCATTTGAAATTGCAGGTCTCACTATTCGGGCGTCTGCAGGCAGTTGTTATGCTGCTAGAGCCTGCCTGGCTTGGTTGCAACAGGCAGTGGAACAGCCCGGTGATGGAGCGGAGCCCTTTTCAGATGTGGCTCCGCGGATGGAGTCGGCCTTGTCCTTTCTTGCTGACGCCCTTTATGATATTGTCAGAGCTTCGGCTAAACACATGGCAGTAGCAGTGGCGGCTCGCCGTCTTCTTTGGCTACGGCATTGGGCGGCGGACATGGCCTCTAAGCAAAGGTTGGCGAAGTTGCCCTTTCAAGGCCTTCTCCTGTTTGGTGAGGAGTTGGAGAAAATTGTGAAGGGCCTGGGTGAGGCTAAACCCCAGCGCTTGCCCGAAGATAGGCTTCGGCCTTCCTCTAAGGGTGCGGCGGTCCACTCCTCTTACAGACCTCGCTTCCGTGAAGCTCGAAGGTACCGCCTGGGGCGTTCTGCTGGGTTCACTTCTCGTGCCCGTTTTCAGCAAAGGAACTCCTTTCGCTCGGACAAACATTCCACAGCCACTGGCTCAAGGCCTGGAGTTCAGGGGCGACCCTCTCAATGATGGTGCGCCGGCCCTCTCCTCGAGTCCTGTCATCGGAGGATGTCTTTGCCGAGGGGTGGGCCAACATTTCCTCAGATCAGTGGGTCTTGGACCTGATCAGAGACGGTTACAGAATAGAATTCGACGCCCCTGTATGAGAAGTGCTTGTGGAGTCCCGATGCGGCTCTGCCGCCAAACGGGCGGCGGTAGAGGAGATTTTGCAAGGTCTGATTCAGATAGGGGCCGTGTCCCCGGTACCTCCCGCCGAACATGGCTGCGGCCGCTACTCCATCTACTTTGTGGTGCCGCGAAAAGGAGGGTCTTTTCGCCCTATTCTGGACTTAAAAGAATTAAACAAGTCCCTGAGAGTGCGGCATTTCCACATGGAAACCCTGTGCTCCGTCATTGCGGCGGTACAGCCAGGAGAGTTTCTCACGTCTGTAGACATGAAAGAAGCTTACTTGCACATACCAATTTGGCCCCCGCACCAGAAGTTTCTGAGGTTTGTGGTGATGGGAAAGCATTTCCAGTTCCGGGCCTTGCCTTTTGGCCTCGCCACAGCTCCCCGCACCTTTTCGAAGGTTATGGTGGTAGTAGCTGCATTTCTAAGGCAAGAGGGTATTCGGGTTCACCAGTACCTGGACGACTGGCTCATTCGAGCAAACTCTGCTGCAGAGAGTCAGCATGTAACAGCCAGAGTGGTCTCAGTACTTCAATCTCTGGGCTGGGTCGTCAATTTGGCCAAAAGTCACCTGACCCCCCTTGCAGCCTTGGGGTATGTGTACCTACCCGAGCAAAGGCGGTGCAAGCTTCAGAATCAGGTCCATCTGCTCCTGAGGATGCCCCGCCCACGAGCTTGGGACATTGTCCAGCTGCTTGGATCGATGACGGCCACCATGGAACTGGTGCCCAGGGCGAGAGCGCACCTGAGACCTCTACAGTATGCTCTACTCCAAAGATGGTCTCCAGTATCTCAGGATTATCAATGCAGATTCTCTTGACTCCCTGCGGCCCGACTCAGCATGGAGTGGTGGCTCTCAGACAGCATGCTGCGGCGAGGAATGCCGCTGGCGCTCCCCAATTGGTGCCTAGTGGTGACAGATGCCAGCCTGAAAGGCTGGGGCGCACATTGCAAGGGGAAGCATGCCCAGGGTCTATGGACACCCGAGGAGTCGTAGTGGTCCATCAACCGCCTAGAGTTGAAAGCGGTGTTTCAGGTGTTTCTGGCTTTTCAAGTGACCCTGGAAGGATTGGCTGTCAGAGTTATTTCGGACAACATGACAGCAGTGGCCTACATAATGCCGACAAGGCGGCACGCAGTGCAGAGCTCTAGCCGCGCAGGCCAAACAAATTTGCCACTGGGCCGAGCTGCATCTACAGTTTCTGTCGGCAGCTCACATTGCAGGTCAGAGCAACGTGCAAGCCGATTATCTAAGCAGGCATCAGATCGATCCAGCGGAGTGGGAACTTGCAGACGAAGTATTCCTGCAGATATGTGCCAAGTGGGGCAAGCCCGTGATGGATCTAATGGCGACAAGCACCAATGCCAAAGTCCCGTGCTTCTTCAGCAGACGGAGAGATCCTCGCTCGGCAGGGTTGGATGCCTTGGCTCAACCCTGGCCTCCGGGCCTACTGTATGTGCTCCCTCCGTGGCCCTTGATAGGGCAAGTGCTCCTGCGGATTCGGCTGCATCCAGGAGAAGTGGTTCTCGTCTCCCCAGATTGGCCCAGGAGGCCTTGGTATGCGGACCTCCGACAGATGCTTGTAAAGGATCCCCTTCAGTTACCTCTGGTTCCCAACCTGTTGTCACAGGGTCCGGTGACCATGGAAAACGCCTGCCGATTTGGTCTTATGGCCTGGCGATTGAGAGGGCGCAATTGAGAGACAAAGGCTATTCCAATAAAGTAATTTCCACTCTCTTGCAAGCCCGCAAGCGTTCCACTTCCGTGGCTTATGCCAGGATTTGGCGGCAGTCTGGTGTGCTTCCAGAGAGATCACACCCCTGTGGGCTCCTGTCTCGCCGATTCTGGACTTTTTGCAGGATGGTGCACCCTGCGGGTGCAAGTGGCAGCGTTGGCCTCCCTGCGTGGCAAGGTTGAAGGCGTGTCTTTAGCTGCTCATCCGGATGTGGCACAGTTTCTTAGAGGGGTGCTTCGGCTCCGTCCTCTTCTGCGTGCACCTTGTCCAGCTTGGAACCTGGGGCTAGTGCTGAAGGCCCTTCAGGGTGCTCCCTTTGAACCGCTTCGGCGTGCTTCAGAGAAAGATTTGACACTGAAGGCCATCTTTTTAGTGGCCATTACTTCGGCGAGACGGGTGTCAGAGCTCCAGGCGCTGTCCTGTAGAGACCCTTTTCTGCAATTTTCAGAGTCCGGGGTCACGGTTCGGACCGTGCCTTCCTTCTTGCCTAAGGTGGTTTCAGCGTTTCACCTAAACCAACCTATTTTCTTGCCCTCCTTTGTCGTGGAGGAGTTTCCAGAATCGTTTGGGCAATTGCACCTGTTGGACGTGCGCAGGATCCTGCTTCAGTATCTGCGAGTTACTAACTCTTTCAGGACCTCTGATCATCTGTTTGTTTTGCTATCAGGTCCTCGCAGAGGGTCTCCAGCGTCTAAAGCCACTATTGCCCGCTGGCTTAAAGAATCTATCTTTTCAGCTTATTTGCTTGCCGGCCGGCCTCCGCCTGATGCCTTTAAGGTGTATTCCACTAGAGGAATTTCCTCTTCTTGGGCTGAAACTGGAGCACTCTCTCTTCAAGAGATTTGTAGTGCAGCAACATGGGCTTCTAAGCTCTCTTTTGCCCGACATTACAGGCTGGATGTGGCTGCCAGGAGGGACGCACATTTTGGAGCGCAAGTGCTGGCGCATGGTGTGGCTTGTTCCCACCCTATCTAGGGATTGCTTTGATACATCCCATCTGTAATGGCTGCATCTGCTTGATGACAAGGAAGGGAAAATTAGGTTCTTACCGTGATAATTTTCTTTCCTTTAGTCATAGCAGATGCAGCCATGATCCCTCCCTGTCTGATGCTATCTGCTGTAAATCTATTTCAGGTTCTGTTCGTGTTTCCTGGAGATTCCGTCCTTGGGAGAAAGTCAGAAAACAGTCTTCAGGATTCTTGTTCAATTAAAGGAGGATGACTTAATTCCCTCCAGTTTCATGTTTTGGAGGATGAGTTTATTCCCTCCGGGAGGATGAGTTTATTCCCTCCAGTTATGTCTCAGTGGAGGATGAGTTTATGCCCTCCGGGAGGATGTTTCATTGCCTCCATTCTGAGTTAATGCTCTTTGTTGTAGGGCCATCGTTCGCTGTGAGGAAAGCTCATGTTATTCCCATTGCTGTTTGCCATACTGCTTTGGAAGCTTCAAATACTGAATAGAGGCAGTGGAGCAAGCTAGTATGAGGCACTGAAAAAAGTGTGCTCTCTATCTCCCTCTGCTGGTTAATGGACACAACCCATCTGTAATGGCTGCATCTGCTATGACTAAAGGAAAGAAAATTATCTCGGTAAGAACCTAATTTTCCCTTTTGCAATATAATGTAAGCCACATCGAGCCTGCAAATAGTACTACTACTACTTAGCAATTCTATAGCGCTGCCAGGGTTACGCAGCGCTATACAAGTTTAAACATAGTAACATAGTAGATAACGGCAGAAAAAGACCTGCACGGTCCATCCAGTCTGCCCAACAAGACAACTCATGTGTGCTACTTTTGTGTATACCCTACTTTGATTTGTACCTGTGCTCTTCAGGGCACAGACCGTATAAGTCTGCCCAGCACTATCCCCGCCTCCCACCACCGGCTCTGGCACAGACCGTATAAGTCTGCCCAGCGCTATCCCTGCCTCCCAACCTCCAGTCCTGCCTCCCACCTGTTATGATTGGGGTCTGTACCCCTCTCAAACTTACCTCTTTCCTGGGGGTCAGCTTCTTAGCTGGTTTCTGTTTCTTTTCTCTGTCCTTTCCGAGCTGGCTCTGTCTCTCTGTGCTGGCAGCTTCCAGCAGCATGGCTCTAATTGTTTCACTATATTGCACCTGTGTGTGTGTTGCCTGAGTTGCTCTACCTCTCTTTGGGTGTACTGGCTTCAAGTGCTTCACAGTGTTGCATTGGTGTGGGTTGGGCCTCTCTGGGTCAGTGTGCTTTTGCCTAGGTCTAGGGAGTGTGACATCATCAGGGAGGGCCTTGATAAGGAAGTGGTGTTGTTTCCTTCAGGGCCTTTGCAACAGTGGTGTTTGCTTTAGGTAGGGTGGTGCAGTGTGCATTTCTGACTTTGTGTCTAGTTTCCCTGCTTGCTTTTGCTAAGGGCCAGGTTAGTGTTAGTGCAGTGTGCACTGGTGTTTGTGTGTTTAGCTTTCCTGCTTTTCCCTCTTGGTTTTGGAAGCATTGCTATGTGTAGGGCTTTAGAAGCTCTGTTGCTGATAGAAGTACTTCAGGGTTTGGTGTTGTTTAGGGTTACCATATTTGCCCTAAGAAAAAAGAGGACACATGCCCTGCCCCCCTGGCATACCTCTTCCCCGCCCCTGTCCCGCCCATGCCCCACCCCTTGCCCCGCCCCCTATGCAAGACTTCAATGGAAGTCTCGCGAAGCTGCCGCTTGAACTGCCAGCTCCGGCAGGCAATGAATTTAAACATATGTAGGAAAGAACTTGGATTAGCCTGTCTTGAAGACAGTGGCATAATTTCCCAGATCACCCTGGAACCTTTTTTAAAAATCAGCATATGTAATACAAAAATCACTGATAGAGACAACCAAAATTTGGTTTCAGGTTCAGGTTTGGCACTGAAAGTGGCCCAAATTCAGTTTTGGAGTGGTTTTCATTTTGGTTTAGCATATTTTTAAAGTGTTAGCTGGTTTTTGGTTTTGCAGAAATTCACCATGTGTTTTCAGTTCCTCCCCTCCCCCTCCCCGTTCTGTTGATGCAGGCTGCAGCAGCAGCACCCTCCACTTTTTTTTTTTTTTTTGCAAACTCCTTAATGCAGGGGCCGGGGGGTGTAATCTTTAAACCACCTAGTATTGCTTAAAGAATTCTTAAATTACCTTAAACTTGTGGAGGTGTTAATTTCCCAAATGACCTACTACATTATCACTCAGCCAGCCTTTATCTTAAACAAAGCAAAGGTCGGTTGTTTACTTCAAATTGGGTGAATAATCTCTTCATTAAGGCATTAATAAATCCTCCCAGTGAATAAATCTTTCTGTTCCGCTCACAACTCGCACATGGTTTTTGATTGAAAAGGAATTTTGCACAAGCACACCTCCTGACCCTGTCCCTGTGCCTGAGTGCCTCTATATTATCAAATAGTACCCTCCCTTCGACCCTTCCTTCCCCTGCTTCAAAGTTCAAACAGAAGAACAGAACAGAAGTAGCCTTTTAATCTTAGGCTCCCCCCTGTCCCCGGACGCACACATAAATTATTTTAATCATCTTCCCTGTGACTCGATCTTATTCTTAATCTTCTTCTTACCTTGTCCTCCGGACCTCACTACTTCGGTTATGGCGCCGGCTAAGCAGGCCAGCAAGGGCACATACAGACAGACCACTGTCCACTCCAGACGCTGCACGCTGCAGCTGAGCCTCGTCAACTCGTTTTATAGGTGGCGAAAAAGGCGGCAGGTGGCAGCAGAGCAGGATCGACATCACAAATCAGCTGATGCAGGCAGGCGCTGGCTGGCACGCACACGCACATACGCTGCCTGTAGCCTGCCTGCGTCATGCATCAGAGGAGTCAGGTGATAGGTCAGACGTCGGACTCAGAGCGGTCATGTGATGTTGACCCGAGAAACCCGGACAAATCAACGAAAAGCTGAAATCCGCCCGGACTCCCCACGGCGCCCTCAAAAAGAGGACATGTCCGGGGAAATCCGGACGAATGGTAACCCTAGTGTTGTTAGGAACACTGCAGAGTTTGCTGTTAGAAATACTTCTGGTGTTTGTGCTATTGGGAGCATTGCAGTCTTTGCTGTTGGTGTTTGGTGATTTAGAATCACTTTTGGCTTATGTGTTAGCTTCACTGCTTTTTCCTTGTGGCTCCCCTGTCTTCCCTTTTAGTGCTAGGAGCTCTTCTGGTTGCTTGCCAGAGTAGTGCTTAGGAAGCACCTTGTTAGTTGTATCTAGCTTGCTAGAGCAGGGCTTAGGTAGCTTAGTAGTTTTGTGTTTAGCTTATTAGTGTAGAGCTCTGCTTGTAGCTTGGTGCTTAGTAGCACCTGTGTTAGCTTTGTGTTTAGTTCCCTGCTCTGTTAGTTTAGGGCTTAGGAAGTCCCTTTCTTGAGCAGGGCTTAGGGGCTCCTGTTTAGTATAGGGCTTAGAAAGTCCTTTTGTCAGTTTACTGTTAGGAACACTCCTGCTGGTTTAGGGCTTGGGAGCACGTAGATCAGTTTAAGTTTAGGAGCACTTCTGTTTCCAGTCCTGGTCCCTATGTCATCCGGTATCCAGTAAGTCCTGTCGGCTACTCGAACCCAGGAGCTCAACTTCTGGGGGGCTTAGTAGCTAAGTGCAGGTGAAGCTGTGTGGACCAGTCCAGTGTGCTCCAGTCCCGTGTTCCAGTCCTGTGTCCTCCAGTCCGGGGGACCAGTCCAGTGTGCTCCAGTCCAGTGTGTTCCGGTCCGGTGTGTGTTCCAGTCCGGGGGATTGCAGTCCAGTGTTCCAGTCCTGTGTCCTCCAGTCCGGGGGATTCCAGTCCATGTGTTCCGGTTCGCTGGGCAGTGCCTGCAGTCCCTGCCGGTGTGCTTACCCAGTGTTGGTTGGTGGGTTTTGCCTGCTGCTGTCGCTCCTCGGCAGCAGCCCAAGGGCTCACGTTTGCTCCGGGCTCTGAACCTGAGAACCTGACACCACCACTGGCTCTGGCACAGACCGTATAAGTCTGCCCCGCACTATCCCCGCCTCCCAACCTCCAGCCCCGCCTCCCACTACCGGCTCTGCTATCCAATCTCGGTTTAAACATGGGGAAGGACAGTCCCTGCTCAAGAGAGCTTACAATCTAAAGGTAAAAACTATGTAGCCAGTGTAGGTATCAGGAATGGGAAGGTGGTTAGGCACCAAAAGCAAGGGAGAAGAGATGGGCCTTGAGTAAGGACTTGAAAATGGGCAGGGAGGGCACATGGCGTATGGGTTCAGGAAGTCTGTTCCAGGCATAAGGTGATGCTAGGCAGAAGGGGCGGAGTCTGGAGTTAGCGGTGGTGGAGAAAGGTACAGAAAGGAGTGATTTGTCCTGAGAGCGGAGGTTACGGGTGGGAACATATGGGGAGAGGAGGGTAGAGAGGTAATGGGGGGCTGCACATTGAGTGCACTTGAAGGTCAATAGGAGAAGCTTGAACTGTATACGGTAGCGGATCGGGAGCCAGTGAAGCGACTTGAGGAGAGGGGTGATATGAGTGTATCGGTTCGCGCGGTAGATAAGACGTGCGGCGGAATTTTGGACAGATTGAAGGGGGGATAGGTGGCTAAGCGGGAGGCCAGTGAGGGGAAGGTTGCAATAGTCAAGACGAGAGGTAACGAGCGAGTGGATGAGGGTTCGGGTGGTCTGTTCAGAGAGGAATGGGCGAATTTTGCTAATATTATAGAGGAAGAAGCGACAGGTCTTAGCTGTCTGCTGGATATGGGCAGAGAAGGAGAGGGAGGAGTCAAAATGACTCCGAGGTAGGATAATGTGGGGTACAAATGCAGCAAATAAATAAATAAATTGCAAAGCGCACAGTTCAAAATAAACGTGCATAGCTTAAATGGGGCATTTCATAGGCGTTCCAAAATTTCTGCACGTAATTACAGAATATGGATCAGTGTGCCTAAATCTACACATATGGATTTTTATTGGCGTAAATGAACCCACATAGATGCACTACGTTATCAACTAAGTGTATTCTATGTACTTGCACCTAAATTTTATAGAATACACTTATTTCCGTGTGGATTTTTTAGGTGCCATATATAGAATCCCCTAAGGGCTAAGAAATCTGCTAAATATTTCCAATATCAGTTGTACAAAATGGGCAACAAAAATTGGTAAATTGTTAGCCAAGATGATCAGACCATGGAATGGCATATATTTGACTGGAAGCCAATGGTAACATAAAGGGAGTTATTTGATCTCTGTTCCCTGGCCGACCCCCTCCCCCCCCCCCCCCCCCCCAAAAAAAAAAAAAAAACCTAATCCCAGAAATCTGCAGCATCCTCAAATGCTTCATCAAAGAGTAACCCCTAAATAAACCACATTAATATAATCCAATTTCGATATTAATAGAAAATGCAGAAAAAATGCAATGTTGCTTCATCAAATCTGCTGGAATTGCTCACAACATTCTCAATGTACAAAAACCCTTATGCATCACCCACTACACCTGCTAATCAAACCGCAACCCAGAATCAATGTCTCACAAATACTAAAAAGAATCTAGAGCTGCACCTGACCTGCTTAAAACTGTGGCAACACTGATGAACGTGATAAATGGCCCATTAACCAACAAGCTCATAGTCTTTCCCACAATCAAAATCGGTCTATGCTAATAAAGCCAAACCAGTATCACAACCAAACAATCCTGAGAAGAAGACAAATCAGGAGAAGCATAGCATGTAATACTATGATTTCTTGGAATGTGCCTGGAATGGGTTTCCCTATGCAAAGAAGACAAAAGGGGAAGTATTGCCCACCAACAAAATATTGTCCACATACACATACATCCCCACTAGATATTAGCGAATCATGTGCACCAAAGGTGCCAAGAATAAATTAACCATTAATGAGGACAACCATGATCATAAGTACATAAGTACATAAGTAGTGCCATACTGGGAAAGACCAAAGGTCCATCTAGCCCAGCATCCTGTCACCAACAGTGGCCAATCCAGGTCAAGGGCACCTGGCACGCTCCTCAAACGTAAAAACATTCCAGACAAGTTATACCTAAAAATGCGGAATTTTTCCAAGTCCATTTAATAGCGGTCTATGGACTTGTCCTTTAGGAATCTATCTAACCCCTTTTTAAACTCCGTCAAGCTAACCGCCCGTACCACGTTCTCCGGCAACGAATTCCAGAGTCTAATTACACGTTGGGTGAAGAAACATTTTCTCCGATTCGTTTTAAATTTACCACACTGTAGCTTCAACTCATGCCCTCTAGTCCTAGTATTTTTGGATAGCGTGAACAGTCGCTTCACATCCACCCGATCCATTCCACTCATTATTTTATACACTTCTATCATATCTCCCTCAGCCGTCTCTTCTCCAAGCTGAAAAGCCCTAGCCTTCTCAGCCTCTCTTCATAGGAAAGTCGTCCCATCCCCACTATCATTTTCGTCGCCCTTCGCTGTACCTTTTCCAATTCTACTATATCTTTTTTGAGATACGGAGACCAGTACTGAACACAATACTCCAGGTGCGGTCGCACCATGGAGCGATACAACGGCATTATAACATCCGCACACCTGGACTCCATACCCTTCCTAATAACACCCAACATTCTATTCGCTTTCCTAGCCGCAGCAGCACACTGAGCAGAAGGTTTCAGCGTATCATCGACGACGACACCCAGATCCCTTTCTTGATCCGTAACTCCTAACGTGGAACCTTGCAAGACGTAGCTATAATTCGGGTTCCTCTTACCCACATGCATCACTTTGCACTTGTCAACATTGAACTTCATCTGCCACTTGCACGCCCATTCTCCCAGTCTCGCAAGGTCCTCCTGTAATCGTTCACATTCCTCCTGCGACTTGACGACCCTGAATAATTTTGTGTCATCGGCGAATTTAATTACCTCACTAGTTATTCCCATCTCTAGGTCATTTATAAATACATTAAAAAGCAACGGACCCAGCACAGACCCCTGCGGGACCCTACTAACTACCCTCCTCCACTGAGAATACTGGCCACGCAATCCTACTCTCTGCTTCCTATCTTTCAACCAGTTCTTAATCCATAATAATACCCTACCTCCGATTCCATGACTCTGCAATTTCTTCAGGAGTCTTTCGTGCGGCACTTTGTCAAACGCCTTCTGAAAATCCAGATATACAATATCAACCGGCTCCCCATTGTCCACATGTTTGCTTACCCCCTCAAAAAAATGCATTAGATTGGATTGGTGAGGCAAGACTTCCCTTCACTAAATCCGTGCTGACTTTGTCTCATCAGTCCATGTTTTTGTATATGCTCTGCAATTTTATTCTTAATAATAGCCTCCACCATCTTGCCCGGCACCGACGTCAGACTCACCGGTCTATAATTTCCCGGATCTCCTCTGGAACCCTTCTTAAAATCGGAGTAACATTGGCTACCCTCCAGTCTTCCGGTACTACACTCGATTTTAGGGACAGATTGCATATTTCTAACAGTAGCTCCGCAAGTTCATTTTTTAGTTCTATTAATACTCTGGGATGAATACCATCAGGTCCCGGTGATTTACTACTCTTCAGCTTGCTGAACTGACCCATTACATCCTCCAAGGTTACAGAGAATTTGTTTAGTTTCTCCGACTCCCCCGCTTCAAATATTCTTTCCGGCACCGGTGTCCCCCCCAAATCCTCTTCGGTGAAGACCGAAGCAAAGAATTCATTTAATTTCTCCGCTACGGCTTTGTCCTCCTTGATCGCCCCTTTAACACCATTTTCGTCCAGCGGCCCAACCGACTCTTTGGCCGGTTTCCTGCTTTTAATGTATCTAAAAAAATTTTTACTATGTATTTTTGCTTCCAACGCTAATTTCTTCTCAAAGTCCTTTTTTGCCCTCCTTATCTCCGCTTTGCATTTGGCTTGGCATTCCTTATGATCTATCCTGTTACTTTCAGTTGGTTCTCTTCTCCACTTTCTGAAGGATTGTTTTTTGGCTCTAATGATTTCCTTTATCTTACTGTTTAGCCACGCCGGCTGACGTTTAGTCTTTTTTTCCCTTTTTTCTAATACGTGGAATATATTTGTCCTGAACCTCCAGGATGGTGTTTTTAAACAGCATCCACGCCTGATGCAAGTTTTTTACTCTGCGAGCTGCTCCTTTCAGTCTTTTTTTCACCATTTTTCTCATTTTGTCGTAATCACCTTTTCTATAGTTAAACGCTAGCGTACTTGATTTCCTAGTTTCACTTCCTTCAATGCCAATATCAAAACCGATCATATTATGATCACTGTTATCAAGCGGCCCTCGTATCGTTACCCCCTGCACTAGATCATGAGCACCACTAAGGACTAAGTCTAGTATTTTTCCTTCTCTTGTCGGCTCCTGAACTAGCTGTTCCATGAAGCTGTCCTTGATTTCATCAAGAAATCTTATGTCCCTTGCGTGTACAGATGTTACATTAACCCAGTCTATATGCGGGTAATTGAAATCCCCCATTATTATTGTGTTGCCCAGTTTGTTTGCGTCCCTGATTTCCTTTAACATTTCCGCATCCGTCTGTTCGTCCTGGCCAGGCGGACGGTAGTACACTCCTATCACTATCCTTTTCCCCTTTGCACATGGAATTTCAATTCACAGTGATTCCAAGGAGTGTTTTGTTTCCTGCAGAATTTTCAATCTATTTGATTCAAGGCTCTCGTTAATATACAATGCTACCCCTCCACCAATCCGATTCACCCTATCACTACGATATAATTTGTACCCCGGTATGACAGTGTCCCACTGGTTATCCTCCTTCCACCAGGTCTCAGAGATGCCTATTATATCTAATTTTTCATTTAGTGCAATATATTCTAACTCCCCCATCTTATTTCTTAGGCTCCTGGCATTCGCATATAGACATTTCAAACTATGTTTGTTGTTCCTAAGTACATCATGCTTAGTACTTGACAGTATTAATTGGCAATCTTTTGTCTGATTTTTATTGTTATTTAAAGATACCCGATCTACTACAATCTCTTTTGCAACCTCACTATCAGGATACTCTATCTTCCCTGTTATGGTGATATCTTTGAAAGATACCTTATCCCGAACCATGCTCTTTTGAGCGACTGTCGGCCTTCCCCCCATTTCTAGTTTAAAAGCTGCTCTATCTCCTTCTTAAACGCCGATGCCAGCAGCCTGGTCCCACTCTGGTTAAGATGGAGCCCATCCTTTCGGAATAGGCTCCCCCTTCCCCAGAATGTTGCCCAGTTCCTAACAAATCTAAAGCCCTCCTCCCTGCACCATCGTCTCATCCACGCATTGAGACTCTGGAGCTCTGCCTGTCTCTTGGGCCCTGCGCGTGGCACAGGTAGCATTTCAGAAAATGCTACCCTGGAGGATCTGGATTTCAGCTTTCTACCTAAGAGCCTAAATTTTGCTTCCAGAACCTCTCTCCCACATTTTCCTATGTCATTAGTACCCACATGTACCAAGACAGCCGTCTCCTCCCCAGCACTATATAAAATCCTATCTAGGTGACGCGTGAGGTCCGCCACCTTCGCACCAGGCAGGCAAGTCACCAGGCGATCCTCACGTCCACCAGCCACCCAGCTATCTATATGCCTAATGATCGAATCACCAAGTACAACAGCTGTCCTAACCTTTCCCTCCCGGGCAACATTTGGAGATATATCCTCGGTGCGAAAGGATAATACATCCCCTGGTGGGCAGGTCCTGGCTACAGGAGTACTTCCTACTTCACCAGGGTGATGCTCTCCTTCTAGGAGACCTCCCTCCTCCAAGGTAGCACAGGGGCTACCTGACTGGAGGTGGGACTTCTCTACAACATCCCTGTAGGTCTCCTCTATGTACCTCTCTGTCTCCCTCAGCTCCATCAAGTCTGCTACTCTAGCCTCAAGAGAACGGACACGTTCTCTGAGAGCTAGGAGCTCTTTGCATCGGGCACACACATATGACACCTCACCAATTGGGAGATAATCATACATGTGACACTCAATGCAAAAGACTGGATAGCACCCCTCTCGCTGCTGGACTGCTGACTCCATCTTAGTGTTTTTTTGAGTTTTTCCGTAATTTAAAACTTGCTAAAGTATTAAGGATATCAGCCTATCACTAACTTACAGTTCCTCCTTTAAACCCCAATCTTCAAGTTCCGAAAGCACAAGCAAAATTTGTTCACTTACCAGAGAAATATCCTCTTCTCCCAGAACTTATTAGAAGGAAAGCTTTCGGCGCGCGGCACCTTGAGCAGAGGCCCCGAGTGGATCGGAACGGACCTGGGAGTCACTCCGGCGAAGGCTCCGAGGATATGCAGATGAGCTGCAAGTCCTCCACGGCACCTGAGAAGGCAACCGGTGGGAGAGCTGGGCACCTCTCAACCAAGAAAAGGCTTACCAGGGGTCTTTGAAGGTCTTCATGTGATATTTTATAAACTGATGATCTAACTCCAGTGTCCTGAACAAAAGAAAAGTATGGTTTCTCCCTTTTATAAATAATCAATATGTTTAGCAACAATTGATCCAAAACATCAAACACAGAGGCTAGATCAAAAAAATCACCAGGACAATCCAGCCATTATCCAATTTGCCCAAACATAACTTAAGAACAATGTTAGCTTCTTTCCCATGCCCTATCCTGAACCCAGTTCCAGAAGCAATGGGTGGGTCATTGTTACTGTTCTTCTGCTTGGACCTTCTGCAAGGTGAAGGGGTCAATCCTTCTACATAAAAACAGCTAAAAATCATAAAGCCCCTGGGTTTGACCTGACAGCTGAATTTTTTTTATAAAGTTTTGGGAGAACAGATTTCAGAATCATTGAAGGAGCTGTATAGAAAAGTGCTGGATTAGTGTTCAAACTAATGAGGCAGTGATAATGATGCTTTCTAAGGAAGACAAGAACTTGCTGAAGTTGGGTTCTTCCTGTCCCATCTCTTTCCTCAAAATAGTTATAAAAATATATGCAAAAATGATGGTTAATGGATTGATATTCTGCAGAACTTACTACTACTACTTACTACTACTTATCATTTCTGTAGCGCTATTAGACGTACTTGATGGCTTGTATGTATGTGGGCTGTGTCCCTGGAAGTAATGATGTGATGAATATGGGAGATAGAAGCAACACAGGATTAGTGGTGGTACTGTTCATAAGCTTTGACATTGAGAAGTCTGCTGCTGCTACTAATCATTTTTATAGTGCTAAAAGACTTATTCTTATGCGTTTGTGTACAGTACTGTGTCAGTCCTTGCTCGATAATCTAGTCAAGACAGACAAATGGAGATTAGAGAGTGTTTATTTTGAGAATGATTGATTAAAATATTGGGTATTGAACAGGGGGAAAATGCATTTTATATGGTTTCATGGGGCTATCTCTGGTATGTGCTGGAGAAATTTGAAGTTGGCGAAGAGGTCAGCAAAATTAAGATGCTATATTAAAGAGTGGGCATCTGCAGTCTGCCTGCAGCCCACCATTGAATTCTGTTCAGCCCACCAATGAATATGCAGCTGTTAGCTGATCTCCCTCCCTTTCAAGGTCTGCAGGAGAGACGAAAAGTGCCAAGCCCAGCACCAGCAATAACTTCAGCACAGTGGAGCCTTGTCACCCACAAGCATAAAGGCCCTGCTGGCCCTACCCATTCTAATGCATATGGAACGTGTCTGAGAAGGCAGGACCAGCACGGAGCTGTGCAGATATTATAGCTCTGCTTTTGTAAAGGGCTCTTTATGGGAACCACCAGTCTCTGGTCCACTCTCATTCACCGATTCAGTTTCTGTCAGCTCTGCTACATCAGTAAGTTCTGCTGTATTTGCTTATGGCCCTGCCAGAGTGACCCAGGCCAATCGAGGTGGGGGGGATGCTTGATTTTATTGATTGACCCAGCAGCCACTCTCCATCGCACTAAATATTAGTGTATTGACATGTCAAGGAATGAATTATCTGGGGTTGCAGTTTGATGTCGGGCCATGCACCCAGAGCTTAAAGATCAAGCAGCCATTCACTGCTGATGTCACTTGGAAGTCCCTGAATTTTTTTACTTTTATTACAACACTAGGATAAAAGGCCCATTTTGGAAATCAATGAAATGGGCGCTAGCAAGGTATTGCCTTTCTGCAATTAGTGTTTTGAAAGGGATTGTTAGGCTAAATGTGTTCTCTCCCTCCCTCTGAGTTGCAGGGCCGTCTCCCCCCTCCCTCCAAGTTCCAGGGTCGTCCCCTCCCTCCCAGTTCCAGGGTCTCCCCTCCCTCCAAGTTCTAGGGTCCCCCCTCCCTCCCTCCAAGTTCCAGGGTCCTCCCTCCCTCCCTCCAAGTTCCGGGGTCCCCCCTCTTCCTCCTTCCCTCCCAGTTCCAGGGTCCCCCCTCCCTCTGAGTTCCACAGTCCTCCCCGCCTTCCTCCGAGTTGTACCAGCTGTTGAAACTCCTTACCTTTTTAATGGCCGTCGTTCTCTTAGGTCCGTGATGCGTCTGACGTAACGTTTCGTGGCGTACCAATGGGTGAGCGATTGCGATCATTTGGCTAGTGTCAGTGCTCCGCCCTCGACGTCATCATGTTGTAATGCGAGGGCGGGGCAGACACTCATGGGCAAACAGCGATCTACACAACTACAGCTTCCGGCTCGGGCTTCAGGCTTCCGGCTTCATTAGAACGTTGGAGGTGCGTTTTATATAGAGAGATGAATAGAAAATTTGCTTGGTTTCCAACAATGTCAGCCATTTGTATATGTTAACACACAATTACTACAGATCATCTTATCAAGTCCCAAGTCCACTTACCTCCATTCCATTCCCATAAATGTGCAAGTTATTCATTAAGCCCTTTGTCCAGCTTTTTTAACCCCTTTATCCCCCCCCCCCCCCCCGCCCATCCTCACCTTCTCTTCACCTATACTAAGAAGTTATCACTCACTTCTTTCACTCCTTGCCTTCTCTGATGCTTATGCCCAGAGGTGGAGTTCTCCTCTATTTCAAATGTCAGGGTGATTAGCCCCAAAACTGTGCTACTTCTGTCTATACATCAGTCTCTCAGGCTTTCTGCAGTATTTAAAAGGACATAGCTCAATCGCTGCCATCTCATGCATCAGCTGTACCCAGCATTGCACTGGGGGCCCTTTGTCTTCTGTCAAATTACAAAGTAACCCATTTTACCAGAAACACTGCCACAGGAACTCTCCTTGCCGCCAGTGGCTTTTCATCCCCCAAAAGCGATAGATTATAGCTCGAATCAGTAGACATTTCTATGATAGTTTGAATCGCCTTAATAGCTGTGGACCACAGATTCCCTAGTAGATCACAATCCGGAAAGGAGTACCAGTGTTCCTATGTGATGTTTACGTTTAACACAAATGCTGTCTGCTGACAACATGAATTTCACCCCTCTACTTCTGGTCAGAAAGGTCCTGTGAACCAAATTATATTTCATCTACCTCAATGATGCATATTTTATCATGCTGTAAACATCTGCAAATCATTTTATAAATTCTCCTCCTCTCTTCCCCTCAATTCCTTTGCCATTTTGAAGACCATATATCTGCTAACTAGTCCAGATAAATGGCTTCTGTAGACCCCCCCCCCCTCCTCCGATTATCTTGTACAAAACTGCCAGCTTTTAAAAGGGAGGAAACCTAACAAAGTTTCTGTCTAATTCGCTGCATTCTATAATTTCTTTATATTTCCTATGCTGAAATTGGTGGTAGTGGTGTATTTGCAAAAATGGCTGTTTCCATATCATCAAGCTGATCAATCCATAGACTGGTGGGTTGTGTCCATCTATCAGCAGGTGGAGATAGAGAGCAAACTTTTGCCTCCCTATATGTGGTCATGTGCTGCCGGAAACTCCTCAGTATGTTCTCTATCTCAGCAGGTGGTGGTCACACACAGCAGCAGCTCTGGCTAGGCCTCCAAGCCTAATTTTTAGGTTTTGTTGAGTGCCTGGGGTTGAGGGCTCTTTTGAGCAAGTGCAAACCTGGTGGTGCCAGGTCCCTCCTTTTCTCCCCCCTCCCGCTGGCTCCGTTAAAAAAAAAAAAATAAAAATTTTGAACTTCCTTAAAGGCGTTTATTTCGACGTTTATTTAAACGTCCATTGCAGCTACTCACTGGGACACCAGGTCGTTACAGCTCGGAGCGGAAAGCAGGTAATTTTTACCTTTTTATAGCGGGCAGGGGGTTCCCCGATTCTTCTCCTCGTGGCATATGGCGTCGGAGGGCGAGGGCGCAAAGGGTCGCTCCCCGGATCGCTTGAGCGCTTCTAGAGGGGATGCGGGGGTCTTAAAGCCTGATTCGCCCTTGTTGGGTGACAGTTTCGTGACCGATGAATGTCCCGGTCCTTCCTCCGGCGTGGCGGTTTTTCCCGCCATAAACGCCCATCCCCCGCTCCTCGCCTCCGCCATCTTGGCCGGCCACGCGGCTCGGACGGCTTCTTCATGGGCCGCCCTTGAGGTTGGAGACATTAATGCCATGAACGCCCTTAATTTGGGCGACGGCACAAAAGCGGCTAAAGTTAAGCGCCGTTCTTCCCGCGCGGCTCCTTCGCGGAGTGTCGCGCCGGACGCCATTTTGGATGCGCAGCATGTCTCTCCCCCGCTCTTTCGAGCGCCAGTTGAGGGTGCGTCTGGGGCTGTTGCCCAGGCTGCAGAAGTGCACAGTCTGGGGGGTTTTTCCCCCGAGTTTGTTTTGCTGCTGCATCAGGCCTTCCTCATGCAAAACGCTGCCCCTGCTCCCTCGTCTGGTAAAGAGGTTGAGGTTCCCAGAGGTAAACGCCCTCGGGTTGATTCCCAGGCCTTGGAGGACTTTGTCTCCTCCGATGTAGATGAGGGCAGCGTCTCTGAGGTCTCCCAACGGTCCTTTGCGGATTCCTTGGAGGAGACGGATCCCCGCTCGGATGGAGCGGATGACCCCTCTGCAGCGCGGCTTTTTAGCCCAGAGGATTTGCCCAACCTGTTGTTACAGGCCATGGACACTTTGAAGATTTCCTCTCCGGAGGACGTCTCTCCCTCAGCCCCTGTTGGCTCTGCCATTATGCTAGGGACGAAGCGCCCGCCTAGAACCTTCCACGTGCATGATGCCATGCACACCTTAATTTCGGCTCAATGGGATGTCCCGGAAGCGAGCCTTAAAGTGGCTAGGGTTATGTCCCGCCTCTATCCTTTGGCTGTGAGTGAACGTGAGGCCTATCTGTGGCCTACCGTGGATTCTTTAATCACTGCGGTGACTAAGAAAACGGCGTTGCCGGTGGAAAGTGGCACGGCCCTAAAGGACGCCCAAGACAGAAGATTGGAGGCGGCCTTAAGGTCGTCCTTTGAGGCGGCTGCTTTAAGTTTGCAGGCCTCAGTTTGCGGCTCCTATGTGGCCAGGGTGTGCCTGACTATGGTGCAGCGGGCTTACCCCTCGGATCATTCCTTGAGGGCTGATTGGCCGGCCCTGGAATCGGGCTTAGCCTATTTGGCAGACTTGCTGTATGATGTCTTGAGGGCCTCAGCGAAAGGCATGGCTCAGACAATCTCTGCGCGGCGGTGGCTTTGGCTGAAACATTGGTCTGCTGACCACGCCTCTAAATCCCGCCTGGCTAGATTGCCTTTTAAAGGCAAGCTGCTCTTTGGGGTCGAGCTGGACAAAATCGTGACCGATCTTGGCACGTCTAAGGGCAAGAAATTACCAGAGGTCAGGGCTCGGGCTAGTACTCGTCCCGGTACCTCCAGAGGACGGTTGCAGGAAGCCCGTCGGTACCGCCCGGGCAAGTCGGGTTCCTCTGCCCCCTCTTCCTTCAAGAGGAATTTCTCCCCCAAGCAGCATTCCTTTCGCAGAGACCGCCGTCCCGGAGGTGCTCCCTCCGGTCCTCCCCCAGGGTCTCGTACCCAATGACGGGGCCTTGGTCCACGCCCCAGTGCAGATTGGAGGACGGCTGTCCTCGTTTCTGGGCGAGTGGACCACAATAACTTCAGACGCGTGGGTGCTAGAAGTCATCAGAGACGGCTACAAGCTAGAGTTCTGCCGACCCTTAAAAGACGGGTTTGTACTCTCTCCCTGCAAGTCTCCGGTCAAAGCTGTGGCAGTGCAGCAGACCTTGGACAATCTGATCCGCCTGGGCGCGGTCGTTCCGGTGCCAGAAAGTCAGCTTGGCAAGGGACATTACTCCATTTACTTTGTGGTACCAAAGAAAGGAGGTTCTGTCCGGCCTATCCTCGACCTCAAAGGAGTCAATCGGGCCTTGAAAGTGCGGCACTTTCGCATGGAGACTCTCCGCTCTGTTATAGCGGCAGTGAAGGCAGGAGAGTTCCTGGCATCCTTGGACATCAAGGAAGCGTACCTGCATATTCCCATCTGGCCTCCTCATCAACGCTTTCTGCGTTTTGCAGTCCTGGGACGACACTTCCAGTTCAGAGCCCTCCCATTCGGGTTGGCTACTGCTCCGCGGACCTTTTCCAAAGTAATGGTGGTCATCGCGGCCTTCCTACGAAAGGAAGGGGTACAAGTCCATCCTTATCTGGACGACTGGTTGATCCGAGCCCCCTCTTATGCAGAGTGCGGCAAAGCTGTGGACCGGGTAGTTGCTCTTTTGAGCTCCCTGGGATGGATCATCAACTGGGAGAAGAGCCAGCTGCGCCCGACTCAGTCCCTGGAGTACCTGGGAGTTCGATTCGACACCCAAGTGGGCAGAGTGTTCCTGCCAGACAATCAGATTGTCAAACTTCAGGCTCAGGTGGACCAGTTCCTAGTAGCCTCTCCGCTTCGGGTTTGGGACTATGTGCAGCTGTTGGGCTCTATGACGGCCACGATGGAAGTAGTGCCCTGGGCCAGGGCCCATATGAGACCTCTACAGCACTCTCTGCTGCAGCGATGGACTCCAGTGTCGGAGGATTACGCTGTGCGCCTTCCCTTGGATCCAGCGGTGCGCAAGGCGCTGAGCTGGTGGATGCAGACAGACAAGTTGTCTGCGGGAATGCTTCTGGTGACCCCAGAGTGGATTGTCGTCACGACGGACGCCTCGTTGTCGGGCTGGGGAGCCCACTGCTTGGGAAGGACAGCGCAGGGGCTCTGGTCTCCTGCAGAGGCAAAGTGGTCTATCAACCTCCTGGAACTCAGAGCCATTCGGTTGGCGCTTTTGGAGTTCATCCCGGTACTGGAGGCTATGAGTCTTTGCCAGTGGGCGGAAACGAACCTGGAGCAGCTTTCAGCGGCCCACATTGCCGGAGTCATGAATGTCAAGGCGGACTTTCTCAGTCGCCATACCTTGGAGCCCGGAGAGTGGCAGCTATCTGCTCAGGCGTTCTTGGACATCACGAAGCGCTGGGGCCAGCCGAGCCTAGACCTGATGGCGTCATCAGCCAATTGCCAAGTGCCGCGCTTTTTCAGCAGAGGACGGGACCCTCGATCCCTGGGAGTAGATGTTCTTCTCCAACAGTGGCCGACACAAGAGCTTCTCTATGTGTTCCCGCCCGGCAGGGTAATCCTGGTGGGTCCGGATTGGCCCAGACGTCCCTGGTATGCGGACTTGATCAGGCTCTCAGTCGACGATCCTCTGCGGCTGCCAGTGGAGCACGGCCTGTTGCATCAGGGTCCCGTGGTGATGGAGGATCCCTCCCCCTTTGGTCTTACGGCCTGGCTATTGAGCGGCAGCGTCTGAGGAAGAAGGGCTTCTCAGACAAGGTCATCGCCACTATGCTGAGAGCGAGGAAGCGCTCTACTTCTACTGCTTACGCCAGGGTTTGGCGTATCTTTGCAGCGTGGTGTGAAGCAGGCTCACTTTCTCCCTTCACTGCTCCAATTTCTTCAGTGTTGGCGTTCCTGCAAGAAGGTCTGGAGAAAGGCCTGTCGCTCAGTTCCCTTAAAGTCCAGGTAGCGGCTCTGGCTTGCTTCAGGGGCCGCCTGAAGGGTGCTTCCCTGGCTTCGCAGCCAGATGTGGTGCGCTTTCTCAAGGGAGTTAATCACCTGCGCCCTCCTCTGCACTCAGTGGTGCCTGCGTGGAATCTCAACCTGGTGCTAAGAGCATTGCAGAAGCCGCCTTTTGAACCCTTGTCGAGGGCATCTCTGAAAGACCTGACGTTGAAAGCAGTCTTTTTGGTGGCTATCACTTCAGCCAGAAGAGTTTCCGAGCTCCAGGCGCTCTCATGTCGAGAGCCTTTTCTGCAGTTCACTGAGGCAGGAGTGACTATTCGCACAGTGCCTTCCTTCCTGCCCAAGATTGTTTCTCGCTTCCATGTGAATCAGCAGCTCTGTCTCCCTTCCTTTCGTAGGGAGGACTACCCAGAGGAGTACTCTGCTCTTAAATATCTGGATGTGAGACGAGTCATCATCAGATACTTGGAAGGGACCAATGATTTCCGGAAATCGGATCATCTGTTTGTCCTGTTTGCAGGTCCTCGTAAGGGTCTGCAGGCTGCTAAGCCTACAGTGGCAAGATGGGTCAAGGAAGCCATTGCAGCGGCTTATGTGGCCGCGGGGAAGGTGCCGCCTATCCAGCTGAAGGCTCACTCCACAAGAGCTCAGGCGGCCTCGATGGCAGAGGCCGGATCCGTCTCCTTGGAAGAGATATGCAAGGCGGCAACTTGGGCTTCGGCTCATACATTCTCCAAGCATTACCGTTTGACTGTGGCGGCACGGGCGGAGGCCCGGTTTGGAGCTTCAGTGTTGAGGTCAGGGATTTCAATGTCCCGCCCTGGGTGAGTACTGCTTCGGTACATCCCACCAGTCTATGGATTGATCAGCTTGATGATATGGAAGGTAAAATTATGTATCATACCTGATAATTTTCTTTCCATTAATCATAGCTGATCAATCCATAGCCCCTCCCAGATATCTGTACTGTTTTTATTCTGGTTGCATTTCAGGTTCAAGTTTAGTCTTCAGTTGCTTCAGAAAGACTTCGTGTTCAAGTTTTTTCACTTGGATTCTTCAAGAGTTGAGACGAGTTTGTGTTACAGTGAGCTGCTGCATTCCTCTCCCCTCCGTTTTACGGGGCTGGATTGAGACTTAAAATTCTGCCGGCACTCCCTCCCGCTTCGTGCGGTTGTAGGGCAGCTTTGTACCCCTCCCGCTTCGGCGGTGTTAGGGTCAGTCAGCTCCTCCCGCGGTTGCGGTTGCAGGATAAGCCAGATCCCCCCGCATCGGCGGGTGTGGTGTCCCGCCCCCGCTCCGCGGGGATGAGCTGGACGGATTCCCCTCCCCCACTTGTGTGGGGATGAGCTGGGTTAATTCCCCTCCCCCGTTTCGGCGGTGGTGAGCTGGGCAGAGTGTCCCTTTGTGGGTGTAATTCTCTAAGTGCTGAGTCCTGCGGATGGAGCTTTGATATCGACATACTGAGGAGTTTCCGGCAGCACATGACCACATATAGGGAGGCAAAAGTTTGCTCTCTATCTCCACCTGCTGGTAGATGGACACAACCCACCAGTCTATGGATTGATCAGCTATGATTAATGGAAAGAAAATTATCAGGTATGATACATAATTTTACCTTGGGAGGCTCCATTGTTACTTAAACTGCTAAAAGAAGGGAGCTTCCATTTCTTTAGCCTGTGAGAAGTGTCCCAAGGTTGAACATCCTTCAACTCCCACACCCAAAAGTGCAACTAATCTATCCCCAGGAGGAAATCTGGATCCCTTATTATTTTTAAGAACAGTGACATCTTAGATGATTTATGGCCATCCAGCAAAGGAGAGAGCAACTACTACTACTACTACTTATCATTTATATTTTCTTTCCCAATTCATCCCCCAACTCTCTATAAACTGT
Source organism: Microcaecilia unicolor (assembly GCF_901765095.1). NCBI lineage: Eukaryota > Metazoa > Chordata > Amphibia > Gymnophiona > Siphonopidae > Microcaecilia > Microcaecilia unicolor. The sequence continues at coordinate 95,103,652 of NC_044032.1, read as the reverse complement.
ATTTATGAAAGACAGCAGTTCACACCAGCTGTCCAGGAGACCCTTGGATGACTATATAAATACCTTAATATGGGATTTGTGCAGCCATGCCATTAGTACAGTAACATAGTAGATGACGGCAGAAAAGGACCTGCACGGTCCATCCAGTCTGCCCAACAAGATAAACTCATATGTGCTATTTTATTTATTAATTTTGAGTTTGTTCCCACCTTTTTCAAAACTAGCTTCAGGTACACTAGTTATTTTTCTGTGTCTTGAGGTCTCACAATCTAACTTTGTACCTGTGGCAATGGAGGGTTAAGTGACTTGCCCAAGATCACAAGAAATAACAGTACATAAGAACATAAGAGTAGAGCCATACTGGGTCAGACCAATAGTCCATCTAGCCCAGTATCCTGTTTTCCAAACAGTGGCCAAGCCATGTCACAAGTACCTGGCAGAAACCCAAATTTTGGCAACACTTCATACTACAAATCCCAGGGCAAGCAGTTGCTTCCCATGTCTGCCTCAATAGCAGACTATGGACTTTTCCTCCAGGAATTTGTCCAAACCTTTTTTTAAACCCAGATACGCTAACCGCTATAAGAACATAGTGTGTATATATATAAGTACTTATTTGTACCTGGGGCAATGGAGTGTCCAGTGGCTTGCCCAGAATCACAAGGAGCTGCAGTGGGAATTGAATCCAGTTCCCCAGGATCAAAGTCTGTTGCACTAACCACTAGGATTTATATGCTGTTCCTTCAAAATCAGTTTTGAGTATCTGTTTTTAGAGTTCTTTGCTCTCCATTTACATTTCTGAATAATTGGCTTTTATTGCACCTTATCTTTCTCTTTCAGCTAAATGGGCATTGTCTGCAGCAGGTCCAACAATTTAAGCAAGTACTTGTTACATGTTATACATTGCTTCTATTCCACAAACACCCATAGAGTTCTATGCAGATTACATTTAACAAGAGACTGGTCAATCTGCTGCCGGGAATTACACAGTTTACAAAGCTAATTCAAAATTCAGTTATAACTTATGTAATGGACTGTGGGGTGTACACAGATAACAACTTCTGGGGGTGTTATCAGGGAAAACGGACACTTAGTATAAATTACCACAGAACTTGCACCACAGACCTGGCTTCTGCCAAGTCCTCACTAAAGACAGTGTCAGATGAAAATGTTCCCTCTTATCCCAAGATCCAAGTTCCAGCATCCAGATAATAAACAGAACTAACTCCATACGAAGAGTATTATTATTTTATTTGTAGCATTTATACCCCGCTCTTTCCCGCTCAATAGCAGGTTCAGTGCGGCTTACAATGTATTGGTACAAGGTATCACAGAGATAATACAATGTATGGGTACAATGAATCTTAGAGGCAACACAGTGTATGTGTGAAAAGTATCACAAAGATAACACAATTGTATAGAGAAGGATAAGAAGAGGAGATGTGGGGGGAATAGAAGTGGGGGAAGGATTGAGGTATTGTTAATGTAAGTGGTGGATAGGTTGGTGAATTAAGTTGGGTCGTTTGGATAGGCTTGTTTGAAGAGGTATGTTTTCAGCAGTTTTCGGAAGGGTAGATGTTCGTTGGTTGTACGGATGTATCTTGGTATGGTGTTCCAGAGTTGGCTGCCTATTATGGAGAAGTTGGATGCATAGTAGGTCTTGTATTTGAGACCTTTGCAATTGAGATATGTTCGAGAAGATTTGGACCCATTCCTTGCTGGAAGGTCGATAAGATTGGTCATGTAGGAACCCAAGATGGCGGCGTGAGTAGAAGCACCCGCGGGAGCTCCTGAACCCTGCTCGAAATTTGCGCAACTGAGTTTCCTCAAACCCGAAATGGGTAAGAGGAAAGGGAAGTCTAGCTTGCCTGTCTCCACGGGCAAGGTCGATCCCCCTCCGCTGCGTCAGACGACGTTACAGGAATCAGGCCTTCGAGTGCTTGGAACCGGAGGTAACACTTTGGGTGGTCCGGGAGATCTTGGAGACCGGAGCGCTGAGGGAATTTCGTTGAGCCCTCCCCAGATAACAGTCCCCCCAAGACCGGGGGTTGAGGCGAAGACAACGAGGGAACGCTTAGCAGAATCCGGAAGTCGGTCCCCTGCAGGCGCGGCTGGAGACCCCGTTGCTTCTTCGACGCCGATGAGAACAACAGCCCAGACAGGTTTGCTGTCTGAAGGGAAGCCCGGCGAATCCCCGTGGAACCTTGGAGGGTTGACTAAACCACCGACTGTTACACTTGACTTACTATGGGAAGCAATTCAAGGCAGACGACGTTACAGGAATCAGGCCTTCGAGTGCTTGGAACCGGAGGTAACACTTTGGGTGGTCCGGGAGATCTTGGAGACTGGAGCGCTGAGGGAATTTCGTTGAGCCCTCCCCAGATAACAGTCCCCCCAAGACCGGGGGTTGAGGCGAAGACAACGAGGGAACGCTTAGCAGAATCCGGAAGTCGGTCCCCTGCAGGCGCGGCTGGAGACCCCGTTGCTTCTTCGACGCCGATGAGAACAACAGCCCAGACAGGTTTGCTGTCTGAAGGGAAGCCCGGCGAATCCCCGTGGAACCTTGGAGGGTTGACTAAACCACCGACTGTTACACTTGTCTTACTATGGGAAGCAATTCAAGGCTTGAATACCAACCTCCAGCAAATTTCAGGTATGTTGAGAGGAGAGGTGACTGAACTAAAGCAAGCTCAAATAGTAGTAAAATCTGAAATTGTAGAACAGAAGACCAAAATGGAGACTTTTGATAAAGATTTAGTAGCAGTGAATTCTTCAACTTTAATGTTGATAAAAAATAGCAATTTCCAGCAGCGAAAAATAGAATATCTTGAAAATCAGATAAGAGGCAATAATCTACGATTTCTAAATTTTCCTAAAGCCCCCCTCACCCCGGCTTTAGATATGCTTAAAAAATATTTTTCAGAGGTATTAGGTATTCCCCTTGAGGGACTACCGCCTATTACCAGGACTCAATATATTTCCGGAGCTGGTCTGAGTAAGTTGCCTATAAAGCCCCAGTCTGATGTTAATTTGACAGAATTTTTAGAGCAATCTCTGGAGGTAGTGACTGAAAGAACTACACTGCTGGTTACATTTGCTTTACAACTGGATCGGGACAATATATTTAAACTTTATTTCAGACACATGAACTCTCCTTTTCTTGGATCAAAAATACAGATATTTCCGGATTTTTGTAGAGAGACTCAAAGAAGAAGAAAGCAGTTTTTGACGTTAAAAGAAAGGGTTCTCCGATTAGGAGGATCCTTTATATTAAAGTTTCCTTGCAAATGTTATATTTCTTTGAATGCTGTTAATTACATTTTTTTTTTGACCCAGGGAAGTTAATTGAGTTTATTTCAACTAAAGAATAACTGCTGTGAATTCCTTGATTGCTAGCGCTTATCCTGGCTGTGATACTGAAGGTTCTATCTACTCTATATATATATATATATTTTTTTTTTTTTCTTTACCTTTCTGTAATTTCCTAGATCTTGGGTCAATATTTGTGGACTAAATAAGAGGATGTTTTTGCCTTTTTGAGATATCTAGTTAATACTTTAATGTGTGAAGTGTGTATCTATGTATTATTGCATAAATGCAAATTTAATAACTCATAAATAAAAAAAAATAAAAAAAAGATTGGTCATGTAGCTTGGAGATTCTCCGTGTAGTATCTTGTGGACCAGTGTGTGGACTTTGAAGTTTATTCGTTCTTTGATAAGGAGCCAGTGGAGTTTTTCACGGAGTGGTGTTGCACTTTCGAATCGTGATTTACCAAATATAAGTCTGGCTGCCGTGTTTTTAGCGGTTTGGAGTTTTTTTAGGATTTGGGTTTTGCAACCAATGAGGATGCTGTTACAGTAGTCAGCGTGAGTGAGTACTGTGGATTGTACCAGATTGCGGAAGGTTTTTTGGGGGAGGAATGGTTTTACTCTTTTCAGTACCCACATCATATTGAACATCTTCTTCGTCATAGCTTTTGCGTGAGTTTCTAGAGTTAGGTGGTTGTCTAACATTACTCCTAGGATTTTCAGGTTGTCAGATATTGGAATTGTAATGTCGGGGGTGGTCAAGGTGGTTGGGAGTAGGTTGGAGTGTCTTGATGAGACGATTAGGCATTGAGTTTTTTCTTTATTCAATTTCATTTTGAAGGCATTGGCCCAGGAGGCTAAGATATTCATGCCAGAGATTATTTTTCCAGAGATTTCTGTAAGGTTGGATTGGAAAGGGATGAATATGGTGACGTCATCTGCATAGATGAAGGGGTTTAGACCAGCTTTGGATAGGGATTTAGCCAGAGGAATCATCATAAAATTGAAGAGGATCGGGGATAGAGGCGATCCTTGGGGGACTCCGCATTGTGAGGACCACGCAGATGATATAGATGAGGTTATGAAAATAAAGGGTGCTCTTTTATTTACAAAAGCAGCAGAACAGCATGGAAATGCAAGCATCATGAAATGGCAGTTACTTTATCATGACAACAGCACAGACTGATCGCACATTCCCCCTAAGGCTCTTAGTGCAGCCTGTTTCTATAAACCCATCATGCTGCACGAAGGTACATGTCAAAACATAAGGACCTCGGATGATGCAGACGACCAGGAAATAGCAGAATGTTCCTCAGTCAGGCTGCACCTCAGATGGAATGCAACAGCAACCAACCTGATCTTAGTTTGCAGCCTCTCATATAGTGGAAAAGAGACCAACTGCATCTGGGTGATGACGTACATACCTGTCCTTGATGTCAATGCATAACAATGTTGTAGTTCTAAGGGCCACAATATTGTCCCACTGACACCACATTGATGAACACTTTAACCACAATGTCAGTGCTTCAGGTAAACGGGACGCGCTACCAAGTCTGGAACAATAGGTTTGGAACCTCCCAAGGCTGCTTCATTACACATTACAGATTAATCTCATGAACTCATCTATCTTACATATACTGAAGAGAAAACGACATTGACCCAGAATCTATCTCCCAACTTACCCTTCTCTCTCTATCACCTGTCTCTACCTACCTACCCATCCTATTACTACCCATCCATCCTTCTATTATGTTATACTTAATTTCCTACTTTACATAACAAAATTCTGTGTTACCTATTACTATGTAAGCCGCATTGAGCCTGCTTTTAGTGGGAAAGTGCGGGATACAAATATAATAAATAAATATTCAGAATGGAGCCATTCTGAGCAGTGTTTATATGGGACATGCAGGTCATGAACCATGAGATAACTTTACAACAGTAATTGAGAATTATGAGCAAAGTTAGGCCTCTGTGAACAGGCTATGAATAGGTTATTGAGCAGCTAAATAATAAGAAATACACAGAATGTGAATCTCATATCAGCTTGCCCTTCTGCTGAGGAGACAGGCAGATATGGAGTCATAACAAAGATATGTGTAGCGAGAGAATATTGTAAATGAAGTAATGTAAGGGGAAATTTGCTGCTGGACATGAAACGCAGATAATGGAAAAGACAACTTTAGTTGCTGGGAAGATGGTTTTTGCAAAGTAGGATAACCTTACTGACCTTACTTATGATAATCAAATATGTTATGGAGAGCTTTGCTTCTGTAAGAAAGAATTTACTAGAATATGCTGACTTTGTACTTCCAATACTAGCCTATGGGAGAAAAGAGTATAAAAGGGAGAATCATGGACAGAGGCAGTCAGAGCTAATGTCAGAGGTCACGTTTGTGTCCCGGTTGCTGTCTCATATGAGGATTAATTATATTATGTAGTCTAATTGTATTCCTGATTGGTAAGTATAATTAACAATTATTGATTATTCTCATATTATTACTATAGCCTTCTGTGTCTTTCTGTCTCTCCACCTGGTGGTGTTAGGACCATATTCTCTGGAGTGCTGGACATTCCAGCTTGCAGGTAAATAGTACCTTTATACTGGGGAGAGGGCAGCAGAGTGCACTATTCATAGCCACAACATCTTATTACACTCAGCTTCTCCAGCCATTGTATTGGCTCAGTTACGAAGGGAGTTTCCAGCAGTCCTTGGGGATTTTAGTACTGCCAGGCCTGAGCAACAGGCTTCAGCAAAGAAAGATGAAATTGGCCAAAGTTTGCAATTTTAAAGTTCAGGTTTTAAAAGCTGAACAGTACCATGTAGCGCTGCACGTGGAGTTTTAGGGGTTCTGTGAAGGGGGGGGGAGGGTTATTTTCAAAGTGTATTTGTCATGACTGCAGAACCTAAGCTAAAAGCCCACCTTTTTGATGCTGCTTTTAACTTAACCCTTATTCACTTTGTTCAGAACCCTTATTTTATCATCCTCACTTTAATATTCCCTTATCTCTTGTTTGTTTGTTTGTTTGTTTGTTTGTTCTGTCTGTCTGTCCTAATTAGATTGTAAGCTCTGTCAAGCAGGGACTGTCCCTTCATGTTCAAGTGTACAGTGCTGCATATGTCTAGTAGCGCTTTAGAAATGATAAGTAGTTGTAGTAATTTCCATGTAGGGCCGTTTTGTCCCCACAGGACTACACTAATAATATGGCACAGGACTACACTAATAATATGGCAGAAACTTGGAGGAGTAGCCTAGTGGTTAGTGCAGTGGACTTTGATCCTGGGGAACTGAGTTCGATTCCCACTGCAGCTCCTTGTGACTCTGGGCAAGTCACTTAACCCTCCATTGCCCCTGGTACAAAATAAGTACCTGAATATATGTAAACCGCTTTGAATGTAGTTGCAAAAACTTCAGAAAGGCGGTATATCAAGTCCCATTTCCCTTTCCCCTAAATAACCAAGTTTTAAAATTCTTGCAAAACATCACATAGTCGGAAATAAATCTTTTATAAATGATGGCAGGGAGTTCCACATCAAGGCAGCCTGATAATATAACAAATACTTGCCCTGCTAGCGAGAGGGACAGTTCCTGCCACCTATTGCATTGTCTTAATTCCGATATTTTATCTACTCAATTGTGCATAACATTCCAGTTGTTGCTAATATAAATTCCCAAGTACTTCAAGCAGTCAACTAAGGGGGGAATGCACAAAGCAAATGAGGCTTGCAACCTTTCAATTAGACTGGTTTTAGCCAGTTTAGCGTATTGCACTAAGGGTCTCGGCACTGCTTTTAATGTTCATGGAAGCAGTGAATGAAAACACTATGCAAATATATGAAAATTAGTTCATTAGTATTAAAATGTTTCCAAGCAATGCACAGAAAGGAACACATACCTGTAACTTTCCAAATTATCTGGCAGAACTGAGCTATCATCGTGTGAGGGCGACTTTTCTCAGTAGAGCAGTCCGGCAGCATTTTTTAATAGTATCTGCATGCATGTGTGTGGGGAAATACGCTATCTGCATGTATTTATATGCATGTGTTACTCCCATCGGAAAGCATTGTGCTATGTGTTACTCCCATCAGAAAGCATTGTGCTTTTATTTATTTTTTAATAGTATCTGTACGTGCATGGGAAATGTACCATTAAGTGGCGTACCAAGGGCAGGGCAGTGGGCGCGGTCCACAGAAGGTGAATACTGCAAGGGGGTGCAGGGAGCAGCCATGCATCTGTCTGCTCCACTGGTTCTCTTCTCCCTCTGATGTTACTTCCTGTTCTGGGGCAAGGAACCGGCGGTTCCACTCCACTCATTATTTTATAGACCTCTATCATATCTCCCCCAGCTGCCTTTTCTCCAAGCTGAAGAGCTGTAGACACTTCAGCCTTTCCTCATAGGGAAGTCGTCCCATCCCCTTTATCATTTTCATCGCCCTTCTCTGTCTCTTTTTTTGAGATGCGGCGACCAGAATTGAACACAGTACTCGAGGTGCAGTCACACCATAGAACGATACAAAGGTATTATAATGTCCTCATTTTTGTTTTCCATTCCTTTCCTAATAATACCTAACATTCTATTTGCTTTCTTAGTTGCTGCAGCACACTGAACAAAGGGTTTCAATGTATCATCAATGACGAGGACTAGATCCCTTTCTGTCTATTCACTCTCCTGTCATTCCCCTTCTTTTATCATTTACTAGTAAAAAAGGCCCGTTTCTGACACAAATGAAACGGGCGCTAGCAAGGTTTTCTTCAGCTCCCCTGCATCCACCCATGTCCAGTGACCCTCCTCTCCCCCTGCGCCCACTGCAGCCACCCATGTCCAGTGAACCTCCTCTCCCTTGCCACCCATGTCCAGCGACCCTCCTCTCTCCCCTGCCCCCCCTCCAGCCACCCATGTCCAGCGACCCTCCTCTGGACATGGATCAGCTGTGAGGCATGTTTTTTTTTTCCCGGGTTTTGAAGTTGACATCATAATAGCTACGGTGATGTCAGCCTGATCTACGGAGCCTAGCAGACCAACTTGGAAGGAGCCACGGTCCCAGGCAGCAAGACAGAACGCTGGAGGTGAGAATTATTATATAGGATTGGCCTCCCTGTTTGTTTTCCTCCTGTTCTCTCCTCTAATCCTTGCTTAATCCACATGTCCTCATAGCAGTTAATTCAAAAAATTATATTCCTGTCAGTCGTGTCCCTTTGCTTCATGATACTTTCCTCAGTTCTTGTTTGATGTTCCCAGTTCCCACCACAGCCTCTCTCCCAATCACCTTATTTATTTGGATTTAGCTCACTCTTTTTTCAGTAGTATCTCAAGATGAGTTACATTCATGTACACTAGGCATTTCCGGGCGGGGGCTTACAATCTGTTTGTACCTGAGGCAATGAGGGGGCTAGTGTGACTTGTTCGTGATCATAAGGAGCAGCAGCAGGATTTGAACTGCGCTTCCTTAAGCATCAGCCCTCGGCACTAACCACTAGGCTACTTCGCTCCTTACTTGTCCAGAAAAGTAGTAGTAGTAGTAGAAAAGCAAAATAACTTAGTAGTTAGATTAAAATACAGCAGTATAATTTCTCAAAAAGTAAAACAAAGAAAAATGCTGTTCATGGAATTCTTAAAAGCGTAGATTTAAATCAAGTGGAATGTGGCGCGCGTAGACCATTACCGCCCGGTTACTTCGTGAGACCTTACCGCTAGGTCAATGGCTTGCGGTACGGTCTCAGACCCAAAGTGGATGTGCGGCAATTTTCATTTTGCTGCACATCCATTTTTGGCCCCCCCAAAAAAGGCATTTTTTGTAGGTGCACTAAAAAATAATTCTATGCATACCCAAAACACGCATCTACACTACCGCAGGCCATTTTTCAGCGCACCTTAGTAAAAGGAGCCCTAATGGAAAAACCCAACTGCTTTCACTTTTTGTAACAGTGGCGTAGCTAGGGGGGCCAGGGCCCCCGTGGACTTACTACTACTACTTATCATTTCTATAGCGCTACAAGGCATACGCAGCGCTGTACACATACACAAAAAGACAGTCCCTGCTGAAAGAGCTTACAATCTAGATAAGACAGGTAAACAGACAGAACAATAAGGATAAGGGAATAAAGAGGTGAGGATAAAAGGACAGGGCAAGTGAGTAGTGGTTAGGAGTCAAAAGCGGTGGTATAGAGGTGGGCTGTAAGTTTGGACTTGAAAACGGCCAAAGACGGGGCTAGACGTACAGGCTCGGGTAGTCTATTCCAGGCGTAAAATGTGCAGGACGTCAGAAACAGAAGGAAGCCTTTTGTGAGCAGAAGAGGACCTCGGCTGGCGGGGGTTGGGGTCCCCTGCTTGCAAAGGTAGTTGGCGGCGGGAGGGGGGGTCGAGAGGGTCGGCGGTGGGGAGGGGCCAAAATGTGCCCCCTCACCTCGGGCTCTGGACCCCCCTCCCGCCGAAGTCTGGCTACGCCCCTGTTTTATAATGTAAACAGGCTCTACAACTACGAAAACTGTAATTTATTTCTTCTTAATTTAATGATTTTACAGAGGGAATGGATAATGGGATTTCCCTTAAGAACAGAAGCTTTCATTTAGACTTACAAAGTTCTATAGTGTAATTTTGTAAGTCTAATTGCTTTGAAATGACACCTCAGAGAAAACAACTGGGTATATAGCTGTTTTTAAAGTAACTTGAAAAATCTCTCCCATCCATTTGTCACAATTTTGACTTACCAAGCAATAGGTAGTCCTTGGATATCACAGATCTATGTTTTGTATATTCAAAAAAAAAGGAATGAAACTATAAAACTACCTTCCTGTGCTGTCTGCCCCCAACAGTGTCGTGTTTGTGAATTTTGAAATATGATAACCATTTTTAGTATGTAACAATTCTATGGGACTGTCATGAAATAAATATTTTTAAGGGGAGAGAGTAAATAACTAGCCTTTTAATCAATAGAAACAAGCAGCTGAGACCTAGCAGTAGCCAGCATTGGTTTTCATGCATAAAAGGCAAGGGGGCAGGTCATTGAGCTGGCAGGCAGTAACGTCATAATATGCAAATATTGAATTTGTACGGAACTCTGGGAAATGTCATGCAGTGTCTGTGGTACAATTTTTAATTATTCTCAGGGATGCTTTAAATGATAGTAACAATTCTCTGTAATAGTGAGCACAACCTTTGAGTAGTGATCATGTTTAAAATTGATTTTTAGGAGGCTATGGAATTTACCTCCCTTCTGTGTAAAGTGCTTGCTGAGAGGGGACATGGCAGACTTCCTCACCTTTGTTCATACTTACCTGGCAGGGGAGATACCATGATCAGGAAGGTGGTTCTCCCAGGGTGAGGCTCATCCATTGCACTTCGGTTGGGTTGACCCCTGCGATTTCCCCAAATGCGGGAAACTCGACTGCATAATTTCTGGTAGTGGGGGACTGCGTTCGCGCTTTCCCCTGCATATATCTGTTTTTAAAAATAGAAGATGTTGGGTTTTAGCTAGAGTCTCTGTGGTGTATATAACTGTATCCGTTTTTGTCCACTCATAAGGTTATCAATAGAAATCAAACAAAATAAAACATGGAAAAGAAAATAAGATGATACCTTTTTTTATTTGACATAAAATACATTTCTTGATTAGCATTGGAAGATTGCCCTTCTTCATCAGATCTGAAATAAGCAAATGTCTGCATGTATTTAAGAAATTCCCCTTTGTATTTGTAAAAAAAACCCATATACCACTAACTATTTCTGCTTTTTAATGCTTTTATTTCTTATAGATTTTTCCCCAGCTTCATTTCACTACCATGACATTTACTTTGATTACGCTTTTGTATTTTAAGAGATTTTAGGGCTACAATGTAATTTAAAAACAAAAATTTAACAAAAAGAACCCACACACATAATATAAAGGAATTCTGTATGCCCTACAATTGTACTCTTACACAAGAAAAAACATGCAATGCAACCTGTCGGCTATCTTCCAGAATCCACTTGCACTGCGTTATCACATAACATCCCAGAATCCACTTGCACTGTGATATTACATAACATCGTAGTCCAGAGACTGACAGACATTGTATTGATGGCCCTACAGACTTAGGCCCAGATGCATTAAACTTTAACGACCCTTTAACGAAGAATTTTCGAACCGTGGCATACATTAAAGGCCATTTCCTTGTCATCAAGCAGATGAAGCCATTACATATGGGTTGTGTCCATCAACCAGCAGGGGGAGATAGAGAGCACTCAACTTTTCACAGTGTCTCATGGCCAGCCAGCTCCACTGCCTCTTCAGTATTCTCTATCTCCCCAAGCAGGGTGGCTGCAGCTTCTTCGAGCTCCATCAAAAATCTGCCTGGGGGTGGCTCCTGGCTTGCCAGTTGTTAGCCGGGGTGTTAGAGGCTATAGCAGCTTCACTTTGAAGGCACATAGGTTAGCCCTTTCCCTGCCTTACCCATGCCCCCATGGATGTGGACATATTAGCTTGCTTTTCCCTGTCCGTTCCCATTCAGTGGATGCAGGCACATTGGTTCGCCTTTTCCTGCCTTTCCCACTCATCTGAGCCTCCGGAGTTCTTATTACCTCTGCTTTCCTCACAGCATAAAAAAAAATGGAACAGAGGTTTTCCTTTGATTCTTCTATGGGACCGGAGCTGTGATACTCGGTCCGGTGAGGTAAGAGTGTTTTCTAACTCCTCCGGAGTGGGCCCGCGATCGGGGCGTTTTGTGCGCGAAACCGCCATTTTGAATTTTCCCGCCATTTTCGGCGATGGCTGCAGAGAATGTAAAGCGCTGTTCCCAGTGTGGCAAGCGCAAATCAGTAGCGGGGCTCTGTAAATCGTGCTGTACATGTGTAAGAGCTGCCCGAGCATGGCGAGCGATGATTCTTCCTGCTCAGAGCTGGCAGCGGACGCCATTTTGAATTCTCCACATGGCGCGGCCTCCGTAGAGACGGAGAGCCCTGAGCCCGGGGGGGGGACGACCTCGAATTGAGGCTATTCAGAGAGCGGCTAGCCCCGGACGGGATCTGGGTGCCCAGGGCGAGTTTTTCTCCCCTGATTTTGTGTTGTTATTGCATAAAGCATACATGCTGAAAAGAGCTCTCCCTCAAGGGTCGTCTGAGGCCCCTTCTATTGTCCCCCCCCCCCCCCCCCCCGGTGGATTTTGGCCTGCGACTGCCCGCTGAGGCTATTTGCCCTGATAATTGGCATAAAGAAAAGCGTAGAAGGGCTAATTCCCCTTCAGATTGTGGCGCACCTCTTTTCTCCTCTCCCCCCCCCTCCCCCGTGGTCAGGCTGTGAGGATTCGGAGAGTTCTGGCAGGCCTTCGTGGTCTGAGGCCAGAGTCAGGTACAGAATTACCACAGGATCTGGATGATCCCTCCGCGGTGAGGATTTTCCACCATGATGAGCTGCCAGCGCTTATTTCAGATGCCCTACAGGTCCTTTCTATTGAAGAGCCTCACAGTGGCACGGCCTCCTCTGTGAATCCTAGGATGGCTAGTACCACAAAGCCTGCTCGAGCCTTTCCTTTGCATGACTCCATCCAAGAGCTTATTTCTGCTCAGTGGGCTGACCCCGAGGGACCTTTGAAAGTTTCCAGGGCTATGGGGCAATTATACCCTCTGCGTGAGGAGCATTTGGCTCGCTTTGCAATGCCTAAAGTAGATGCCCTAGTCACTGCGGTGACAAAGAGAACTACCTTCCCTGTGGAAGGAGGAGTTGCCCTGAAGGATATACAAGACCGTAGGCTGGAAGCAGCACTTAAACGGTCCTTTGAAATTGCAGGTCTTACTGTTCGGGCGTCTGCATGCAGTTGTTATGCTGCTAGAGCCTGCCTGGCGTGGTTGCAACAGGCAGTGGAACAGCCCGGAGATGGAGCGGAGCCCTTCTCGGATGTGGCTCCGCGGCTGGAGTCGGCCTTGTCCTTCTTGGCTGATGCCCTTTATGATATTGTCAGAGCTTCGGCTAAACAAATGGCAGTAGCAGTGGCGGCTCGCCGTCTTACTTGGCTACGACATTGGGCGGCGGACATGGCCTCTAAGCAAAGGTTGGTGAAGTTGCCCTTTTAAGGCCTTCTCCTATTTGGTGAGGAGTTGGAAAAAAAAATTTGTTAAAGGCCTGGGAGATCCTAAACCCCAGCGCTTGCCCGAAGATAGGCCGAGGCCTTCCTCCAAGGGCCAGGCGGTCCACTCCTCTTATAGACCTTGCTTCCATGAAGCTAGAAAGTACCGCCCGGGGCGTTCTGGGTTCACGTGCCCGTTTTTCAGCAGAGGAACTCCTTTCGCTCGGACAAGCGTTCTGCAGCCACCGGCTCTAGGCCTGGAGTTCAGGGGCGACCCTCTCAATGATGGTGCGCCGGCCCCCTCCTCGCTTCCTGTGATCAGAGGATGTCTTTCCCTCTTTGCCGAGGAGTGGGCCAATATTTCCTCAGATCAGTGGGTTCTGGAGCTGATCAGAGATGGCTACAGAATAGAATTCAACGCCCCAGCAAGAGACGTGTTTGTGGAGTCCCGATGCGGTTCTGCCGCCAAACGGGCGGCGGTAGAGGAGACTTTGCAAGGTCTGATTCAGTTAGGGGCCGTGTCTCCGGTACCTCTCGCCCAACACGGCTACGGCCAATACTCCATCTACTTTGTGGTGCCACGAAAAGGTGGGTCTTTTCGCCCTATTCTGGACTTAAAAGAATTAAACAAGTCCTTGACAGTGCGGCATTTCCACATGGAAACCCTGCGCTCCGTCTTTGCTGCGGTACAGCCAGGAGAGTTTCTCACGTCTGTAGACCTGAAAGAAGCTTACTTGCACATACCAATTTGGCCCTCGCACCAGAAGTTTCTGAGGTTTGTGGTGTTGGGAAAACATTTCCAGTTCCGGGCCTTGCCTTTTGGCCTCGCCACAGCTCCCTGAACCTTTTCGAAGGTAATGGTGGTAGTAGCTGCTTTGCTCAGGCGAGAAGGTATCAGGGTTCACCTGTAGCTAGACGACTGGCTCATCAGAGCAGACTCTGTAACAGAGAGCTATCAAGCTACAGCCAGAGTGGTCTCAGTACTTCAATCTCTAGGCTGGGTCGTCAATATGGCCAAAAGTCACCTGACCCCCTCGCAATCTCTAGAATATTTGGGGGCCAGGTTCGACACAGACTCGGGCTATGTATACCTACCCGAGCTAAGGCGGTGCAAGCTTCAGAATCAGGTCCGTCTGCTCCTGAGGATGCCCCGCCCGCGAGCTTGGGACATTGTCCACATGCTAGGATCGATGATAGCCACATTGGAAGTGGTGCCCTGGGCGAGAGCGCACCTGAGACCTCTACACTATTCCCTACTTCAAAGATGGTCTCCAATTTCTCAGGATTATCAATGCAGACTTTCTTGGCTCCCTGCGGCCCGACTCAGCATGGAGTGGTGGCTCTTAGACAGCATGCTGCGGCGAGGAATGCCGCTGGCGCTCCCCGATTGGTGTCTAGTAGTGACAGATGCCAGCCTGAAGGGCTGGGGCGCACATTGCAAGGGGAAGCATGCCCAGGGTCTATGGACACCCGAGGAGTCGGAGTGGTCCATCAACCGCCTAGAGTTGAAAGCGGTGTTTCAGGCGCTTCTGGCCTTTCAAGTGACCCTGGAAGGATTGGCTGTCAGAGTAATGTCGGACAACACAACAGCAGTGGCCTACATAAATCAACAAGGCGGCACTCAGTGCAGAGCACTGGCCGCGCAGGCCGAACAGATTTGCCACTGGGCCGAGCTGCATCTTCAGTTTCTGTCGGCAGCTCACATTGCAGGTCAGAGCAACGTGCAAGCCGATTATCTAAGCAGGTATCAGATCGATCCAGCAGAATGGGAACTAGCAGACGAAGTATTCCTGCAGATATGTGCCAAATGGGGCAAGCCCGTGATGGATCTTATGGCAACAAGTTCAAATGCCAAAGTCCCGTGCTTTTTCAGCAGACGGAGAGATCCTTGCTCGGCAGGGTTGGATGCCTTGACTCAGCCCTGGCCTTCGGGCCTACTATATGTGTTCCCTCCGTGGCCCTTGATAGGGCGAGTGCTCCTGCGGATTCGGCTGCACCCAGGTACCGCGTGAACCGATACTCTCATATCACCCCTCTCCTCAAGTCGCTTCACTGGCTCCCGATCCGCTACCGTATACAGTTCAAGCTTCTCCTAATGACCTTCAAATGCACTCAATCTGCAGCCCCCCATTACCTCTCTTCCCTCCTCTCTCCCTATGTCCCCACCCGTAACCTCCGCTCTCAGGACAAATCACTCCTATCTGTACCCTTCTCCACCACCGCTAACTCCAGACTCCGCCCCTTCTGCCTCGCATCACCTTATGCCTGGAACAGACTCCCCGAGCCCATACACCATGCGCCCTCCCTGCCTATCTTCAAGTCCTTACTCAAAGCCCATCTCTTCTCCCTTGCTTTTGGTGCCTAACCACCTTCTCCATTCATGATACCTACACTGACTACATAGCTTGTTACCTTTAGATTGTAAGCTCTCTTGAGCAGGGACTGTCCTTCCCCATGTTTTAACTTGTACAGCGCTGCGTAACCCTTGTAGCGCTATAGAAATGCTAAGTAGTATTAGTAGTAGTAGTAGAAGTGGTGCTCATCGCCCCGGATTGGCCCAGGAGGCCTTGGTATGCGGACCTCTGACAGATGCTAGTGGAGGCTCCCCTTCCTTTACGTCTGGTACCGAACCTGTTGTCACAGGGCCCGGTAGCCATGGAGGACGCCTGCCGCTTTGGTCTTATGGCATGGCGATTGAGAGGGCGCAATTGAGGGACAAAGGCTATTCAAACACAGTCATTTCCACTCTCCTGCAGGCCCGCAAGCGGTCCACTTCCGTGGCTTATGCCAGGATTTGGCGCCAGTTTGAGTCTTGGTGTGCTTCAAAAGCGATCACACCCATGCGGGCTCCTGTCTCGCCGATTCTGGACTTTTTGCAGGATGGTGTACAAATAGGCTTGGCCTATAATTCTCTGCGGGTGCAAGTGGCAGTGTTGGCCTCCCTTCGTGGTAAGGTTGAAGGCGTGTCTTTAGCTGCTCATCCAGATGTGGCACGGTTTCTTAGTGGGGTGCTTCGGCTCCGGCCTTCCGTGCGAGCACCCTGTCCAGCTTGGAACCTGGGGCTAGTTTTGAAGGCCCTGCAGGCTTCTCCTTTTCAGCCACTTCGGCGAGCATCGGAGAAAGATTTGACACTAAAGGCCGTTTTTCTTGTGGCCATTACTTCGGCAAGACGGGTGTCAGAGCTCCAGGCGCTATCCTGTGGAGACCCATTTCTGCAATTCTCAGAGTCCGGGGTCACGGTTCGGACTGTGCCTTCCTTCATGCCTAAGGTGGTTTCAGCGTTTCACCTAAACCAGCCTATTTTCTTGCCCTCCTTTGATAAGGAGGAGTTTCCAGAATCTTTTGGGCAGTTGCACCTGTTAGATGTGCGCAGGACTCTGCTACAGTATCTGCGAGTTACTATCTCTTTCAGGATCTATGATCATCTGTTTGTTTTGCTATCAGGTCCTCGCAGAGGGTCTCCAGTGTCTAAAGCCACTATTGCCCGCTGGCTCAAAGAAACTATCTTTTCAGCTTATCTGCTTGCTGGCCGGTCTCCGCCTGTAGCCTTTAAGGCGCATTCTACCAGAGCGATTTCTTGGGCTGAAACTGGAGCACTCTCTCGTCAAGAGATATGCAGTGCAGCAACATGGGCTTCTAAGCTCTCTTTTGCCCGACATTACAGGCTGGATGTGGCTGCTAGGAGGGATGCGCGTTTTGGAGCACAAGTGCTAGCGCGTGGTGTGACCTGTTCCCACCTATATAAGGGATTGCTTTGTTACATCCCATACGTAATGGCTTCATCTGCTTGATGACAAGGAAGGGAAAATTAGGTTCTTACCTTGGTAATTTTCTTTCCTTTAGTCATAGCAGATGAAGCCATGAGCCGTCCCTGTATGATTGTCTGTATGCTGTGAATCTGTTTCAGGTTCTGTTCTTGTTTCCTGAAGTTCCTTCCTTGGGAGAAAATTGGAAAGCAGTCTTCAGGATTCATGTTCACTTATAGGAGAATGAGTCCATTCCCTCCAGTTTATGTTTTGAGGATGAGTTTATTTATTCCCTCCAGGAGGTTGCGTGTATCCCCTCCAGTTATATAATAAGGAGGACGAGTTTATTCCCTCCAGTAGGATGTGTTCATTCCCTCCTTTTGAGTTCATGCCCTTGTTAAGGGGCCATCGTTCGCTGTGAGGAAAGTTCATGTTATTTCCATTGTGGTTTGCCATACTGCTTTGGAAGCTTCAAATACTGAAGAGGCAGTGGAGCTGGCTGGCCATGAGGCACTGTGAAAAGTTGAGTGCTCTCTATCTCCCACTGCTGGTTGATGGGCACAACTCATACATAATGGCTACATCTGCTATGACTAAAGGAAAGAAAATTACCAAGGTAAGAACCTAATTTTCCCTTTTCCGACGATGGTAGCAGAAAACGGAATGCAGATGAGCAAATTGTGTAGAAACCCTATTAAAATGAGATGCATCAAAGTTTTCCAACTACCCTAATGCTGGAAAACTGCCTGTCGTTAGGGCTGTCCGACTAAAAACTTTAATGTAGAAAACAAAAAAAAAAAGCGATGGGCGGCGAAAACGCGCATCAGGGGCGTGTTTTATTGATGCCCAAGGTCGCTGCTGCTCCCTGCTCCCCCTGCATCAATATAAAAGTGAAAAAAAAAGGTTCGGGAGGGGGCAAAGGTGCTTGTCAGGAGCGTCCTTTATGGACGGCCTTGCCCCCCCTGCCCGCCTTTAGGATCCCCGGCCCCCCTCCCTTCCTGTCTCTCAACTCTTTCTCCACACAGCCCCGCCTCCCGCCATCCTCCGCCCCGTGACCCGCCGCCCCTTCTGAGGTCGTTGCCGCTGATCCCCCCCCCCCCCTCCTCCGGGCCCCCCTCCACATTACCGGGCCCGGCAGCGCCTCTCACCTCTGTATGAAGGTGCTGCACCAGCAAGAAGACCATCAGATCGCTGCAGTCTTCAGGACGTCTCTCTCCTTCGTCTTCCCTGACCTGGACCCGCCCCCGTCTGACGTAAACCTACATCCTCCCAACTTGGGGAAGGTAAAATTAGTCCTTACCTGATCATTTTCTTTCCATTAGTCCCAACAGATCAATCCAAAGGCCTGCCCTTTGTTGATCTTGGTTGAGTGTTTCTTTTCGCTTGCTCAGATCCATTATTTTCTTCCTCCTTCAGTTCATCTAGGTTACTTGTAAAAGGATACTCATCATACTACAGTTTCCCGCTTTGGATGTTTCCCTCCCGCAGGATTGGTGGAGGAGGGGCCTACAGTTTGAATTTCCTGTTCCATCTTCCACTGCTTTGGTTTCGACAATACTGAGGTTAAGATGGCTGCACATGTCCACATATAGTAAACTTCTGAAGTTCTCTCTATCTCCACCTGCTGATAGAGGGACATAACCCACTCATCCCTGGATTGAAATTATCAGGTAAGGACCAATTTTACCATGTAGCACCTTTGCAGAGAGTCACTGTTGGTTTGAACTGCACTGTTTGTACTATAGTTACTTGTTAAATTATTGTAACATAATTGAGTTTTTTTTTCTCATGGTGTGATGTTTTGCTTTAAGCTTATTTTAAGCTGACATAGCTACAGAGGAGTTGGTTGAATTAAGCAAACACCAGTGTTGTATAGTTTCTCCAAGGATAAGCAGGCATGATATTGGTGCGGACACAGCTATAGTGCACTGTCACTTTAAAACATTGAGGCATTGCCCCCCATCATGCATGCGCGGGTGACTTCCCACCCTGATGCTCAAGCATAGGACCAGCAGTCTAGCACAGTGTTTTCTCAAGTCCGGTCCAGGAGTACCCTTTGCCAGTCAGGTTTTCAGGATATCCACAATATGCATGAAAGATCTCTGTATATAAAAGGCAACCCCAACGTTCTGAAGCCTCCACGGAAGTTGAGGCGCCCGAGATATCCAGTGTGCCCTGGAGTGTCTGCACCGCCCTCGCATCAAAACGTCATGACGTCGAGGGCGGAGCTATGACACTCGAGGGCCGAAACGGAAACGCCACAGGCACGGCCACGGAGGCGCAGCCAAAAAAAAAAAACTTCCCCACACACAGCGACGCGAACCCCGAACAAGGCAAGTAGCCCGGAGGGAGGGGGCCCCTTGCTAGCGCCCATTTCATTGCGCTAAGAAACGGGCATTTTTTCCTAGTTTGAATATAATGGAGGCAGTATGTTCAAATCAAGTTCATTCATATTCATTATGGATATCCTGAAAACCTGACTGACGAGGGTACTCCACTACTGGACTTTGGGAAACACTGGTCTAGCATTTACTGTGAAGCACGAGGTTGGGTTTCTAATCTCTCCTCAGCATGTCAGACTTTTTTATTTTGGTGCCTTCCCTTTTTTGGGACATTTTGCCCATATTTCTTTCTTTTTCTTTGTTAATTTTAATCCATTTATCAATTGTGTCGTCTCCCCCCCCCTCCAAAAAAAAAAACAGAAATATTCGCACTTTTTCTGTTTTCTGTCTTTGGGGCCTCTGAGTCTTTCTTGTGCCCAAGAAGCATCGAATATTTTCAGGTACGAAACTACTCAAGTTCCCCGAGCTTTTGACCTTGCGTTGGCTGGGGGTTTTTTTCCCCCCTTTCCTCCCATCCATATCAGTGAGGGTGCTGATTCGCTTTAAAAAGTGTACTTGATGCAGTAGGACCAGCACAGACACCCATAACTGGTGTGTTCATTGCTTGGATCTGGTGCACCAAGATATACGGTATGGCCTCTGTTGTTTACATGCAAACAAGGACACTTAAAGCCTGCAGAGTCCAGCTTGAGGAACGTTTTGGATATGCATTGACATCAGTTGCACTAACGCAACATTGAGAATGTCCAACATAGGACTTGGTACCTCGACTTTGAAAGGACTCCACATCCTCCTCATTGGTGCCTTGTTTATCATGGGACCTGCAGCGTAAAAAGAAAAACCTAAGAAGCTCCTGTGCTCACAGTTCTCTAGGGTTCCAGGATGGGGGAGGGGTAGGTGGGAAAGAGTGGGGGTTGGAGGTATATGGGAATTCAGGGGGTAGTATAGGATGGGGGAAGGTTATAAGAGTCAATTTCCCACTTTGTGGGTGGGCAGTTTTTTATTAAATCAGAAATAAATTCTAGATTTTCAAGGATACCATTTGTATCCGTTATGCTGCTGTTTACTATATATTTGCTTTTCAATATATTTACGTCTGTTTGACTGTTGTATCCTTGCCATTTTGTGTTAATTTTTTCTAATAAAATATATTTATATAAAATAAAAACCTATGAAGCATCACCTAGGCAATCTGCCAACACCTTCCCTTCATCGACATCCTCAATTGCACGGGAAGTGTCCATGCCACAGTGACCGCTCTCCTTCTCTACAACTTTTCTCAATGAGAGTCTTGAAGGTCCTCAATCTCCTACAACTGCACAGGCTGTAACTTCAGCTGCCTTCACACCGCTTTCTCAGCTGGTACCAACACCTGCTCTACAGGAAGAAATCTGGGCTATGCTCAAATAGGCGCTTTCAGGGCTAATGCATATGCATTCTATTCAGGTTTACAGGGTGCTTGTGCCAGCCTCAGCCCAGCTGTAGATACATCAGAGAGACAGTTACGGGAGAGGCCCCGCACACCAGCTCAGAGCCCACAGTCAGGGGCACCACGATCCGACCAACGCGTTTGTTCACATCAGCAGAAGAACTTTTTTCAGCCTTGGGGACTCATCTGCCTCAATGTTCTTCTACACAGAGCCGATGGTCTAGTTGACACACTCTTCTATGTACTCCCCAAGAGAAGTACTTTGAAGAGTCAGACTTGGTCCTCTCCTGGAAAATGGAGCAGTAACCCATAGGACTTCTCAGCCGAGCAGTTCTGTGACATCCCAGCTGGCCCTTCTCTACCCCGAGAGATGTAAAGTTCTTCCAGAAAGTATATCTTTTTCCTGGCTTTTTCTGTGATATGGCCCAAGCCATACCTTCTAAATTAGAGAAGGAGGAGGAACCTTGTTCAGAGCTGTTTGATTCTCCTCCTAGAGGGGGAATCGCTATTCCACTTCATACAGTCATGAAGAATACTCTTATCAAAAACTGGGTGACTCCACTGATGGTTCAATTTGCTCCAAAGAACATTGATCCAGAAATGCAGAGTTTGAAAAAAAAAAAAAACTCAAGTTATCCCATCATTCCTTAGTTGTGGAATCTGCTTTGAAGCGTACTTGCAGTTCAAGATCTCATGCTTCTGCTCCTCCAGGCAGAGAAGCTAGAACATTATACTCTTTTGACAGTAGAACATTTCAGGCCTCCATGCTGATCAACTGCATATTAGATTATCAACTTTATTCCACAGTTTACTTAAAGTCTCTAATACATAGTACTCTAATACACAGTGCTATCTCCTTTGCAGACTTCCTTCCTCCTGAAAAGGCTAATGAGTTCCTCAAACTTCACAGGAAACTTCTAGATTCTCATAACTTTTCTTGCATTTCCGCCTTAGGATTAGCAATGCGATGTGTTTCCTGGCTCAGAATTTCTGACTTCAAATCTGCTGTGCAGAAGCATCTAGCAGATGTCCCTTGTCCTGGAGATGAACTATTCGCTGTCAAGTAAGTGGCCGGCCTAATTTTAAAAGCATTCAGATACTATTAAAACTGTGCCCAAGCCACAGCCGTTTTCTGCTTTTAGAAGATTCACTAAAAAGAAAAAAGTAACCCTAAGAGTGTTGATGAATTCCAATGTAAAAATAATCAAATGTAAATAGACACAAAATTAGATTATAAAATTTTTGTGAGGGGAGTCCTCAGAATCCCTACCACCTCCCTATTATAAGGAGGATGAAAAGTTCCATTTGTAATCCAAACGCCTAGCTGCAATAGTGGCATGTGTATTACAAATAGAACTTTTCATCACACAAGAGAAGTGTTTTTGTTGGATTCTTTACAGATTATGATTTTTGAAGACTGTAGTCCTTTAGACCTTGCTTCTGAAAGTGATTCACTTTGAGTGTTGCTGTTCAGTGTGTGTTTGTGTGTATTTGCACTTACTGATTTTGGCACATTTGCACAGGGAGTACCAATGATGGTGTGATGGTGTGAGTTTCCTACATTTTATGAGAGTTACATTTTTTTTAATGCAAAAATGCAGTAATTGCTAGAGCGAATTAGTAACCTAATGCAAGTAACTCAGGCTGTAGCTAAGGTACGTTCACAGTAGCTCAAGTACTAATTGGTTTCGGAGAAAAGCCCTCAGAAACCTCAGATGTTTAGTCTCAGGTTTTGAACACTGTTACAAACGATTTAGCAATGTATACAGTGTTCAGTTTCTATCATCAGGCATAAAACTCCGTCTCTCTTGTAGGTTAAAGACTCCGCTAGTTTATAAGTTAAAGAGCCTAAACGCTCCAGATTTGTGACTGGTGGATCCTCAAATCTGGAGCGTTTAAGCTAAGTGCTTTTCCGATATTGAAGAATTGACAGCTTAAAGAACTTTATGATCCCCTATCTCGACGACTGGTTAATCAAGGCAACCTCACAAGCAGCAGCACAGACCTCAATTCTGTTCACACATACGTGTCTCCTAGAACTCAGTTTTGTAATGAATTACCCCAAATCACATCTTCAGCCAGTTCAGACCTTACGGTTCATCGGGGCTCTCCTGGACACTACTCGGGTTCGAGCCTTCCTCCCTCAACTGAGAGCACACAAGGTAATGCATCTCTCCACTCAGATTTCCAGATACACCTTAGTATCAGGTGCTCTGCCTACTCAGCCACATGGCTTCAGCAGTCCATGTAACACCATTGGCTTTGCTCCATCTCCGAATACCTCAGTGGGCACTCTTCTCTTGGTGATCTCAAGCCATGAGTTGCTCTCAGCCCATATTCGAGTTGCTCCACAGCTGTGCCACTCTCTACAGTAGTGGATGGCCTCCCAGAATCTGACCCAGGGACTTTTGTTTTCAGCCCCTTCCACATCATAAAGTCCTCACCATGAATGCCTCCGTGGTAGGTTGAGGTGCTCATCTCTGTCGTCTCCATACACAGGATTCTTTTTCCTCAAAGGAAAAACATCATCTCAATCTGTTCAGTCTTTCATTCTGTGTAGAAACATAGCATGCAAATATCTATAAATCTAAACTCACGTAATTACAAAACACAAAATCAACCATCTTAAATTCAACTTACCAGCTACTGAAAGTAGTCAGACACGCACACCAGTGAGCAGCCAGTGGAACCGTCAAAAAGACGCCCACACATGCGCACTCGCTGGCCATGAATCTCAATGATTTAAATCCTCTCCTAGATGCTCAACCATTCGATCTCTTTATTAAGCCCACCTGGGGCAACTGTTTTCCAAAGAAAAATCAGGCGCTGTTCCTTCCTTAACAAGATCAAAGGCAGATTGCCACCTCTTTCTAACTGTACCTTATTAAGTACTACAAACCTAAGATCCTGCACTGAATGTTTAGCAGCCAACCAATGGGCAACGAGGGGGGCTTCCACACGCTCAGTACGAATACTACTCAAATGTTGGGCTATCCTACATTTAATCTTACGTGTGGTTAGCCCAATATACCAAAGTCCACACGGACATACTACCCCATATACGCAACCCATGGTATCACAATCAGTGTAAGATTTTAACCGATAGACCTGATCAGTATGAGGAATGGGAACTTCCCTAACTTGTAACGAGTACTGGCAGTACATGCAATGGTTACATCTGTAGTGGTCAGGTTTTCCTAGAGAAGCATTACCCATACTCGACCTACTGGTCAACTGCTCCCCCAAATTAGTACCCCGCGTGAAGGCAAAACGGGGCAAAACAGTAAATGCATTATGAATCGTCAAAATCGACCAATGCCGCTTCAATATTTGTATGATGTTATGAGATGACCGTGTGTACGGTAGCACACAGGTCAAAGGTTGCACAGTCTTATCCTTATTACCTGCATTTTGCCGCCAGCCACGATGGAAATTAAAGGCTCATTTAGCAGCCTTTTTCAAAATATTAGCTGGATACCCCCTTTGTTGGAATCTCGTAATCATCCTGTCAGCTTGCACACAGTATTCATCTCTAGAGCTACACAATCGCCGAATACGTAGTAGCTGGCTGGCCGGTATACTATTTTTCAGCATATTTGGGTGATGGCTCCGATAATGTAGCACAGTGTTGCGGTCCGTCTGTTTACGAAACAATTTGGTACTAAATTTGCCATCTACCCAAGATATATTAATATCAAGAAAATTTACTTGATGGTATCCAATATGATGAACAAATTTAATATGGATACTAACCGAATTAAGATATTGTAAAAACTGCTGTAACTGTCCATCGGCGCCACCCCAAATTAAAAGAATATCATCAATGTATCTGTACCATCTAACCACTCCCTGAAAATACTCAGGAGTGTACACATATTGTTTTTCAATTTGATCCATGTACAGACAGGCTAAAGTGGGGGCCACCGTGGCCCCCATCGCTGCTCCCTTAATTTGATGAAAAAACATATGCTGAAATTTAAAATAATTATGACAGATAACCAGCTCAGCCAATGAAAGACCCTTAAAGACGCTTATGATAGCGAAACATGATTATGTCGGGTGTTTTCATTACTATGCTGCTAAGCTGGTTTAAGCTGAAGTTTCATTGATGGTATTGATCTATGGGACGTTTAAGGCTGATTACTACTAAGACTGCACCTACTCTAGTAAAGAATACTTGTCTGCCTGGTGAAGATCGTGAATTCAGCTCCGTGATTGTTTATGAAAACAGTCCTTTGAAGAGTGGATAGATCGATATATTGAACACTGAGTTGTGATACAGTGGCTCCTTTGAGACATACATCTGAGGAGTGGATTTATTCACAGCGCCTCTGTTGAGAGACATATCTGAGGAGTGGATTTATAATTTGTGGTGATCTGGAATACATTATATTAACAAGTACTAGATAGGTGTATATAGTACATTTATGTAATGACTAGTGAAAAAGGCCCGTTTCGGAGTGAAATGAAACGGGCGCTAGCAAGGTTTTCACGTAGTGTGTATGTTTGCGAGAGAGTGTGTGGGCGAGTGAGTGTGAGAGAGAGAGTGTGACAGTGTGTGTGTGTGTGTCAGAGAGAGAGTGAGACTGGGTGCGAGTGTGTCTGTGAGAGAGCGTGTGTGTGTCTGATTGACTGTGTGCAAGTGCATATGTGAGAGACAGTGAGTGTGAGAGTGTGTGTATGTTGGTGTGGGGGCTGGTGAGTTTGCTTGTGTGTATAGGTGTGAGTGAGAGATGTTGATTTTTCATATTAGATGTTGTGTATTTATTTGGGGGGGTAGTGTTTGGCATTTTAGGGGGGGGGTGTTTGTGGGTGAGGATAGGGTTGTTTTGTAAGGGAACGTGCGTGTTAGTGGCAGACAGAAATCATGTATTTTGTGGTTGGGGGACTGTGTGTGTGGGGAGTAGAGGATAGTTGCGTGTTTCTGTGAGTGAGTTTGATGTTGTTCCCCTGTACTTCCCTTTGTCGTGTTGTAGAGGGAGGATTTTGAGGGTGGGTTAGTTATTGTGTTTTTTGGGGAGTTTGTGAGTTGCATGAGTAATCTGTGCGGATATGTTGGTTTTCTGGGGGGTGGTTACCGTTTTGCCACATCATTTTATGTTGCTAAAAAATCAAAAGAAAAAATAAATGAAAGACCTGGAAAGACAAATTAAACTATAAATAGAAGGGCAGCGGCAAAACTCTTCGCTCAGTACATTCCCTGTCGCACAGCCTTGACTGAGATACACTTTTCCGTAAGCGTTCAACTACTTGCCTTTTTGTGTGTGGAAAGAATACTTGTACAGGCTATCCTCTCTGTAAATGAAACACAGACTCCTAAGGTTGGGAGCGGAGCCCACACTGAATCAGTCACAGCAGCAGCAGCAGAGAATATACAATGTTGTGGTCTCGAGAGCGGCCCCCAAACAGTGCCCTCTAGGTCCTAGTGCCTGCCTGAGCTAACATACAGAACACAGCACCTGCAGTCCTCCCTGCATTCACCTCTCCCTGGCAGAGAACGAAACCAGAGCTGTGCCTTTTTCCTTGAAGCACTGGGCTGGACAGCTTGTTGAAAAAGCTTTACTCTTGGCAGAGGGCATGAATGTGGAAACTTGCTAGCAGTTCTCTTAATTACTTCTAAAGCTGTGTTATTTGTTGGGGTGGGGGAGGAGAAAGTCGGTGAACCCTGGCGATCTGGATTGTGTGCTGTTGCTGGTAAGAATGTGCCTCCGTGTTTTTTTTTTTGTTTTGTTTTATGACCCTGCCGATTTCAGCACCTCCAGTCCTCCCTGCATTCAAGCAGTGGCAGCTCATTGTGAGGCAGGGGGAGGATTGCTGGTAAGAATGTGCCTCCGTGTTGTTTTTTTTGTTTTATGACCCTGCCGTTTCAGCACCTCCAGTCCTCCCTGCATTCAAGCAGTGGCAGCTCATTGTGAGGCGGGGGAGGAGTAGGGAAACACGCTGCACGTGTTTCCCTACTCCTTACTCCTGCCTGTGATTCGTGAAACCGGATATCTACACCACCATGCAAAACGGAAGTGAGGCTTCATTAGAACGTTGGTGGTACCTTTTATATATATAGATAGGATTTTGAAAAGGGAATATTGTTTGTAATATGTATATGTTATGATTTTAGATAGTTGGCTGAATGGGAGAGTGTGTAGGATGACAGAATTTGCTAAGATATATGTATTTAAATATTTAATAAAGATTTGATATGTTAACAATTATTTAATGGCTGCTTTATAATGACATTATATATATATATATATATATATATATATATATATATATATATATATACTCAGGCTTGGCTGACCCATCATGGCCATGTTACCACTCTGTGTAAGAGCCTTGGAGACTTCAGTAGCCCATTTCCATTCTGCCTCCATTGATGAAATTTGCAAAGCGGCAACATGGTCTTTTATCCACACCTTTACTGCTTACTACAGTCTGGAGCAGCAATTTTGGCAGGATAGCCGATTTGGACAAGTAACCCTGCAAAATCTATTTACTACTTGAATGCCAGCTATACCCTCCAGCCCCCCCCCCCCCCCTTTTTTTTTTTTTTGTTCTGCCAGGATCACTTTCTTTTTAGTTCACAAGATTATTATATTTGTGAGCCTGGCAGCTAGCGAGTCCCACATGTGAGGATATCATGCTGCTTGTCCTCGGAGATAGCAGTTACCTGTAGCAGATGTTCTCATGGGACAGCAGGCACATGTTCTCATCCATCCCACCTCTCCTTGGATTTATCTTCTTAGTTTTGGTATTATACTGATGTTTGGGCAGGAAGGCACTGGCACATGTTCAATAGAGGCACTGCCTCAAAGTTTTAAAGTGACAGTGCACTATGGCAATGTCTAAACTGGGCTCCGTGGATGACGTTGCCCACATGTGAGAATATATGCCTGCTGTCCTTGTAGAACACTTGCTAGAGGTAAGTAACTTTGCTAACTAATTACTGTACTTAAGTAAAAGTTTTTTGTTACTTTTGCTTGTAAAGTAGTACAGGATAACATTTGTTACTTTTACTGAAGAAGTAATTTCACCAATTTTTATTACTTTTACTTAGTTACATAGAATGATTTGTAGTTGAAAGTGAAAGCGAGATGTACATGGAAATTAAACAGCAAAACCAGAAACAGGATTTTGCTGATGCAAACCTCGTTGCGTAAACAGTGGATCATCTCGTCTTAAATTTTGCTGTTCAGTGAGTATAGCCTATGAGAACAGTGGAGTTGCCTTTGTTAGTTGAACTGCATACAGTTCAAGCGTCTCCTTCTTACCTACAAATGCACTCAGTCTGCAGCCCCTCATTACCTCTCTACCCTCATTTCCCCTTACATTCCCGCCCGTAACCTCCGCTCACAGGACAAATCCCTCCTCTCAGTACCCTTCTCCATCACCGCCAACTCCAGGCTCCGCTCATTCTGCCTCGCCTCACCCTATGCTTGGAATAAACTTCCTGAGCCCTTACGCCAAGCCCCCTCCCTACCCATCTTCAAATCTTTGCTCAAAGCCCACCTCTTCAATGTTGCTTTCGGCACCTAACCTTTATACCTTTCAGGAAATCTAGACTGCCCCAATTTGACTGACTGTACATTTGTCCTTTATATTGTAAGCTCCTTTGAGCAGGGACTGTCCTTCTATGTTAAATTGTACAGCGCTGCGTAACCCTAGTAGCGCTTTAGAAATGTCAAGTAGTAGTAGTAACTGGCTACTGGTATCCAGCAAATCAGAACAGTAATGAGTTAGGCCATCTTTTAGTGGAGATGAAGCTGAAGCTTTTAGCAATTCTTGGTGAACAGACATATGTCTCTACAACAACGGACTGCTGGTCATCACATGGAAAATTTTACATTGGGGTGACTGTCAATTAGATTGATATTCTTTAAAGAGACAGTCTTCTTGTCTGGCCTTAAGACTGAATAGTTCCCACACATTTTATATTCTTGCATCAGTTCCCGAAGATATTCAGAGTTTGCCATCAGACAAAAGACTATTAGAATAAGAAGACAATTCCAACTTTGAGAAAGCCTTCTCTGTATAATTGGACAGTATGATGATGAAGATGCAAGTACTGAATTAGACAATCCTACTTCTAATAGATGATAATGACAATAATGATTTGCTTACTTTATTTCTTGTCTATTAGATTGTAAGCTCTTTGAGCAGGGACTGTCTTTCTTCTATGTTTGTGCAGCGCTGCGTACGCCTTGTAGCGCTATAGAAATGCTAAATAGTAGTAGTAATGATAAAGTATTCTTTGCTATATGGAAGTCAGAGCTTCCCTTGATTAAAACCTTTAGACCAAGTCAGAAGAGATCAGTAATACTGCAACCTGACCTGATTTTGAAGTAATATTTTGTCAGACTGAACAATCTACTTTCAGGTAGAACAGTTGTTGAAAACCTTTTCAGGGAGGAAGTGACGTCACCAGACAGCATGGACGCTCACTGAAAGAGCTCCCGCTCCCCCACGGAAACAAATAGTAATAAAAACAAGTCCAGCGCGGTAAAAAGAGAAAGAATTGCAAACAGATGTCAGCAGGCTCGATTCGGACCACAGCGGAGAAAAGCGGAAAAGCAGCGATAGTAGATTTCTCTCGTTTTGCTTTCCCCGGAGGAGCGCTGCACAGAGAAAACAAAATGGCGGAGGCTCGTAAAGCCAAAGAAATGGTAGATACAGAACCCCGGGCGACGTCACAAATATTAGAAGGGCCTGGAGAGGAGCTCCCCACAAGCCTACAGACGTGGCTACAACAGATCAGCTCCGATCTCAAAGCCCTCCGGACTGAGGTGGCAACGTTAGGATCGGACCTATGGGGAGAAATCCACGAGCTAGGTAATAAGCTGGAAGAGATGGAATCGCACGTGGAGGAACACAGTGAAACACTGGAGACCCTGCACCAGCAAGTCGAGGAATTGCGTGACAACAAACAAAGCCTCCTTGATAAAATAGAGGACTTGGAGAATCGAGGCCACCGCAATAATCTGCAATTTCGAGGTCTCCCAGAAACTCCAACATACCAAGATAGCGAACATGTGATCCAGAAATTGGTCAGTGAATTACTATCAATAAATGGTGAAAAAGTGCTAAGTGAGACAGTTCAGCTAGAAAGGGCACACAGAGCGCTGGGCCCAGCACGAAATAATAAAGCTAAGGATATAATAGCTTGCTTTACCAGCTTTAAACTCAAAGAGCGGATCTTGAGATCAGCATGCCAAAATCCTGGTTTCACATGGGACTCATACACAATTGAAATATACCAAGATCTGGCTGCAGCGACCTTAAAACGGAGAGGTGAACTAAGAACTTTTACAAGACACCTGAGAGAGCTTAAATTCCAGTACCGATGGCGGCATCCTTTTGCCCTGGCTTTCTACAAAGGGGAAAATGCACCAAGTGAAATCTTTGGCAGAAGCGAGGGAGATTTGCCCAGAAACCAATCTAGGACAGTACCAAGTGGAGACCGGACCGGGAAAGAAAAATGCACCACGAGCCCCTCCACCGAAATGGCAGAGAGTGGGAAAAGGCCCACGAAGGCTCCAAAGGCAACAATCAGGAGTCCGGATCACCTGAGAACTATTTAATGCGACAGTAAGAGCAAGGGCATCTTAAGAGGCAGAAGCCTGGCAAGAATTTAATCTGTGAACTTGGTTTTTCATGTTTGAGGAGTTGTTCAGCAGCGTTTGAAATAAGATGTTTCTGTGGGGTGAGTTGTAAGTGGGGTACATGCTTATTCCTCCACTATTAGGCACTCAATGGTTAGACACGGGGTGTCACAAATAGACGGGGAAGGAGGGGGGAGGGAAGAGGGACAGGGATGAAGGGTGGGCAAGGGGTGAGAACACATTATATTAAGCATGTAAAACTGGGTGGGGGACCCAAGGCAAGGACTGGGAAAGGAAAATAATAGCGAACAAGGAGAAGCAGGGTAAACAAATTATCTCAAGATGACAGATATAAACTGGTTAACTCTGAATGTGAGAGGGCTTAACATTCCCAGAAAGAGGCAACTGCTATTTCGGGAGCTGCTTAGGCTTCATATAGATATTGCATTAATACAAGAAACCCACCTACAACCAAAATGTGAGAGATTATGCCATCATATAGGGTATCCTATTATCTATTTCGCGTCCAATACTGACAACACCAAAAGCAAGGGGGTTTTGATAGCACTTAATGGCTCTAAACCTTGGGACATTAAGAAAGTTATAAGGGACAAAAGGGGTAGATACTTACTCATAATTGTAGCAATGGCGGGGAAAACTTATACGATTATAAATATATATGGTCCAAACACTAACCAGGGAGATTTTCTTTTGGAAATAGATCAATTACTTACCAGAAATATTGAAGGCTCCCTACTGATAGGAGGGGACTTTAACCTTACCATGCACCCACAGTTAGATAATTCAACCACTACTGCATGCTACTTGAGACAAGATAGGCGCAAGTTACATGACTTCACAACACGCTGGCAACTGATAGATCTCTGGCGAAGAGATAATCCCACCACACGCAGTTATACGTACTATTCCTCAGTTCATCAGACATCCTGTAGAATAGATCTATGGCTGGGAGACCCTACATTCCTGGGCTGTGTAAAATCTCATCAGATTCTCCCCCGCATTTGGTCAGACCACTCGCCAGTAGTGTTACAGCTAAGAGGTCAATACACTAATAGGAAGGCCCGCACGTGGCGACTGGATGACGCGCTACTTGCTGACCCAGTCAACTTAGTTAGTGTGGAGCAGCATATTAAAGAGTACATTCATTTCAATGACAATGGAGAAGTCTCCCCGATCATTCTATGGGAGGGTCCTAAAGCTGTAATGAGAGGACACTTCATCGCCCTTCGTTCACAAATCTGGAGGCTGCGCTGTGCTGAGGAAAAAGAGCTACGTAAGCAATTGGCTGAAATTGAAAAAAATACCAGAAAGGTAGTCTAACAGAGTCTGACCTGCAGGTTCAGTCCCAGGAGCTGCGGACTAAAATACAAGAACTTGAGCTAGCAGACCTCTCAGAAAAGCTGGAAAAGGTGAACCAGACTAATTTTGAGTTTGGTAATAAGGCCAGTAGGTTACTAGCATATAAGCTAAAGCAGCAGACAACGAGAAATGGGATAGGGGGACTACAAGATAATAAGGGGGAATTCCATTCTGACCCCCAGTATATTGAAGCAGCTTTTAGAGAATATTATACACTCTGGAGTCAGTTCCTACCCAGGAGGATATAACATCATACTTGGAAGACTTTGAGCTTCCTAAACTATCTAGGGAAGCTGAGCAGGCACAGTTGGGTCCTATAGAGCTAGAAGAGATAGAACAATCCATTAAAAGCTTAGCCCCTAATAAAGCCCCGGGCCCAGATGGATACACAAACAAATTCTATAAAATTTTTGGAAAATTGCTGGCACCAATCCTACTGAGGGTTTTCAACTCCTTGGAGATAAGAGCAGGGCTCCCGCCGACATGGAACTTAGCAACTATAACAGTTATACCCAAACCGGGAAAAGATCCATAAGTTTGTAGTTCGTACCGGCCCATTTCACTATTAGGAGTTGATTATAAAATATTTACGAAAATACTAGCTACCAGGCTACAAGATCACCTCCCTATACTAGTTCACGAGGACCAAGCTGGCTTTGTGAAAGATCGACAGACTTTTGACAATATAAGGAGAGCATTACAAATAATTCAGTGTGCGCAGTTAACTAGATTCCCACTATGTGTCCTATCCCTGGACGCCAAGAAAGCGTTCGATCGAGTCAGCTGGTCATTCCTTTTCGCAGTGCTGGAGAGATTGGGAATTAGAGGCAGATATGCGGAGTGGTTGAGTTTAATTTATAAAAGTCCAGCAGCCTCAGTGCGGGTTAATGGTTCATTCTCAAAATCATTCTTACTACATAGAGGCACCAGGCAGGGGTGTGATCTGTCCCCACTGCTCTTTGCACTGGTGATGGAGCCCCTAGCAATAAAGATCAGAACAGCACCCGAGATTAGAGGTCCCAGATGGGGGGGGGGGGGGATTGGAGACAAAAATCCTCCTATTCGTGGATGACATCCTATTAACACTTAAGGACCCTCCGAAGGCCTTCCCCAAACTAGATGAAATAATAAGAGCATATGGAGCAGTATCTGGTTTCAAAATTAACTTTGACAAATCGGAGGCACTAGATATAAATATACCCGAGGAGCAACTTAGTCAGTTGAAGTCTCGGTTTCCATATAGATGGGCAACTAAATATATTCGTTACCTGGGGGTCAATATTCCACGCAGGCTAGAAGACGTATTTAACAGCAATTTTCCAAATAAAGTGCAAGCTCTATTTGAAGAATTAGAAAGATGGGAAGGCCTGACGATGTCATGGATGGGACGAATCAGTGCTGTAAAAATGACAATCCTTCCAAAATTACTGTATCTCTTCATGGCATTACCAATCTCTCTACCAGACGCATTCCTAAAAGGCCTACAGAGGAAAGTATTTTCCTTCATATGGAAAAAAAAAAGCCGCCCCGAGTAAGAACAGAGGTGATGTGCCAACCAAAAGATAGAGGAGATATGGGGGTCCCCTGCTTTCAAGCCTATTATCAGGCAGCGCACCTGACACTTTTAGCAGTATGGATGCAGGATACAAGTAAACCATGGGTCCAGCTGGAACAGGGATGGGTGGCACCAATCCCACGTAGAGCTATCCCTTGGCTTCCAAAACACAAATTGATAGAAATTGCCAAAGACAACCCAACTTTGCTCCAATGGCCCTTTTCAGTTTGGATTGGGATTAGAGAAAGATTCTTCCCTGAGCATACATACTTCAAACACATGTTTCTGCGGTTTGCTCCCCAGTTTGGGCCTGGACTCTTGGATTCTGCATACCAGGAGTGGGAGGCCATGGGTTTAAGTGAACTTGGTCAGATGTGTGAGGACGGAGAAGTTACCTCTTTTAAGGAGCTGAGTAGGGAACATGGGTTATCCCCAATGCAAGCCTTTCAATATTTTCAAGTCAGAGATTTTATCAAACGACGAGCAGGGGAGGAACTGAGATTGACAGAGACATTATTGGAGAAGGGGATCCATAGTGGAGGAGGGAAGAGAAGTATATCCAGAATATATAAAGCACTACTAACATCACACAATCCAATAGAATATTACTTAAAGAAATGGGAGGCAGCACTGGGGGCTCAACCTGAACCTTCTCAATGGGCTAGGGCAATTAAGTCTCTGTTTAAGGTGTCAGTCTCCAGTGCAATGATGGAGAGTGGACACAAGATTTTATATAGCTGGTACTATAGTCCTAGCCGCTTAGTGAAGATGTATAAAAAAAGGTTCGGCCCTCTGTTGGCGACAGTGCGGTGAAGTGGGAGATATGGTCCATATATGGTGGACATGCAAAAAGCACAAGAATACTGGACTGAAATTTTGGGATTCCTACAGACTGTGATAGGATTTGAATATCCTAGGAGTATGGACTGTTGTCTCTTACATTTTAGACCACCAAGAGGCAAGCAAACCATCCATCAGTTTGCTACACAAGTGTTTGTGGCAGGTAAAATACTTCTAGCAGCAGCATGGAAAGAGCCATTGCTTCCGGGACTGCGAACTGTCTTAGCAAAACTAAAAACAATTCAACTTATGTCAAAACTCACAGCTATAAGGAAAGGACAAATTGCCCAACATCAGAAAGTATGGAACTTGTATGATAAATGGTCTTCTACCCAGAATCTATAGTTTCTTGTAAGGGGAAGAAGGGGGGGGGGGGGGGGGTTGGGAGGGAGGGATGTTGAGGGAGGGGGATGGGAGATCTCGATTGTTAAAGACAAATAGGAGAAATACTGTTAGAATTACATAAATACTATGTTTGGTTTATTGTTGTCAGAGGCTCATGCGATGGTATAATGCATAATAATGATGTATGGAGTATCTACTGTATTTCATTGACAAAATATAAATAAGTGGAAAAAAAGAAAACCTTTTCAGTTGTGCAGGATTAATGACTCGCAAGCGCACTAGCATGAGTGACCAGTCATTTTCAAAAATTCAGCTTTACTAAAAGCAAAGAGGATTGAACAGTAGGGCAATAAAGTTGTTGGGATGAAAATTTTAACAATAGTTGCATTCTTTATAATTGTGGTACTTTTACTTTTTACTCAAAGTATTGTATTGGTAACTTTTTCACTTTTACCTTAGTACTTTGACCAACACTGGCACACACTGAGGTTTTTTTTTTTCCACTATGGCCTTTTAAGTATGTGGACAATCAAAGGGTAATTCTTACCTCATTAGCTAATGCAAATAAGTAAACATAGCATGTGAGATTTAATATGAACTTTTGCAAAATACATTAGATGAGATATATTGTTTTCTCTGAAAAATCTTATGACCATCTTATAAACCTGTGCTTACTAGCTTCATTTCAAATTTCTTCAACCTGTCATTGGCCTTTTTGGTGCAGAGAGGAGGAATATGGGCTGCCAGTAACTGTGAGAGAGCTCAGGCCGATAGTGACTAAGAGGAATAAGGGCAGGAACTAGAAAAAAAAATTATCCTAGTGCTAGGGCAAAAGTAGTGGTGAGTCTTAAGCGAACCTTCAGCCTTGTACCCCTCCCAATCACGTTCATGGCTCTAGCCTGCTGCTGCCCCCCGCCCCCCCCCCCAAGATTTTGACAAACTCAACAATCATCACCACACAAAAATCCTATAAAAATGCAGGTTAAAGTATGTACTGATGGCTGTTTCAATTTGTGTGATCGATAGGATCTATTGTTTTGCTTTGACTTCTGCCCTAGGCAATTGCCTATTTTTGCTTAATGGTTGGGCCAGCCCTATCTCTTCTGTCAATATTGCTGATTCCAACCACCACCTCTTCCTGCTCAACACTAGAGAATGACATGGTTACCGTTACCACGGATGTACCACAGTAAGCCACAGTAAATCCACGGTAACAGCAACACTTGCGGATGTGGGAACAAACTTTTTACTGCCCCCTGGGAATGGTAAAAAGCCTTCTTCTCTCTCTCCCCCCTCCCTAGTGGGTGTTGTCATGACTCTTGGAGCTTGGTAATTAGAAGCCCCAATATCATGGAGCATAACCCTGGCGCAGCAATCACCTGAAGTCTCTATTATTTTATAAAGTCTCTTTTATTGAATAAATCACAGATAATTTACTCACAGATAGATCTGAAGAGAGGTAGTTGTATTGCAGGGGGAGGAGAAGGTAGTTGAACAGGTAGAAATAGTCCAAAGCTGGGTGACTGCAATGTGCAATATCTCATTTGGAAGAAGATATTTACAGGGTAAAAAATCCAGGTTCGTTACAGGGAGTTTGAGCAGGACAGAGCTGTCTGGAGCGAGATGGTGTTGGCTCCATGTCCCTGGCTGTAATGGAGGAAGAAGCCCCTCGTGGCTGAAAGGACAAAGAAGTGGTGGGGCTTCACACAGGGAGGAGCAGATAGAGACCACTGGGGACAGAGCCTGCTATCGGATAGCAAGGGGTAGTCCTAGAGATAGGAGGGAAAGGTCATACCTGGCTGACCTCTGTGGACAGAATAGTAAGACTGAGCAGGAAGACAAAAGAGCCAAGCTTGGCAGAGAGAGAGGGAGAGAGAGAAGGTCTGAGCAGCCTCACAACCAGTGATAGCAGTTCTTACACAGCCAAACAAGTGTGGTTGCACTGCCTGTGAACTACATTACCCACAGTGCATTGCTCATGTATTTTTCCAGTGGGGAAACTGCAGCAATGATAGTCCTTGGGACTGAGAATAACAGTAAAGGCATTACACACATTTTAGGATCACGTTATAAACTAGTGCGAGGCTGTCGGAGGACAGAACAGGTGTCTCTTGCGATAGTGGAGTCACTTACACTTTCCTGCAGTCAGCTGGCAGTGATTCACACAGGCTGGCTCTGTGGTCTTCCTCCTGCCAAGTCCTGCCCTCTTTACTGCAACTTACTGTTTAGCATCAAACAGGAAGTTGCAGTAGAGAGGGTGAGACTTGGCCAGAGGAAAGACACAGAGCCAGATTGTGTTGATTCTTGCTGGCTGGCTGCAGGAAAGTGTAAGTGGCACCAAAACCTCCTTGAGTGACACCTGTGGGGGTAAGGGTGGGAGAAAGTGCTGGCTGAATCCATGGGGGGGGGGGGGAGGAGGAAGAGGAGGTGGGGGCTGGCTGGCTGGCTGGCTGGACCCATAGGAGGAGGGGGCTACAGGGAATTGAAAGAGATGCCAGACCAAGGGGAAGAATGAAGAATTCAAATACTTAACCCAGAGTGGGAAGGGAAAAGTGCAGGCATGTGAACCGGGTTCTGGGGTGGATGGAGGAAGAGGAGAGAAAGCTGGGTTGGTTGGAGAAGAGAGAAACCCATGGGGGGGGGGGGGCTGAAGGAAAAGGACAGAGGTGCTGGGTGGACCCTGTTTGGGGGGGGGGGGGGGAGCTACAGCGAAGGGAAAGAGATGCCGGACCAAGGGGAAGAAGGAAGAGGGAGTCAAATACTGAACCTACAGTGGGAAGGAGAAAGGGAAAGAGATGCAGGCAAGTGAACCTGATGCTGGAATAGGTGGGATGTGACAAGTTGGGTTGGAGAGGAGAGACAAATTATATGCATGGGGGGAGGGGAACAGGGATAGAAAGGGGAGATGCAGTGTGGGGATGGTATATGGACACAGAAGAGCAATGCCCGACATAGAAGGGAGATGTTGTTTGACACAGGGGGAGAGGATAGAGAAATAGGTAGTGATAGATGTGGGGATATGAGCACAGGGAAGTATAGGGATACAGAAAGGAGATGCTGAACACGGGGGACAATAGAGACATAGCAATGGAAGATGATGGTGGACATGGAGAGAGGAGTTAAGACACACAGAAGCAAAAACCAGAGCCTGAGATCAACATGATTTTACAAATACAATGACCAGACCACAAAAGGTATAAAAAAAATAATTTTATTTTCTATTTTCTGATTAGAGTATGTCAGATTTGAAATGTACATCTTGCCAGAACTAGTGTTAGAGATATGGTGGGGCCCAGGGCAGAAATTTGGGAGGAAACACCAAAACCCACTGGCAGTCTGCACTTCACCGTTCATCAGGCTTAGGGCTCTCTGGTCAGGGGCCAAGGGCAATTGGCCTAGTCGCACTCCCATAAAACATCCCTGGCATGTACCATCTTTATATTTTGCACAGTACAGGAGTAAATGCATCTCTTTCTATATTTCTGGTGTACTAAACACAGTTTGAGGCTTGTGCAGGTGGGGGTCAAAGCTTGTGGGGACGGTACAGAACTCACAGGGATAGGGGCAAACTTTGTCCCTGTGTCATTCACTGAACACTAAGCAACTCTGTTTCGGAGTCGCAGTCTAATGCTACAGTTTTTTGTTTTTTTTTTAAATAACTGCTTATTTATCTTACTAGTAAAAAAAGGCCCGTTTCGCAAACAAATGAAACGGGCGCTAGCAAGGTTTTCCTCGGAGTGTGTATGTTTGAAAGAGTGTGTGTGAGAGTGACTCTGTGAGAGAGAGAGAGAATGTGCGAGTGTGTGTGACAGAGAGAGTGAGACTGGGTGCGAGTGTGTGTGTGTGTGAGAATGAGAGTATGTGCCAGGGGCCCCCTCCCTCTGAGTTCCAGGGTCATCCCCTCCCTTGGCTAATAGAGAGAGTGTGTGTGTGTGTGTGTCACAGAGAGAGAGAGAGAGTGTGTGTGAGATAGAGACGAGAGAGAGTGTGTGTGTTTGAAAGAGAGAGGTTTGCGGGTGTCCTCTGTATGGGGCTGAGTGATGCTCCGACGTCTCTGCTTTGCTAATATGCTGTGTGTGTGTGTGGAGGGGTGGGGGTTGGCTGAGAGAGAGAAGAGTGTGTGTGAGAGAGAGACAAAGAGAGTGTGTGTGTAAGAGAGAGGTTTGCGCTTCAACTTCCTACGCCCTCCCCGCTGCTCTCCCAGCTCAACTCTGCGTACGTCATGCTAACGGGAGCCCATGCTCTTTCCCTATTCACCAACGCGACGTATGCAAGCTCTGCCTGCCAGCCAGCTCGTGCGCTCCCCAGCGCCGTTGACCCCAAATGCTGATGAGTGGCTGCTGCTGCTCAGGACTGACTGACTGACGAATCATCTTTGTTTGCTCTGCTCTGTATGTGGACACCTGCCACCGAGAGGGGGGGTGTGGGGGCTGCGACTTCGAGGGGGGTTGCGGGGGCGGCGACCTCATGGGAAGGTGGTTTCGTTTGGCTTAGAGAGAGAGGGTTCGTTACAGGCCCCACCCTCTAACATCATGACGTTTTATGCGAGGGCGGGGCCTGTTACGAACCCAGGCAGCCACAGAACTTTGGAGGAGCAGCTCCTCGAGAGCAACGTTTCTGCCCTCTCGTCATCGCGCGCTTCCCGCCTCCCTGCTAGGAGTAGTAACATCTCCTGACATCAGGCAAGCAGGGTTCTAGTGCGGGCCAGTGATGTCATGAGAGGTTACGATCCCAGTGAGACACATTCGAACGTTCAATGAGCAAATTATTATATTAGAAGAGGCCATACATAGAAACAAATGCAAAAAGCGTAAAAGAGGAGAGCATTAAGCCCTCTCTCATCCCCCTATTATGAAAGGTAACCTGACCACTGTGAGTACTCCATCTCAAAGCAGCAACAAAAAAGCGTATATTTAACCCATCAATGAACTGCTTTGGTTGTACCACAGAAAGGTGGTATGTTATTTTCAATTCTTGATGGAACACATTTGTCAGCCTTACACCTGAATTTGTATGGATCATCCCAGAAAATAAACTGGCAATCAGTCTACAAGTGCGAGATTGGCAAACAAAAGAGCAGGCCAAAGCAATCTAATGTGGTCCAAAGTGAAATTTATTAAGGTAGTAACAGCTCAGGAGGTGTTTTAAACAATTGCCCTTATCTTAACCAAGAACTTGATAGTTCTGTGTGTTTGATTTTTCTTCATCTTCCCTAGTACTCATGCCACATTTGTGTGTGGGTTTTCCCATGTGTTTTACTCTTTTTGTATATTTTTATTTGCATTACATGATTAAATAGTATTTTCTTCATTTATGGATTGTATTATTTTTTTCATTTTATGATTTTATTAATAGTATTGGTGAGCATGGTGATCTATTTGGTGTATTTTTGTGAAGTTATGCTTATATTCATATGATTATTTAGATTCAAAATATTAAATTTATTATTCTAAGCTTTTTATAAGATGTATGGTAAAAATACAATGGCACCAGCAAAGGATAGTTTTTCCTCTTAAGCATAAACTTGCTGTTTTACTAAAGCACTACAGTCCTTGTCTGAGACATACGTGTCATCAAAACTTAAGATGTTATTGGAACGCATAGCATTTTTTGCTGTTTTTAAGCATTAAAGTAAGTAAAAATTATAAAAACAATACTTTTTATGCCTATCCCAGCTTTTTTAGTGACTTTTGAGGCATCAAAATGATATAAGGAGTTCCTTATATCAGTTTTATGATGTTCATGCTTCTCTTTATTTATTTATTTATTTATTACATTTGTACCCCACGCTTTCCCACACATGGCAGGCTCAATGCGGCTTACATAGTAACAAGTAAAAAAGAAAAAGAAATAACAAGGTCTTTAAGAAGATATAATAATAATGTGGTTAATGAATAAGTAAGAAGTAATAGGAGGGATTAACAAAGCTTGTAAAATGTATTAAGGAAGGGGGTTTAATGCCTGAAAATTAGCCCAAAATGTATTGTAAGCCTAATAAAAAGTATCACCTTGCATTCTGTTTTTATTAACATTTAAAGTGGAATAGCATAGCAACCATACTGTTTAATTCATAAATCAGAAAGTCATTTCCAGTTTCCTTCTCTGTAACTAATCGTCAAAATACGCAAGCAAAGCTGAGAGCTGGGAAAGAATGGAGTTTGTGATACAGACTTCCTGAGAGCCAAGCACCTCTGCTCATGCACCAGTATAGATGAGATCTCCTCCCTCTCTCTCTCTCTCTCTCTCTCTCTCTCTCTCATAATGACCGCCAAAATAAAGCATAAAATGTTCAGAAAGTTATGCTGTAATTATTAAAGTACCCTTACTGTAAACTGGGTAAATAAAACACAAATATCAGGGAATGAGAACAGGGAGTGAGCGCTCATCAGCTCTCAAACAAATAAATTGGTCTTTTCTCCTAGGACGTCACTATATGCAAATACTAGATGTGAACAGAACTATGGGAAATGGCATCTAGTTTGCAGGATACAATTTAATTGTTCTTGAGGGGGCTTTTTAAATGGTAGTAAGCGTTTTTTTTTTCTAGTGAGCACAATTTTGAATGATAATCTTATCTGAAAGAGTTGATTTTTAGGAGACTGTGGAATTGCCTCCCTTCTGTGTAAAGTGTTGAATGAGAAGGGACATGGCAGACTTTCCTATACCAACTCATACTTACCTGGCAGGGGAGATACCATGATCAGGAAGGTGGTTCTCCCAGGGTGAGGCTCATCCATTGCACTTCGGTTGGGTTGACCCCTGCGATTTCCCCAAATGCGGGAAACTCGACTGCATAATTTCTGGTAGTGGGGGACTGCGTTCGCGCTTTCCCCTGGCAAACATGGTTTAAAAATAGACAAGTGTGTCAGGGAAGCAGTTTCAAATCTTTTCTTTTTGTTTAGTTTAACGTATGAATTTTTTTTATATGTTTTTTTGTCAGTTACAAGCTTTCTGCAGATTATTTAATTCCTTTTCTTGCAGTTTTTTTATTTATATTTTACTAGGAGCACCAGGAAGGTTTTCTTGAAATGTGTTTAGTTGTTTAAGGAACTGTAGTAATAGTAATTTTGAAGGGTGTGTATTGAGCATGATGGGCAAGGAGATTGATACAGAGTGTGTATGTGTGTGTCTGAAAATGAGAGAGGGTGCGTTGAACTCAGAGGGAGTGGCGAGTGTGTGTGTTTGGGGGGGGGTGTGAACTTACTTTGCTTTATTATAATTGTACTTGGAATAATATATTTAATTGACCTTTCAATGCATACAGATTGTTAAAGACAGCAGGCTCCACAGAATGTTTATAGACTAATACAGCTCATTTAACTTCTTTCTGTAGCTGACTTATCTTGAGCTCTCTTTTCGTGTTCATATATACAGCATGAGCAACCTAACAGCCCTTTGTGATGCCTTTGGCAGCTTCCCACAACGATTTTTATACCTGTGTTGGGCAAACTGGTAAGGGGGCAATAATTAAAAGTTTTTAGACAGGGACATAAATCTGGAATGTTAATATTGTCTCCTCC
Source organism: Microcaecilia unicolor (assembly GCF_901765095.1). Classification (NCBI taxonomy): domain Eukaryota; kingdom Metazoa; phylum Chordata; class Amphibia; order Gymnophiona; family Siphonopidae; genus Microcaecilia; species Microcaecilia unicolor. Next base: position 95,061,548 of record NC_044032.1, on the reverse strand, counting down.
TCCCCCCCCCCCCCCCCAGAGGTCGACGCAGGCATCGCTTTCAACTAATTCACCTGACTGAAGTCCTCCTGATTGTAAAAGAAGCACAGAAGAGCACAGGGCAGGCTCGCCTTCAGCTTTCCCCTGCTCTCTCAGCGTCCCGGCCAACAGGAAATGAGGGCGGGGCGCTGAGAGAGCCTGTGCGTCGACCTGGGGGGGGGGGAGGAGGACCGTCGACCTTGGGCCGGGGGGTGCGGTGGTAAGTGTGAGCTGTGCATCCGCTTCTGTCACAGCGGTGGGGTGTTTCCTTTTAAACACAGCTGACGTCGGAGGGGGAGGGGCGGCGATGTGTGAGCTGTGCATCCGCTGCTGCTGTCGGTGCGGTGAGTGGCTTCCTTTTTAACACAGCTGACGAAGGAGGGAAGGGGGTGCGGCGGCGGTGATGTGTGAGGTGGACATCGGTCTTGCTGTTACTGCGGTGGGCCGGATCGTTGTGAAGACAGCTGACGTGGGAGGGGGGGAGCGATTTGCATAGCCCCGCCCTCGACATTGTGACGTGAGGGCGGGGCCGACACTCATGGAGAAAAAGACACATTCCAATCTACACCACCATGCAAGAGGAAGTTGCAGCTTCATTTAGAACGTTGGGATTGTGAATTATGTCCGGAAGGGGCGTGGCTGAGGGCGGGTCTAAGAGTGAGAGTGAGTGGTGCATGAGAGAAAGTTAGTGGTTCTGACAGCCTAGCCTACCAACAGTGCAGGGCTTCAGTGTTTCCCTGCCACAGAGTGAGCTTCAGAATGTTTGAGGTGAGAATTATTTATATAGATCATTGTGCTTCTCATATTCTTTGCATATCTTCCCACCACATCTTGGTCATTTCCAGTATCTGTCTATACATAGCAGACCAACTGCATCAGGGGGAGGGGGGGAAGTATGATGTGTAACATATTAAATATAAAAGTTAATCATAGGCACCCTTATATAAGACGTTTCCCAGACACACACACACCCCCCCCCCCCCCCCCCCCCCCGTCTTACCCTTTTTCTCCCTCCCTTTTCATGCACTGCTTCTGTCACTACTGCTTCCTGTTCTGGCCAAGAAGTTTACCTTGGAGGTGGCAACACTGGCACAGGAAGTAGTGGCAGCAGGCAGACAGCCGCAGTCCTGTACCTCTGCCTTGGTTGTTAGTATGGAAATAGGAAGGATATTGTGGTGCATGAAAGGGGAGGGAGAGACAGTGCAATACTAGATGGGGGGGGGGCAGTAGTGAGGGCCAGTTCTGGAACATAAGGAGATAGGCATGGGCAATACTAAATGTTTGGGGGGGGGAAGAAGAGAGACGGGGGCAGTACTGCATCCCAGAAGGAGAGACTGGCAATACTGGCTGGGCTGGGATAGAGAGGAGACATAAAAGGGGAGAGGGGCAATGTTGGATGGGGGGAAGAGAGATGGGCAGTGGTAATGCTGAATGGTGCAGGGAGGGAGGAAGATTGGGGCAATGCAGCATGCCAGGGGAAGAGAGATAAATAGGCAATGCTGGATGATTTTGGGGGGGGGGGGCGTTGGCAATGCTGGATGATGAGGGGGGAGGAAAAACGGGGCAGTGCTTGATTTGTGGCGTGAGAGAAAGAGATAGGGCAATGTTGAATGGTGCAGGCGGAAGAAAAGAGAGAAGGGCAATGCATGCCAGAGGAACAGAGAAATAGAGGCAATGTTGGATGGTGGGTGCAGGGGGGGTAGAGAAATAGGAGATACTGGATGGTCAGCAAGAAAATGGATGCTGCTAGCAGTTGGAAAAGAGAGAGAGGAACAAGAGAAGGGATGCTGCCTAGTAGTGGGGCAGAGAGACAAAAGAAGGGATGCTGGATTACAGGGGGGAGAGAGAAAGACAAGAGAGGATGGCAGGAGGGAACAGGATATGCTGGAAGGTCATGGGGGAGGGAGAGACAAAGAAGGTGGTGGATTGCAGGAGTAGAGAAAGAGAAGATGATGGATGGAAGGGGGCGTGAAAATGAGGGCCAGAGTGAGGGAAAGAAATGGAAAGCTGTAGGTAGACGCAGTAAAAAGAGGGAGATTAAAGTCTGGTTAACATGAATGAAATCTGAATGCATAGACAAAAAATGGAAGGAAGCTGAAAAGAACAGATAAGTACTGGGGATGGATGCAGTATAGAAGGTGAAAAATATAGAAGAGAAAAAAAAAGGAGATACTTCGAAAGAGTTAAAAGAAGATAGGAAAGCAGTAACCAGAGACTGGGTCCAACAATTCCCCCAACTCCGTCCCCAATTCCCCCATCTCTTTCTCCTCAGACCCTAGCTGAGCACTTCCACGATAAAATCCGTAAGATTAACCTTGAATTTTCATCCAAACCCCCCCCCCCCACCTCTCTCTCCCTTAGTCCTCACCCCCTACTCTCCTTCTTTTTCCTCCTCAGAAGTTTCTGCTGAGGAAATTGCCCTTCTTCTTTCCTCCCATTCCCACTTACCTACTTAACACTAGCTCTCCCACTATCATCCCAGTCATCTGTCACATCCTTAATCTTTCACTCTCCACTGCAACTGTTCCTAAGGCCTTCAAACATGCTGTTGTTACTCCACTCCTTAAAAAAACTTCACTTGACCCTACCTGTCCCTCCAACTATCGCCCCATCTCCCTTCTCCCTTTCCTGTCCAAATTACTTGAACGTGTCTTTCACCACCGTTGTCTTGGCTTTCTTTCTTCACAACCTATTCTTGACCCACTCCAATCTGGTTTCCGCCCTCTTCACTCTACTGAAACTGCACTTAACAAAGTCTCTAATGACCTACTACTGGCTAAATCTAGAGGTCTCTATTCTATCCTTATCCTTCTTGACCTATCTGCTGCTTTCGACACTGTTGACCACACTATACTCCTGGATACGCTGTCCTTACATGGATTCCAGGGCCCTGTTCTTTCCTGGTTCTCCTCTTACCTCTCGCTTCGTTCTTTCAGTGTTCACTCTGGCGGATCCTCTTCAACTTCCATCCCGCTTTCTGTTGGTGTGCCTCAGGGTTCTCTCCTTGGTATCGGCCTGCTTATCCGACATTGCTGCATGGATGTCCAACCGCCACCTGAAACTGAACATGGCCAAGACCGAGCTTATCTTCTTTCCACCAAAACCCACTTCTCCTCTTCCTCCACTCTCGATCTCAGTTGATAACACCCTCATCCTTCCCGTCTCATCTGCCCGCAATCTCAGAGTCATCTTCGACTCCTCCCTCTCCTTGTCTGCGCATATCCAGCAGACAGCCAAGACCTGTCATTTCTTCCTCTTTAACATCAGCAATTCGCTGTACTGGTGGACAATTCGGACCAATTTGACCCTGGGACGTCCATTCCAAATTCCGCAGCCCACGGAGGTGCTGACGACGAATGCATCTCGCCTGGGGTGGGGAGCTCATGTCGATAGGCTCCACACCCAGGGACTGTGGTCCCTCCAGGAACAAGATCTTCAGATCAACCTCCTGGAGCTCCGAGCAGTCTGGAACGCACTGAAGGCCTTCAGAGATCGGCTGTCCTACCAAATCATCCAAATTCAGACAGACAATCAGGTTGCAATGTATTATGTCAACAAGCAGGGGGGCACCGGATCTCGCCCCCTGTGTCAGGAAGCCGTCAGGATGTGGAATTGGGCTTTCCAGTTCGGCATGCTTCTCCAAGCCACATACCTGGCAGGCGTAAACAACGGTCTGGCCGACAGGCTGAGCAGAGTCATGCAACTGCACGAGTGGTCGGTCCATTCCAGAGTGGTACGCAAGATCTTCCGAGAGTGGGGCACCCCCTCGGTGGACCTTTTTGCCTCTCAGACCAACCACAAGCTGCCTCTGTTCTGTTCCAGACTACAGGCGCACGGCAGACTGGCGTCGGATGCCTTTCTCCTCCATTGGGGGAACGGCCTCCTGTATGCTTATCCTCCCATACGGGCGCTAGCATGGTTTTCATCGTGAGAGTGTGTGTGTGAGAGAGACTGAGTGAATGTGCAAGTGTGTGTGACAGAGTGAGGCTGTGTGTGTGTAAGAATGTGAGTGTGCATTTGATATATGTAGACTTTGTGTGTGAGTGATTGAGGGAGAGAGTGTGTGTGTTTGAAAGAGTGTGTGTGTTTCTGTGTATGTGTGAGTGTTTTAAGCAGGTGGTGCATTCCCCTCCCCCTACCGTGCCGCTGTTCTTTCCCCTCCTCTCACCGCCCCAGTCACCCTCCAAGTTCCAGGCCACCCTCCCCCCCACCCCCCCTCAGAGTGAGTGTATGTGTTTGAAAGAGTTTGTGTGTGTGTGTGTGTGTGTATGTGTGAGTGTTTTAAGCAGGTGGCGCATTCCCCTTCCCGTTCTGTGCTCCTCTTCCTCCCCCTGTGTTCACCGTCGACATTCCAGTCTGCTGTCCCTCCCCCAAGCCCCCCTCTTCATCCCAAGCCCTCCTCCCTCTTTTCTGTGCTGCCTCCCTGGCAGTGCATGCAGCATTCATGCATTGATTTGTTTGCTGTGCTGCTGCTCCTCTCTCCTCTTTCTGTCTCCGTAGGAGCGCAGGTACCAGGAAGTTGTTTTGAAGTTCGTGTTCCTGTGCTCCCGGGCCAGTGAGAGATGAGTGGCTGCAGCGCAGACAGCCAATGGGTGAAGGCTGTCTGTGTTTTTTTTTTTTTGTTAAGATTAGCGGCGATCTTTGAGGGGGGAGGGTGGATATGTGAAACGGCAACCTCGGGGGAGGGTGGGCTTGAGAGAGGAAGCTGCGAACTCGGGGGGGGGGGTTGTGTTTGAAAGAGGCGACCTTTGGGGGGGGAATGGGGGAAGCAGCGACCTCGCTCACGGGTGTTTGGAGAGTGGAAGAGTCGAAGTGAATAGGCGACCTTGGGGGGGGGGGGGGTGGCGAGGGGGAGGTGCGTACTTGTTTTGAAGCCTCCAAAAGTCCCTAGCAACGTGTGTGTTCGATGTGTACTTGTCCCTCGTGTCCAACTTGATGACGTTGAGGGCGGAGCGATGCGATTGGTTGAGTGTCATTGCTCCACCCTCGACGTCATCACGTTTGACGCGTGGGCAGGGCAGACACAAAGCGATCTCACCCCCTTCACTTTTAGAATGTTGGGTAAGTGAGGCTTCATAGAACGTTGGAGGTGCGTTTTATATAGAGAGATGTGCGGTATGAATGTTATGTTGCCTGTTTGGGATAGGATTTCCTGTTAATAATGGCGTTCTTATTGTATTTTTAAAATTGTTTTACATTTTTTTATTGGTATTGTAAACTGCTTGGTACTATATTGTTAAGTGGTATATTAAATATAATAAACATAAAGAATTGCCCAGACCATGCCTCCATTCCCTTTGCAGAAAACCTACATTTTGCTGTATACACATGTAAATAGCACCTTCTTAATAAAATCACAGGTTGTAAATTTGATAGATTTCAAGTGTAATTGATTTTTTTTTAATCTGTGTATCTGACATCTAAAATGTATAAAATAACCTCTATAATAATAATCAGTTACTCAAACATTTGAAGAAAGGGATTTATGTTTTTGGGGATTTTTTTTGTTTTTGTTTTTTTAATGTTTTTAATTTTGGACAAAATTTTCCCTTATCGTTCTTTCTTTGGGCTTAGCTCAATCAGAATCAACTGTGGTATCCCTGTGTCCCCAGGAATTCAAGGCATGACGAAGAATCAAACCCAACTCCTCTATACCACAGTGCATTAGTCATCTTGTCCTCATCTCTATAACTGCACTTGTTCCCTCAGCTACATAGTAAGATGTTTCATTGTATTGTAGGAACAGCATTAGCATCATATCTGTATTACCGTATTTCCTCAATTCTAAGACGCCATCGAATGTAAGCCATACCTCCTTTTCATGGACATTAAAACCAGCAAAAACGTCTCTCTTAGAATCGAGGTCCAATATTGGAAATTGCGTAGCCTAATTTCTTATAATATAGGCAGCCGAGACCCCTCTGGCATATAGGTTATCTGATTTTTACAATAATAATCACCCGACACATGGTATTTTCTTTATATGGCACAACTTGGCCACAGCTTTATTTAGATATAACACATCTTAAAAACCTTAGGTATACCCAAGCTCATTATCCAACTTACAGCCTTCGGCTCATTATCCAACCAAGTCCGCCGCCTTAGCAAGACTGACCAATTGTAAACATTGCTCCCCGCCGCACAGCAAGGGAGCTCCACCGTAAGCGCAGCTATCCTAGCTGCCTAGCTTATACCCTCAGGCTTGGGTACCCCGCCACCAGCCCGGGGTAGCAACGCTTGCCCCGGGCCCCCCCCCCCCCCACCATCAGCTGCGGCCTGTTGTGCCAGATAACTAGGTTTAATACGCTCAGGTCATTTCCACTTGCCGATAGGATGGCCCGTCTCCTAACAAGCATCCTGGGCAGCTCTCCTCTGCCCAATCGTGCATCATTTGCCGTCTATCCACGGCCATATACTCTGTCCATATACCCTGGACAGATCTCCTCTGCCTCATCGAGCGTCATTTGCCGTCTATCCACAGCCATATACCAAGTGGCGATTTGCCGATTCGCTTTCCTTCTGGATCTGCCGTCGCTGGATTACTGGGATACCGGGATGACCATGAGCCCATTTCGTTCCTCAGACTCCCTTCCCGTGTGGTCTTAATACTTCGCCTTCTGTGTTCAGGCCCGTGTGTAAGCCATACGGCTCGAGTGCCGCCCCTGTGTTGCCAAGCCTCCAACGTCTTACCCTGCGAGATAAAACAGTGGTAGGTATACAGTCCTGGGTACATGAATAATGACACACTGAGAAAAGACCCAAAGGGTCATCGAGCCCCGCATCCTGTCTATGACGGTGTCTCATCTCATTCTGCAATATAAGATATTGGTTGGTAGTCATAATTGCATAAGTAATGCCGCACTGGGCGAAGACCAAGGGCGCATCCTGTCCACGACGGTGTCCAATCTTACTCTGCAATATAAAATAGTGGTTGGAAGTCATGATTACATAAGTAATGCCACACTGGGCAAGACCAAGGGGTCATGGAGCCCATCATCCGGTCCACGACGACGGCCAATCCCACCATGTGTTGCCGAGTGTCCCAACATCTTAGCCTGCAACATAAATGGCGTTAGGTAGACAGTCAGGAGTGCCTAAATAATGCTAACCTGGGGAAAGACAGAGGAGCCATCAGGCCCCACATCGTATATAGTCATAACTGCCTGAGTACTGGTCGTCTATCATTGCAGTTGCTCAGGAACATGTCCCAATGTCCCATGTCCAGTGGTCATGGGGGGGGGGGGGGTGAGGTTTCACATGAATCGTCTACCTTCTAAGATCCGCTAATGGGGTTACAATGATCTTAGCTGATCGTAAGTTAACAATCATTTAAGCCAATAGATCCTCTAATAGCATCTGACTGTTATGATCTTTGTCCTTCGTGGGATCTTAAGATCCAAATACTTTGATAATATTAAGATCCAAATACTTTGATAATATTAACACAATTGATAGGGTGATATGGTACTGTGCCCCGAAAATATACTTATAAAAAACTTTAAAGGCCTTGGATTCTGACTTTTAGTGAACCCAAATGTATAATCACCCGCTGGGTAGCTAACTTGCTATTGAGGCATGCTGTATTCCTTTTAATAGAAGCGAGGACTGCATACCTTAACTGTCAGGATGAATGAAAACATCCCTGGCAGTTGCTGGATTTTTTGCTCTGTAGGTCTTTGCTGGGAGCCTAGAAGCAATATTCAAATGACATGTCTTCTAAATATGATAAAGGAGCCCATGGTAAGCTGCTTAGTAGAACTAAACAGATTACACTCCCTTCACAGACTTTTCTTGCGTTTTTTTTTTTTTTGTGCACTATTCGCTATTGGCCTACCGTGCTTCATCGTTCGAGTAACAAAGGGAGCTGAAAATGTAACTGAGACCGTGTGTAAACCAGGTATTTTACCAGATATTCTAACAACTCCCTTTCGGTACATCAATACATATATAGTGCGGCAGTGTGCCCTTGTAAATCTAGCTTAGGAAGCAAATACCTTTACATTAAACATCATTAGGCATAGAGGTATAATAACCGAATGTACCACCCTTATATTTATTGCGTGCCCCTTCTACTAAGCTGCATGAATATTGCCATTATTGCCTTATTTATTTACTTATGTATGGCATCTGAATCCCCACCCGACTTACAGGTTTGCATGGCCTACTGTGTATCACCATGTCATGCGCCTCAAGAGTTTAGATATCAGGTTGCGTAACAGATAAAGCCCAACTGGCATGTTCGGATTGAGGAAATTACACCACTGCTCTTATGTCACCAGGTCACCCATCCAGTGGTTGGCCTGGGTTTTCCTGCTTAGCTTGCTGCTTTTTCCTCTGCCCTACACCTTCGCCACGTGTGTGGCTCCCGAACAAATACAGAGATAATTCGCTCCGCAAATAGTGCAAGTGGAAAGTGTTACATTTACTATTCTTGATCGTTGCGGTAGGAAAATGACGCGTGTGTTAGTCTGAATTTTATGCTCTTACGGCCGGGGAAGTGAAGGTTCCAGAATAAGCGGGATGATTCCCTACCCAGATGCCACTGCTATGAGTGCTGTTCTACTTAAGTTGCGGGTGGGGAGCCTACCCCCCCATGTCAGGGAATAATCTCGATGCCTCATAACTGCAGTCGCATTTAAAGTTTCTCTAGGGGACACCGAATGCCTTTGCTAAAGGGTGGAAATGGTCTAGTGAGGGCTGTCATGTTTCATAATTTGCGGACTCGCAGCACGCCCTAGTGCATAACTGTGCTGAATCACGGTATTGAATGTCATTCGTACTCGCTAAGGCTCGCTGCACTGCCCGTGCAGACATGAGCTGAAAATTCGAACCAGGAGCAGGACGTCAAGCAATCCATGGGCATGCACTCATCGTACCAGTCTTGACTCTCCCTTAGGTCCCCTTACTGGGAGGTTGTCTGTCAGTCGTGGTAAGGCCGCCTCGTAGGCCGCCTTGATGACTGCCTTGGACACGGGGGGTCCTTGCCCTACTTGCCTGGTAACTGCCACTGCGCCTCTTCACTCCATTGCCCTGGACTCAGATGTCCCTAACTTTTTGATAGGGGCCTAATAAAGCCAGTAACACACGCAAGCTCGCTCACTCTACTACTACCACATCACCTCCACAGTGCTACAAGGCACACGCAGCGCTGCACACCATACACAAAAGACAGTCATTCTTCTCTCATTGTTGGCTGCTGTAAGGATTTCTTGGCTCGGGCTACCTCTGTCCCATGTCGCTCAGCACTCGGCTGGCTAACTTACACCTTCCTGCCGACTCACTAAGCTTCAGCTACTCTGCAACAAGGACATTGTAAGTTAATTTATTATTGAACCCTGCTGTCCTGTCACACATTCCACCTGTGAGCAAGATCCCTTGAGTCTACCCTTCTGTTGCGATATTATCACGACACCTGTCGTAACATGAGCTATTGTGATCAGAACACATGCTCCGAACTAGAAATAGCCACTTGCCCTGAAGTCCTTCTATTCTTACATATTCTATTCCTTTAGTGAAATATATATTCTATTTCAACTCAACATTTAAGGTGTCCCGCTCTCCTCTTTCTTACGCTTTCTTTTGTTATCCCCGTCTTTCCTCCCATATGTTGTGTGTCGTCATGTTGTGGGCATCTGGTGACTCACCTTTTCAGCAGAAATCCCAGTGTGTGTGCAACTTCATACCTTCACGAATAGTAATCTTTGCATTGGACTCTGCTTCTACCATCTTGAAGTTGCTCAGGTACTGTTGATGTGCCGTGCAGCAAGACTACTACTACTACTACTATTAAACATTTCTATAGCACTACTAGACTTACGCAGCGCTGTACAAATTAACATGAAAAGACAGTCCCTGCTCAACAGAGCTTACAATCTAAATTGGACAGACGAACAGACAGCTAGGGGCTTCTAAGTCTGTGGCTGGTTGCTCTTGCACTTCATGCTGCCACTGACTGTCCCTTGGGCTGTCTCAGGGTCCATGCGCTGTTCTTTTCCCGCTTGTCCGCAGTCTGCTCTTCTGTGTGATCTTTGCTCTTGCCTACTTGTCACGCCCTCTGACACTGTTTACTCAAATGGTTGAGATGATATATCTGAAATTATAGACTAACAAATTGATCATTACTTGACCTGTCTGGATTACATTTGGCATGTACCGACAAGAGATCACAAACTGCAACGTCTATTTATAATCATATATCTAAATCTGTCTATCATATTCATTTAACTTATTCATTTATAGCAATTACCCGGTTCCTACCCTCTCGATGGCAAGTTCAGTGAGGCCCAGAAGGTATGGTACAAAGTATATAAGCATAGACATACAATTGTCAGTTGCGGAATTTTTTTTTTTTTGTATTGTTACCATATGTTGCCGTCGGTCTGAGCGCTGCCATCCGAACCTGCTTTAACTTATGAAGGAGATGAGACAGAAAAGAGCTCAATTGCTATCATAAATTTTCCTTTTCCCCTCTAGCCGTGTGGGTCGGGCACTTCCAGTCAGTTGTGCCGTGAGGGTCGCTGGGTGAGAAACCCTGTCGCCATCGGAGCGTAAGGGTTTTTTTTTTTTTTGGTTGGTTGGTTGGTTGGTAAAATGGCTGTGCTATGAGAGGATATGATTAGGTATACCACCTTTCTGAGCTTACAATCAAAGCGGTTTGCTAACTCCAGGCAAATTCCGGACTTCCTTATTTTTTTCGTGGCGCCTTATGTCTGGAATAGACTTCCTGATCCTGTACATCTAGCTCCATCTTTGCTTGTTTTCAAACCTATGCCGAGGCACTGCTGTGGCTCCTATTACTCATTGTCTCCCTTGTTCCTGCGTACCCATTACGATCCTCGCCCTAAATTGTCTTGTCTGTATTATGAGATTAACTTGTTGGGCAGACTATATGGACCGTGCAGTTCTTTTTCGCCGTCATCTGCTATGTTACTATGTTAGTTTGCTTGCTTTGTTTGAGTGAATGGCAATGACGGCTGCGATTGGGAGTGGAAACAGAGATCAGCCAAATTTGCTTCCTTGCATACATTGAACTAGATAGGCTCGCTTCCACTGTTAGCTATTAGACCTCCCTGCAGCGGCTCGTAGTCCCTGGCTTGCCCCGAGTGAATGGCACTGACGGCTGCGATTGGGAACGGAAACAGAAATCGACCCAATTGGCCTCCCTTCGCACGCCCCACGGTAGAAGGCCGGAAGGGAAGCCGCACATAGAGGGTAATGTGAGGGCCGACCGCGCCAGCGCCTCACTACCCAGATCTGGCAGCCTTGATATCAACAGCCCGGGCACAAGGCCTTCACTCACCGCGATTCCCCGAAGACACCGATGCTCCGTACACACGGGCCGAGCGGGCCCGCGACCTCACGAGGCGATCGCCACCTGCCCGCGCTCACAACGCCCCCCGCGCCCCGCATTGAAGCTAATAGACTGTAGACCCACTAGAACTTCGCGTGTCCGCGCAGTCGACAGGGTCCGTGTCCGTGCCTCCCGGTGCGCTGTTGGCGTGCACGGGACTCCCAGAGCACGACGCGGCCTCGCTCACTTACCCTGCAACCACCGGGGAAGCCGACGGCACAGTCGCTGGTCGTCCTACACGATGCAGGCGCCCGTCAATGCCTGCAGTCGCCGCAGCTGAATTGGAACCCGAACAAGGATGCTGTGAGGCGTCTGGGGCGGCCGAAAAGCGCGGTCTCCAGCAGGGCTTTCTCGGCGCAGTCCTCTAGCTCTTGTATGCTGGTGCCCGGACGCCTGAAGAGGCCGTCCGGGCTCTGCCCAGGGGCTTTTAAACCCCTTTGTAGCTCTTCCCCTTCTCAGCGGGGTGCCCTTCAGGCGGCGGGAACCTGCCCCACACGCCTCGTTTGCACCCCGCTGGTCCCTGAGCGCATGCCCGTCGGGGCACGGCGCCATATTATAGGCGGCTCCGTGCACCCGAGGGGCACTGCGCCTTGCTTTTCTCTCCACTTAGCCATCAATAATTGAAAATAAATTTGTTTGTGCTTTTCCTTCTGCATATGTTTGTTTACAGTGTTTACCAAATGTTTCACTTTTGCAAAATGAGAGAGGGCATGGCTTAGAAGCAAGGAAATACATCATTTGAATGTTCTAATGCATGCTTATTAGGTGTTTAGTTGGTGTTATGCTGACATATTATCTGTTCTAATACTTTCATACTGTCTTATGGTATTGTATTGTCCTGATATTTCTGTTATATGATTGTTCCACAATGCTGTTGAATATGTATATTTCTGATACTGTTTCATATTAGTCTTTTACTAGGTTTCAACTTACTGTTTCCAAGTTTACCCTTTACCTCATTGATTTGCATTTGTTTATATTTTACTATTATGCTGTTAACAAAGCTAAATTTTATGGTAAACTGTACTTGCTGTACACCGCCTTTGGTGAATCTTTTCATAAAAGCGATTAATAAATATCATTGCCTCCAAGCCACTGTGTAGAAGTGCACAAGTCATAGCTTTTTTTTTTTTTTTTTTTTGGGGGGGGGGGAGGAAGGTATGTGCTTTTTCCTTCCTGTGGGTGTATCTCCCCCTAATAGTCATACAGGCAATAATAGTCACAAAGGCTGAGCTCTTCAGTGGTTTTCTTCAACAAGAAGATCCCTTTCTTCTTGCTGCACGTTGAAATTGTTCTGCCTCTTCTCCCCCACCCCACCCCCAAAATCAACAGAGACGGTCTTCTTAATCAGCCACCAAGGACTTATACAAAATCTGAGAACTGTAAAATTTCCAACGTGATTTGATTTTGCTGCTTAAAAGCAACAGAAAATAAAAGCACTGGCCTAAGAGCTGGAGGGTGGGTGATATCATCTTTCAGGCACAGAGACACGTCACCATATGTAAATTTTGAAACTGCACGGTACGCTGGGAAATGGTGTACAGTTTTGGGGCTAAATTTAATGTCTTTTTTATGCTACCTTAAATTAATATAGTGTGCTTTTCTACATTGTGTGCAGAACTCGGAAGATTATTTTTGTTTGAAAGTTGATTTTTAGCAGACCATAAAATCCCCTCCCCTGTGTGTACAGTGCTGGTTGAGAGAGGACATGGCAGCCTTTTCTAAAACAACTCATACTTACCTGGCAGGGGAGATACCATGATCAGGAAGGTGGTTCTCCCAGGGTGAGGCTCATCCATTGCACTTCGGGTGGGTTGACCCCTGCGATTTCCCCAAATGCGGGAAAGTCGACTGCATAATTTCTGGTAGTGGGGGACTGCGTTCGCGCTTTCCCCTGAAATTTTGTTTCAAAAATAGTTCAATTATGCAATGCTTGTAAGTTCTAGCAACATAGGTCTTTTCTACTGATAGTGTGCTTTTGTTTTTTTCTTCTATGTAGGGAAGGGAGAAGTGGAAGAAATAAAGCTCTGTTTGTGGGTGTATCACAATTTTGATTAGCTTAAACATCTAGGTAAAATGCACACTGCTTTTCCATTTTGAGCACAGTGAATCAGTTTTTCAGAGTTAAAGCACTGAATGATCAGATGCAAACACAGGAGCTAGAGGCTGGTAGTGCTATACAAGCACCTGCATTTGCTACTGCCCTATAATCAGACCCCCCCCCCCCCAGTGCATGAAACAATGCATTGCGTGGGCTCAAATGCATGCTAAATATATTCCTTCCCAACGAGCAGTGTGCCAAATATTGGTGCACTGTCCGCGGCAAACCCTATGCCTGCTCAGAGCTGGCCTTAGAGTTTGCAGACCATTTGGGAAAATGGTGGGCCCTGTCCAACATGCATTTGCATGCTAGCAGGCCCCCCATTTTCCCCAATGCAGTAGCCCCCCCCCCCCCCCCCCCCACAGGAGCAGGAACCCCAACCCCCTGTGACACCATATAAAAGATGTAAAGCCCCGCCCAGCGCATTCCAGAATGCACTGGGCTGGTTGTTGCCATTTTCGAGGCGGTGTCGATGGAAGTCCCTCCTCCAATGAAAGGGGGGGGGGAGGGAAGAAGGCCACTAGACCAGGTTGGACAGCGCAGCACCTTCTCTGCGAAAGTGGCAGATTGCCTCAGGTGGGCCTTCCCTCACTGTGTCCTGCCCTCCTCTGATGTAACTTCCTATTTCCACGAGATCGGGACACAGGGAAGGCCCGCCCGAGGCAATCTGCCGTTTTCACTCAGAAGGCGCTGCAGCTGCTGCTTTAGAGATTTTTTTTAAATTTAAATGAAGGGGGTCGGATGGCAGGGAGAAGGGAGCCAGAGGGTAGGTAGGTGGAGACTGGGAACTGCGGCACTGGCGGCCTGGGAGCAGGAGAGGGAGGCGACAGCAGTAGCGATTGAGGCCGGGCCCAGTCTCTCGGCGGACCTGCCCCTGAAGGGACAGAGGATATATTGTGCTGAGTGGACTGTTGGAAGGCACAGAGACTAGCTGCTATGTGGGAGTGGTCATGGTAGCCAGATATCCTCCGCTCCCCCTCCCTTGCAGAAAGGAGGAGGAGCTGTTTTATGGGCTGTGAGGTTTCTTCTGTATCTCTCACTATATACAGAAATCTCTGGTTGCAGTGAGGGGCCACCAAACAAAGAGAATTGAAATTAAGCAGGCAAACACACACACAGGCACCAAGAGAAAGACAGAACGACTTTATAGAATTACACATGTACCATTTACAAACTTTCCAAAATAACGTGGTATCCTGTGAGCATGAAAATTACTGCCAAGTTAAAATTGCAACAGTAATCAACAGTTAAGTGCTTATTATTGCTTTCCTATCGGTGCACTAGTAGTGATTGGCTCACACATTGTAGGCAGGATGATATTTAAAAAAAAAATAAAAAATCTGCATCAGGGCCCCCCCCCCCCCTTCCCTCCCTGATCCCAACCTCTACTCCATGTTTGGCTAGTAGTACCGCCAACCCAACTACCTCCTCAGGTTGAACCTTAAAGGAGGTAGGGGTGATGCCCACTCCTGCTTTTTGTGCTGCCATTTTAGAAAATGGTGGCACCCAGTTCCTCCCAGAGTGTTCTAGGGTGCACCAGATGAGGTCAGTCTGCCATATAAGGGGATTTTTCCCTTATCTGATAGTTGGGCTGAGACTACCATATTAGGGAAAAATTCTCTTATAAGGCAGACTGACCCTGCTCCTTTCACAGACCTCTAGGGATACAAGTAAAGATTGTTTCACGCTTCTGATTTGTGGCATGGCAAGAGAAGTTGCAAAGTTGGCTGCAGTGGGCACTAAGAGTGATTGACGTGAGCATCCATGTGCATGAAGATGTGCACATTTTGACAGGCTATTAGGATGCCTGGAAGCATAGGCACCCGGTATAAGAGGCTTGGGGAGGCTAAGCCTCCCCAGCCCAACTGCTGCCCCCACCCTGCGAGCTGCAGACTTCCCCGCTTCCCAGTCGCCAATCATCTTCCGACTCTGTCCTCAGCTGCCCGATAGCCCTCGTTCCCTTCCTGCCCTCGCCCTACCTTTAAATATTATAATTTTCCTTGAGCGGGTGGCGCCGGCATTGCAAGCAGCAGCAGGCTCCAGCCTTCCCTCGCATGGCTCCGCCCTCTTCTGACGTATTTCCTGTTTCTGCGAGGGCAGAACCATGCGAGGGAAGGCTGGAGCCTGCTGCTGCTTGCAATGCTGGCGCCGCCAGCTCAAGGAAAATTACAATATTTTAAGGTAGGGCGAGGGCAGGAAGGGAGCGAGGGCTATCAGCTGAGGGCAGACGTGAGATGATTGACGACGGAGGGGGGGCTGGAAGAAGGCAGGAAATGGCTGGCAGAAGGGAGATGGTTGACATGGGCTGCTGGATGAAGGGGAGGGCAGGGGGAGAGGAGGGTTGCTGGACATGGGGGGAGGGCAGGGGAGAGGAGGGTTGCTGGACATGGGTGGATGGAGGGGAGAGGAGGGTTGCTGGACATGGGTGAATGGAGGGGAGAGGAGGGTTGCTGGACATGGGAGGATGGCGGGGTTGCTGGACATGGGAGGATGGAGGGGAGTGCAGGGGAGAGGAGAGTTGCTGGACATGGGTGGATGGAGGGGAGGGGTGAGGAGGGTTGCTGGACATGGGTGGATGGAGGGGAGGGAAGAGGAGGGTTGCTGGACATGGATGGAGGGGAAGGAAGAGTGAGGATGAGATGAGGGAAAAGGAAGAGAGAAAAACTGCACATGGAGGAAGAAAATAGGGAGAAGCTGGATCCACTGGGCAGTCAAGTCTGTGGAGGACCCAGCTTTTACTTATGGATGTAGGGCAAGAAATGAAGAAGAAAGGCGAAAAGTAAAGAAATAAATGGAAAGGAAGCCCTGGACAGATAGCAGCAGAATCTGATACTGGGCCAGCATGATCAGAAAAACAAAGTCACCAGACAACAAAGGTAGAAAAGATCATTTTATTTTCATTATAGTGTTTGGAATATGTCCACTTTGAGAATTAGGTGCTCAACATTAAAAGTTTATATTTATTTACTTATTTATGGCATTTTATCCCACATTAAACATGAATTAGGGTGTTTTCTGGCTCTACACGTATCATGATATTATGATCCCTTGTTTCATATTGTTGACAGTCTGCATTTTCCGTATGGGTTGTATATTGGTGTATTAGGTTCTGCCCAGTGCAATATTTATGGTACAGTAAGGTTCTGAGTGTGTTTTTGCACAAAGTTGTGCATAGTGTTTTGCAGTTGAGCGATTGTGGTTAGTATATGCTTTGAGCAACCACTTTATTCTTTGACATATGATACATATCTAATATCTAAATTTAATGAAAGGTATTAAATGTGACTTATTTTTATTTATTTTTTCTGTGTGTTATCAGACAATTATGGATTTAAGCTCCACCCCAACCCCTTTAGCCTCCCCCAAACAGTTGGGCCACCGACCGCCTATGCCTGGAAGGGTTTCTCACATTAGCATAAGAAGCTGAGGCTTTCAGTCTCCATGCGTGCACGGTTAAGCTTCTAAGTTATGCAAATACAGCAGGCAAGGTTGAAGCATTCCCAGAGCAACATATGGGAGGCTAGAGGGAAGCTGAAGCAGTTTAATAGTGCAGGGTTCAAGCTCAAGGAGGCTGCAGCACAGTGTACAGAGTAGGAAGAGGTTGTATGGAGGCATCCATCAGCAAATATTGTAGTAGTAGACATTGGTAGTCTATGTGGGTAAATGGGGAAACCATTTCTGGATGTTGACTTGTGTCGTGCTGGACAAGGTGGTCTTTTGGTTCTGTGGAGGTATCAGGGGATGTTAGGAAGCAAAAGAGATGTTGTCCAACACTGAATAAGTTGTAGCAAACTACCACAGCTTAGTTTCATTACCAGTAGTACCGGTGGTGATGGCAAACTATAGAATGAACTGTGGACAGACTTAGGGGCTCATTTTCAAAGCACTTAGACTTACAAAGTTCCATAGTAACCTATGGAACTTTGTAAGTCTAAGTGCTTTGAAAATATGCCTCTTAATGTTCCAGTAGGGCAATCACCCAAGAGTATTTCTGTGAGCTGGATGCGGTAGTAAGTAAGTGATCTAGAGAGTTTTTATCCACTTACTGAGAAGGTAGGGTCCTGAAGAGTGGACAAGGTCTTTATGATTGCACTGGTGTTGCGTTCTCGAGGGCCTTGGCATTCTGTCAGGTCTTCGAGGCAGGACTAGAGTTTGTGAGCCCTTTGGCCACTGCCGAGGAGCGGCAGGCAAGACCACCTCGAGACTGGAAACACAGAAGAGCAGTACTGGAACTCTGGACTGGAGTAGAACAAGGCAGGCAACTAGAACAGATGAGACAGGAACAGCTTCACCTGCACCTAGCCACCGTTCCTCCGGAGTTGAGCTCCGAAGTGCAGGCGGCCGGCAGGACTTGCAGGATAAGGCAGGAATTGAAGATCCAGAGGACCCACCCTGGGTCTGGGATACACGAGGGCGACAGAGCATGGAACTAGACTCAAGTGTGCTGCTGCACAGCCACTAGCAAGACCCAGAAGACAGACCAAGGAACACAAGGCATACAGAAGCTAGCAGGAGCAAGGACTAGGGCAGCAACACACTAGGCAGAACGGGGATCCGGGAATACCCACAGGGTAAACCCTCTAGCTAGGTGGAGACAGGATACAGGAATAATCACCCAGGAAAACACACTAGCCAGAAAGATACAGGATTCAGGATATACAAGCAGGGTAGGCACACAGGCTAGGCAAGGCAGGGTTCAGGGTAAAGAGAGCAAACCAGGAATAACAGGCCAAGGGTCTTGGGCAGGCAGCACAGCAAACAGAGTAACCAGGAAGAACAGGCCAAGGGTCTGAAGCCACAGCCATTCCACACACTGACTGGGGAACCCACAAAGGCTGAGGCTTCGCATACAGACAGAGAACAAACCCGGACAAAGGCTTCACCCCCAACCCAGGAACAGAGGCTTCACCCCAAACACAGGGTAAGCCAGGAACAGAGGCTTCACTCCAAACACAGGGTAAGCCAGGAAGGACCCGCAGTCCACAGACAGACAGTGGCAGGGAAGACCCCCCACGGAAGGGCAACAGAGACACAGACACAGAAAGAAACTGGGCTGGAACCCAGAGAGAGGCTAAGCAGTAGTGCAGCAGACACTTACTGACCTGGCCTAAGAGCATAACACTTATGCAAAGGCCCTGACTGCAAGCACAGCACTTCCTTATGAAGGCTCTCACTGATGAGTCACCAGCAGTAGGGCAGAAGCAGGAAGTACACAGACCCCCAAAGAGAGGCTTGACACACATAGGAAGTGAGCCCACAGGAAAGACAAGGTGGCAGCCATCTTAGATGCTGGCTCCCTAGGGAGGCATAGCCCACACAGGTGAGGTCTAGTGAAGCAATCAACACAGAGACTAGAGACAAGACAAACACAGAAGCCAGCAGAGCTGCTGACCCCCAGAAAGAAGGTAAGGCTGAGGGTGGTCACGGCCACAGACGTGACAACTGGGAAGTGTTGTAGGAGGCAGAAGGCCTCCAATTATTTAATATACAGAATTAATTCCTCATATTTCTGGACAGAGAGAAATGAAGGTTTCTCTCTTTCTAAATCATGGGAAAAGCTTGCTGGAATAGCAATATTACTCTCTACCCCTCCTCTTGCCAAGTCAGGTGATTGAACCTGATTGCCCAGGATCTCTCCCATTGAATATGGTCAGGCCTTAGGGAGCTCAGGAGACAGAATTCTTTCCCATGCCCTTTGAAGTAAGGCTACTTCAATCCAGGAGAGAATTACCCTTTTTACAACTATGAGAGGAAAACCAGGTAACACCTTATTTCTTTCTCTGCCTAGAACAATTAGATCAAACACTATATTTCCCTGTCAGACAGATCTCTGGAGTCAACAGTAATAGTTCCATTATGCATTTCCTTGAACATAAGAGAACCTATGTTATGACATAAACACAGGGTCTGAGCTGACAGAGAGAAATCTATCACCTCTATAGGAAAGTAGTTAACTCTTGCCGCCTCTTTTTAGAATTAGAATAAAAATAAGAATAAAGGGATATACTAAGATAAATAGATCAAAGGTTCTGAGAAATATATTCTTGTGTGAGAAAAGCTGTAAAGATGAATAGAAGAGATATAATATCCAAAACATTTGGACAAGAGACCAACTGCATCTTCAAAGGAAATGTAAACAGATGCTAGGTATTTCTTTATTGACAGGAGCCTGACTGACTGTAAGATGCTAATTAAGGGGGTGAAAGAAACCCTCCTCCTTCCTGTGCTCCTTTTGTATTGAAAGGGAAAAGAAACACTATATAATATTTCTCTGCCAGATAGGAGGTTGGTTAGTGTACATCTCTTTTGGCTCCCAAGCCAGAGAGTTTGAAAGAATGTCCTGTTCCCATTTTCCATTGTAATTTCATTTTCTGTAATATGTTCTTCTCTTCTATTCTATACTGTATCTATATTTCTCCGAGGACAAGCAGGCTGCTTGTTCTCACGACTGGGGTGACGTCCGCGGCAGCCCCCACCAACCGGAAGAAGCTTCGCGGGCGGTCCGCACGCAGGGCACGCCCACCGCGCATGCGCGGCCGTCTTCCCGCCTGTGCGCGACCGTTCCTGCCAGTCTTGTTTTTTCCGCGCTGGAGAGAGTTGTGCGTCGCCGCTCTCTCTTGTCAGCCCCGGAAAACCGTCGCGTTTTTCGCGAATTTCTTATTTTTTTGTTTGTTTCTGGTTCCTGCGCGTTCCGGACCTTTTCTTTTCTTGTTAAAAAAAAAAAGAGTGAACGCGCTTGTTTTTCCTTCGTTTTCTAGCGGGGGTGTCGCGTTGCGGCCTTGTGGCCGCGCGGTCGATTTATTTTTCGAGGTGTGATTTACCGCCACCATCGACGACTTTAACTTCGCCGACGCGATTTTTCCGTCGATGTCCTCGAAGGTCCCGAGTGGATTTAAGAAGTGTGGTCGGTGCGGCCGGCCTATCTCGCAGACCGACACCCACGCTTGGTGCCTCCAGTGCCTCGGGCCAGAGCACAATATCAAGTCGTGTTCTTTGTGTCTTGGTCTCCGGAAACGGACTCAGGTTGCGAGGCAAGTTCTTCGGGACCGTCTTTTTGGAACTTGCGCGGCCCCTCGACGTCGACCTCGACGGCATCGGTATCGACGGCCGGTTCTTCGGTACCGGTATCGATGTCCGCGAAATCGGCACCGATGGATGGCATCGACCCCAGGAGCACAGGTCCCGTCTGCCTGCCGGTCCTCCGGTGATGGTAGGGGTGAGAGGCCGCGTGGGCAATCGGCCCCAGTCACTCCCTCTGCCCATGGCCCTCGGGACCGAACCCTGTCTGACCCAGTCCCTCGAGACCGAGGGGGATCGACCTCCTCCTCCTCCGTTCCACCGGGCGCCGATGACGGGCACCGCAAAAAAACAGAAAAAGCACCGTCATCGGTCCCCATCGGTGCGCCCAGCTCTCGGTGCCGGCAAGGAGTCGACGCCGAAGCGTCAGCGTCGAGAGGAGAGGTCCCCCTCGGTAGTGGAGGTACCCACGCGTCAGGGTCCCAGCACTTCGGTGCAGTCTCCTGGACCCGAGCAGCTTCCGGCACCGACACCTCTACCGGCTCCCCGTCTTTCCCGACAGCGGGTCTGGACGAGTGCCTCCGAGCCATCCTTCCGGGGATCCTGGAAGGGCTGATGCGCCAGGCTGTGCCGGCGCCGGGGGTGCTTGCGCCCTCGGCGCCGTTGACTGTGGCGCCGGCGAGCTCTAGCCCGGTGCCGAGGCCATCAACACCGCCGCCGCTTGCGGCGCCGGTCTCGACCGCCACGAAGGTGGAGTCGACGTCGATGGAGGGAGCTTCGTCCCCGCCGGCACGGGAGTCCACTGCTCGACGACACCGAGGCCTCGGTGCCTCGACGTCGAGCCGGGCCCGGTTAAGGACTTAGCTACATGAGCTTATGTCCGATCCCGAGGAAGAGGCCTCATGGGGGGAAGAGGAGGACCCCAGATATTTCTCCTCAGAGGAGTCTGTGGGCCTTCCCTCTGACCCCACGCCTTCACCAGAGAGGAAGCTCTCACCTCCTGAGAGCCTCTCCTTTGCCTCCTTTGTAAGGGACATGTCCATTTGCATTCCCTTCCCCGTGGTCTCTGTGGATGAGCCGAGGGCTGAGATGCTCGAGGTCCTCGACTATCCATCACCACCTAGAGAGTCCTCCACGGTGCCGTTGCACAATGTCCTTAAAGAGACACTGCTCCGGAACTGGATGAGACCTTTATCTAATCCCACCATTCCCAAGAAAGCAGAGTCCCAGTACAGAATCCACTCGGACCCAGAGTTAATGCGGCCCCAATTGCCCCATGACTCGGCGGTCGTGGATTCTGCTCTCAAGAGGGCACGGAGTTCGAGGGATACCGCCTCAGCGCCCCCGGGGCAGGAGTCTCGCACTCTGGACTCGTTTGGGAGGAAGGCCTACCAATCTTCCATGCTCGTGACCCGCATCCAATCTTACCAGCTCTACACGAGCATCCACAGGCGGAACATTGTGAAGCAACTGGCGGACCTGGTTGATAAGCTCCCGCCGGAGCAGTCCAGGCCTTATCAGGAGGTGGTCAGGCAGCTGAAGGCGTGCAGAAAGTTCCTGTCCAGGGGTATCTATGACACCTGTGACGTGGCATCTCGTGCTGCGGCCCAAGGTATAGTGATGCGCAGGCTCTCATGGCTGCGTGCCTCTGACCTGGACAACCGCACCCAGCAGAGACTGGCCGACGTCCCTTGCCGGGGGGATAATATTTTTGGCGAGAAGGTCAAGCAGCTGGTGGACCAACTGCATCAGCGGGAAACCGCCCTCGACAAGCTCTCCCACCGGGTGCCTTCAGCATCCACTTCAGCAGGTGGACGTTTTTTCCGGGCCCAGCAGGCTGCGCCCTATGCTTTTGCCAAGCGTAGGTACACCCAGCCGGCCCGAAGGCCTCGACAGGCACAGGGACAGCCCCAGCGTGCTCGTTCTCGTCAACAGCGTGCGCCTAAGCAGCCCCCTGCGCCTCCAAAGCAAAAGCCGGGGACGGGCTTTTGACTGGATCCACGGGAACATAGCCGCCCTCAAAGTGTCCGTGCCGGACGATCTGCCGGTCGGAGGGAGGTTAAAATTTTTTCACCAAAGGTGGCCTCTCATAACCTCCGACCAGTGGGTTCGCCAAATAGTGCGGTGCGGATACGCCCTAAATTTGGCCTCTCTTCCACCAAATTGTCCTCCGGGAGCTCAATCCTTCAGCTCCCATCACAAGCAGGTACTTGCAGAGGAACTCTCCGCCCTTCTCAGCGCCAATGCGGTCGAGCCCGTACCACCCGGGCAGGAAGGGCAGGGATTCTATTCCAGGTACTTCCTTGTGGAAAAGAAAACAGGGGGGATGCGCCCCATCCTAGACCTGAGAGGCCTGAACAAATTCCTGGTCAAAGAAAAGTTCAGGATGCTTTCCTTGGGCACCCTTCTGCCAATAATTCAGAAAAACGATTGGCTATGTTCCCTGGATTTAAAGGACACATACACTCACATCGCGATACTGCCAGCTCACAGACAGTATCTCAGATTCCGCCTGGGCGCACGGCATTTTCAGTATTGTGTGCTGCCCTTTGGGCTCGCCTCTGCCCCACGGGTGTTTACAAAGTGCCTCGTGGTGGTGGCGGCGGCGTATCTATGCAAGCTGGGAGTGCACGTGTTCCCATATCTCGACGATTGGCTGGTCAAGAACACCTCGGAGGCAGGAGCCCTCCGGTCCATGCAGTGCACTATTCAACTCCTGGAGCTGCTGGGGTTTGTGATAAATTACCCAAAGTCCCATCTCCAGCCTACCCAGTCTCTGGAATTCATATGAGCTCTGCTGAATACCCAGACGGCTCAGGCCTTCCTTCCCGAAGCGAGGGCCAACAACCTCCTGTCCCTGGCTTCGCAGACCAGAGCGTCTCAGCAGGTCACAGCTCGGCAGATGTTGAGACTTCTGGGTCATATGGCCTCCACAGTCCATGTGACTCCCATGGCTCGTCTTCACATGAGATCTGCTCAATGGACCCTAGCTTCCCAGTGGTTCCAAGCCACCGGGAATCTAGAGGATGTCATCCGCCTCTCCACCAGTTGCCGCACTTCACTGCTCTGGTGGACCATTCGGACCAATTTGACCCTGGGACGTCCATTCCAAATTCCACAGCCCACGAAAGTGCTGACGACGGATGCATCTCGCCTGGGGTGGGGAGCTCATGTCGATGGGCTCCACACCCCCAGGGTCTGTGGTCCCTCCAGGAAAAGGATCTGCAGTTCAACCTCCTGGAGCTCCGAGCGATCTGGAACGCACTGAAGGCTTTCAGAGATCGGCTGTCCTGCCAAATTATCCAAATTCGGACAGACAATCAGGTTGCAATGTATTACATCAACAAGCAGGGGGGCACCGGATCTCGCCCCTTGTGTCAGGAAGCCGTCGGGATGTGGCGTTGGGCTTGCCAGTTCGGCATGCTCCTCCAAGCCACATACCTGGCAGGTGTAAACAACAGTCTGGCCGACAGGCTGAGCAGAGTCATGCAACTGCACGAGTGGTCGCTTCATTCCAGAGTGGTACGCAAGATCTTCCGAGAGTGGGGCACCCCCTCGGTGGACCTTTTCACCTCTCAGACCAACCACAAGCTGCCTCTGTTCTGTTCCAGACTTCAGGCACACGGCAGGCTAGCGTCGGACGCCTTTCTCCTTCATTGGGGGACCGGCCTCCTGTATGCTTATCCTCCCATACCTTTGGTGGGAAAGACCTTACTGAAGCTCAAGCAAGACCACGGCACCATGATTCTGATAGCGCCCTTTTGGCCCCGTCAGATCTGGTTCCCTCTTCTTCTGGAGTTGTCCTCCGAAGAACCGTGGAGATTGGAGTGTTTTCCGACTCTCATTTTGCAGAAGACGGAGCGTTGCTGCACCCCAACCTTCAGTCCCTGGCTCTCACGGCCTGGATGTTGAGGGCGTAGACTTCACTGCATTGGGTCTGTCTGAAGGTGTCTCCCGTGTCTTGCTTGCCTCTAGGAAGGATTCCACTAAAAAGAGTTACTTTTTCAAGTGGAGGAGGTTTGTCGTTTGGTGTGAGAGCAAGGCCCTAGAACCTCGTTCTTGCCCTGCACAGAACCTGCTTGAATACCTTCTGCACCTATCAGAGTCTGGCCTCAAGACCAACTCAGTAAGGAATCACCTTAGTGCGATTAGTGCTTACCATTATCGTGTGGAAGGTAAAGCCATCTCTGGAAAAGCCTTTAGTCGTTCGATTCATGAGAGGCTTGCTTTTGTCAAAGCCCCCTATCAAGCCTCCTACAGTGTCATGGGATCTCAACGTCGTCCTCACCCAGCTGATGAAACCTCCTTTTGAGCCACTGAATACCTGCCATCTGAGGTACTTGACCTGGAAGGTCATTTTCTTGGTGGCAGTTACTTCAGCTCGTAGGGTCAGTGAGCTTCAAGCCCTGGTAGCTCATGCTCCATATACCAAATTTCATCACAACAGAGTAGTGCTCTGCACCCACCCAAAGTTCCTGCCGAAGGTGGTGTCGGAGTTCCATCTTAACCAGTCAATTGTCTTGCCAACATTCTTCCCCAGGCCTCATACCCGCCCTGCTGAACGTCAGTTGCACACATTGGACTGCAAGAGAGCATTGGCCTTCTACTTGGAGCGGACACAGCCCCATAGACAGTCCGCCCAATTGTTTGTTTCTTTCGACCCTAACAGGCTAGGGGTCGCTGTCGGGAAACGCACCATCTCCAATTGGCTAGCAGATTGCATTTTCTTCACTTACGCCCAGGCTGGGCTGGCTCTTGAGGGTCATGTCACAGCTCATAGTGTTAGAGCCATGGCAGCGTCGGTGGCCCACTTGAAGTCAGCCACTATTGAAGAGATTTGCAAGGCTTGCGACGTGGTCATCTGTCCACACATTCACATCACATTACTGCCTCCAGCAGGATACCCGACGCGACAGTCGGTTCGGGCAGTCGGTGCTGCAGAATCTGTTTGGGGTGTAAATCCAACTCCACCCTCCAGGACCCGCATTTATTCTGGTCAGGCTGCACTCTCAGTTAGTTGTTCTTTGTAGGTCAATTTTCTGTTGTATCCTCGCCGTTGCGAGGTTCAATTGACCTGGGTTCTTGTTTTGAGTGAGCCTGAGAGCTAGGGATACCCCAGTCATGAGAACAAGCAGCCTGCTTGTCCTCGGAGAAAGTGAATGATACATACCTGTAGCAAGTGTTCTCCGAGGACAGCAGGCTGATTGTTCTCACCTACCCTCCCTCCTCCCCTTTGGAGTTGTGTTTTACTCATTCCTTGCTTGTCATTCAACTGAGCGGGAACGGTCGCGCACGGGCGGGAAGACGGCCGCGCATCCCCGGTGGGCGTGCCCTGCGTGCGGACCGCCCGCGAAGCTTCTTCCGGTTGGTGGGGGCTGCCGCGGACGTCACCCCAGTCGTGAGAACAATCAGCCTACTGTCCTCGGAGAACACCTGCTACAGGTATATATCATTCACTTTATTCTTTATTTTTCCTAATCTTGGGAAAATAGAATAAACTTGTGTTTTCCCCCAATGGAAGCTTCCTTGGTTCTGTTCTTTGTTATTCGTTTTAAAGGCTTAATCCACCTGTCAGAGTTTCTTAAGGTACCAGTTGAGAGGATTGTTTTGCGTGAGTAGTGCTGGCTGAGTAACGGCTCTGGAGCGCAGCATGAAAGGCGCTAACAGAAGCTAAGTGAGGATAATCCTTGGTGGTGGTTATGCCTTTTTGATAATAGCTCAAGGTGAGAAAATGTCAGGGACCCATCTCTGTGTGTCTATGCTCCTCTGAGAGCACACATAAGCATAATCGATGGAAGGTGAATAAAGGAGCCACAGGATGAACACTGCTGCCATCGTGCCAACAGTTATTTGGAACAACAGTGTGAACAGGATGCTGCACAGGGTTTAGCTGTCCTGAAAGAGGATCTGAGAAGCTGTTGGGAAGTCTGCTTTTGTGGTGGTAGTCCGGGTAGAGCAAGGCAGAGAAAATATTGTGCCCACCCACTTTGGGCTCAGGCACATCCAAAATTGACTGTTTGGCTTACGCCACTGAGTTGTGTGGTCATTAGTGGCTAGTTGAGCGTTTCTTTCTACATATTGTGCCTGCAGTTTGTTCTGTCTCTCACAGCTGTTATCTGTATTCGATGCTATGATTTAAAACTCGACAAAAGATATTCAAACATAAAAATAAAATAAAATCTTTAAATCAAAATAACAATACTTGAAAGCCAAAACACAGATAAATTCACAAAAGTTTTCATTAAGTAAATCCTTAATTTAGATCGAAACTATAGCTCTGTCACGGAGGATAGCTGAAGGCTTTGGTTCTTCAGCCATCCTCCTTGACAGACATTGCCTGGGGTAATTATCCCTTTTGCATGGAGGACCCTGCACAGACCCTACTGTCCCTTAGAAACAGAGGTCATGGAAGGAAGGAGTAGGGAGAGGATTTTTAGATTCTGCGGTTTGGATACCCAAAAGTCCAGCACCATTGTGCATAAGTGCCCAAACAGCGACACCCAAATGTCTTTGATTTAAAGAGTCAGGTCTTCAAGTCCTTTCAGAAAAATAAAACCAGTACTTGAGTATTGTGTAAATCCGTTCGCAGTGTGTTCCATAGAAAAGGTCCAGTATAGCAGAACATTCTTTTTCTAGTAGTAGTCAGTCTAACAGTGCTTAATAAGGGTAACTGAAACAAGGATTTCTGTAAGGAATGTAAATTTAAGGAGCATATCCTTCGAGTCTTGTTTTATTGCCTTTGTAAAACTGAAACATTTCAATAAAGTTTCTTTTTTTTTTAATGGTATAACATGTCCTACAATCCCATTAGTATTTATGTAGTTTCATCTATATACACAGCGCTGTAGGTGCGTAGAAGGTTTGCAAAGACATGAAAGTGATATGATTATCCAATAGAAATAGTGATTTTAGATGCAGACAGCTAGGATTCTTTAGGCCCCTCCTTCAGGCAGGTATGTTAGTTTTCTTCTAACAAATTACATTTTTGGCCTATGAATATGGTAGTTCCATTCCACATATAAAGATATGAGACCTAAACAAATTAACAAGATTCCCATTTAGAGTGAACAAAAAAGAGGCAAACGGGACTGTTGAGACAACTCGGACAGAATTTACAATGTAAGTGAAGAGAATAGTGAAAGCCACAGGTGACAGTTCTGTGAATGCTTGAGCACCCCTAATGTTAAGCATTCTGTTCAAGGGAGGGTAGTTTGCATTGAGCCTGGCAACCCCAGTTGTTTTGAAAAGTTGTCTCCTATTATAAAGGTCAGGCTGCTTAAACTTCAGAGTGCATAATAGGGTGTAGTTTGCTGCAGTTGTATCAGATTAAAAGAACCACCAGTAGAGGATTTAAGAGGAATGACTTGAATGGTTAGAGCATCGTGTTGAGAACCAGGGAAACCAGGGTTCAAATCCCACTATCGTGCCTTGTTAGGCAAGTCATATGGTGGCAATCGTATAATTAAACTCCTGCATTTACATGCCCCTTGTATGTGTAAATATACAGAATACTAGTACTTTTACAGGTAAGTGTTCACTTGCATGCATAAGTGCCAGTAGGGTACCTAGGGGCAGATGCTCAAAACTCTGGCACTGTTCAGTACAGCGCTGGAAAAATACCACCTCAACAGCGCTGCGACAGCTCCCTAATGCTCAACGCTAATGACATGCAGATATAGGCACAATGTCGGCGCTGAGCATTAGGGAGCTGTTTCGAGCTCTGCGGGAGAATTGTGCCTGGGCATGCACAGGGTCCAACTACCATATAAGGGCTACAATCAGTCTAAAGCAAATGTTGCAAGCTCAGTAAGCTTTGTGCACCGGGCCCTAAATCCAGCAGAGATTTTCTCACAGGCCCCTTCAACTCAGTTTCTCTTTCTTCAGCTAACCCCTCACTCACTTTTTTTTTCTTATTCTATCCTGACATTTATATCCCGCTTAAATCAGCTATGGAATCAAAGTGGGTTTCAAAACGTCTAAATCCATATAAACATTATAACGTTATAATGTTCAAATACGAGAATCGGCAAACCCCTTATCACATTCCGTGCCCCCCCCCCCCCCCCTTACACACACACCAGCTTGGTTTCACTTCCGCTCTGTTCACCTTTTCACAGCCCAAGTCTCTTCCTTTGGTCTCTTTTTCCCTTGTCAACCAGTGTTGCAGCAGTCAGAACCTGTCTATCCTTCTCCCTCTCCCTCAGCAGAACTATCAGACTCTACTCCATCCCCTTCTTTTCTGTTCTTTTCCCAGTCAGGAGGACTTCTTCTGGTTACTCCCCCAGACCCTTACAGTGGTATATCTCCTAGCCAATACCTTCTTTTACAGCTAGCCTCTCCTCTCCCAGCCCCTCTGTCAATTTCTCTCCCAGCAGCTCTCTCACACCCCTTGCAGGTCAGACATTCCTTAGCCAGCCAATAGACTGCATGGGGGAAAGCCATAACTGAGGAGAACAAGAAGGTTTTAAGATGGTAGACAGCATGAGCCTTTCTTGCCCATTGTATGGGCTGAAACCAGTGGACGGAGCTTGCTGCCATCTTTGTCCAACACAATAGCAATTGCCATAGAAAACAAGATTTTTCATTCTCTCTATTGGGAGGGGATCGGGGGGGGATGTAAGGGGAGTTTTTGAGGGTCTGTGAAGGGGGGAGCAAACGAGTTGCTGGCTACTCCGCCACTGTCACCGAGACAGACCATGCTGCAGGGAGGTCTGCACTCCCCTGTAGCCCCGCCCAGCTTGGTGACAGCAGCAGCTCGTTTCCTTCCCCTCCTTCACAGACCCTTCAACACCCCCCCCCCCCCCCCCATGCCTCTTACATCTCTCCCTCCTAACATAATGCAAAATCTATTTTGCTATTGTTTTCAATGATGTTTGCTATGTTTTGGACAAACCAAGATGGCTGCTGTTGGAACCATCTTCAATTTTTTGACGTCATGCCGTCGCTGGTTATAAAACCCCCTTGGAAGAGACGCAGCCTTCTTTCTTGCTTTCTCCTGCAACTCTACATCCCGAAGTACTCTACTGTAGTGCTAGAAAGAATATTGGGAGTGCGCTGGCATCCACAGAGCTGGCACCTATTACACTGGTGTATGTAGGGGTATGTATATGTAAGGTGTGTCGACACTGGGTTCCACTAGTATTCTATATTGGAATCTGGACAATCAGAAATCATTATAGAATAGGCTTTTGCTGTGAAGCATAGTGGGCACCACTGATGAAAATTGCCCCCTTAAACTTCTGATTGTAAGCCTCCTGGGGGATAAGAAAATACCTACTTCACTTCAGTGTAACTTGTCTTGAGCTACTACTGAAAAGGCAGAAGATAAATCCAAAGCCAAAAAGAATGTGTGTTGGGAAAGAAGCAGGATTTGAAAATGTGAGCATAGAAGTCCTCCTAGTGTTACTGGTAAATTTCATAGTTCTGTTTGTCAAATGAAGGCTGAGAATTTTTGATGTGCAGTGGTGTGGAATGTGGGAAAGAGCTTCATTTTAATGTTTGTCTCAAGAATTTGGAAAGGGTCATAGTTCATGAAGCCAATGGGCCAGAACATTTTGATACAATTTCATTCCGTAATCAGACAGCCTCTGTTTAATGAAAGATGCCAAATGAATTGGTTTCTTACAGTAGTTGTTTGAAGGCCATTGTCTTTTTTGTTTTTGTTTGTTTGTTTATATGTTTAGGCCCTTCCATGTTGAGCCTACCAATATTGTATGTATAAATGGTGAAGATCCACAGAGAGTAACAGCACAAGCCTCTGCAATGAGTACACGAATTCATTACTATGGAAGACTTGCTTCCCCATCTGAGAGAGCACTGGTAAGCAGAAAGCCTGCTTTGGTAGGTTTGAGGAATTTGGGACTATGGGGTGTGGGTATGATTCATTACTGTGCCTGACCTGAGGAGTTGCTGTCCTGCAAAGACTCATAAAATGTGGTGTTTCCAAAGAATCAGAGCCCAGTGTAAAGCGAACATCAAAAAGATATTTTCCATTTCAATTTGTATTACAAAAGGAAACCATGGATTCGTCTAGAGATCCCCCAACCACAGGGTAGTTTGTAGCTTCCTATGCTGAGGGATTTAAGAAGTATTGAAGTCCGACTTCATCTAAGTGTAGTCGAATGGATTTTCATGGCTGTTGAGTCCAGTCTTTATCAATAAACTCTTGCTGTGAACTTTTGTTGAGCAGATTGCCATGAGACTGGAAGATGGTGGTATCTTTGAACCCACTTAGGATCTTAACGATCAGGCCACAACATACCGCAGCTGAGCGAGTGATGAGGATATGGAGTAGAGTGAAAAGTGACATACAGTACATGGCAAGAAAGCAATTTGACTCACATTCTGATCCATGTCTGTTGCAAAAGAAATACAGGATCTTAATACTTTTGTGCTGTTTCTCACTTTATTACATCCAAAGGGTCATTGTGTGGAGCAGAGGTTGGCTACTTCTGCATCTTCAATTGTCTTCAAGATCCAAACAGCTGTTCAAGAATTGATACAGTATCTCTGGTGCTGTTTGATTTAAAAAAAAAAAAAAAAAGTAGGATAATGAAAACAAAAGATGAGGTTTACAAGTGTATAGTGTCAACCTTTTCTGTCAACAAATCCAGTAGCTTAATGTACAGAAGACTCAACATGGCCATATTTTGGCAAGTGTGCCTGTGTCAGGAGTTGTAATGCCTTACAAAAGATGAAGATAAATACAAGATATATATATATATATATATATATATATATATATATATATATATAAAACCAGCATAAGTAATATATATACAATATCGATAAAACGATATGGTAACATACATACTAAAATTACAAAAAATGGTGTGCAAATGTTCACATGCGTTATCAATTAATATTAAGAGAAATGAACATATGAAAAAATGAAGGTTACATTAAAAGTATATTCCAATTGTACATAAAGAGCTGATATTACAAATGGATGCAATATGAATAAAAATAATATAAAATACATTGCAATGGTATATAATCAAAGGAATACTATAATAAAAAGCACCTCCAACGTTCTGAAGCTGACTCCGTGGCTTCAGTGAAGGGTTCGTAACCGTGTCACATCTCTCTCTGCCCCGCCTTCGCGTCAAAACGTGATGACATCGAGGGCGGGTAATCAGAAGGCAGGACTGAGGGAACGAACTCACCTCCAATGTTCTGAAGCTGACTCCATGGACAGCCAGGGCTTTCAATAACGCCGCTGCTGCTTCCACGGAGCTAATCTGGGGACACAGTACAATCGCTGGGTGACTGGAGGGGGGCAGGGGAGAGGAGAATCGCTGCATGGCTCGAGGGGGGGCAGGGGTTACAGGAGAATCGCTGGGTGGCTGGAGGGGGGACAGGAGAGACAGGAGAATAGCTTGGTGGCTGGAGGGGGCCAGGGGAGACGAGAATCGCTGGGTGGCTGGAGGGGGAGGCAGGGGAGAGAGGACAATCACACACACTCTCTCACAGACACACTCGCACCCAGTCTCTCTCTCACACACACTCGCACGGTGCTGCCAACCACGCAGAGGGGGGTAGAGGTAGGCGGTCCTGATACCACAGGGGAGGAGGGGGGGACGCAGAGGGGATCCTGAGACCAGGGGGGGCGTCCTCAGACCAAGGGGGAAGGGGGGAGGTATCTCTGTCACACACACACTCTCTCACAGTCAGTGTCTCTCTCACTCTCACACAGTCTCACACTATGTCTCACACTCACTATGTGTCAGACAAGTCACTCTCGCACTCGGTCTCACACACACTCCCAGTCTTACAGAGAGTCTGTGTATCGCTCACAAACTCTCTCACACACAGTGTATCTGTGTGAAACATACTCTCACAGTCACTGTGTCTCACATACGCACTCGCACACACTCTCATTCAAACACACACACTCTCATTCTGTCACACGCACACTTGCACCCAAACTCACTCTCTCTCTGTCACACACACACTCGCACATTCACTCTCTCTCACACAGTCACTCTCACACACACACTCCAAGGAAAACCTTGCTAGCGCCCGTTCCATTTGTGTCAGAAATGGGCCTTATTTACTAGTAAATAATAACAGACCACAAGAAGAGAAAACAAATATTGTATGCATATTTGATTGAATTTTTTGACTGGGCAACCAGAGAATTGGATAAAGAATGAGCGCTAGATGTAATCTACTTGGATTTCAGCAAAGCCTTTGACATGGTCCCTCCTAGAAAGCTCTTGAATAAACTTGAAAGGCTAGAGTTAGGCCCAAAAGTGGTGAATTGGGTTCGAAAACTGGTTGACGGACAGATGCCAGAGGGTGGTGGTCAATGGAATTCACTTGGAGGAAGGAAAGGTGAGTAGCGGAGTGCCTCAGGGAACGGTGCTGGGTCTGATTCTGCTCAATATATTTGTGAATGATGTTGCCGAAGGATTAAAAGGTAAGGTATGCCTTTTTCCGGATGATATCAAGATTTGTAACAGAGTGGACATCTCGGAGAGAGTGGAAGGGAAGGGAAATGGGACTTGATATACCGCCTTTCTGAGGTTTTTGCAACTACATTCAAAGCGGTTTACATATATTCTGGTAATTATTTTGTACCAGGGGCAATGGAGGATTAAGTAACTTGCCCAGAGTCACAAGGAACTGCAGTGGAAAACTTGAAAAGGGATCTGCAAAAGTTAAAATAATGGCCTAATGTTTGGCAATTAAAATTTAATGCAAAAAAGTATGAAGTGATGCATTTGGGGAGTAGAAAACCAAGGGAGCAGTATGTCTTAGGAGGTGAGAGGCTGATATGCACAGAAAGGGAGAGGGACCTTGGGGTGATGGTGTCCGAGGACCTTAAAGCGAAAAAGACAGTGTGACAAAGTGGTGGCCATAGCCAGAAGGATGCTAGGCTGCATCGAGAGAGGCGTAACCAGCAGAAGAAAGGAGGTGTTGATGCCCCTGTACAAGTAGCTGGTGAGGCCCCACCTGGAGTAGTGTGTTCAGTTTTGAAGGCCGTATCTTGCTAAGGATGTAAAAAGACTAGAAGCAGTCCAGAGGAAGGCAACAAAAATGTTATAGGGCTTGCGCCATAAGATGTATGAGAAGAGACTGGAAGACCTCAATATGTATAGCCTAGAGGAAAGAAGAGATGGGAGCTGTGATACAGATGTTTAAATACTTGAAAGGTATTAATTTAGAAACAAATCTCTTTCAGAGAAGGGGGAAATGATAACACTAGAGGACATGAGCTAAAGTTGCGGGGTGGTAGATTTAGGAGTAATGTCAGGAAATTCTTTTTCATGGCGAGGGTAGTCAGTGCCTGGAATGCCCTCCCAAAGGTGGTGGTATAGACAAAAACAGTGACGGAATTCAAAAAGGCGTGGAATAAACACAGAGGAACTCTGTTTAGAAAATAGATGGTAGAAAACAAAACAAAAAAAAAACAACTTTAAATGGCTGCAGGGGGTGGATGTGTGAGTGACACTTGGATGGCTACTCCGGCTGCCAAGAACCAAGGCTGGTGCCAGTCAGACTTTGTAGGTCTGTTTCTGTATATGGAAACTCAGTTTAGGACAGGGGCGTATCTGCGTGGGGCCTCAGGGGCCTGGGCCCCCGCAGATTTCGCCCTGGACCCCCCTACCGCTGCCAACCCTCCCCCTCCGTTGCTCGCCTACCTTCGCTGGCGGGGGACCCCAACCCCCGCCAGCCGAGGTCCGCGTCCTCCTGCCGCTGCCGGCTGCCTTTGGTCCTTTAATTCTTCCATTGAAGCTGGCGCCGACGAAAGTTTCTTTTGAGTCTGACGTCGCTGCACGTTGTACGTGCAGGACGTCAGACTCAGAAATTGTTTCTGAGTCTGACGTCCTGCACGTACAACGTGCAACGTGCAGCGACGTCAAATTCAAAAGAAACTTTTTCGTCGGCGCCAGCTTCAATGGAAGAATGAAAGGACCAAAGGCAGCCGGCAGCGGCAGGAGGACGCGGACCTCGGCTGGCGGGGGTTGGGGTCCCCCGCCAGCGAAGGTAGGCGAGCAACGGAGGGGGAGGGTTAGCAATGGCAGCGGCTGGGGGGAGGGGGATCGGCAATGGCGGCGGCGGCGGCGGGGGGGGGGGGGGGCTATAATGTGCCCCCCCTCTCTGGCCCTGGCCCCCCCTACCGCCGCAGTTCAGATACGCCCCTGGTTTAGGATAAGCTGGAAAGGGCTGAAATAGCAACTTTAGTAGGTGGAACCAAGGACAGTGCTGGGCAGAATTTTATGGTCCGAGTCCCGCAAATGACAAGATAGATTTGGTTAGGCTGGAGTGGGCTTAGATGGCAATTCCAGTAGGTGGAACGTAAGTATAGAGCCGGGCTGACTTCTTCGGTCTAT
Source organism: Microcaecilia unicolor (assembly GCF_901765095.1). NCBI lineage: Eukaryota > Metazoa > Chordata > Amphibia > Gymnophiona > Siphonopidae > Microcaecilia > Microcaecilia unicolor. The sequence goes on along the minus strand of NC_044032.1, from coordinate 95,026,723 downwards.
GTCCCAGAAACGCCAAAGAAAGACTCTTGATAAAGTATATAATATCACATTCATTGTTCATTTTAATCATGAATTGATAATGAGTGTGACTGTTGGGCAGACTGGCTGGACCGTTCAGGTCTTTATCTGCCATCACTTACTATGTTACCTTAACATTTCATACTTTGGTTATAGTCAGTGCATGTACAGCAATAACACTAAATATATCTTAAGAAGATAAAAATTGTATAATCAAACAATGGTGAATGGCAAATGAACAGAAAATAATAATCTCTGTCCGTGGTTACCAGGATACTGGAATTGAAGCTGCCATACAGACAAATATATAATAATGAACCGATAGGTTTGATAGGTATATATATCTATATGGTTGCAAAGATACTTACAAGAATTATATGTTAAAACTGCCGCGCAAGAAAGTACAGGAGAAAAATGTAGGGCTTGTCACTCAGTGATGTGGATTCGTGCCAGTGGTGTATAACTTACAAAAGAAAAAGTTGTGAGTGACACAAATACAGTCAACATTGTGCCCATAAAATATACTATGCTAATATAAATAGCTAAAACAAACTGCACGAAACCCAATAAGTTGTCAGTGCAATAACAGCCAGACTGTTAATATATGAAAGAAGGTGATATAAACCGAATGATTTAGAGTGCTTGCCTTCTCATTCAGTAAAATGGACATATCTGACAAAAATGGCATAAAGGTGTATAGGGAAAAGCTGATATGGAAGCAAGAAGAGTAAAAACTTAACGATTAGCGGCAACAGCACAGGGAAACATGCAGCATCTTGCATGCAAATAAGGGAAAACGTGCCTGTGTACAAGGTACAAATGTGGTGTTTGGTACCAAGATGCTGCCAGTACAGGATAAAAAGAAAACCTGCAATATATGTGTGTGGGAAGTTTGTAGTAACCCATATAAACAATTAAAAGCAATATAAAAGATGAGTGGAAGCATAAAGTACTATGAATAAATAGAAATTAAAATGACTTTTATTATCACATAGCCAGTACTATTAGTACGCAAAGTGTCTCACAGAGATGTAAAACTATTGATGGAATCTTGAATATTAATGGAGTTAAAAAGTAAAACAGAAGATGGTAAAAAGCGAATTAATTTGAGCATGTATTAACCAAATGATAATGGACACTAGTATCTGTAAAATGTAGCATCTATTAGGAGGCATTCATCAGTAGGGATTTTTTTTTTTTTTTTGTTACATTTGTACCCCGCGCTTTCCCACTCATGGCAGGCTCAATGCGGCTTACGTGGGGCAATGGAGGATTAAGTGACTTGCCCAGAGTCACAAGGAGCTGCCTGTGCCTGAGGTAGGAATTGAACTCAGTTCCCCAGGACCAAAGTCCACCACCCTAACCACTGGGCCACTCCTCCACTCCACAGCAATATGGGGCTGTTAATCGGTAATAAACCATAAAAACCTAAATAACACTAATATGTTGCAATGCCAAAACAGAGGTCTGCCTTGAAAAATAAGGGTAGAAAAATCTACAAACACCCATAGTCTATCTCGGAGTTCAGGCCAAAGGGATGGAGAGTATTTAATAGTGACTTCTGCTCCTCTCTGTTAAGCATCATTTCAGTGTTTTTCTGATGCCATCTAGTGGTAACTCACTGACAAATAATTTTATATCTTTATATTTCCAGTGTTCTGTTGAAGGTGCAGAATTAACTTCTCAGTTAATGCAGCTCCTGCAGGGCCGCCGAGAGGGGGGAGGGGGGGGAATTGCCCAGGCCACCAAGGAGGGCCCGGCGCCTGAGTCTCTCGCCCTCTTCTCCCAGGCTGCTGGCGTCGCAGTTCCGTCTCCACCTGCCTACCCTCAGCTCCCTTCTGTCTGTCGTTCGACCCCCTGCATTAAAAAAAAATCTCTTGCCTCACCAAGTTGCTTCATTTCTTTGAAGGCATGAATAAATATGTGGATAAAGGTGAGCCTGTTGATGTAGTGTATCTAGATTTTCAGAAAGCTTTTGATAGTTTCTCATATATGCTAGACCTCATGGACCTGCCTCCCAGAAATGCTAAAAGATCAGCCCGCACATTTCTTAATCTACACTTCCCCAGCTGCAAAGGAGTAAAATACAAGCTAACACATGCGACCAGCTTTTCCTACATTAGTACGCAGATGTGGAATGCACTTCCAACTAATGTGAAAACAATCAACGACATAACCAAGTTCCCCAAATCTCTGAAAACCTATCTCTTCAACAAGGCCTATGACGAGAACCCATAGACTAATTATACACTTCACCACTCCACCCTCACTCTGAAAATCAAAATTCTATAACAGTTTGCTTAGATCTTTCCTGTCATACTCGATCTCTTTGTAACACCAATTGTATCTTCTACCCTGGAATGGCGATATAACAGGTCTTTGTAAGCCACATTGAGCCTGCAAATAGGTGGGAAAATGTGGGATACAAGTGCAATAAATAAATAAATAAAATAAGAGACTCCTGAAAAAAAGTCATGGGATAGGAGGCAAGATACTGGTATGGATTAGGAATTGGTTACTGGACAGAAAACAGAGGGTAGGGATAAGTGGTCATTTCTCTCAATGGAGGAGGGTGAACAGTGGAGTGCCGCAAGGATCGGTATTGGGACTGGTGCTATTTAATATATTTATAAATGATATGGAAATCGGAATGAGTGAGGATTACATTTGTAGATGACACAGAAATGTTCAAGGTTGTTAAAACACGTGCGGACTAGGAAATATTGAAAGGACCGTAGGAAATTGGAAGACTGGGCATCCAAATGGCACATGAAATTTAATGTGGACAAGTGCAAGGTGATACACACATTGGAAAGAATAATCCAAATCATAGTTACCCGAAGCTAGGTGGTGTTGTAGATAATATGCCAAGCTCTTCTGCTCAATGTGCGGCGTCAGAAAAGCAAACAGGATGCTAGGAATGATTAGGAAAGTGATGGTGAATAAGACCAAAAATACTATGCCTCCGTATCGCTCTATGGTGCGACCTCACCTTGAGTACTTTGTTCAATTCTGGTTGCCATATCTCAAAAAAGATATAGTAGAATTAGAAAAGTTTCAAAGAAAAGCGACCAAAATGATAAATGGGATGGAACTCCTCTCATATGAAGAAATACTAAAGAAGTTAGGGCACTTCAGTTTGGAAAAGAGACAGATGAGGGGAGATATACGTAATTGAGGTCTACAAAATCCTGAGTTGTGTAGAACAAGTAGAAGTGAATCAATTTTTTACTCATTCCGAAAGTACAAAGACTAGAGGACACTCAAGTTACATGGGGAGGAAATATTTTTTCACTCAACGCATAGTTACCCTGTAAGCTCTGTACACAAGGGTTATACCAAATCCCTAATTACAGGACGTGAAACATTGCTTGCCCCTGACAGTGCAGACCACCACCAGATTTGGTATGTACCTTATGCTTCTCCCATCTGTCCATCAACATCAAGAGATCAATCAAAAAAACACTGGAATACATTAGAGAGCCATCCATGTTTTAGACACAAGAACATAATCAGTGCAAGAAAATATTCAATACATTTTACAGGCTTAAAACACACTTTCTTCACATTGCCTATCCACCATCAGTTGGTCTTGTTTCTTATGACCTCCTGGATAACCACCTGTAATTCCACTGTTCCCTCCCTCAACGTTTTTTAATGGTTAACATATTTTATTGATGACACGACACAGAAAAACAGGTCCAACCAGAAAGTAAAAATACACCATAAACAGTAAAACGTATAGGAACTGGAAGGAGCAAAGTATACAGATATATAACCAAGGGCCTGTCATCAAAGCATTTTTCTATTAAAAACTTCTATCCCCCACTCCTACCCATCAATAAACCTCTCAGAACCAGTATGAAAGTGAGTCTAAGGACCATGGGGGAAAAAAACACTGGGGCCATCCCCAAGGAGACCAGACTAACCCCTCACACCCCTAAGGAGTTCACTACAAAGCTACGGGCCCACAGTGCCAAAGATTGGATATACGCCCCCCAGATGAAGAGAAAACATTTTTTTCCACCAAGGGGAGGAACCTGCTCTTCAACGTTCCAATAGCATAAGGTTGTGAAACCTGTTACACCAGTGTTAGTAGTCTGGAGGTGCCGCACTCGTCCAGACGCTCAAAATAACCTGCTTGCCCAAAATGCAAGTTTTGCGAATCAATTGTTGAGCATTCGTACTTTATAATGCAAAAAGTTCATATTCATCCAAAAGAGCTGCAAGGGGGGGAAATTGAGATTCACGAGCCCAACAGGACTTCTAAATAATGGAAAACAGTAATCCAGAATCCCTGAACCAGTGGACAGTCCCAGAGAGAATGAAAGAACTAACCTGGCTTCTGCTGACACTTTGAACAAAGAGGCATATCAGTACCTCCCATCATAAACACTTGGGCCTTGGTCAAGTATGCTGTATGCAATACCTAGAATTGACATTCCTTGAGCTCCCCATTCACTGCCAATGTTGGTATACGGGATGACAATTTGACAAAATCACGGGAGAGATTGGGGTGTCCTAAATCGTGGGCCCAACAAAGTCTAAGAGCTATCTTTCTGAGGGGAGACAAGTGTAAGCGCCTTATAGAGACCAGTCACCAAAAGTATATCTCCCAGAACCGATGCAAAGAATGTTCGTAGGTGACGACCGTGTTTAGCCCTCAGTGCTTCACCAATTAAAGTGCCGATTTAGTGGGACAGCTGGGCATAAGCATAGGTATTACAGAAATCCTATACCAATACCCGGCACCCCCAGACTCAACAGGGATCCTTTTATTATTCAAAGCGTGCTCCAGTCTTGTAATTCCCACTGATCTAGCGGTAAGGGCTTATGCGCTACATGCACGATTACGGTCGGCGCACGCCAACTGCTGATTAACGCCGGAAATGCACGCAGTAGGAAATAAAAAAAATAATAATTTGCCCCGGCGGTATGGGTGCGCACCAAATACAAAATTACCGCCAGGGGGCTTGCTAGCCTGGTAGTAGTCACATTTTGGCATGCACTGCACGCACATAGAGACTGCCACTCCTTTGCAAAAGAGCCCTTGAGTGACAAGCACTACATTTTTCTCCTGCACTTTCTTGCGTGGTTTGCATGGCAGTTTTAACATACACTTCTTGTAAATGTTAGTATCTTGTGAACCATAGATAGAGATAGTGTTAGTTATGAAATCCATCAGTTTATTATTATTATTTATATATTTGTATGGCAGCTTCAATTTTAGTATCCTGGTACTCACGAACAGAGAAACTGCACTGAACCCTGGAAAGGAGATTTTAGCGGTATACAAGAATTGATTTGAATTTGTCATTCACCATTATTTGAGTATACAACTTTTATCTTCTTGGTCTCCTTAGAAATATTGTGTTATTTCTGTATATGTAGTGTTTATAACCAAATCGCCAAATGTTAAGGTATGCATATGCATACAATATTTGTTTACTTTTCGTGTGGTCTGTTATTATTTATTCCTTTGATTATATACCATTGCAAAATATTTTATATTAGCATTGGAAGGAGAAGGCATAGCATCTTGTGGTTTGGGAGGCAGGGCAGTCCAGAAGCTATGTTCACTGTGCACTTGCTGTCTTGTGCTCATAAAGATGTTACTCTAGAAGGAGGTTTTTTGAAAATGATCTGTAGTTCAGAGAATCACAGAGCACTTCACTCAAATTTGCACACCATGGTGGCTCATTTTCAAATCACATAGACTTAGTAAACGCATGTAATTTTGTAAGTCTATGTGCTTTAAAAATGAGCCTCAATAAGAACTTAATTGGATCTTATCCTGTGTGAGGTAATTTTATGACAAAGTTCAAAGTTTGTCTGCCCCAGGATATAAAGGGAAGGTTAGAGGAACTTGTAAAGAATTTAGTATTTTATTACTTTTTAAAACTGAAAAGTATTTTGTTCTTTATTGTCCCACAGTAGAACTGTCTAGATAAAAAAAAAATGACATTGGCTATGGCTACTAGCACAGTTTGATTGGTTAACTCCCATCTTCCTGTCCTAACACCAGTTCCTTAGTGCTTTGATAGTAATTACAAGCAGGATCATATCAGTTTTATTCAATAACATTTCATACTTTTTTTTAAGTAGTTTTTTTTAATGTAACAGGAGCAGAGTTTCTTTGTTATTTTTTTTTTAATCTGTCAGATTGCTCCAGATCATGTTGTTCCAGATCCAGAGGAGATCTTTATTTATAGTCCCTTAGGAACTGCTACCAAAGTTGGAGGGTACACTGACGGCTCTGGCAAAAATTCCAGCATAATGACAATGTGAGTATACCCCTGTCTTTTCCAGACACCAGAATCTTAATCTTCCTGTGCTAAAAGTCTCAAATTTAACACTTTTCTTTTTTTTTCTTCAGTTTCATGATTTGGAATACTATGATGGGTACCTCTGTGTTGAGTATTCCATGGGGAATAAAGCAGGTATGATACTATCCCCAAAATAGAAAGCATTGTCTATGCTAAAAAAAAAGTAATAAATGGGTATTTTTTCCCTACAGGCTGGCTTCACAACTGGTGTCTGTATAATCTTCCTAATGGGTGTGCTGACTCTTTACTGCTGCTACAGAGTATTGAAATCCCAATGCACAATACGTAAGGCCACTACCAGAAATTAAATGAAGTTATTCTGCATGTGTTTGTATGCTTAAAAATATCTAGATTCTAGCTTGTTGCCAGACTTGCATAAATTACGGCAGGTAAAGGCATTCCATTCCATCCAGTGAACATACAAATTCTCATTACCTAAACCAACACCTCACCTGTCCTGGTTCCTATCATAGCACTCACCACCATTCTAAATATATCCCTCTTTTTGTATGTGCCCTTTACTACTGAGTGCTGTGCTCGTTCCAAAATCATTTTTGCCATTACCTCTGTAAACTTTTTCTACACCTTTCTTCCTGCTAACATGTCCTCTTGTGCCTCTTTCTTCCAGTAATTACAGTTCAGACATCTTAAGCCATTCTTTTTAGGGTTTATGGCATTTTTGTAGCCCTTTTCTTAAAATACGTCCATCCTCTCAACGTCTGTACAAAGGGAGAGCCTCCGAAAACGGAGTATTCAAGTTAGGGTCATAAAACTGACTTGTACAGACCTAGTCTAAATATTTCTGTGATTCACCTCTTACTTTAAAGAACAAATTATAAATTCACTCTGAGCATTTACAGCCATGAAAGCTGTATTTATGTAAAAATGGATTGCAATAGCCATGATCTCCTTTGTGGATTCCTCCTGTGAATGAAATTTTTATTTTTAGCGAATATCGATACATCAAGCTGGGAGTTCCCTGATGTGTGCAAGTATTATTTTGGCTCCTTTGGGCAGTGGTCCAGCCTCCTGTTCTCTCTGGTGTCTTTGGTTGGTGCCATGGTGGTCTACTGGGTGCTTATGTCCAACTTTTTGTTCAACACGGGGAAGTTTATTTACAGTAAGTATCATATAATGTCAGCATTTAAAAGAAAGAAGGAAGGAACTGTTAAATTGCTAAAATGTTTTGGCAATTTCTGTGAATGTGATAGGAAACATTTATGGGGATGATCAACAAAACTTTTGTCCAAGCAGCAAAGAATAGAAGAAACTCCTTGGATAGGTCAACATTTACAGTGTTTACTCTTTTTTGTTTTGTTTTAGATTTTATCCATAACATAAATGTCACAGATGATTTCCCTGGCACTAATGGGAGTGACAGAGGTAAGAAACTGAAATCCAAATTGTAATATACAATAAAAATATACAAAGAGATAAATATGTAAGGGGTAAGGCTATTATTCTCTCTCTCAGTTCTAGACTAGCATACAATTGGTTAAAGTGTCTATAATAAAAGAGATGGTACCTGAGGCACCTTAAATGTCCTTCATAGTCTCTGAAGATGATCCAGACTGCCTTAACCTTGTGGACATTACAGCTTGTACATACTACATTAGATTTCAGGCATTCTGACAAAACTGTGGTGCCATCAGCTGTGGGGGGTTTTCTTGTGCTGTTGATTAGCAGTGCAAATTGATTGTTACTTTCAAAATTTAAAGTATCAATTTTTATTTTGTTTTACTGGAAGAAACTTGGAACTACTTCCTATAACCTGCTGGGCTTGTCCCTTGTAATTTTGTTTTACTGCAAGAAACTTGGAAGTACTACTTCCTATAACCTGCTGTGCTTGTCCCATGTACCATTTAGAGAGGATGCAAAAATTCTGTATGCACATAACTTTATTAAAACACATGTACATAGTCATCTCTGGAACACTTTGGAAGTATTTGTATATTGGGTACAAGCCTTTAGAAAATACAGATTATTTCCACAGACTGCATTAATTTGCACAAATAGTTAAATGAATTAGACTTCAGGAGTATACACAAACCTATATTAATAGAAATATGAAGGGGCTACAGGTCATTGGGGCAGGCAGAGTTAATCCTGCTTTTATCTCATAGACTTACTGTGCTGCTTTTTTTAAAGAAATTTGTGCTATAATTCCAGAAATACAGTTGGGATAAAACAATGCCTGTCCCACTTAAAGTGTGGCTATCTGGTTTTCTTATCTCACTTTTTTTTTATTACTTAATGATGAAATAGCAACAGTGAAATTGCATGAACACTGTGTACCCCAATAGCAATGTAAACTTCTTATTACAGGTATCAGAGCTCCACAAGGCACATCATGTTTGAAAACCACATTTTCCTTCCCCCCCTCCCCCTTCCATCCTTCCAATGTCCCAGCATCCAACTAGATGGTCCCTTTCACCATCAAAGATAAATGAGATTTCTCAGTCCTCGCATATTGCTCTCTGAACCTTACATACAGCAGATCCATTGCTACCATAGTACAGAGTTTCCCCATACCATTTCTCATTAGAGTGAAGATGACCTTGTACCCGTTCCTTAAAGCTACTCTCCTTCTTGCTTAAATCAGCTTCAAAATCAAATTAGTGCTTGCTGTACACTCCCCCTCCATCAAGGAACCAGTATAGCATACATATTTTGGGTTCATTTGGTACTTTTACAGCCAGCATCTTCCCTACTGTACCTTTAATCTTTGCATAATAAGACTGGAGCACAAGGGATTTGTAAACAGTATGGGACTGTGTATAACAAAGATCAGAGTTCTCACCATCCATTTCTTTTAACCTCCCTGAAATATTATATACTCTTAGAAGCAATTGATATTGCTCCTTTACCTATATACTACTACTACTACTATTTAACATTTCTAGAGCGCTACAAAGTGTACGCAGCGCTGTACAAACACAGAAGAAAGACAGTCCCTGCTCAAAGAGCTTACAATCTAATAGACAAAAAGTAAAGCATTTAAATTTAAAATATTTAAGCAGTCAAGCACAAGAGAACAGTCACAGAAGGACAGAAGATGTTGAAGGGTGGTCAGTGTGATTAGGTGTAACTCTGGTTGGAGTAGTGGGAGAAGGTGATAGAAGAATAGAAATGGGTGAGGTAAAGTAATGAGTGGGTTGATAGGGAGGTTATATAAGACATGTCACTCTAGGGGTGGGTGGGTAGAGGGGTAGGGTGGGTGGAAGCAGGAGAAGGTATTCTCTGCAGCCTATCTGTGAGATGGAAAATGCTCTCTGAAGCTGCTGCTATAAGTTGTTAGTTTTCTCTCCCTGAAAGAGATCCAAGCCACACCCACGAAGTTCAAACTGTCAGTGGGGAGGGTGAGGGGAGGAAATGGCAGTGCTTGATGAAAAAGAGAGCTCAGTTTGATAGGAGATATACTATAGGATGTCATTCTGAGGCCAGGCTAAGTCTAAAGCAGGAGAAGGTATTCTCTGCAGCCTATCTGTGAGATGGAAAATAGTCAAAATGGAGTATTTCCATGTCTCAGTTGTTATGTGGTCCAGTACCCTTCAGACCCTTTTCAAGTTCCCTATAGATGCTGCTTATGCATCCCTTACACTTTGCTGACCACAACACAGCGGTCTCCAATAGGATAGGATTGGCGACATACACAGTAAATGATTTCAGATAGACCTACACAGTCCATCCAGGCTGCCCAAGAAGGTAGCCAGAGCCACACCCACACAGTTGTTAGTGGACGATCCTACGTTGAGGGAAATATGTCCTACAGGATTTACAATTTTATATTCACCACGTTTGAACAAAAGAGGTGATGGATTAGCACTGATTAACAGAGAATTTTTTTATTTTAATTTCTTTATTTAATCAGTTTCAGTATAGAAACAAGAACATTTTCAACATCTGAAATAGCAATAAAATAGGAAAATACAAATAAATTCCATCCCTCGTTATTGGGAGTATTGACAAATATAACAACACTAGAAGATTACAAGAAATTAAAGTGGTTTTTACAACAGATTCTTTCTCCATCAAGACATTTTCCAATTGGCAAGGGTCATCATAAAATACATAATTAGAACCTTGAAATGTCACCAAACACTTGCAAGGAAACTTCAAAAAAAAAAAAGAATCCCCTAGTGCAAAAAGGCGAGACTTGAAGTCAAGAAACTTTTTCTATCTAACCCGTGTGGCCCTAGCCCCATTAGGGAAGATTTGTACTTTCTGACCACAAAACAAAGCATCTGTCACGTCTGTGGCCGTGACCACCCTCAGACTGAGCCTCCGATTCCAGTTCAAGTAGCGCCTCCAGTCAAGCCTCTGAGTCCCGTCCAAGGGACGCTCCTAACTGAGCCTCCAAGTCCTGTTCGAGTGGTGCTCCGAGTCAAGCCTCCGGTTCAAGTCCAAGTGACCCATCCAGGGAAGCCCCTGAATCCAGTCTGAGGGGTGCTTCAAGCTGAGCCTTCGATTCCTGTCCGAGTGGTACATCCAGCCAAGCCTCAGTTAAATTCCAGTCCCAGCCGAGATGCGGAGGGTGCTCAGAGTTCCAGTTCCAGACAAGACTCTGATTCCAGTCCGGGTCCCAGTCCCGGTCCAGCTCCTGTTCAGAGTTCCAGTTCCACTTCAGGCTCTAATGCCAGTCCAGGCCCTAGTCTCGGGTCTGTTCCTGATACCAGTCTGGGCGTCCAGCCCATAAATGTTTCTTCAGTTTCTGCTCTTAATGATGAGATGACGCTCCAAGAGTACCGTGATAGACTTTGTTCTGATCCAGCCTTGGAAAATACCCCCAAAGCCGTAGCTGAGAGAAGGCGTGTTCAGCGGCTTGGGGTCCAGAGAAACCCAGTTTCTGCTATTGATCCTGCTACCACGCTCTGTGAGTACCGCCGCAGTCTTCTCTTGGAGCCTGCCCTGCGGACTACTCCTGAAGCCAACACCGAAAGGAGACCGAGAGGAGCACCAGTTCCAGCCAAGCTGTTGCATCTATTCTGAGTTCCAGTTCCAGCCAAGATGCTGAGCCCGCTCTCAGTTCCTGTTCCAGCCAAGATGCTGAGTCCGGTGTGAGTTCCACTGCCAACCAGGATGATGACTCCTCGCTGGGTTCCAGTCACGCCTCTGAGTCCAGCCTGATGGCCACCTTTAGCCAAGCTCCTGACTCTAGTCCGGGTCCGGCCCCTGAATCCAGTTCTAGTTCCAGTCAGCTCCTGAATCCAGTTACAGACAAGACTCTGATTCCAGTCCAGGTCCCAGTCCCGGTTCAGCTCCTGTTCAGAGTTCCAGTTCTGCTTCTGTTCAGACTTCTAGTTCCCGTCAAGACTTGGATGCCACTTTGGGCCCCAGTCCAGCTTCTGATGTCAGCTTGGGTATTGGCTCCAGCCTTGTTCCTGTCATTATCAGGATATGCCAGGAGGTCAAGGAAGTTATTGGTTCTCTCAGGGGAGGGCTCCTTTCGGGTATTGTTCCTCTTGCTGCATCCAAGACTCTGATCCGGCCTAGTGGCTGTCTGAAAAAGCTTCCTGGTTACAAGAGAAACTCATATTTTCAAATTCCAGATTTGCTTGCTACTGCCAGTTCAGGGATCCATGTCTGGGTTCCGAAATCCATCTGGAGGTTTCACCACAGTTACCCCTGGACACCTGAACTCCCCATGGAGACCGGGGAGGGGGTCTTGAGGGGGAGGTACTGTCACGTCTGTGGCCGTGACCACCCTCAGACTTACCTTATTTCTGGGGGTCAGCATCTGTGCAGGCTTCTGTCTGTTTCTGTGTTAGTTTTGTCTCTGTGTGCTGATTACTTCACTAGACCTCACCTGTGTGGGCTATGCCTCTCTGGGGAGCCAGCATCTAAGATGGCTTCCGCCTGTTCTGTTCCAGCTTCCAAGATGGCTCCTGTCTGTCCTTCCTGTGGGTTTACTTCCTATGTGTGTCAAGCCTCTCTTTGGTGTCAGTGTGTTTCCTGCTTTTGCCCTGCTGTAGGTGACATCATCAGTGAGAACCTTCATAAGGAAGTCCTGTACTGGCATTCAGGGCCTTTGCATGTGTTATGCCAAAAGGTCGTCAGGTTCGTGAGTGTACTGTTGCGCTGCCATATAGCCTGTCTCTGGGGCTCTTGCCCATCTGCTTATTGTGTCTGTGGACTGCTAGTCCTTCTGGTGCTCCACTATGTGTTTGGAGCCACTGAATCTTCAGCCTTTGTGGGTTCCCTGTCTGTGTTGGGAGCTACTGAAGCTTCAGCCTGTGTTTGATTCCTGTCTGTGTTTGGAGCTATTTAGCTTCCAGCCTTTGTTTGTTCCCTGTCGGTGGTTGTTAGCTCCTGAGCTTCAGCCATTGCCCTGACCTCTGCTAGTGCCTGGTTTATGTTTCAATGATTTTTATTATTATTGATGACAAAACAATATAATAGATTGAACAACCATCCAGCAGAATCCCAAATACATCCACAAAATACATCTAGAGTGCTCCTATAACATACACAATGTCATCCAATTATAATACCACCCTTATAGGAAGGAACTCGCATAGTGCCAACAATTACAATCGATACCCAGTTAGAGATCAAAATTCCAGATATAACCAAAAGTAAGGTTCCCTTTAACAAAGTCCCTCCCTCCCTCTCGAAACCCCCAACCCACCCCTTATCTTCTCCCCTCCCCCCAACCTAACCTTCTCTCCCCATCCCCCCAACCTCCCCCCTCCCCCCCTGTTCCCAACCTGAAGGAACTTTACCAAATCAACATAGGAAGCTCACCCTGCATTAAGAAGTAAACTCCGGCCTCTAGGGTTTAGGATGTGTAAGTAGGGGCCCCAGAGGGCCAGAAACATAATTCTCTTTCTCTGCGAGTATCTAATCTCGCCAGCCTCCCAGAAAACCAGCTGATGCAACTGGTTCCTCCAATGCCAGTATGCTGGGGGGGTCTTTAACCGTCCAGTACTGTAGAATACATTTCCTAGCCAGTAAGCACATCTTACGAAGTAACAGTACTTCAAAACGATTCTGCCCTCAAAAGGATTCTGGGAGATCTAAAATTAATTGTTCAACTGCCCCCCGGGCCTTAATTCCAAGTCGCCTTTCCCAAAAGCCTCGAACCTGAGTCCAAAATCTTTTCACTAGAGGGCAGCTCCAAAACATATGTAGTAACGTACCTGGACTCGTTCCACATTTGAGACAATTTGGGCTGCGACCCCCCTAGTGCCTGGTTTATTCTCTGCTTGCTGCCTGTTTCTGACTATTGCCTGAACCCGGATATTCTCTGCTTGCTGCCCGTCTCTGACTATTGCCTGAACCCTGATATTCTCTGCTTGCTGCCTATTTCTGACTATTACCTGAACCCTGATATTCTCTGCTTGCTGCCTATTTCTGACTATTGCCTGAACCCTGATACTCTCTGCTTGCTGCCCGTCTCTGACTATTGCCTGAACCCGGATATTCTCTGCTTGCTGCCCGTCTCTGACTACTGCCTGAACCCGGATATTCTCTGCTTGCTGCCCGTCTCTGACTACAGCCTGAACCCAGATATTCTCTGCCTGCTGCCTGTCTGACTATAGTCTGAACCCTGATACTCTCTGTGTGCTTCTGCCTAGCTTATGTGTTTACCCTGTTTCCTGCTTCTGCCTAGCTAGTGTATATCTTGAATCCTGCTTCTGCTTAGCTAGGGTTTATCCTGAACCCGTTTCTGCCAAGCTTGTATGTGTTTCCTGACCCCTGCCTCTGCCAGGACTGTATGTGCCTCCTAGCCTCTGCTTTGCCAAGCTTGTATGTATATCCTAGCCCCTGCTCCTGTCAAGTCTTTGTGCACATCCTGTCTGCTCAGTCTGTCTTGTGTTTCTTGCTTAGTGGCTGCGTAGCAGCTTTCGGTCCTAGTCTAGTATCTAGTTTAGCTTCCCTCGTGTATCCCAGACCCAGGGTGGGTCCTCTGGATCTTCAGTTCCTGTGTTGTCCTGCAAGTCCTGCCGGCCACCCGCACTTGGGAGCTCAACTCCTGAGGAGCGGTGGTCAAGCGCAGGTGAAGCTGTTCCTGTTCTAGTTGCCTGCCTCAGTTTCTACTCCAGTCCAGAGTTCCAGTCCTGCTCTTCCTTGTATCCAGTTCCAGGGTGGTCTTGCCTGCCTCTGCCGTGGTCCAAGAGCTCACGAATTCCGGTTCTGCCTCGAGAACCCGACAGCATCTTTTTTCTTTTTTTCTTAAAACAAGCACGCAACGCTATACTCCTTCCTATCTGATTCAGACACAAAGGTCACCAAAGAGTTGCTCGGTGTGTAAACTTATCTTGGGAAGTTTCTAGAAATTTAGTTAAAATCAACCTGAGAGTCTAAAATGTCCAAAGCTTCTCCATCTGGTTTTTGAGTAATTTTCCTTTGAGGTATCTAATATAATAAAAGGCACCCTCAACGTTCTGAGGACAACGTTCTGAAGTCACTCAGACTCCCAGACGGTTCGTAAGTTCGTGGTGGTGAAGCCACTGACCAAGACTCGCTGCCCCGCCCTCGCGTCAAACATCATGACGTCGAGGGCGGGGAAAAATAAACGGATCGCGAGGGCAGAAAAAAAAACAAACAAACTGATCGCACCCACGCACGGTGCGTTTCAGTATATTAGATTTACCTCCGTGGTGGCGGTTCCGGCAGCGCAGCGTCACGGAAGGAGGCGGCGCTCCCGACGTCTGTAGCCTTCCCTTCGCTGTGTTCCGCCTTCTTCTGACGTCAATGATGACGTCAGAAGAAGGCGGAACACAGCGAAGGGAAGGCTAGACGTCGGAAACGCCGCCCCCTTCCCTGACGCTGCGCTGCCGAAACCGCCACCACGGAGGTAAATTTAAAAAAAAAAAAAAAAAAGGGATGTTGGAGGGATAGAAGAGGGTGGGCAGCAAAGTTGAACACTGGGAGCAGGAGGGTAGGAGAAAAACAACAGCATGGATGCGAAGGGGGGGGGGGGAACAAGAGGGCGGGCCAGGCTGGGACATGGGAGAGAGAGGAGCATGGATGCGAGGGGGGGTCATGGAAGGAAGAGAGGGGAATTGCAGGAAAAGGAAGAATGGAGGGGGCAGGGGACAGAGGAGCATGGATGCCCATGGATTGAGAGGGCAGGCCTCAGGCAGAGAGGGGAATTGCTGGATACGGATGAATGGAGGGGCCAGGTGACAGAGGAGCATGGATTGGAAGGGCAGGACTCAGGAAGAGGGGAATTGCTGGATAGGGATGAATGGAGGGGACAGATGGGCATGGATGGATATGGATTGCAGGGCAGGCCTCAGGCACAGAGGGGAAATGCTGGAAAGGGAAAATGGAGGGGCCAGGTGACAGAGGAGCATGGATTGGAAGGGCAGGACTCAGGAAGAGGGGAATTGATGGATAGGGATGAATGGAGGGGACAGATGGGCATGGATGGATATGGATTGCAGGGCAGGCCTCAGGCAGAGAGGGGAAATGCTGGAAAGGGAAAAATGGAGGGGCCAGGTGACAGAGGAGCATGGATTGGAAGGGCAGGACTCAGGAAGAGGGGAATTGATGGATAGGGATGAATGGAGGGGACAGATGGGCATGGATGGATATGGATTGCAGGGCAGGCCTCAGGCACAGAGGGGAAATGCTGGAAAGGGAAAATGGAGGGGCCAGGTGACAGAGGAGCATGGATTGGAAGGGCAGGACTCAGGAAGAGGGGAATTGATGGATAGGGATGAATGGAGGGGACAGATGGGCATGGATGGATATGGATTGCAGAGCAGGCCTCAGGCAGAGAGGGGAAATGCTGGAAAGGGAAAAATGGAGGGGCCAGGTGACAGAGGAGCATGGATTGGAAGGGCAGGACTCAGGAAGAGGGGAATTGCTGGATAGGGATGAATGGAGGGGACAGATGGGCATGGATGGATATGGATTGCAGGGCAGGCCTCAGGCACAGAGGGGAAATGCTGGAAAGGGAAAAATGGAGGGGCCAGGTGACAGAGGAGCATGGATTGGAAGGGCAGGACTCAGGAAGAGGGGAATTGATGGATAGGGATGAATGGAGGGGACAGATGGGCATGGATGGATATGGATTGCAGGGCAGGCCTCAGGCAGAGAGGGGAAATGCTGGAAAGGGAAAAATGGAGGGGCCAGGTGACAGAGGAGCATGGATGGGCATGGATTGGAAGGGCAGGACTCAGGGAGAGGGGAATTGCTGGATAGGGATGAATGGAGAGGACAGATGGGCATGGATGGATATGGATTGCAGGGCAGGCCTCAGGCAGAGAGGGGAAATGCTGGATAGGGATGAATGGAGGGGGCAGGTGACAGAGAAACATGGATGGCCATGGATTGGGAGGGCAGGGCTCAGGGAGAGAGGGGAATTGCTGGAAAAGGATGAATGGAGGGGGCAGGGGACAGATGGCCATGGATTGGGAGGGCACGGCTCACACTCTCTCTCTCATATACAATGTCTTTCTGACTCTCACTCTCACACACTCTGTCTCACACTGTATCACAATCACTCTCTATGTGCCACACAGTCACTCACACACTCGCTTGGTCTCATACACTCACTCTCACAGAGAATCTGTGTCTCACACACACTCTCTCTCTCGCCCACACACACACACTCTCTCTCACACTGTGTCTCACATACACACTTGCACACACTCTCATTCTCACACACACGCTCTCTCACAAACACCCTCACACCCAGACTCACTCTCTCTCTCATACACACACACTCACACTTTCACTCTGTCTCTCACACAGTCACTCTCACATACACTCTCCCAAACATACACACTCCGAGGAAAACCTTGCTAGCGCCCGTTTCATTTGTGTCAGAAACGGGCCTTTTTTACTAGTATAATATAAATTTGATAACTGCAAAGAATCGGCAACTGAAATAACCAAAACCTCGTTTAGATATTTTCAATGCAAAATTTCAGAAGACAACAAATGAGTAACAGGAAAATTAAGTATCCTAAGATTCCTAACCTTATATATATTCTCCAAAGATTCACATTTATTATGGAGCAGAAGACTGTTCTTAATACCGGCAGCTAATGTCCTTAATACTGACATCTAATGTTGCCTGAAGTGTAGCCACTTTAGGCTCCATATTCGGCAGGTGTTGAGTACAGTCCTGAACTCCAGAATCCAACTGTTAAAATTTACTAGTTGCCTGTTTTGAAAAAGCACAAAGCTGAGTAGCAGAGTTCTGCAACGTGGAGGGGCATAATCGAAAGGGACGTCCTCACAGAATGTCTCCATCCAGGGGTGGGGAAACCCGTATTTTCGAAACAAGATGAACGTCCATCTTTCGTTTCGATAATATGGTCAGGGACGCCCAAATCCTGAAATTTGTTCGTCCTTAGAGATGGTCGTCCCTAGACTTCGTCATTTCTGATTTTCGGCGATATTGGAAACCAAGGACGTCCATCTCAGAAACGACCAAATGCAAGCCATTTGGTCGTGGGAGGAGCCAGCATTTGTAGTGCACTGGTCCCCCTGACATGCCAGGACACCAACCGGGCACCATAGGGGGCACTGCAGTGGACTTCATAAATTGCTCCCAGGTACATAGCTCCCTTACCTTGTCTGCTGAGCCCCCCAAAACCCACTACCCACAACTGTACACCACTACAATAGCCCTTTCGGGTGAAGGGGGGGGCACCTAGATATGTGTACAGTGGGTTTCTGGTGGGTTTTGGAGGGCTCGCTGTTTCCTCCACAAAAGTAACAGGTGGGGAGGGGATAGGCCTGGATTCGCCTGCCTGAAGTGCACTGCACCCACTAACACTGCTCCAGGGACCTGCATACTGCTGTGATGGACCTGAGTATGGCATCTGAGACTGGCAATCAATATTTTTGAAGATGTTTTTTGACAGTGGGAGGGGATTAGTGACTACTGGAGGAGTAAGGGGAGGTCATCCCCTATTCTCTCCAGTGGTCATCTGGTCATTTTGGGCACCTTTTTGTGCCTTAGTCGTAAGAAAAACACAACCAGGTAAAGTTGTCCAAGTGTTTATCAGGGACATCCTTGTTTCTTTCGATTATGGGTCGAGAACGTCCAAGTGTTAGGCACGCCCAAGTCCCACGTCTGATACGCCTCCTTGAACTTTGGCCATCCCTGCGACGGAAAGCAGTTGGGGACGTCCAAAATCAGCTTTCGATTATACCAATTTGGACGACCCTGTGAGAAGGACACCCATCTTCCAATTTATGTCAAAAGATTGGCGTCCTCTTTAGAAAATGAGCCCAATAGTCTCTACTCTTGATAACTTCCATACATCTACCAAGGTAATATCCACTGAAACCTGCTCCAACCGATGTAAAAACTGGGCGTGGGACAGGTATCGGGGTGGAAACAAGAGGAGGACCAGCCAAATTAGACCCTGCTTCAGCAGCACCAGGAGATAAGACCCTCTCTTGGGAAGGTCTGTCCACAGGTTGTTCGTAAAAGGAGGACTTGGGCAGAGGAGTTGTTAAGGGACCACCCAGACTAAGAGATGCACCGGAGGATGATAAAGGAGTGGAAATCTTGGTATCTGAAACCTGTGTCGTCGTATCAAAAAATCTCTGTCCATTGGACCTACCACACACTTATCTTTAGGAATAGTCAGTAACCCCTTTATCTTGTGTTTTTTCCCCATAATAACAAGCGACAAAATACGCACAATTACAGGAAAAATGCAGTCAGAATTTCCGATCCTACCGTGCTCTGAAGTGGTCCCAAAGGGGCATGCCCCTTAAGTCACACCCTGTCGGGCCGTGTGCCTATGGCCTCGCACCACAAATACTGGTGCGCTTTTAGATGATCCAGTGGAGGCCCCCCGATGACAGGGGGGTCCTACTCACAGTCGCAGATGTCTCCAGCAGTGCCTAACCTTCCGGCTACAAACTCTGACCAAAGCGCACTCTCCTGCACAGGTCGCCAACCTTCTCCAGCACTGGTGCACTTTTAGATGATCTGATGGAGGCCCCCTGATGACATCAGAGAGGGGTCCTATTCAATCGCAGATGTCTCCAGCAGTGCCTGACCTGACAACAGACTCTGACCAAAATGCGATCCCTTGCACAGCTCATGAGTCATTATCCTCCCATATACAGAGAATTTTTAGCGCTACATTGTTAGATTCAATTAGTTTGCCAGACCTTTATGGCCTGTGAAATTAATGATCAATCTGTTATGGACCCTTTAAACTGTATTTTATTTTTTTACCCCCTGGAAAAAGGAGGGGCACTCAGGCAAGACAAGGCCATAGTGAAGAGATTAAATGAATTCTTTGCTTTGGTCTTCACCAAGGAAGATGTGGGAGAGATACCAGCAGTTATTTTTTTGGTAGGAAAAAAGTGCCGGTACTCATACAGTGCCAACCTTAAGGGGGGGGGGGGTCACTATCTGTGGCTCCACCCCTACAGTTACATTAGCCACACCCCCACAGTAGCCACAGCAATTTTACCAGCCAGGGAGCATATAAAAAGGTATCACTGAAAATAGTACACAAGTTCCTATGCCTAACAAAAGTACCCTCAAGACTGACTATAAACTAATAAAATATGCAGACAAAAAATCAGCTGAAACCCCCCAAACACCAGAAAAACAAAAAAAGTTTCCCCTTACTATAGAAATAGCAGACATAAATTTCAAAGATTCCATTAATTATATTACAAATTAACAACTACAAATAAAACAATAACAAGAAAAAAATAGCACAGCTACCACACTACTTTATAAAAATAAAATTCTATTTTGTGCCTTTGTTGTCTGACCATGTACTTCTTTTCATTTGTGTTGGTCCCAGTCTCTGGTTTCTACTTCCCTCATCTTCTCTTAATTCGATTGCCAGGATTTCCTGTCATTTTTCTCTCAACCTTTTCCTTTCAGCTTTCTTCAGTTTTATTTTCAGCCTTTTCCACATGTAGTGCTTTCTTACTATCCAATCTTCCAGCATTTCTCCCCTTGTTCCCTCTCTCTCCATCCAGCATTTCTCCCCTTGTTCCCTCTCTCCCCATCCAGCATTTCTCTCCTTGTTCCCTCTCTCTCTCCATCCAGCATTTCTCCCCTTGTTCCCTCTCTCTCTCTCCATCCAGCATTTCTCCCCTTGTTCCCTCTCTCTCTCTCTCTCTCTCTCCATCCAGCATTTTTCCCCTTGTTCCCTCTCTCTCTCTCTCCCCATCCAGCATTTCTCCCCTTGTTCCCTCTCTCTCTCTCCCCATCCAGCATTTCTCCCCTTGTTCCCTCTCTCTCTCCCCATCCAGCATTTCTCCCCTTGTTCCCTCTCTCTCTCTCTCTCTCCTCATCCAGCATTTCTCCCCTTGTTCCCTCTCTCTCTCTCTCTCCCCATCCAGCATTTCTCCCCTTGTTCCCTCTCTCTCTCTATCTCCCCATCCAGCATTTCTCCCCTTGCCCTCTTTCTCCCCCCATTCAGCATATCTCCCCTTGCCCTCTCTCTCCCCCCACTTTATTGCTCGAATTAGGTTTCTCACTTGTCATGCTAAAATAGATCTCTGGCTTATTCATCTTCTCTACATACTTACGCTTGGCCATCTTTAACAAGCATGCCATCTTGCTGTTAAGCAATTATTTGAAGGTCAATCACTTCCCTTCCTGTCAACACTCATTTGGGTTGGGGGGAACAAAACGAACATTCAGAGCATATATATTGGCAGGGGTCACTTGCTCCCATCCAAGTTCTGTAGTTTGGCTGGCATACAAGATCACAGCAGAACTGAAAATTATTATTATTCCATGCTGCTTCCATATACAGGCAACAAAATAGCAATCTCTCATCTTTCTTTTTTTTATTTTTATTTTTTTTATTTGAAAGTTTTTATTAAACACAACAGCCTTCAGACTGCTTAAATACAGCAGCCTTCAGACTGCTTAAATACACCAAACAGTCAAATATCAACTCAGGTTACATCCACTGCTTTTAAGAATTTTCCCCCTACCCTCCCCCCTCCTTCCCAATCCAACCCCCCCTCCGCTAATCACTACATTCATTGCTATGGCTAACTCCCCTGCCCGCCTACAGCATTAGTCCATAGTCGCTCCAAATGTATCCACTCTTTTGCATCAGGCTTATATCTGCCCATTCTCTTATCAGTCTATTGCTCCAGGCCCACAATACTCCTGATTCGCATCTTCCAATTGGAATCTCTCATCTTTTCTAATGATTATTTACAGCAGTGGTTATCAGCCTGATCTTTAAGTATTCTTCAGCTGTCCAAATTTTTAGGATATCTACAATGAATATACATGAAAGGGATTTGCATGCATAGTCTCTATTTTATGCAGATCTGACTCATGCTTATTCATTATAGATATCCTAATACAAATGGTTGGGTGTACCCTGAGTATTGGATAGAGAACAGCTCATTTACAGTCTCAAGAATTTGCATGTATTGGTAACAAATAGTACACCGAATTATTTGCTTGCTGAAATCTAAGGTCCACTGAAACTTTGAGAGCACTTGAATCAGAAAGGCTCAAATCCAAACTGCTTTTGTGTGTATATAACTAGAAAGGTCCAGAAATCACTTGCCTCTGATTTATACCAGTCATGGATCTGGTATAGGTGCACTTAGATATATGTGTATTCTTTCACACTTGTGCTAGTAGTTTAGCTTTTACACCGTTTTTCATAACCTGGCTTTACCATTTTGATTCAAAATAAATTCTGTTTGGAGACAGTGATGTATTTTGCCATGTGTAATCAAAAGTTATGAAGAGTTGTCCTTCAGCCTGACCGAGATTGGATTTTAAAGTCTTTCTTCAAACACCGACAGGAAGCTTTTCTGAATTGTAAAGTTAAAGTTTTTCCTGACATTTCTAGGCAAACATAAAATAGGCGACAAGCCTTTCTGAAACTTCGTTCTCGGGTGCTTCAGTTAGGTGGAACCTTTTGGCTTAATTTTCCCTGTAAATGTGTTGTAAAGTTTCAATCTGTTAAATATGTTTTTTTTTTTTAAGTGAACACTTGTTAGCCTTCCTGGACTCTAAACAGGACTTGACTACACTTCCCTCGTTGACAACTCCTATTATATCCACTCCGTAAAGATACTTGGAGTACTTTCTATTCATTTTTCCTAAAAGTATCAGAAGATAAATCCTTGAATTGTGCCTTGCCCTAATTGTGGACTTTAGTAGTAATTCTCATTGAAAATATGAATAACTATTTCCTGAAATGTAGAGATGATACTTCTTTCTGTATAAGTTCTCTTGTAAAATAAAACTTGGGAAAAAAAAGTTATGAAGAGTCAGTCAGGAGTATTGCTTAGTAATGTGGTAATTTGTTGCAAACACATCTGTTTTCTCTTTCAGTTATTTGTCCCATTTCTGGGGCAGATTCACCTGGGCATAATACTACAGAGGACACTTCTGCTAATAGCACAGAGCTTCAGCAATTTGAGATGTGGTGGAGCAAAACTGACACTGTCCCCTTTTATCTGATCGTGGCTCTTCTGCCATTGCTCAACTTTAAATCTCCTTCTTTCTTTGCAAAGTTCAACGTTCTAGGTAAGGTAGATCCTTGATAAAATGACCTTTTCTTTTCAATTTGTATATTGTTGCACTTGCATACATTGTGTTAAATGTTTGGCAGATGATTATCCAACTTATCCAGCTAGTTACTCCAGAGGATCAACAACCTGTCACGAACAATTTGAGTCAATGTCTTATTAATGAGTTCGAGTGGTTAAAAGTCCATTGGCTTAATGCTTAATACTTCCAGATCCTTTACAGTTTGGGCTTGTCCTCTTATTATTGGAACTGTGAAGCTGAATAATATGGTGGTTAGTTTGGGGGGGGAGGGGGTCAGGACAATTGGTTGTTCAAGACAACCCATATCTTCAAGTGTAAGGCTGTGCTTTTTAAATATTTAGTTTTTTTTTTATCAGTTTTGGCTTTTTAGACCTAGTACAATGGTTCCCAAACCTGGTTATGTTGACACCCAAGCCAGTCAGGTTTTCGATACATGCACAATGAATATTCATGAGAGAGATTTGCATGCAGTGGAGACAGTGCATGCAAATCTTTCTCATGAATATTCATTGTGGGTATGCTGAAAACCTGACTGGCTGGGGGTACCTCTAGGACCAGGTTTGGGAAACAATGACCTAGTGAATTTGACTAAGATAATGTTCATCCTGGTCATCAGTAACTTGGATTGCTACAACATGTTGTATCAAGGACTTCTAAAAAAAAAATATTAAAAGGCTACAACTAATTTACAATGCAACAGCGCATTTGCTTGTGAGGAGCAGGTAGATAGATCATACCACCTTAAATCTGTATCGACTTCACAGGTTTTCAGTAACTACTATGAGTTTAAAATCCTATATTTGGTTTTCAAGTGCCTCAACAGGAATTTCAAGATATTTAGCTAATCTGTTTTTGAGGACAAGCAGGACAGCAAGTCTTCACAACACGGATAATGTCGCCAACGGAGCCTCGTGCGGGAACACTTCTTCAGCTGGATTTACTGAGAAACTTACAAGAAGGTTCACCACACATGTGCATCACTTGTTGCTTACCACTGTCGCAAGGGACCATTTGTCAGTTGGACATGCCACTGAACTTCCTCATCAAGGGTTACATTTTTATAATTTTTCAACTTTGTTTGCTGTTGTGCAGTTCTCAGTACCCTGGTAATGCCCTAGGTAGGTTTTTGGCTGGTTTTAAGGTGTCTTTCTGATGCAGGATTGCCTCGTTGGTGTCTCCGGCATTGGTGATGGGGAAGGTTCGGCAGCATCCTCCCGTGCTGGCCTTGACCCTGTTGATGAGGCAGACCACTCTTGAGGGTTTTCCAGCTGCTCCTTGTTCAGCGATGGCAGTCTCTCCAGCTTTGCTGCAGAAGAACTTTGCAGGCAGCAGTACATATGGGGGTCTCCTTGAGCCCTTCACCCATTTCTGCTCTGCTTCAACCTTGAAGTGTGACCGGTGCTGGTTTGTGTAGTGAAAGTTCAGGAGCAATTGTGGGGCCTGAGCTTCCTATGGAGGATCTCCCAACCCTGGAATATTCCCCTGAATTCAACAACGTGGGAAGGGAAGAGCTCGGAGC
The DNA here is from genome assembly GCF_901765095.1 of Microcaecilia unicolor. Lineage (NCBI taxonomy): Eukaryota > Metazoa > Chordata > Amphibia > Gymnophiona > Siphonopidae > Microcaecilia > Microcaecilia unicolor. Next base: position 95,002,374 of record NC_044032.1, on the reverse strand, counting down.
ACAGCATCATCAAACTGTTAGTACCCCTCAGCTTTTGAGGGAAGGAAATTCTTTGGAAGCAGTGGTTATGCTTGTGAAGCTGGGTAAAGTGGTATTCCCAAAAAAGCCAGCTCTTTCTCCCTTCCTTCCTTCCTCCATATTAGCATATTCATTTGTGTGTGTGTGTGTATGTGTATATGTGTATGTATATATATGTATATAGATATATATATATACACACACACATATATATATATATATACAAATGAATATGCTAATATGCCCCCCCCCCCCCCAAATGAAACAGTCAAACTACGCCCATGGGAGATTCTCAGTGTTTTGATGCTCGTCCTTGAACCCATTTGCACTGAGGAACAGAGACCCAAACTTCTCCTGTAGAGAATTTTTGAGGGGTGTTTGGCTCTGAGCACTCTACTACTACTACTTAGCATTTCTATAGCGCTGCCAGGTGCCCTTGACCTGGATTGGCCACTGTCGGTGACAGGATGCTGGGCTAGATGGACCTTTGGTCTTTCCCAGTATGGCACTACTTATGTACTTATGTACTTATATGCCAAGGTTACGCAGCACTGTACAAGTTTAAATATGGGGAAGGACAGTCCCTGCTCAAGAGAGCTTACAATCTAAATGTAAAAACTATGTAGTCAGTGTAGGTATCAGGAATGGGAAGGTGGTTAGGCGCCAAAAGCAAGGGAGAAGAGATGGGCCTTGAGTAAGGACTTGAAAATGGGCAGGGAGGGCGCATGGCGTATGGGCTCAGGAAGTCTGGGATTCTGACTGAGTCAGAAGTATTACTTGAAGAGGAGAGTGCCACTGGCTTACCATCTAACCCATCTCTATCACATGAAAGAAGAAAGTCCCCATCTGAGTTTCTCTCATTTACTGAATTTAACAGGGAAACGGCAGAAACCATTCTATTTATTAGATACGGAGGAGGCACTCAGGGTGGAAACACTGTACTTTCTCCAGTTTCTTGACTCTCCTCCCAATGCATAGGCATTGGAATGGAGGGGAACCACAGGTGCCATGGCAGCACACAAATTTTTCTTCCCTCCCTCCTACTGCAAAGTAGCTTCTTACTTCCCTTCTCTTGGTTTAGAAATACTACAATTAGCATTTATAGATGACCCATTGCATCTGACTGGTGTGAGGCCTTCAGCATGTGTGAATGCTCAAGGCCCCAGTGTGACCAACAGCGATGTGTCTTCTGTAATGCTGATTTTAGTATTCCTGCTCAGGAGAAGGGAGATAAGATGCTGGATACATTGAGGGAGAAGGGGGAAGTAGAAGGAAAGAATGATGCTGGAAACCATGGGGGTGGGGGGTGAGACATAGAGGATGATGCTGGACTAGGGAAGGGGAGGTATTGGGGTTGAGGATGGAGCTTGGATCCCCCAAACAATAAAAAAAAAAAAACATTTTGCTACCCCTGTCCCAGTGAAGCTAGGATAGTTCCCAATTACAGAATCCTCACATAAGAAGATGAGAATGTTGGAGAACCCACTCTGGGTTGCCTATTTAAAAAAAAAAGGTTGACTCTATATATAGAGGTCAGAAAGCTCTTGGATTCAAGAAATAGCAGCAGCTTCCTCACCATTCCATGATGTTTGAATCTACTATCAAAAGGGCAAAGAGCTAAAGTCACACTCTTTGGTGTTTCTGAGGAGAGAGGCTTGGACATTGGAGTCTTTTGAGAGAGATTTTTTTTTTTTCAGAATGCTGTGCTCATTTTCCACATAACTTCTTATCAGCTCTTCATGGGCATTTACTTTTAAAATATTGTGCACAAAATAAAGGTGTTTGCAGACATTTTCTTTCAAGAGAAGGCTGAACAACTCTATCCACTTAATGGGTAACATAGTAGATGACGGCAGAAAAAGACCTGCACGGTCCATCCAGTCTGCTCAACAACATAAACTCATATGTAGAGGGAAGGAGTGGAAAATACATGATTCAAATAAACTATGGTATTTTTGAAATAGCATCAAGATCATCTGTTATGCCAGTGTACAAGAAAAGCTGGTTGATGTGCCATGCCATGTACAAAATCTCTTCAGTGTTAAGGTTCAGGAAGCTAAATGTCTCATTAAGTAGCACAATAATTTCTCCAGGCCTACTTGTGAACCAGCCTCTTCACCTTCTAGAGGTATCAGAGTGGAGGGTAAATGCGATCCTGTTACCTTCAATGGTGCAAGTGGCCTCTGCCCTTTCACTCTTCCCAGAAAAGACGGATCTCGCTCATCCAAGACAGCAGAGGGCCCAGAAGACCCAGTTCTGCAACCAAAACCAGGGGTAAGGTTTTGACTGCCTCCACAAAAACATAACCAACATTTCTGTATCTGTGCTGGACAACCTTCCAGTAGGAGGGAGGCTGAAGTTTTCATAATCCATTGGCTCCTTGTAATCTCCGATCAATGAGTAATAAAAATAGTCCAACTAGGATACTGTCTCCATCTATTCAGCCTACTTTCAAATTGCTCACCAAGAGCATCTTAGTCAAGCTCTCCAGATCAGGAAATACTTACCAAGGAGCCCTCTTCTCTCGGAGAGGCCAACATGGTCAAGCCTGTTCCACAAGGGTAAGGCTAAGTGTAATGCATTTGATATACCTCCTTTCTGTGGTACAACCAAAGTGATTTATATATTATATACAGGTATTTTCTCTGCTCCTGGTGGACTCACAATCTAAGTTTTATGTACCTGGGGCAGTGGAGGGTTAAGTGACTTGCCCAGGGTTATAAGGAGCTGCAGTGGAAATTGAACCCCAGGTGCAGGCGGCCAGCAGGACTTCCAGATATGGCAGGGGTCGGATGGCTACAGACAGCAGGCAACGGAAGACTGAGCTGAAACTGAAGCTTGAGTTAGATAAGATGTCCAACAAGGGGAAGCAAGGATCAGCAATAGTCAGGGTAAGCAGTGGATGAAGGACGATCAGGAACAGGCAGGACTCTGAGCAAGCCACTAGCAGAGAGGACTCAAACAGAGAATTGGTCGACCGATGAGCAGGGAGTAGTCTGGTTCCAAGCAGAGGTCAAGTCAGGCAGCAAGCAGAGAGTAATCGGGTTCCAAGCAGAGGTCAGGTCAGACAGCAAGCAGGGAGTAGTCGTGTTCCAAGCAGAGGTCAGGTTAGGCAGCAAGCAGAGAGTAATCGGGTTCTAAGCAAAGGTCAGGCAGCAAGCAGAGAGTAGTCTGGTTCCAAGCAGACGTCTGGTCAGGCAGCAAGTAGTAAATCAAGTCTCCACCACTCAAAAGCAAGTCTACCGAGGTAGAAGCCAAAGCAAAGTGTGTAGAGGAAAGCGTCCCTTAAATAGTCTCTACCATTAGGGAAACGTGAGTCAGCTGGCAGGAACAGGGAGACAAGAATCAGCTGGAGCAGGAGGCACTGACAGGTCGGTCAACCGGAGGAGACGGAGTCCGGCTAAGAGCAGCCAATCCGGATGTCAGGGCGTAACTAAGGCTCCCGAGACCGCACCCGGAAGGGAAGAGCGACTCCAGGAACACCGGCACGCCAAAATGGCCGGCGTTCCGAATGGCTGCCAGGCACGAGCAGCGCTAGACCTGCCCCGACGGTTGGAGGAGCCAGAGGAGCAGCAAGGGATGTCGGAGCGTCAGCCAACCAGCATGGCCGACGCTCATCTTCAGTGCGGCGGCCATGGGGAGCGTCTAACGGGTGAGGGACACGACAATTACGTACTTTAGGTTTGTTGTGTTGCAGGGATCAGGCCTTTAAGTTGGATCGGTGGAGTATGCCTTTTTGAAAAGGTGAGTTTTTAGTAATTTCTGGAAGTTTAGGTGGTCGTACATCGTGTGTGCTTATGTAGGAAAAGCTGGATGTGTAAGTCGATTTGTATTTAAGACCTTTACAACTTGGGTAGTGCAGATTTAGATGTGATTGTGTTGATTCTGATGTGTTTCTGGTTGGTAGGTCGATCAAGTCTGCATTGTATCCCAGGGCTTCACCATAGATGATTTTGTGGACCAGGGTGCAGATTTTGAAGGCAATGCGTTCTTTGATTGGGAACCAGTGCGGTTTTTTGCAGAGGGGTTTGCGCTTTCAAATCGCGTTTTCCAAATATAAGCCTAGCTGCTGTGTTTTGATGGAGTTTATTTTAAGGTTTGTTCTTTGCATCCTGCATAAATTCCATTGCAATAGTCTGCGTGGCTTAGCACCATTGATTGAATCAAGTTGCGAAATGTTTCCATCGGGAAGAATTGTTTCAAGCATTTGAGTTTCCACATTGAGTGGAACATTTTCTTTGTTGTGGATGCCACTTGGCTCCCTAGTGTTAGGAAGGGTGTAATCTGGGGTGTTGATACTTGTGGGGTTGTCGGCGCTGTGTTGGGATGAGAGGATGAGGCAATGTGTTTTTTCTTTGTAAAGTTTTAGTTGAAATGCATTTGCCCATGAGTCCATGATGTTCAGGCTGAGCTTGATTTCGTTGCTGATTTCTGTCAGTTTGGTATTTATTTATTTATTGCATTTGTACCCCACATTTTCCCACCTATTTGGCTCAATGTATATTATGACATCGTCTGCATATATGGAAAGGTTAAGGCCTTGGTTGGATAAGGTCTTGGCTAGTGGGGTCATCATTAGGTTGAAGAGTATCGGTGATAGTGGTGATCCTTGCGGTACTCCACAGTCTGCTTTCCACGGTGGTGATGTGTTTGAGTTTGATTTTACTTGGTATGTTCTTGTGGTTAGGAAGCCCTTGATCCAGCTAAGCATGTTTCCACCAATCCCGAATTTGTCTAGTAATCTCATTAATATATTATGGTTGACCATGTGGAATGCACTGGACATATCGAATTGGAGGAGAAGGATGTTGTTGCCTGTTGCTATTTCCTGTTTGAATTTGGCTAGGAGAGTGATTAGTACGGTTTCAGTGCTGTGGAGGGAGCTGAAACCTGACTGTGATTCATGCAATATTGAGTATTTGTTTATGTAGTCTGTGAGTTGTTTGGTTACCATGCTTTCCATCAGTTTGACTGCCAACGGGATTGATGCTACTGGGCGGTAGTTAGTGATTACATTAGTTATTTTCTTGGTATCTTTGGTATTGGGGTGAGTAGGATATTGCCATTTTCCTTAGGGAAGAGACCTTGCTGAAGCATGTAATTTAGGTGGGATGTGAGGTCTCCTATGAAGCGGTCAGGGGCAGATTTTATTTATTTATTTATCTATTTATTACATTTGTATCCCACATTATCCCACCTCTTTGCAGGCTCAATGTGGCTTACAATTCATCGTGGATACTGGAAATAGAAGAGTATACATTTGGTTTTACAGAAAGCTTTGGGTACATGATGGTGAAATACATGATAGTGTTAGAGCAAGACATTAAAGAGCATAAAGAACATTTCTGGATATCTTAAAGAATGAACAGTTACACTTGTTGATCTTTGTGGTATATTCTGTCGAAGAGATAAGTTTTCAGCAGTTTGCGGAAGTTGGTCATTTCATAGACCGTTTTCAGGTTGCATGGCAGCGCGTTCCAGAACTGTGTGCTTGTATAGGAGAAAGTTGATGCATGCAGTAATTTGTATTTCAAGCCTTTACACATGGGAGGATGAAGATTGAGGAATGTGCGAGAGGATTTTTTCGCGTTTCTGGGTGGTAGTTCTATTAGGTCTGACATGTAGGCTGGGGCGTCACCATGGATGATTTTATGGACCAAGGTACAGAGTTTGATCGTGATGCGTTCTTTGAGTGGGAGCCAGTGTAGTTTTTCTTGTAGGGGTTTTGTAGGTAGCTGGGGTAGATATCTAGTTTACAGTGAGTGTTGGAGAACTTGCTGATGATCGCTTGGGTAACTGTTTCGACGGTAAGGAGGGCAAAGTTTAACCAAGTCCGGTCAGCCGGGTATTCTCCAGTGGTTGGGTCCAGCTCATTAAGGAAGTTTTCAATGTCAGCGGTGTCTTGAGGCAGCGTGTTGCGTAGGTTTACAATTTTTTCATTGAAATACTTAGCAATTTCATCTGCAGATAGGATATCTGTATGCGTTGTAGTGACCAAGTTGGTGTCTAGGAGCTTGTTCACCAGTTGGTATAGTTTTTTTGTGTCTTTGTAATCTGACCCTATTTTAGTTTTATAGAATAATCTTTTGGTCTGTCTTATTGCGTATTTGTATTTTCTTTGTATTTGTTTCCATGTGTTAAATGTGTGTTCATCTTTTGTTTTTTTCCATGCTCGTTCAAGTTTCCTGGTGTGCGCTATTAGCTTTTTCAGTTCATCGTTGAACCATGGTATTGAGTTATGCTTGCGTGAGGTTCTAGTTCGTAAAGGTGCTATTTCGTCTAATATGCTTTTGCATCTTTTGTCCCATTCTATGAGGTAGTAGGTAGAGTCTGTTTGTGTTGACCATTCATTACTGTATATCAGTTACCAGAATGTTTTCGTGTCTACTTGACCTCTTGTGCTGTAGGATGTGTGATCCTTTGTTCATTGTAAACCCTTTTTCCACCAGTGTAGGGACAGGTTTAGTTTGTAGTGGTCGATCCAGGGTGTTGCTGACCATTTGATATCAGTTATCAATAGGTTTTGGTCTGTTGATAGTTTGTGTGAGATGAGATCGAGTGTGTGGCCTTTTACGTGGGTTGCTTGCATCTGTGGCCATTTGAGATCCCATAAGCGGAGGAATTCCTTGCATTCTCGTGCCTTGATAGAGTTTGGGTCTTCTAGGTGAAGATTGATGTCTCCTAGTAATAGTATGTTGGAGTTGGTTACACATGTGTTTGAAATGACGTCCATGAAGTTAGTCTGGCCTTCGTTCCAGTTGCCTGGAGGTCTGTAAAATAAGACACAGTTCAAGTGATCGTGTAGGGTTTTGTTGTGGATTCTAATTGAGGCAGTTTCTAGTTGAGGTGTTATGGACTCAGCAGTGGTTTCGGTGTAAAATGGGATCGATAGATTAGAGCTATGCCTCCACCTCTTTTTTTCTTTTCTTGTCCAGTGTGTGATTTTGTACCCTGGAGGGCACAGGTCTAGGATTATAGGGTCCTTTTGGTCATGGATCCAGGTTTCATTAATGAGGAGTAGGTCAAGGTTTTCTGACGTAATCCAGTCTGTTAATATTGCTGTTTTATCTACAGTGGATCTGGCATTGATGTAGCCCACTTGGATTGTTTGGAAAGAGTCTTCTGTGTTTGATGATGTGTGGACTTTTAATAGTTGTCGTTTCTTTGTTAAGTTGGGTTTGTTTGGACCCTTCTTTCCCTTCTGTTGTGGGTGCCCGCTTGTTGTGGTGTTTTACTTTTGTTCTGGTTATTGTCAGTTTGATGAGGTGTGGTGTATCTGATCAATCTTTGATGATTGTATAGTGTGGGTATGATATTGCTTTCTGCAAGTGTGGTGGTCAGTGTTGAGTGGATCAGTGTTAAGGAGTAGATTATTAAGAGTAGTTTAGGGGCATTCATTTTGGTTTCTATTCCCTGTGGCTGCTGCTAGGACCGTGTTCTGATGGTTGGATGTGTGATAGGACTTTGTTCTTTAGTGTGGGGTCTGGTGATCTGATCTTGTGTGTAAAATTTAGCTAGCCTTTCAGCTGTTTCAGGTCAGTATTGGGTCCGGTTTCAGTGGTAAGTTAATGAGCAGGGGAGATGGGGGTGGGGGGGAGAGTAACTCTGAGTCAGGGTGCTCATTTGGTCTATCTCACAGCAGTCTATCTTTTGGTCTATCTTCACCCCTCCCCCAGGGATTCTCCCAGCTCGTGTTACCAAGGTTTGTCTGGAGAGGGGGGGGGACTACAGAGCACTTTTAAGGTGGTTAACAGGGAGGGGTCACATATGTGGCTGGCTGTCTTTTTTTACTGGCAGATTAGCTAGAGGGAGAGGTTGTTTTTGATCAGGGAAGGGTAATTGGAAGACAGTGGTGGGGTACTTAATTGCTCTGTGGAATGTATTGGGCAAGGAATACTAGTGCTTAGATGCTTGCTTTAGGCTTTGCAGGATCTTTCAAAGAGTCATGTATATTTCAGCAGTCTTGCTTCTCCAACTAAAAGCTCGCTTACGTGCAGACCAGTCGATGTCAGGCTAATTCAATCGTAGGCACAGGATTAAAGTATCCTTTCCAATTTGACCAGCCCACACAAATCTGCGCTCCTCACAAGCCCAGTATCCGTGGCCTAATCGTATACAGTACAGGAGGCTCTTTCAGAGGTACGCTGAAAGTGACCTCAGCTCCCCCAGCAATCTCTGCTTTGGTCTTTACTGTCAGGCCCTTCACACCATGTCAGCTGCAAAGTCTTAGCGTCCCGCAGCGCAGTAGGCAATGTAATCACGGTTTAATGTTCAGTATCGCTGCCCAGGGTAGGAAACTCCGCAGCTCCGAAAGCTGTGACCGTGGTTGGGGTAGGAACTAGAGGTGAGGTAGCAGTCTCGACTGCCGTTAAAGCTCTGCTCCAAGCCCCTCAGCTCCTGTCTTCGGGCTGCCTCCATCGCGCTGTTCCTGCACCTCGTTGCCACTGCCACCCCGATCACTCTGCCGTGGCGTTATTGGCTGAGCCCTGTCAAGAGCGTCCTCACACCTTTATGGTTCCCGCTGGGTACGGGCTCCCTTCACCTCTCTGTCGGTCGGGGAGCTGGCGGACGGGCGTGTGAAGGGTAGAACCGGGAAGTGCGGTTGCTGTCAGCGAACTCCATAAGTTTCCCTGTGGGGAGAGGCTCAGCCGCCTCTCCCTGCACTGGATGGGCTGGCGGGCGGGGAGGCAGAGCCAGGCGGGCGAGTCTTGGAGACTGGGAGAGATGGATGGTAGATAAGAGGGTGACAAAGCAGTAGAATTTTGTGGTTTGTAATGGGCTAGAAAACCCAGATCTTTGTTCAGTACTGTCTACTGGGTGTCAAAGTATTTAATCATTTTGACTTCAAAGGTCTTACATTCCTGGATTGTCAAGTTTCCTTTTAGTATTCTCATCATAAAATCATTGATGCTGTGTTCTGGTTTTGTGAAGTGCTGTCCCACAGAGGTGACCTCCTAGTTGGCATTGGCATTTTTCATATGATGTCTATGTAGATTAAATCTTGTCTTTAGCATCTAGCTTGTTTCTCCAATATATCACCCTTCATGTTTTACATTGAATGATATATTTCACATTTGAAGATGAGCATGAGATGGATTCCCTTATGTTGAATATTTTTTCCCATGTGAATGACTGTGGGATCCTGTGAAATGTGTTGGCACAGTTTACAGCTAGATATATTGCAAGGGTGTGTGCCACTGTCTTCTTTCTGAGTTTCTATCGGGAGCTTGCTTTTCACTAGTTTGTGTTTTAAGTTGGGTGGCTGTCGGAAGGCCAGCACTGGTGGGGATGGAAACATCTCTTTCAGTAGTGCATCCTCCTGGAATAGTGTCTGTAGATCTTTTATGATCCTTCTCAGATTTTTTAGCTCTTGGTTGTATGTCACTACAAGGGGGCTTCTCCCTGTGGCTTGCTTTTTCTTGTACTGCAATAGGTTTTCCCTGGATATTTTGAGGGAGGAGGTAACATTCTTGGATATTATTTTGGAGTTGTAGCCATTTTGTTTGAAGGATTCAGTCAGGATTTTGAGATGTTAATCTGTCTCTTGGATCAGAGCAGATGAGATGGTATCTTGTGGCTTAGTGTGTATAATGGATTTTATTTTTTTTTGTATGTGAAGGGTGGAAGCTGCAGTTGTGGAGATAACTGCATCTGTCTGTAGGTTTCCTGTATATAGGTGTTTGTATATAGCTATTGCTGATGGAAACTGTGGTGTCCTAAAAATAGACTTTTTCTGGGGAGTAGTCCATTTTGAATTTTTTTTTTTTTTGAAAATCTTTTTATTAAGTTAACAATTTTCAGAACAAATAGTAACGCATATTGACCACCATTTTGAATTTGATTGTAGGATGGTATGTATTGAAAAAAAACTGAAATTGTTTTAGTCTGTTCTCCCTCAGTCCAAATCATGAAAATATCATCAATATACCGGTAATATTTTAGGGGTTTTTTATCTGATATGTAATCAAAAACAATTATTGGAAACAGATAAAACCGATTAAATGACAGGTTTAAATAGTGAGTTAGAGACTGTACGTATAAAGTCATGATAGCATGAAAATAAGTCAAATCATAAGGACAACGGTCACAAAAATATTAAATACAAATCATGACACCGAAGAACATCATAAATGTCTTTTCAAAAGCAGCTAAAAACAAATAAAAGATGGGAACTGTTATAAAATATATTACAAAAACACTGACAAATCCATCTCTTGATTTAACCCTCTGGTGGTAAGAATATCAAATTTAAAAACATTCTGCCTGCAATAAAATGTTATCTATGTCTCCACCTCTCCAAGATGTGATGAGTCTTGCAATTACCAGAAACTTTAAATCCATGATTTGCTTGCACTGAGTATTCAACTAAGGGTCTTTCCATAACTGTCCTTCAGATTGCACTTTTGTGCTTAGTCTATTGTACAGCGTGCTTTTGGTTTTACCAATGTATAAAAGCTTGCGTGGGAAAATTGCCAAATCAACTACTTTCTCTGTCTTGCAATTAGAGAAGAGCCTCAATTCATAAATCTCATTTATAATCACTGTTGCTTTTATAAGCAATCAAAAGACCAATATTCTGAAAAATATGCCAATGTTTTTTCAGTATTCTAACAATGTCCTTAGACAAATGATTAAAGTCTAATGTACATACCACCCTTTCTTCCCTACTCTTCTTTTTGGGTTTCAACAGTTCTCTCTCTAATTGTAATGTTTCTTGAAAAGCACTTACAGTTTTTGTTGAATAACCCCTTTCTAAACATCATTTCTGCATATCTAGAGATTGTTCAAGAAAATCTCGTTTCTTGGAACTTAATAGTTTAAGCTGCAGAAATTGGCTATATGGTAAGCTATCTTTTAATGACTTGCTATGGTAGCTGATGTAATGCAAATATTTGTCTGTAGGCTTCTTGTAAATTCTAGCTTCAATATTTCCATCATTAATTTTAATTAAAATATCAAAGAAGGGAAAATCTTGCCATCATTAACTTTAATTAGAATATCCAAGAAGGGAAAATCTGTTCTGTTGTAGTTAATCTTAAATTTTAGATTTGCATCACACTGGTTTACCCAGTTATAAAATTCCATTAAATCATCCTCTGTTCCTTCCTAGAGTGTAAAAATATCATCAGTGTATCTCTTCCAAATTCTAAGTTGTTCAGTACAACCATGCTTCAAAAGAAATCTCTCCTCAAATTGTTTGATATATAAATTAACTATAGAAGGGGCCATCAAGGCAGTAGAATCCTTTTATTTGCTTGTATAATTTTCTTTCAAATTAAAAATAAATCTCTTAAGGAAGATGTGTCCCATCCTAGACCTAAGGGCCCTGAACAAATTTCTTTTCCGAGAAAAGTTCAGGATGGTTTCCCTAGGTACCCTTCTTCCCATGATTCAGGAAAATGATTGGCTATACTCTCTGGACTTAAAGGATGCTTACACACACATCTCTGTACTTCCAGCTTAGAGGAAGTATCTTCGATTTCAGCTTTCAGTACCGTGTACTTCCTTTTGGTCTGGTGTCTGCGCCCAGAGTGTTTACCAAATGCCTAGCTGTAGTCGCAGCATCACTACGCAGACTGGGAGTGCATGTGTTTCCTTATCTCGACGATTGGCTGGTGAAGAGCACCTCGAAGGAGGGTGCTCTAGAGTCCATGCAAATGACTATTCAGGTGCTAGAGCTACTGGGGTTCGTCATAAATTATCTCAAGTCCCATCTCACCTCAGTCCAAACTTTGGAATTCATTGGAGCCCTGTTGACCACTCAGACAACTCGAACTTATCTTCACGAGACAAGGGCGGACAAACTTCTGTCCCTGGTGTCCATGGTTCGAGCGTCTCACTAGGTCACGGCTCGGCAGATGTTGAGCCTTCTGGGGCATATGGCCTCCACAGTTCATGTCACACCCATGGCACGTCTACATATGAGATCAGCTCAATGGACCCTAGCTTCCCAGTGGTTTCAAGCTGCAGGGGATCTAGAGGATGTAATTCAACTGTCCACCGGCTTTTGAAACTCTCTTCACTGGTGGACGATTCAGTCCAATTTGACCATGGGACGACCATTCCAAGTTCCTCAGGCACAAAAAGGGCTGATGATGGATGCATCTCTCCAGGGGTGGGGAGCTCATGTAGATGGGCTCCACACTCAGGGAGCCTGGTCCTTTCAGGAAAGAGGTCTGCAGATCAACCTCCTGGAATTAAGAATGATCTGGAACTCTCTAAAGGCTTTCAGAGATCTGCTGTCCATCCAAGTAATCTTAATGCAAACAGACAATCAGGTTGCCATGTACTACACCAACAAGCAGGGGGGTACCGAATCTCGCCCTCTCTGTCAGGAAGCCGTCCAGATGTGGCTTTGGGCTCGCCGTCATGGCATGTTTCTCCAAGCCACTTATCTGGCAGGCGTAAACAACAGTCTGGCTGACAGGTTGAGCAGGATAATGCAACCTCATGAGTGTTCGCTGAACATGGGCGTAGTCCGCAAGATCTTCGGAGCGTGGGGCACCCCCTCGGTGGATCTTTTTGCCACTCAGATCAATCACAAGGTCCCTCAGTTCTGTTCTAGACCTCAGGCCCACGACAGACTAGCGTCAGATGCCTTTCTCCTACGTTGGGGGACAGGCCTTCTGTATGCGTATCCTCCCATACCTCTAGTAGGGAAGACCTTGCTGAAACTCAAGCAAGGCTGCGGAACCATGATCCTCATTGCACCCTTCTGGCCGCGTCAGATCTGGTTCCCTCTTCTTCTGGAGTTGTCCTCCGAAGAACTGTGGAGATTGGACTGTTTTCCAACACTCAGAACGAAGGGTCGCTTCTACATTCCAACCTCCAGAGTCTGGCTCTCACAGCCTGGATGTTGAGAGCTTAGAATTCGCCTCTTTGGGTCTTTCGTAGGGTGTCTCCTGAGTCTTGCTTGCTTCCAGAAAAGATTCCACGAAGAAGTATTACTTTTTCAAATGGAGGAGGTTTGCCGTCTGGTGTGACAGCAAGGCCCTAGATTCTCTTTCTTGTCCTACACTGACAAATGTAGAAGGTATTCAAGCAGGGTCTGAGTCTGGTCTCAAGACCAACTCCGTAAGAGTTCACCTTAGTTCGATTAGTGCTTATCATCGCCATGTAGAGGGTAAGCCTATCTCTGGACAGCCTTTAGTTGTTTGCTTCATGAGAGGTTTGCTTTTGTCAAAGCCCCCTGTCAAACCTCCACCAGTGTCATGGGTCAACGTCATTCTCACCTAGCTGATGAAAGCTCCTTTTGAGCCACTGAATTCCTGCCATCTGAAGTACTTGACCTGGAAGGTCGTTTTCTTGGTGGCTGTTACTTCAGCTCGTAGAGTCAGTGAACTTCAGGCCTTGGTAGTGCATGCACTTTATATTAAGTTGCATCACAACAGAGTAGTCCTCCGCACTCACCCTAAGTTCCTGCCAAAGGTGGTGTCAGAGTTACATCTGAACCAATCTTGCCAACATTCTTTCCCCGTCCTCATACCCGCCCTGGCGAAAGCAGTTTGCACACTTTGGACTTCAAGGAGCATTGGCCTTTTACATGGAGCGGACAAAGCCCTTTAGACAATCCGCCCAGTTGTTTGTTTCTTTTGATCCCAACATGAGGGGTGTCGCCATCGGGAAAACGCACAATCTCCAATTGGCTAGCAGATTGCATATCCTTCACTTACGGCCAAGCTGGGCTGATTCTGGAGGGCCATGTCATGGCTCACAATGTTAGAGCCATGGCTGTGTCAGTGGCTCATTTGAAGTCAGCCTCCATTGAAGAGATTTGCAAGGCTGCAACGTGGTCATCAGTCCACACATTCACATCTCACTACTACCTCCAGCAGGATACCCGACGCGACAGTCGGTTTGGGCAGTCGGTGCTGTAGAATCTGTTTGGAGTTTAGAATCCAACTCCACCCCGCCTAGGCCCATTTTTGTTCTGTTCCAGGCTGCACTCTCAGTTAGTTGTTTATGGTTTCAGGTCAATCTATGTTTGGCCTCGCCGTTGCGAGGCCCAATTGACCTGTTCATTATTTTGAGTGAGCCTGGTTGCTAGGGATACCCCACATGTGAGAACAAGCAGCCTGCTTGTCCTCGGAGAAAGCGAAGATACATACCTGTAGCAGGTATTCTCCGAGGACAGCAGGCTGATTGTTCTCACAAACCCGCCCACCTCCCCTTTGGAGGAGTTGTTTGTTTATTATTTGCTTTTTAATTAAACTGAGCGGGAACGCTTACGCAACGGGTGGGAAGTTGTCCGTGCATGCACAGTTCGCACGCTAGAAGGCTCTGGCAAAACTTTTAAAAATTTGCCGTTTCCTGGGCCGCTGTGGACGCCGATCCACATGTGAGAACAATGTTTATATCAGGGAAGCAAACTTCTACTTTGATACATTTTGAATTGTATTTTTAAGACTGAAGATTGTACAAGGGTGTAAAAGTCCTTTTCAAAAGCAAGTTCCTTGGTTCAGCATTTTATACCCTTTCAGGGCACATTTTGCTTTTCTTTATATGCTTTTAAATTATATATATATATATTTTTTTGTTTGTTTGTTTTTTTTGTTTTGTTTTGTTTTATGTTTGTTAATGTTTTTGATGTAGACTTGTGATGCAGGCGCTGTACACTGAAACACGGCCCATGTCAGGTCCTTGATGTACAAGATAGTCATTGATCTATGCTGTGGAATAAAGGACTTGTCCCATTTTTGAAGGCGCTTGGTACTTTTTGTATTTTGATTCTTTTCTGTGCTTTGAACCCTCTCTATGTTGTTTTGTTAACATTAGCTGCTGCCTGTGGTTTACTTGCAGGTACGCTTTCAGTTATCTTTCTCATTTCCGTGGTTACCTTGAAGACAGCACATCTGGGATTCCACTTAAACTTTCAGTGGTTTACATCTGCTGACTATTTTGTACCAGGTAAGATGAGTAATGAAATAATGATCTTAAATAATTCATAGAATTGTTTGTTTGTTTGTTGGTGGTTGTTACTTTTTTCTGATAGATGAATACTGGCACATCATGCTATAGTCGGATTTAAACTTTTGTAACCGTTGCTTTTTTTTCTTTTTCCCTAATCGTAACTGTGTGACACTTTTTTGTTTTTGTTCCTTTTTTTTTTTTTGTTACATTTGTACCCCGCGCTTTCCCACTCATGGCGGGCTCAATGCGGCTTACATATTATATACAGGTACTTATTTGTACCTGGGACAATGGAGGGTTAAGTGACTTGCCCAGAGTCACATGTTTCCTTCCCCTTTCCCAGTATGATTTTATATGGCCAGTCCAGGCCACTGACACTGCTGAGGATGTCAAGTTCCTTGAAAGCCAGCAGATGTGACTTATGGAGCATGCGAATGTATCTGTGCTCAAACATTTCAACTCTTAGGTGCTTAAGCCTCAGACTGCTGAGCAGCTGTTATGATTTGGGTCTGAACCCCTCTCAAACTTACCTCTTTCCTGGGGGTCAGCTTCTTAGCTGGCTTCTGTTTCTTTTCTCTGTCCTTTCGGAGCTGGCTCTGTCTCTCTGTGCTGGCAGCTTCCAGCAGCATGGGGTTAATTGTTTTACTTTACTACAGCTGTGTGGGTGGACTGAGTTAGCTCTACCTCTCTTTGGGTGTACTGGCTTCAAGTGCTTCACTGTGTTGCATTGGTGTGGGTTGGGCCTCTCTGGGTCAGTGTGCTTTTGCCTAGGTCTAGGGAGTGTGACATCATCAGGGAGGGCCTTGATAAGGAAGTGGTGTTGTTTCCTTCAGAGCCTTTGCAACAGTGGTGTTTGCTTTAGGTAGGGTGGTGCAGTGTGCACTTCTGACTTTGTGTCTAGTTTCCCTGCTTGCTTTTGCTAAGGGCCAGGTTAGTGTTAGTGCAGTGTGCACTGGTGACTGTGTGTTTAGCTTTCCTGCTTTTCCCTTATGGTTCCCCTGCTTTTCCCTTTTGGTTTTGGAAGCATTGCTGTGTGTAGGGCTTTGGAAGCTCTGTTGTTGATAGAAGTACTTCAGGGTTTGGTGTTGTTAGGAACACTGCAGAGTTTGCTGTTAGAAGTACTTCTGGGTTTGTGCTATTGGGAGCATTGCAGTCTTTGCTGTTGGTGTTTGGTGATTTAGAATCACTTTTGGCTTATGTGTCAGCGTCCCTGCTTTTTCCTTGTGGCTCCCCTGTCTTTCCTTTTAGTGCTAGGAGCTCTTCTGGTTGCTTGCCAGAGTAGTGCTTAGGAAGCACCTTGTTAGTTTTGTTTCTAGCTTGCTAGATCAGTGCTTAGGTAGCTTGTTAGTTTTTTGTTTAGCTTGTTAGTGTAGAGCTCTGCTTGTAGCTTGGTGCTTAGTAGCACCCGTGTTAGCTTTGTGTTTAGTTCCCTGCTCTGTTAGTTTAGGGCTTAGGAAATCCCTTTCTTGAGCAGGGCTTAGGAGCTCCTGTTTAGTATAGGGCTTAGGAAGTCCTTTTGTCAGTTTACTGTTAGGAACACTCCTGCTGGTTTAGGGCTTGGGAGCACGTAGATCAGTTTAGGAGCACTTCTGTTTCCAGTCCTGGTCCCTGTGTCATCCGGTATCCAGTAAGTCCTGCCGGCTACTCGAACCCAGGAGCTCAACTCCTGGGGGGCTTAGGAGCTAAGTGCAGGTGAAGCTTGTGTGGACCAGTCCGGTGTGCTCCAGTCCGGTGTTCCAGTCCTGTGTCCTCCAGTCCGGGGAATTCCAGTCCATGTGTTCCAGCTCGCTGGGCGGTGCCTGCAGTCCCTGCCGGTGTCGGTGTGCTTGCCCAGCGTTGGTTGGTGGGTTTTGCCTGCTGCTGTCGCGCCTCGTCAGCAGCCCAAGGGCTCACGTTTGCTCCAGAGCCCAGCCCCGCGGGCTCTGAACCTGAGAACCTGACAGCAACTGTGAAACATTTATGAAAATTGTGTGTTACTTGTATTATAATCACACTATTTTTTCACACGAAAAGGGAAAACAATTTTTAGATCTATTCAGCGTTACCCTTTAAGTTACAAAAAAAAAAATGACATAAGTATATCAGCATTTCCATACTGGGACAGACCGAAAGTCCATCAAACCCCATATCCTGTTTCCAACGGTGGGCAATCCAGGCCAGAAGTACCTGACAAGATCCCAAAAGAGTAAAACAGATTTTATGCTGCTTATACCAGGAATGAGTAGTGGATTTTCCTAAGTCCACCTTAATAGTGGTTTTTGGACTTTTCTTTTAGGAACTGTCCAAACACTGTTTTTAAACCCTTCCACTTTTACCACATTCTGTCGCAACAAATTCCAGAGTTTGTTTACACATTGAAAATATTACTTCACTCTCTAATTTGTTTTAAATGTACTACTTACTAGCTTCATTGTGTGCCCCCTAGTCCCTGGATTTTTGGAAAGAGTAAGCAAATGATTCACATCTACCCTATACATCATGTGACTGTCTTCCCTCATCAGTCTCTTCTCCAAGCTGAAGAATCCTAGCCTCTTGAGACTTACCTCAAGGAAGTTGTCCTATCCCCTCTATCATTTCCGTCGCCTTTCTCTGTACCTCTTCTAATTCTGCTATACCTTTTTTTGAGATGTAGTGACCAGAACTGTACACAGTATTTGAGGTGTGATTGTACCATGGAGCAACACAAATGCATTATCGAGACATTTTCTAAAGAGGCAATGGAGAGTACAGTCCACCAGCTTATGCCTTGTGCTCATCCTAATTTCTTACAAGAGACAGCGATACATTTTCACGTCCATTAGGAAATAGTGTTGCCTACATTTTGCCCTATTAAAAAAAAAACCCTCATGAAAAGGCCACCCACACTCAACTTCAAAATGGCTCTTCTTCCTCAAAAGAACTGAATCCTTCAAAAAGTATGCACAGCTCTTCATCTCCTTCAACCTCAATGGAGTTGATATTCTAATAGCCAAGCGAATTTTGGCAAATTGGCTAGCATCCTTTATCCAGTTCTGTTGCAAACAAACTAGTGGTAGATTTTACTTTATTTGTTAGAGCCACTGTTCTCTAGAATTCAGCTTTGCTGGACACCATATGTAAAGCAGCGACTTACTCTTTGCTTCATACCTTCACTTCTCACTACTTCTTGGACCAGTTTCTGGCCAACCTAGCTGTGTAGTATTTGCTCCTCTTACATCATCTTAACTATCGGGTTGCTCCTGAATAACAGACAATTTATAACAAAATGAGCAACAGTGAGCTCGAGTCACCCACTTGTGTGCCTGACTCGGTTCTGCTTGTTGATGGAAACATCATGGTTTTTCATCTGTAACAGATGTTTTCCCTAAAGATCAGGATTGATCAGGCGCCCAATCCCTCCCAACTATCTAAGAGTTGCATTCCTGCTTAAACTATAAAACAAACTGAAGTAGTGTGGAGACAGTTGCATGTAGGAAAAGCTGTGCATGTGCAGGATTTTACACCCAATCTGAACTGAGAGAGCTGTTCCATCCTGGCAATATGTGATGATGTTACTCACCTGCTGTGTACAGGTGAGAAAAAAATATTGTATTCAATATATTCACGTTACCCCCCCCCCCCCCTTTTTTTTTTTTTTTTTTTTACTTGTGGTTAAAAGGGGATTTCAGATGTGTGTTTTAATTGTGCCCAAACCATAGGATAAGAATGGAGCCTAAGATGTAGTATGAAAATTCTAGTACAGTGTTTCTTTCTACTTCCATTGTTCAGATGGGGTATATATAATTCTAATGAGAATAAGTTTCAAACCAGAGATGCCAAGGGTGAACTGCCCCAAAGAGATTTACAGGTATATGTCCAATTTACAAATCTAGAAAGGTTTAAGTGTAAAAAAGGCTTCTCAACAACAAAAAATAAAATTAATTTTCTTTGGTGCTTCTAGAATATAGACAGAGTGGAGGCAATAGTTAAGCAGTTTTCATAAGGACATAAGAATAGCCATACTGTGTCAGACCAACGGTCCATCTAGCCAAGTATCCTGTTTCCAACTGTGGCCAATCCAGGTCACAAGTACCTGGTAAAAACCCAAATAGTAGCAACAGTCCATTCTACCGACCCCAGGGCAAGGAGTGGTTTCCCCCATGTCTCTCAATAGCGGACTGTGGACTTTTCCTCCAGGAAGTTGTCCGAACATTTTAAAAACCCAAATAAGCTAACCGCTGTTATCACATCCTCTGGCAATGAGGTGTAAGGAAGTAGAATATTTGCAAAGGTTATTAAGAGCAATCTGATTACTGAGTTAGCTTGAACTTTCTGCCAACATTAACAGATAGTCTCTAGAAGGTACAGTTAAGACCTAGTTTAGTCTTCAATCCTGCCCACCCTCCCCAACTCCCACTCCCCCACCTAGCACAACTCTTATAGGCAGGTGAAAGCTATACTAAACAAAATTGCTCCATTTACCACTTAAAAAGTCAAGACATGCAGAAATTCACCATGGTTTACAAAGGAACCATCCATCCTAAAAAGGGAATGTTGACGCTTTGAAAAGTAATAGAGAAAGAACAAAGATACAACTGATAAATCCAAATGGAAGTTAGCCGATGCTTGGGAACACCTGCTACAGGTGAGAAACTTCCCTATATTGGTCTTGTAAAAAGCTGTTATAGATGGCAATGTCCAGGATATATCCTACTTGCAAAGGTAATAGAGGCGATCACTATGGCAAATTTTGATCATGCTTTTAAAATATGGAGGATTAGAATTGTCTTCTTCCTCTTGCTTTTATTTCCTCAGAATTTAGGTTATCCTTTCCACAACTAACTGGTGTACTCACTCTGGCCTTCTTTCTCCATAATTGTGTTATCACCTTGCTGAAAAACAACAGGAACCAAGCAAAGAATGTAAGTAATGTGACCAAGGGCTGTCTGCAGCTGACTCACTAATTTTTGCGTTTAGCCATAACACATATACAATTATTGTCTCTTTAACTGAATGTTTTTAAGTGGAAACAAAACCACAGTATTTAACAGGATAGCATTTCAGAATGACTGTTACACATCATGGGAAGTAAATGATCGCTGTAGGGCTAGTTTAAGAGCTAAGAAATCTAGGCAACATGCCTAGTGCCCAAACATCTGGTAAGGTCCTGTCAGGTGTGCTAATTTCGATAAAGAAAAAAGTAGACTTGTAGTGCAATCAGGGTAAATTATTATAAACTCAAATAATTATTAAGTTTATAATAATTTACCCTGATTGCACTAAAAGGCTGTCTTTTTTTTTTTTTTTTTAATTTGGGATTGTTTTCTTCATATTACATATTTTTTATCTCTCCCTTGTGGGTTTTTTTTTGTTCTGAACAGATATACTAATATAGCAGTTTAATAGCAGAATTTTACCCAATAAGTTGTCTGTCAGCAGACAGAAGACTAATGTAAGCCAGAGCTGCTGCTAGTGGTGGAAATCTTTGTCTATCCTCGCCACTCCCATGAATTGTTCACCAGCCAGTGGGAAACATCAACAGACAGTGTTCTGCTACTTTTAATGTGCAGTGAGAACTGTGCAAGGCCCCGTAGGTCTTACAAAACCTGCTGTCCCCACACAGTTCCAGCTGCAGATGAAGGGGAGGAAACAGCACATAAGAAGTACTGTTTGCCATTTTCTGTCAGCTGGAGGTGGATCAGTTGGGAGGTATGATGAAAGTGATTATGCCAGGAGTGGAGGTGATGTGATTATGATGTAATGAGGAAGGAATAGACGATCATACTGGTATTTGTGGGGAATTTAAACATGTATATTGTGGTGAGGAACTCGGCACACTTGTTTGCCTAGGGCTTACCGAAAGGTTAAACCTATCCTGGAGAAGTGTGAATGTAAATTCTAAGCAGACCTGCTCAGAACAGGAAAATGCCAGCAGTGCATTATTCTACTATTTCTGTTTTTAAAAAAATATATACATTTGTTTCTCCGAGGACAAGCAGGCTGCTTGTTCTCACTGATGGGTGACGTCCACGGCAGCCCCCTCCAACCGGAAACTTTACTAGCAAAGGCCTTTGCTAGTCCTCGCGCACCGATGCGCATGCGCAGCCGTCTTCCCGCCCGAACCGGCTCGTGTTCGTCAGTCTTCTTTTGTCCGCGCTCGGGACGGTCGTGTTTTACCGCCGTTTCGTGCCCCTCAAGTTGACCCTCGCGCGTCTTCGCGATTTTCGGGGAAAAAAAAAAGAGAGACCTATCGGTCTTTACCCCTTTTCCTGTATTTCCTGCGCTTCAGAGGCATACCTGAAACACCAGAATATGCTGATTCTCCGAGGACAAGCAGGCTGCTTGTTCTCACTGATGGGTTGACGTCCTTGGCAGCCCCCTCCATCGGAAAGTTTACTAGCAAAGGCCTTTGCTAGTCCTCACGCGCCCATGCGCACCGCGCATGCGCGGCCGTCTTCCCGCTCGAGCCGGCCAGTCTTCTTTCGTCCGCGCTCGGTACGGTCGTGTTATGCCGTTCGTGCCCCAGAGAGTCGACCTCGCGCGTCCTTTTCGACGTGTTTTTTCCTTGTTTTTTTTTTCAAAAAGTTCGGGAAGCGCTCCGGAAGTGTTCCGGAAGACCCTTTCGGGTTTTTTGCCCTTCCCGTATTTTTCTCAACTTTTGCCCCGTAAGTTTTCTTTCGTTGTCGGGGTAGGCCTAGTTTGGCCTCGGTCGAGATTTTTCTCCCTTTAAATTTTGGTGCTTCAATTTTCGCCATTTCGGCTTTTGATTTCGCCGGCGTGATTTTTCCGCCCATGACATCGAAGCCTTCCAGCGGCTTCAAGAAGTGCACCCAGTGCGCCCGGGTAATCTCGCTCACTGATAGGCACTCTGCGTGTCTTCAGTGTCTAGGGGCCCAGCACCGCCCTCAGAACTGCAGTCTGTGTTCCCTGTTACAAAGGCGGACTCAGGTAGCGAGATTAGCCCAGTGGAACGTTTTGTTCTCGGGCTCTTCGTCGACATCGGCACCGGAGGCATCGAGTGCATCGACGTCGTCAGCGTCCGGACCATCTTCCTTGGCTGCCGCTCCATCGACTGCATCGAGGCATCGGACCTCTGCATCGGCGCCGAGGCATCGGGCGACTGCATCGACGTCGGTGGTACCGAGACTTCGTCTGCTGATGTCGTCGGACAGAGGTGCATCGTCAGGAGTGCAGGTGAGGGCTGTCCATTCCCCTGCTGGTGGCGGTGAGCCTTCGGGTGGGTCTCCTCCTACCCTGAGGGCTCCTGCGGTACAGCCCCCCCGGGATCGACTTTCTTCGGTCTCGGCCCCGAGGAAGCGACGGATGGATTCTACGTCCTCCTCGTCGGTGCCGGGGAGCTCCGGTGACATGCTTCGGAAGAAGTCGAAGAAGCATCGACACCGGTCTCCTCCCCGTGTCGGCACCGAGAGCTCTGGGTCGCCGAGGGATTCGGCACCCAGCAGGCATCGGCACCGAGAGGACCGCTCAACCTCTGTTCAGGAGGTGTCGATGCGCTCCACTCTGGACAGCCCGGAACAGCCTCCTCACCCGGAACAGGTTCTGACGTCGACGCCTGCATCGACCTCTCAGCCTTTTTCTGCAGCCACTCTGAACGAGAGCCTCCGGGCCGTTCTCCCGGAGATTCTGGGAGAGCTGTTGCGCCCTACCCCTCCAGTACCGGCGGTGCTTGCGCCTCCGGTACCGTCGAGCGTGGCGCCGGCTGGTCCATCGCCCAGGTTGAGGTCCCCGACGTCGGTACCGCGTGCGGTGCCGACCGCGGCCACCTCCCAGGAAGGCTCCCCGACTACGTCGGCGGAGGGAGCTTCGCCGATGCGGGCGAGGGAGTCTACCTCTCGGCGCCCCCATCGTGGACGTGGCTCCACGGAGTCGAGCCGGGCGAGGTTGCAGACACAGGTCCGTGAACTTGTGTCTGACACCGAGGGTGAGGCCTCATGGGAGGACGAAGAAGACCCCAGATATTTCTCTGACGAGGAGTCTGAGGGTCTTCCTTCTGATCCCACTCCCTCTCCTGAAAGGCAGCTTTCTCCTCCTGAGAGTCTGTCTTTCGCTTCCTTTGTCCGGGAGATGTCTACGGCCATCCCCTTCCCGGTGGTTGTGGAGGACGAGCCCAGGGCTGAAATGTTTGAGCTCCTGGACTATCCTTCTCCACCTAAGGAAGCGTCCACTGTTCCCTTGCACCATGTCCTGAAAAAGACATTGCTTGCGAACTGGACCAAGCCATTAAGTAATCCCCACATTCCCAAGAAGATCGAGTCCCAGTACCGGATCCATGGGGACCCAGAGCTGATGCGCACTCGGTTGCCTCATGACTCTGGAGTTGTGGATTTGGCCCTAAAGAAGGCTAAGAGTTCTAGGGAGCATGCTTCGGCGCCCCCGGGCAAAGACTCTAGAACCTTAGACTCCTTTGGGAGGAAGGCCTACCATTCTTCTATGCTCGTGGCCAAGATCCAGTCTTACCAGCTCTACACGAGCATACACATGCGGAACAATGTGCGGCAGTTGGCGGGCTTGGTTGATGCTCTTCCCCCTGAGCAAGCCAAGCCTTTTCAGGAGGTGGTCAGGCAGCTGAAGGCGTGCAGAAAATTCCTGGCCAGAGGAGTTTATGACACTTTTGATGTTGCGTCCAGGGCCGCTGCTCAAGGTGTGGTGATGCGCAGGCTCTCATGGCTGCGTGCCGCCGACCTGGAGAATAGACTCCAGCAGCGGATTGCGGACTCGCCTTGCCGTGCGGACAACATTTTTGGAGAAAAAGTCGAGCAGGTGGTAGAGTCTCTCCACCAGCGGGACACCGCATTTGACAAGTTCTCCCGCCGGCAGCCTTCAGCATCTACCTCTACAGGTAGAAGATTTTTCGGGGGAAGGAAGACTGGTCCCTATGCTTCTGGTAAGCGTAGGTACAATCCTCCTTCCCGACAGCCTGCGGCCCAGGCTAAGCCCCAGCGCGCTCGCTCTCGTCAGCAGCGTGCGCCTCAGCAAGGCCCCGCGGCTCCCCAGCAAAAGCAAGGGGCAAGCTTTTGACTGGCTCCAGCAGAGCATAGCCGACATCCAAGTGTCAGTGCCGGGCGACCTGCCGGTCGGGGGGAGGTTGATAGCTTTTCACCAAAGGTGGCCGCTCATAACCTCCGATCAGTGGGTTCTGCAAATAGTCCGGCAAGGATACACCCTCAATTTGGCCTCAAAACCTCCAAATTGTCCACCGGGAGCTCAGTCTTACAGCTTCCAGCACAAGCAGGTACTTGCAGAGGAACTCTCCGCCCTTCTCAGCGCCAATGCGGTCGAGCCCGTGCCATCCGGGCAGGAAGGGCTGGGATTCTGTTCCAGGTACTTCCTTGTGGAAAAGAAAACAGGGGGGATGCGTCCCATCCTAGACCTAAGGGCCCTGAACAAATATCTCGTAAAAGAAAAGTTCAGGATGCTTTCCCTGGGCACCCTCCTCCCCATGATTCAGCAAAACGATTGGCTATGCTCTCTGGACTTGAAGGATGCCTACACTCACATCCCGATACTGCCAGCTCACAGACAGTATCTGCGGTTTCAGCTGGGCACACGCCACTTCCAGTACTGTGTGCTACCCTTTGGGCTCGCCTCTGCGCCCAGGGTGTTCACAAAGTGCCTAGCTGTGGTAGCAGCGGCACTTCGCAGGCTGGGGGTGCATGTGTTCCCATATCTCGACGATTGGCTGGTGAAGAACACATCCGAGGCAGGAGCCCTGCAGTCCATGCAGATGACTATTCGCCTACTGGAGCTACTGGGGTTTGTGATAAATTATCCAAAGTCCCATCTTCTCCCAATGCAGAGACTCGAATTCATAGGAGCTCTGCTGGATTCTCGGACGGCTCGTGCCTATCTCCCAGAGACGAGAGCCAACAGCTTGTTGTCCCTCGTCTCGCGGGTGCGAGCGTCCCAGCAGATCACAGCTCGGCAGATGTTGAGATTGCTGGGCCACATGGCCTCCACAGTTCATGTGACTCCCATGGCCCGCCTTCACATGAGATCTGCTCAATGGACCCTAGCCTCCCAGTGGTATCAGGCCGCTGGGGGTCTAGAGGACGTGATCCACCTGTCCACGAGTTTTCTCAAGTCCCTATATTGGTGGACGATTTGCTCCAATTTGACTCTGGGACGTCCCTTCCAAATTCCTCAGCCACAAAAGGTGCTGACCACGGATGCGTCCCTCCTGGGATGGGGAGCTCATGTCGATGGGCTTCACACCCAAGGAAGCTGGTCCCTCCAGGAACGCGATCTGCAGATCAATCTTCTGGAGTTACGAGCGATCTGGAACGCTCTGAAGGCTTTCAGAGATCGGCTGTCCCACCAAATTATCCAAATTCAGACAGACAACCAGGTTGCCATGTACTATGTCAACAAGCAGGGGGGCACCGGATCTCGCCCCCTGTGTCAGGAAGCCGTCAGCATGTGGCTCTGGGCTCGCCGTCACCGCATGGTGCTCCAAGCCACATATCTGGCAGGCGTAAACAACAGTCTGGCCGACAGGTTGAGCAGGATTATGCAACCTCACGAGTGGTCGCTCAATTCCCGTGTGGTACGACAGATCTTCCAGGTGTGGGGCACCCCCTTGGTAGATCTCTTCGCATCTCGAGTGAACCACAAAGTCCCTCAGTTCTGTTCCAGGCTTCAGGCCCACGGCAGACTGGCATCGGATGCCTTCCTCCTGGACTGGGGGGAGGGTCTGCTGTATGCTTATCCTCCCATACCTCTGGTGGGGAAGACTTTGTTGAAACTCAAGCAAGACCGAGGCACCATGATTCTGATTGCCCCTTTTTGGCCGCGTCAGATCTGGTTCCCTCTTCTTCTGGAGTTGTCCTCCGAAGAACCGTGGAGATTGGAGTGTTTTCCGACCCTCATCACACAGGACGAAGGGGCGCTTCTGCATCCCAGCCTCCAGTCGCTGGCTCTTACGGCCTGGATGTTGAGGGCGTAGACTTTGCCTCTTTGGGTCTGTCAGAGGGTGTCTCCCGCATCTTGCTTGCTTCCAGGAAAGATTCCACTAAGAGAAGTTACTTCTTCCATTGGAGGAGGTTTGCCGTCTGGTGTGACAGCAAGGCCCTAGATCCTCGCTCTTGTCCTACACAGACCCTGCTTGAATACCTTCTGCACTTGTCTGAGTCTGGTCTCAAGACCAACTCTGTAAGGGTTCACCTTAGCGCAATCAGTGCATACCATTACTGTGTGGAAGGTAAGCCGATCTCAGGACAGCCTTTAGTTGTTCGCTTCATGAGAGGTTTGCTTTTGTCAAAGCCCCCTGTCAAGCCTCCTACAGTGTCATGGGATCTCAATGTCGTTCTCACCCAGCTGATGAAACCTCCTTTCGAGCCACTGAATTCCTGCCATCTGAAGTACTTGACTTGGAAGGTCATTTTCTTGGTGGCAGTTACTTCAGCTCGTAGAGTCAGTGAGCTTCAGGCCCTGGTAGCCCAGGCCCCTTACACCAAATTTCATCATAACAGAGTAGTCCTCCGCACTCACCCTAAGTTCTTGCCAAAGGTCGTGTCGGAGTTCCATCTGAACCAGTCACTTGTCTTGCCAACATTCTTTCCCCGTCCTCATTCCTGCCCTGCTGAACGTCAGCTGCACACATTGGACTGCAAGAGAGCATTGGCCTTCTACCTGGAGCGGACACAGCCCCACAGACAGTCCGCCCAATTGTTTGTTTCTTTTGATCCCAATAGGAGGGGAGTGGCTGTAGGGAAACGCACCATATCCAATTGGCTAGCAGATTGCATTTCCTTCACTTACGCTCAGGCGGGGCTGGCTCTTGAGGGTCATGTCACGGCTCATAATGTTAGAGCCATGGCTGCGTCGGTAGCCCACTTGAAGTCAGCCTCTATTGAAGAAATTTGCAAAGCTGCGACGTGGTCATCTGTCCACACATTCACATCTCATTACTGCCTGCAGCAGGATACCCGACGCGACAGTCGGTTCGGGCAGTCGGTTCTTCAGAACCTGTTTGGGCTTTAGGATCCAACTCCACCCCCCGAGGGCCCTGTTTGTTCTGTTCCAGGCTGCACTCTCAGTTAGTTGGTAAATTTTTTAGGTCAATCTCAGTTATGTCCTCGCCGTTGCGAGGCCCAATTGACCATGGTTGTTGTTTTGAGTGAGCCTGGGGGCTAGGGATACCCCATCAGTGAGAACAAGCAGCCTGCTTGTCCTCGGAGAAAGCGAATGCTACATACCTGTAGAGGGTATTCTCCGAGGACAGCAGGCTGATTGTTCTCACAAACCCGCCCGCCTCCCCTTTGGAGTTGTGCCTTCCCTTGGAGTGTATTGTCTTGCTACATACTGGACTGGCCGGCTCGAGCCGGTTTCAGGCGGGAAGACGGCCGCGCATGCGCGGTGCGCATGCGCGCGCGAGGACTAGCAAAGGCCTTTGCTAGTAAACTTTCCGATGGAGGGGGCTGCCGAGGACGTCAACCCATCAGTGAGAACAATCAGCCTGCTGTCCTCGGAGAATACCCTCTACAGGTATGTAGCATTCGCTTTGTGAAGCAGTGATGCAGCAAGTGGTGAGCGCTATCTTAAAAGAAGCGGGTGCCCCGCTGGAGGCCACTACAGTTGTGCTGGAGCGCTCCCACAGATCGCTGGGCCCAACGCGGAATAACTTGCCCAAAGACATCATAGCCTGCTTCCAAGACTATAAATTAAAGGAGAGGGTGTTCCAAGCGGCTAGACGTTTGCAAAGCTTCAAGTGGGATACCTACCAAGTGGAAATATACCAGAACCTAGCGTCTGCCACTTTAAAGCGGCGTGCGGAGCTGAAACCGATAACCCGGCGGCTGCAGGAGCTCGGCATCCGGTACCGCTGGAGGCATCCTTTTGCCCTGGTATTCTACAAAGAGGGCCGTATGCACCAAGCAAGAACACTAGCTGAAGCTAGAGCAGTTTTGCCAGAGATACAACAGGAAGCTCCCCCGGTGACTCCGGGGAAACTCAGCAGAGACAGAGCTCCGATATCCCACTCGAAATGGCAACGAGTGGGCAAAGGACAAAAGAGGCTACAACGACAGCAGTCGGCTGGCCGGCTCACATGACTGTGGGTAAGGGGACCAAATACTGTGTTATCATGAGCTAGGCTTGGGCCTGGCATGAGCCAAGAAACACAAGTTTAATGGTGTTATTCAATTTAAGTTTGAAACGGTTTATAGTTTCAGGGAGAACGGTTAATAAGCTGTATAGTAGTAATATGAGGGTGAGTGGAGGGGTGAGTTGCTTCCTCTATTGGATACTTCTTCAATTATGAGGGAGGATCTGTATGAACAAGGGGGGAGGCGGGTGGACGGGAGGGAGGGGAGAAGAGAAGGGGGGGTAAGGGGGAAGGAACTAATGAGTGGCGAGGAGTATGTGGACGAGTGGGAGTGGGTGTACACTGGGGTAGGCCAAGAGAGCTTAAAAGGGGTAAAGAGATGCAAGATGTAACATTAGCACTCCTGAATGTCAGAGGCTTAAATGTACCAATGAAGCGTCAGCTTCTGTTTAGGGAGCTGACTCGCTTAAAAGTTGATATAGCCCTGATTCAGGAGACTCATTTAAAAAAGCAATATGAGAGGTTGTGTAGGCATCACCAATACCCACACATTTTCTTTGCATCGAACAACTCAGGCTCTAAGAGCAGAGGGGTGATGATAGCGCTTAATGACTCCCGTTCATGGCAGATTCAAAAAGTTATCAGAGACAAGGGGGGTCGATATATTTTGTTGATTATTCAATTGGGAACACAAAAGTACACTATAGTGAACGTATATGGGCCTAATGCAGACCATCAGGAATTTTTTCATCAACTTGATCAAATATTATTGACACATGGGGAGGGATCAATACTAGTGGGAGGAGACTTTAATATTACCCCTAACCCGCAATTGGATAACTCCTCCTCCTTAGCACACTATGCTAGACAAGGGCGGGAATCACTCCATGCCTTCTTAGCCAGGTGGCATTTGAGCGATCTATGGAGGCAAGCTAATCCAACACAAAGAGATTATACTTATTTTTCCCAGGTTCATAATTCCTTCTCTTGTATTGATTTTTGGCTGGGGGACACGGCGGTGATGGGTTGTGTTGGAGACCACCACATAGAGCCACGTACGTGGTCGGATCATAGCCCGGTCGTTCTAGTTCTGCGGCTTTGGGAGGGGCAAGGGGATACCCCACAGTGGCGCCTGGATGATGCATTGCTGACTGAGGTGACTCATGTGCTTCAATTTGAGAGGATAATTAAAGAATATATCCAATTTAACGACAATGGAGAGGTTTCCCCAGGGGTGCTGTGGGAGGGATTTAAGGCGGTGATGAGGGGTCATTTCATTGCCCTGAAAGCTCACGTGCGAAAGGAAAGAACTCAGGCAGAGGAGTCAGGGCGTAGGAGACTAGCACAGCTGGAGAGGATGATAAGCAGACGGGGCAATGGGGGCTCAAATCAAGCATTGTTAGATCAAGCACACAAACTCAGACAAGAGATCCGAGAGCTTCAATTGGCGAACATTTTAGAGCAGTTGCAGAGGGCGCGCCAGACACATTTTGAATTCGGTAACAAGACTAGCAAGCTTTTGGCACACAAACTAAAGCAGCAGGCAAAAAAAGCGCATGTTACTCAGTTGAGAGATGATAGAGGGAACCGAATAACGGATCCGGTGGCTATGCAAGCAGCTTTCAGGAATTTCTATGAAAAACTATATACCCCGGACATCATTCCGGAGGAGGTTGAGATACAGGCCTTCTTAGATAGAGTCATACTTTTTTTTATATATATTTTTATTCACGCAATAACAAGTTGTAAATGCCAAGTACAAACATCACTGTCCCATGTACATTCCAACGTCACCAGTCCATATTTATATTCAACAGTTATATCTATCTGAAAATCTTTGGTACAACCCGCATTGCATTTTGATACTTAATCCCCCCATTCATAGTGCCTTACACTCCATCAAATATTCCAGTCCACTTCTCAACTTTCATACCCTCCCTCCCCCCCCCCCCCTCATTCATCCCTACATTCTCCTTCTCCTAGTATCCCTTCATGTGAGTAATTGTAAGCATGTCTCCCACAGCGCGACATACCTGCGGATCTCTGGTTTGCTAGCCTTAGAATAAATTCGCTTCTCGTGTGTGCCTACCTCCCTCATTTTCATTTTCCATGCCGCTCCTAATGCACCCTCTACAGTGCCCCAGAACTGTAGTATTGTTTTTTTTACCAACAAGAGGGAAACATATACCAGCCTCCTATATGGTTGAGTTAGACCCTGCCCAATTAAGAGTGATTGTTCTCCAAGCAGCAGGGTTGCATAATCCCAGGTCAGAGTTTTCTGCACCACATTATTAAGCAGCTGTATAGCCTCATTCCACAACACCAGCTCCGGGCACTCCAAAAAAGAGTGTAGCAGCGTCCCCTCCGCCCCCTGGCATTTAATACAGCGATTATCAGTCCATAATCCCATCTTTGCCCCTTTTGCCCTGGATATGTGCGCCCTGTGTAAGATCTTGTATTGCGTCTCCTGCAAGTCAGCAGCCTTAACCATGTCATACAATGTTGTAAATAGTTTCTGGAATGTTTGCTCAGTATATTTGGTACCCAATTCTGCATTCCATTTAACTATCAATATCCTTATTTCCTCCTCCCGCCGGTGTTCATTTAGCACTCTATACCAGGTCGACAAACTATTTAGTTGGTATGGAATCTTAAGGAGGATTCTGTCTAGCGGGCCCCATGTCCATGCTTCCCCATACTTTGATTTGATGGTAGCCCAGTAATGTCTGATTTGAAAATATTGTAACAGATTTTTGTTCGTCAGGTCCCATTTCTCCTTTACCCTATCAAATGTGTCAAAAGTATCTGTGTCACTTTCCAGTAGTTGTCCCAAGATCCTACATCCATTATCTCTCCACTTTGTGAATGCTGTTCTACCCATCCCAGGTGGGAATGCCTCATTGCCCACTAGGCTCATAAAGGGTGAGACATCAGGCGTTCTCTGCTGACGCTTCCTCCACCACCCCCAAGCTCTTCGCATAGGTCCCAGAAGCTCTCTCCTATCAGTGATATTGATGTCGCCACTGGCGCCCCCATGAATTAAGTTAGTAAATGACCAGGGTCTACTCCAGATCTCCATCCCCCGCTCTGGTAGGTACCTCTGCTGCCCTATAATGCCCTCGTAGATGAAGCGCATTAGCGCTGCGACGTTATACATACGGAGGTCTGGGAGGCCTAGCCCACCCTTCTCCTTCCTTAGTGAGAGTTTAGTCTGACTTATTCTTGCCCCTTTCCCTCTCCAAATGAAGCTCCTAATAATTGACCGAAACAGTCGTTCTTCTTTTCTTAGTACCCATATAGGTGCTGCCTGTATAGGGTAAAGAATTTTTGGGAGAAGAATCATTTTTACCAAAGCTATTCTGCCCATCAGGGAGAGTGGTAGGTCTTTCCATTTATCGCACAATTGTCTGATGTTTTCTATCTGATTAATCACGTTTTTCTTGTAGAAAAGTTTTGTATTGGTGCTAAGAAAAACCCCCAGATATCTCATCGCCCCCTTGACTGGTGTTATGGGTAGTCCCTCCATCCCGGGATCACCCTCTATTCCTGATAGCGGAAGTAACTCGGATTTGGCACAGTTCACTCTCAGTCCTGATACATCTCCAAAGTCCCTAATTAACTCAAGGGCCCTAGGCAGATCTCTGGGGCCATTTGCCAAATATAATAAGATATCATCAGCAAATAAGTTCAGCCGATACTCCTTATTTCTCACTTGGATGCCCCGTATCTGCGTTGTGCTACGGATTTTTATGGCCAATGGCTCGATTGCCAATAGAAAGAGAAGTGGGGAGAGGGGACATCCCTGTCTGGTACCCCTGCCCAGAGAAAACCGCTCAGTAAGCTTCCCGTTTACCATCAGTCGGGCCATAGGGCTTCTATAGAGGGCTTCAATCCAAGATACTACCGGGCCCGACATTCCGAATTGACCCAAGGTCTCGAATAGGTATTGCCAAGATATACTATCAAAGGCCTTCTCCATGTCAAGCCCAGCTATAACTTCCAGCCCCCCCTCTCCCCGGAATTTGTGAATGGCCATCATAGCTCGCACTATGTTCATAGAGCCATGACGACCTGGCACAAAGCCCACCTGGTCCTCATGAATTAACTCGGGTAGTACCTGATTCAACCGCCTAGCCAGTATGGCCGCTAAAATCTTTATATCTTGGTTTAACAAGGATATTGGTCGGTATGAACCCACCTGTTCCACATCCTTGCCAGGTTTCGGTAATAACACCACATGCGCCTCATTATGCTGTATAGTCAAACCCTCTCCCACAATTCCATTAAACCATGCCTTCAGTGGAGGAGCCACCAGGTCACTCAATATTCGATAATATTCAGGGCCAAACCCATCGGGCCCTGGTGCCTTAGTAAGTTTTAGCATTTTTATACCTGTCCGTATTTCTTTCTCCGTCATAGGCCCATTTAAAGAATCCAATTGCGGCCCTGTCAGTTTTGGTATCTGTAACCCCTGAAAAAAGGCTGTTGTCTGAACAGCATCATATTCCCGCTCCTGGTACAGAGAGCCATAATATTGAATGAACTGCTGCCTAATTTGATGTTCATTAGTGAATACCTCTCCCCGAGCATTCTTTATAGAAAAGATTAATTGCCTTTTACGTGGGGGTCTCACCAGATTTGCCAGTAGCCTTCCCGCTTTACTGCCCCATTTAAACAGTTTAAACCGCTGGTAGTAGATATCCCTCTCTGCTCTTGCCTGTAATATGACATCAATCTGTTTTTTAAGATGGGTCAGCTGCACCTTGTGCGTGTCATTTATATTCTGCATATGTGCCCTCCTGATATGATGGTATTCTTGTGAGAGCCGCAACAAATCCGCCTCTCTTTTTTTCTTCTTGCCTGCCACATATGCAATGATGTACCCCCTCATAACAGCTTTGGATGCCTCCCAATAGGTGCTAGCATTGACCTCTGGCGTGTTGTTATGTGTTTGATAGTCTAACCATTTAAGGCGCAGAAATTCTCTAAACTCCTTATCCTGGTAAAGGTAGGGTGGGAGCCGCCACACCTTTTCGCCCGGCTCCGCTGCAAAAGATACCGCCATCGAAACTGCCGAGTGATCGCTAAGTGCGCTATCTGCTATTTCTGCTTTCACAATTTTTGGTACCAGGGAAGGTGCCACCAATAAGTAGTCCAGTCTCGAATATACCTTATGTGGGTGTGAGTAAAACGTATACTCCCCATCTTGGGGGTGCAACAGCCGCCAGATGTCTACCAACCCTAGCTGGGATGTCACAAAGGGGATCCCTCTATCTTCCCAGCTCCGCACCCTCATTTTCATAGGTTTGCAGTCATTGGTGGGGTCTGCTACTATATTAAAATCCCCTCCCATTACAATCTGGTAATTAGAGTAAGGTATTATTCTTGCCACAAGGTCTGAGAAGAATCTATGGGAGTATACATTGGGTCCATATATGTTACAAAAGAGAATTTGTTGTCCCCATAATTCACCCATGGCTAACACATATCTGCCTTCTTTATCTTGGATCACCTTATGACAGTGAAATGGGATTTGTTTATGTATTAGAATTGCCACCCCCCGCTGCCTGGAATTATATGCTGAGTAACTAATTTCTCCAACCCATCCCCTCTTTAGCTTTTGATGTTCTGAGGCTGTAAGGTGGGTTTCTTGGAGATATGCAATATCAGCTTTTTCTCTTTTTAACCAAGAAAGGATTTTGGTGCGTTTAATAGGGGAGTGTATGCCATCCACGTTAAGTGTTATAATTTTAAGACTACCCATATCCCAGACACAGATGCCTATTGACCTGAGTGTCATTTTGACATACCTTGTCAGCCTCCCAGCCGGGCCCGCAAGGTCGGAAACTGTGTGTGCCAGCCTCCCAGATGGTGTTCCCATATCTTTGCTGCTTCCACAATGCAGTCACCCTGTGCCCCACATGTCTCACAGTTTCAATCATCAAAATCCTTCTCCAACCCTCTATCCTCCTTTCCCCTCTGACATCCAATACATTCATACCCTTAGTACCATACAATTTCCCATCCCACCCCTTCCTCCCTTGTCCCTCCCCCCCTTCCTCTTCCCCTTCCCCCTTATTATTGGTCCTCATCCTTCACCTACCCAGTACAGCCCAAAGAGGACTCAACCCCCACCCCCCCGTCTTTCCTTATTATCCAAGTATTCATGCAAAACTGGATGTTATAAACATTAATACCTAGGAACTTTCTCTATACAACTATTTGTTTCTCCAACTACTGTCAACAGTTAGTATCTAAGTAGCATATACATATTATTAACCAACACATGTTTTTTTTTTTTTTTTGGTGTTTTTTTGTCGTTTTTGTTCCATATTTATCTGCCCACTGGCTCTCTCCGCTCCAAACTCCCAAATTTAAGGCAGTAAAGTAATGCTTTACCCTGCAGCTTCGAGTCCACGATGTGCTGGCTGAGCAGAGCAGTAGGGCCCAGTAGTTTCTCCTACATTACTGTGATATAAGAACTCCCTGTGGGCATCCATTTCTACCACTCCGTCTGCTTCCATTGGCTCTTAATTAAGCAGTGGGACTTCGATTTTAGCTGTTCATTTTTAGGTCTAAGTAATGTTCCGCCATTCAACTCCAAGTCCACGATGCCCCGTTAAGGCCTCTCATTTAGATTCGATGGTCTCCTCTCCCGTTTTCTCCTTCCCCTTCCGCTCTCTGTTCCGGCTCGTGTTGGGCCCGGTTTTTGGTTTGCTTGCAGGTCTCCAGGAAGGCCTTCGCCTCTGCCGCTTCCGATAGTACCAGGACCTTGCCCTCATACCATATTCGTAGCTTAGCTGGGTATTGCAAGGCGAATTTTACTCCTTGTTTATAAAGCGCGGAACACGTGGGCGCCATTGCCTTCCGCATAAGTGCCACTCTGGCAGAGTAGTCGTTAAACAGCAGCAGCCGATGCCCTTCATATTCCAGTGCCTCCCTTGTTCTGGACGCTTTCAAAATACGCTCTTTTGCCTGCCAGCTCGTATAGTGAGCGATCGCTGTGCGGGGCCTAGCAATGTTCTCTCCCCTTGGTCCAATTCGATGCGCTCTATCACAGCAGTAGGGGCCTTCCTGAATATCCAGTCCCAGTCGCTCTGGGAGCCATCTAGCAAAAAAATCATAGAGGCTCTGATCTTTTACCGTTTCTGGTAGCCCTATGACCCGCAGGTTGTTTCTGCGAGAGCGGTTTTCCTGCTCTTCCACCCGCTCCCGCATATCATCCATTTCCTTCTGGAGAGCAGCCATCTGCACAGCGGTATTCCGTGCTTCATCTTCCCGTGTAGAGATTCGTTGCTCCACCTCGCTGATACGGGCCGCATGTGTGTCGAACTTTTCATTTATTTCATCGACCGCCGACTGTAGCTTGTTCAGTTTGTCCGCCAAGGCAGCAGACACCGAACGAGAGATCTCCTGAGTCCATTCCAGCAGGAGCGCTGAAGTCGTTGGTATTTGATGTTGCGGTTCCGCCATTTTAGACACGCTGCTCTTCGGGGTGTTCGGCGGTTTTTTTTGTGCTTTTGAGGGCATGCCTTAGATAGCCACCTTGTTATGGATTCCTAGTGGCTCTAGCCTTAGTCCCCAGCACTTTTCCCCCGTTCAGAGCTATCCAGTTTTGCTTAAATTGCTGATATTAGCAGGTAGGGTGCGGAGCCTCCTCGTTTTGCTGCCGCTTAGGTAGCAGGCATCACGTGACCCCCCCAGATAGAGTCATACTGCCTACACTCACAGAGAGTGCTCAACATAGACTTTCCAGACCAATCGAATTAGAGGAGGTCTTACACGCAATAAAAGAACTGGCACCAAGTAAAGCTCCAGGGCCCGATGGCTTTACAAACAAATTTTATAAGACTTTTGGGCCCCTGGTGGCTCCTCTGCTTCAGAGGGTATTCAATGATCTGGAAAAACAGAGGTCTCTCCCGGAGACCTGGCGTCAGGCGAATATTATAGTTATACCCAAACCGGGCAAGGACCCTCAGTTATGTAGTTTGTATAGGCCAATCTCCCTCTTAGGGGTGAATTATAAAATATTCACCGCAATATTGGCGTCTCGTCTACAGCAGTATCTCCCGCAATTAGTTCATGAGGATCAAGCGGGGTTCGTGCGTGAGCGTCAAACGTTCGATAACATTCGCAGGACACTGCACCTCATTCAAGCTGCCCATATGAAAAAGCTTCCGCTTTGTATAATCTCCCTGGACGCAGAGAAGGCGTTTGATAGGGTGCACTGGCCGTTCCTCTTCGCGACCTTGAGGAGGGTGGGAGTCCCAGAGGGCTTTATGCATTGGATCTCTTTATTATATAGAGCGCCCACGGCCTCGGTGAGGGTCAATGGGAGCCAGTCTCCAACGTTTGTGCTGCAGCGGGGGACGAGGCAGGGATGTGCCTTGTCGCTTCTCCTTTTCGCCCTGGCTGTAGAACCGTTGGCAGCTTTTATTAGATCACACCCTGATATAGGGGGGGTACAGATGGGAGCGACTGAGCCTCGGATCCTACTGTTTGCGGACGATATCCTTCTCACTTTAGCAAACCCTAGCACATCACTCCCAATCATAGGGACGGCCTTGCGAGACTATGGCTAGGTGGCAGGATTCAAGATTAACATGGACAAATCAGAGGCGTTGAATATCACTATCCCAGAGGATCAAATAGCAAGATTGCGAGCTACTTTCCCCTTCCGGTGGGTTCCCAGAAGCATTAGATATCTAGGGGTAAACCTCACAAAACGGTTGGAGGATTTGTATGCGGCCAACTTCCCAGCAAAAGTTCGGGAGCTTTTCATGGAAATGGATAGATGGGAGGGCCTAACGATATCATGGACGGGGAGGATAAGTGCGGTCAAAATGATCTTGCTGCCGAAACTGCTATATTTATTTATGGCACTTCCTATCTCTATACCTGATAAGGCTTACAGCGCAGGGTCTTCTCCTTTATATGGAAACGGAAGCCACCACGGGTGTGCCGGTCGGTAATGCATCAGCCGAGAGCACAAGGGGGCATGAGAGTGCCGTCTTTTTGGCTCTACCACCAGGCGGCACACCTACGCATATTAGCGGAGTGGATGCATGGTGGTGCAAAGGCCTGGAAGGCCATGGAGCAGACATGGTGTTATTCACACCCATTAAGAGTCATCCCCTGGCTATCTGATCGAGAGTTAAGAGAGATAACAAAGGAAATGCCACCAGTTGTTCAGTGGCCACTTATGACTTGGAGTAAAATTCGTAGTAACTTTTTCCGAGGACGCACACATTTTTTACACATGACAATTCGCTATGCACCAGGATTCACCCCAGGATCCTCGGATCCCTGTTTTAGGAACTGGGAAAGAGAGGGTCTATGGGAGTTGGGACAAGTGTGGGAGGATGGGGAACTTCTAACTTTTGAGACACTGCAAGAGGAATATGGGATTCCTGCCTCCAATGCATTCCAATATCGCCAACTTAGGGACTTTATCTTGAGGAGGGCAAAGGAAGAATTGGGCTTGGAAGAAACGCAGCTGGAGAGAGCAATGGCTGGGGGTGGTGGAAGAGGGGGGATCTCTAGGCTATACAAAGCACTCTTGTTACATTCACAACCCATTCTATACTACACATTCAGATGGGAAAAAATATTGGGGGTTTCTTATGAATATTCATTGTGGGAACGAGTGTTTGTATCTCTGCTTAAAGGGTCAGTTTCTTACGCTCTGATAGAAAATGGCTATAAAATATTATATTGTTGGCATTATACACCACAGAGATTAGCTAAAATGTTTAAAGGGGTATCGGCTCTCTGTTGGCGTCAATGTGAAATGATAGGAGATATGGTTCACATCTGGTGGACCTGTCCCCATGCTCAACAGTATTGGGCGAGGGTTGTGAAATTGATTGCCAGTGTAATGAAAATAGATCTTCCCATGAAAATGGAACATTGCCTTCTACATATGCGGCCCCAGGGTACTAAAAAATATGCATTTCAACTGGCCACGCAAATTCTGGTGGCCAGCAAATTGGTGCTGGCGGCGGCTTGGAAGCAACAAACTTTGCCGGGACTACGAGTGATCCTACGAAAACTGGACTACATCCAGCTGATGTCTAAGCTAACAGCAATGCGACAAGGTCACCTAATAGTGTATCATCATGTTTGGGATCCATATACTGAGTGGTTGGCGCAGCCCGACCCTACCTTGCCAGTTGTTTAGGGGGGAGGGTGGGGGGAAGGGGAAGGGGGACATACAAAGGGGTTAAAGAGTAGCAACAAACAAAGAGTTTTGATATTTGCAGTTGGAAGTATTTGTATTGTGTGTTTGCTTTCATTGTTGTATGCTATGTTAATACTCAATAAATATAAATAAACCTCAAAAAAAAAAAAAGAAAGTTATAAGAGGGGCAATTGAAACCTGTTTAGGAAAATTTATTAATCGCGGTGTACTGGATCTCTGTTGTTTTTTCAAAATTTCAATCTTATTCTGAAGAAACATATTCTCTTTTATCAGATTTACTTGAGTTTGTTGACAAGTTTGTATATCCTTAGTATTAGTCCCAATCTCTTTATCCATTGTTAATATTTTTTTCCTCTAATTTAGGTATTTTTTCTGATAGGATTTGAGATTGCTGGGTTAAAGGTAAAAGCTTTTGTGAAAAGGAAGTTTCTAGACCCAAAAGAGCCTCCCAGATGGTGTCTAGGGTAATTGTAACTGGGGTTTTTTTTTTTTGTCAAAAAAATAATTATTTAATGACGCAAGATCAGCTAAAGATTCTTTTGACGGCTGTGTCTCCCTCGTTGCGCAGTTTTTATCCAGAGCAC